>NC_045972.1:9013661-9681786 GCF_010909765.2 Amblyraja radiata | reverse complement strand
TAAAACTGCTAAAATATATATTTTCCTGAATTTGGGGATTATCACTTGGCTGGATATCTACTCAAGTTTACAATTATTTTTTGGGTAGACAGAACTTCACAAAAATGTAGTATTTAATAAATTCTACTTGAATTAAAATAACTTTTTCTTCATAAACCAGGTAAACCGAACAAAACTGGGAGGCACGGTATTATTTTCACAAGGGTAAGAATAGATAGAAATGTAGAATTTACACCCATTTCAAGTTATTAGACAAATAAATTGTTAATCTAATGATGATAATATAATAGCTGCTGCCTGATTGAACATAATCTTTTCATTTATTATTAACAGTCAGTTTGGTATCTCCACATACTTTCTAAAGTATGCTAATATGCATGAGAGATCAAATTCAGCTGATCTGTAGAACTGGCAGTTGCAGTTGGAGAATTGGAGACAGGCAGACTGGAAGTATTCTGAGTTCCTAAATGGGCACAATTTCAGTTCATGTATATGTAGTGAACTATAAGCTCTATAAATTAAATATCTTACTACAAACACAATTCATATGTTAATTCATATCACGGTTCAGTGTTTGTGATCGGTGAGTCAAAATATGTCATTGTTTAACAAGGCAGCGTGACTCGGGTCTGAAATAACTAATCTGTGGAGTGTGAAATCTGAGTCGAACATTTGCTAACAACGGAATTATCTTAATTGAAAATATATTGGTTGGTGTTGTCATATAGTATGTGGTCATTGACGGTAATGCATCTTAAATGGCTATAGAATATGTTTTATACATAAAATTTCCTGAAACATTTTCAGTTAAAGATGGATCTGTGAGAACTGGTGTTAACTAATTCTAATCCTAATCTTGTTCAAACTAGATCAGCAAGCAGTTAAAAGATTTACTATTGCCCTTGGTTTCTAATTCTAACGTATTCTTCTGTGCAGTTGGAAGGATGTCTGCATCATGTGCATATTGTAGTCCTGTGCATCATTGTGATGCAACTGGCATTTAGAAAAAAAAATCTGTCCTAATCATAAAACCATCCCTATGATTTGTCTGAATGTTGTAGGCTGTTCTTAGAAAGCCCCTTGCTACTGCATGTTTGTTGCTTTTGTTTACAGCAATCTAATATTAATTAGTTTAGATTGATACTGGAAAATCTCATTCAGAAACATGAGATCTTTTTGTAGTATTTGAGGTGTGAGACGACCTCTACTGGATGTTTGCTGTAATATCCAATACAAGCAATCCGGAGGCTGCAGCAAATTGTCCGATCAGTTAAGAAGGTTGTTGGCTGCAACCATTACACCCCCATTGACGAACTGTACACTACAAGGGCCGGGAAGCGAGGGGGTAAGGTCATCTCTGACCCCTCTAACCCTGGCCACAAACTCTTTGAAGCACTTCCCTCTGGAAGGTGACTTCGACTGTCAAAGCGGCCACAGCCAGATATAAAAACAGCTTTTTTCCACGAGTAGTAGCTTTACTCCACAGCAAAAAGTCTGTAGCCTCATTTTCCTCTGGTATTTTATTTCATTCACATGTTTAAACTGTAATGTTTTATTATTAATGTTTAATGTTTTATGTCATTCTTAATTGTTACTGTATGTCGTGTTGTCACTTGCGAGCGGAGCACCAAGGCAAACTCCTTGTATGTGTACATACTTGGCCAATAAACGTATTCATTCATTCATTCTTAAACTCAACTGCAATTTTTTTTAATGCCAACAGTATAGTACAATAATTAATCCTCTACCTAAATTTACTACTCTGAAAATCCGTACTTTTCACATGCCTGTGAAGCATCGATGCAAAACATTTGTTGAATTCTGCCTTATCAATGATCTCTCTTATATTATGCATCCAAAGTGTTGATTTTCAACTTCTTGCTTAATGAAGCATTTGCCTCTGGTCATGCAACACATTGAAACACAAGCTGGAGAAAGTCATGATGATGATGATGATGATGATTACCTGCAATAGGAAGGAGTACAAACACCTCCTCTTGATCCAAAAACATTGTCATCACTGCAGTGCTTTCAGAAAATATTCAGACCCCTTCACTTTTTCCACATTTTGTTATGTTACAGCCTTAATTTAAAATGGATTAAAACAATTTTTGTATCATCAATCCACACACAATACCCCAGAATGAAGAAGCAGAAACAGGTGTTTAGAAATTTTTGCAAAGTAATTAAAAATAAATAACTGAAATACCGCATTTACATAAGTATTCAGACCCTTTGCTATGACACTCAAAATTGAGCTTCGGTTCATCTGTTTCCATTGATTATCCTTGAGATGTTTCTACAACTTGACTGGAGTCCACCAGTGGTAAATTAAATTGGTTGGACATGTTTTGGAAAGGCACACACCTGTCTATCTAAGGTCTCACAATTGACAGTGCATGTCAGAGCAAAAACCAAGCTATGAAGACGAAGAAATTGTCCGTAGACCTCCAAGACAGGATTGTGGCTGATCAGCCATGATCACAGTGAATGGCGGTGCTGGTTCGATGGGCCGAATGGCCTTCTCCTGCAGCTATTGTCTATTGTGTCGAGACACAAATCTGGGGAAGGGTATAAAACAATTTCTGCAGCATTACAGTTCCCGAAGAGCACAGTGGCCTCCGTCATTCTTAAATGGAAGAACGTTGGAACCATCAGGATTCTTCATAGAGTTGGCCGCCTGGCCAAACTGAGCAATTGGGTGAGAAGGGCCTTGGTCAGGGGGGTGACCAAGAACCCGATGGTCACTCTGACAGAGCTCCAGAGTTCCTCTGTGGAGATGGGAGAATCTTACGGAAGGACAACTATATCTGCGGCAATCCACCAATCAGGCCTTTATGGTCGAGTGGCCGGACGGAAGCCACTCCTCAGTAAAAGGCACATGACAGCCCACTTGGAGTTTGCCAAAAGGGTTGTTTTCTCTGGTGCTCTGGTCTGATGAAACCAAGATTGAACTCTCTGGCCTGAATGCCAAGTGTCATGTCTGGAGGAAACCAGGCACCGCTCATCATCTGGCCAATACCATACCTATGGTGAAGCATGGTAGTGGCAGCATCATGCTGTAGGGATGTTTTTCAGCGGTAGGAACTGGGAGACCAGTCAGGATCGAGGGAAAGATGAACGGAGAAAAGTACAGAGAGATCCTTGATGAAAACCTGCTCCAGTGCGTTCTGAACCTCAGACTGGGCTGGAGGTTCACCTTCTAACAGGACAACGATCCTAAGCACACTGCCAAGACAACACAGGAGTGGCTTTGTGACAAGTCTGTGAATGTCCTTGAGTGGCCCAGCCAGAGACCGGACTTGAACCCGATCGAACATCTCTGGAGGGACCTGAAAATACCTGTGCATTGACGCTCCCCATCCAACCTGACAGAGCTTGAGAGGATCTGCAGAGAAGAATGGGAGAAATTATCCGAATACAGGTGTGCCAAGCTTGTAGCATCATACTCAAGAAGACTTGAGGCTGTAATCGCTGCCAAAGGTGCCTCAACAAAGTACTGAGTAAAGGGTCTGAATACTTATGTAAATGTGATATTTCAGTTATTTCTTTTTAATTACTTTGCAAAAATTTCTAAACACCTGTTTTCATTTTTTATTATGGGATATTGTGTGTAGATTGATGATTAAACAAATGAATTTAGTGTATTTTGGAATAAGGCTGTAACGTAATAACAAAATGTAGAAAATTGAAGGGGTCTGAATACTTCTGAATGCACTGAATATCCCCAAGTACCAGACACAACGGCTGGCGCGGTACCGTGCAAGAGTGGCCGCAGTGAACATGTACAGATCCAGCGTCCAAGAACGCTGTATACGAGGACTGACTCGGCCACTGACCAGACCGCCAAGATCGAGGACGGGCCAACGAGAACAAAGACCCGGCAACTGTGGAAAACGAAGACCAAATGGCCTCATTGCGCGGCGGCGGCAGACCTTGTTCGCCGCTGAGACGAAGAGTCCGGTGGGTTATTGCCTGCAGGGAAAGCTTGGAAATCCCAAAGAGCAGAGAGTTGAGGAGGGAGCCGCTTGCGATGATGGATGCGAGGAGTGGGCTGGTAGGAGAGGGACCAGGGTATTGCCTGCTGCACCTTCAAGGTTGTCTGCAGGAGGCGTGTGGGGCCGCCCAGGACACGGAGACTGTTGGACGAGGAGAGGGGATGTGGGCCTGTAGCAGCCTGGGGCTTACCTGGATCGGGGGCGCTCGGTGCCTCCAACATGTGGACCAGACTTTGGACTTTTTTTCTTGGTCAATGGCTCCAAAATATGGCAACTGTGCATCTGTGGTTGTGCAAAATAATTTTACTATGCTTTACCATCAGGACTTTACCATCAATTACAAGGCTGGATATCACTCTAGCAAGCAACTCATCTGACTTCTGAAAACCTTTTCATCATCTACCAGGTAGTTTGGGAGTACAATGGGAAACTCTTCTTGAATGAGTGCATCTCAGTTAACGCTCAGGAAACTCCCATCTATCCAGGAATTTGTAAGCTCAATGCTCATTTGCTTCATTGCTGATCCATATATTAAAAAATACATTAGAACAATTTTATCCCTTAATAGAGCAAGAGTATTGGAACACCACCACCTGCAATGTTCTTTGTGTTTCTCCTGAATTGTAAATATATTGCTGAAGTTGGGTGTAAATCCAAGTTCAAGTTCAAGTGAGTTTATTGTCATGTGTCCCTGTATAGGACAATGAAATTCTTGCTTTGGTTCAGCACACAGAACATAGTAGGCATTTACTACAAAACAGATAAGTGTGTCCTTATACCATGATATAAATATACTCCTAATAACACTGCAGAATTACCTTCATCACATGGACTGCAGCAATTCAAAAAGTTATACCAGCAATATTTGCTCAAATATAATTAGGCACGGATATTAAAAGTCAGCTGTTTCATTGGCTCCCACATCCTGGCAATGAATATAAGAAATAATAGCAATATTTCTGGTAGTCTCAGTAAAATCAGGGGAAATTTATATTCAGAAGAGGATAACAAAACAAGTAAACAAAATGCCATACCTTCTCAATCACAATACATAAGAAGGCTTTATTGAGGCAGCTGCAAATGGTAAATTGAAAGCTTTAAATTGAGGTATCACCTACAACCTAAAAGGTGGCACTGCTGTCACAGGTCCATCAGCAAGTGTGCAGAGGAATGCCTACCCAAAAAAGATGATACATTTGTTCCTCATAAGGTCTACTATCAGGTTAAGTCCATGTCAGCATTATTAGAGTTAAACGATCCCATGCGCTACAAAAAAATCTATCCATGACCTTCAGAGCCATTAAGGATGTTGAGAGAATTCTGGATCAAGGTAGAGTCCTGAGCCTATGGCACAGACATCGATTCAGACAATGCTTGCATACTAAATGAGCTACAAAGCGAAGTCAGGCAGTATCGTTGCCAGTAACAGGTCCCTTCCCAATGGGCTCTATGCATTCTATGTTCACTTTGAACCGAAGGTCACTTAAAAAACATCACCTGTCTCCTCAACTGTGGTTCCGCCAGAACCAACGGTCACCACGGCAGACGTATGATCAGTTTGAAGAACAGCACCGCACATGAAAGGGTTTTTTGTCTCACAATGTTTGCGCCAAAAATGATGCTTAGTTAAACTCATCTCATCTGCCTGTACATGACCCATATCCCTCTATTCCTTGCAATTTCATGTGCCTAAAAGTCTCTTAAATGCCACAATGTGTTCCAGGCCCCCACCACTCTATATAAAAAAAACTTGCTCTGCATATCTGCATTAAACTTTTCCCCTCTCACCTTATAGCTATGTCTGTAGTGTTGGATATTTCCACCCTCAAAAAAATGTTTTGACTGTCTACCCCTATCTATGCCTCTCATAATGTTACATCCTTTTATCATCTTCCCTCACACTCTGAACCTCCATTTGGCCCAACTCACTGCATTTAACTTCAGCAAAACACCCTCACTTTCATTGGAGTTCGACCCCTTCCAATTTGGCAGTTTTACTTTAGATTTTTCCCTATAGCAAATCCAAATCTTAGAACAGAACAATTCATAGGCAGAAGCCAGGAGCGGGGACATTTTGGGCAGGACCCTTTTTCAGACTTCAGAAGTTGGGATGTAATATTGCAGATGTACAAGACGTTTGCTGAGGCTGTACTTGGAGTATTGCGTTCAATTTTAATCATACTGCTCTGGGAAAAATGTAATTAAGCTAGAAAAGAGGCAGAGAAAATTTGTGAGGAAGTTGCCAGGACTCAAATCCCTGATCTTTACAGAATGGTTGTGGGCAGCACAGTGGTGCAGCAGTAGAGTTGCTGCCTTACAGCACCAGAGACCCGGGTTCAATCCTGACTAAGGGGGATGTCCCTACGGAGTTTTATGTTCCCCCTGTGACTACGTGGGTTTTCTCCAAGTGCTCCGGTTTCTTCCCACACTCCAAAGATGTATTGGTTTGTAGGTTAATTGGCTTTTGTAAATTATAAATTGTTGCGAGTGTGTCGGATGAGGTGTATGAGGTGATCACTGGTCAACTGTTTCCACGTTGTATCTCTAAAGTCTAAAGTAAAACCTAAAGGTTGGGTAGGCTAGGACTTTATTCCTTGGATCACAGGAAGTTGAGGAGTGATCTTATAGAGGTGTATAAAGTTTGAGTTTAGTTTATTGATATGTGTACTAATAGACAATAGGTACAGGAGCAGGCCATTTGGCCCTTCGAGCCAGCACCGAATGTGGTCATGGCTGATCGTCCCAAATCAGTACCCCATTCCTGCCTTCTCCCCATATCCCCTGACTCCGCTATTTTTAAGAGCCCTATCTAGCTCTCTCTTGAAAGCATCCAGAGAACCTGCCTCCACTGCCCTCTGAGGCAGAGAATTCCACAGACTCACCACTCTCTGTGAGAAAAAGTGTTTCCTCGTCTCCGTTCTAAATGGCTTACCTCTTATTCTTAAACTGTGGCCCCTGGTTCTGGACTCCCCCAACATCAGGAACATGTTTCCTGCCTCCAGCGTGTCCAAACCCTTAACAATCTTATATGTCTCAATAAGATACCGAGGTACAGTGAAAAGCTTTTTGTTGCATGCTAACCAGTCAACGGAAAGACAATACGAGATTACAATTGAGCCATCCACAATGTACAGATAAAGTTAGACAAAAGTGCTGGAGAAACTCAGCGGGTGCAGCAGCATCTATGGAGCGAAGGAAATAGGCAACGTTTCGGGCCGAAACCCTTCTTCAGACAAGTAAAGATAAAGTTAATGGATAATGTGATTATACTGTATTAACAATCTCCTGTGCTGAAACCCATTGCTCATGACTCTTAGCTCAGTTCAGTTTAGTTTATTGTCACATGTACTAAGGTAGTGAAATGCTTTTGTTGCATGCTATCCAGTCGGCAGAAAGACAATACATGACTACAATTGAGCCATACAAAATGACTGAGCCTTCTTCACCACCCTGTCTACTTCCAATGCCAGGTTCAGGGAACTATATACATGTATTCTAGATCCAAGACCAAGTCAGTCAAAGCCATGATCTTAGATAGACACAAAATGCTGGAGCAACTCAGCAGATCAGGAAGCATCTCTGGAGAAAAGGAATAGGTGGCGTTTCGGGTCGAGACCCTTCTTCAGTCTGGAATTACTCCAGCAATCTATATCTATCTTCAGTGTAAACCAGCATCTGCAGTTCCTTCCTACACATTATTCCTAGATCCATCTGCTCAGCAACATCCTTCAAGGCCCTAACATACCATTCACTCTGAAGGTCCTGCCCTGGTTTGACTTTCCAAAATGCAACATGAAAATGCATCTAAATTAAACCCCATTAGACATTTCTCTGCCCACTTGCCCAGCTGATCAAGATCCCACTGTAATTCTTGAAATCCATCTTCACTGTCTATGATACCGCCTATTATAGTGTCATCCACAAACTTACTAATCATATAAAATCATGAAGGGAAGGGTGAATATATAGTCATTTTCCCAGGGTAGGGGAATCAAGAACTAGAGGGAATAGCTTTAAGGTGAAAGGGAAGAGATTTAATAGGAACCTGAGGGGCAACTTTTCCACACAGAAGGTGATGGGTTTCTTCAACAAGCTGTCAGAAGAAATAGTTGAGGCACACATAATAATCATATTTAAGAAACATTTGGACAGATGCATGGAAATAACAGATTTAGAGAGATATGGTGTGTGAGTGGGACCAATTTGGTCACCAGGGCATTTTGGTCTGCATAGACAAGTTGGTCGGAATAGCCTGTTTCCATGCTGAATGACTATAATTCTGCATGGTCAAAAAGATTCTCTTGACATCATATTGAAATCATAATTTCCCTCATTTCCCCTTATTCTAAAATCATCCTGTTTGATGTTCAGGTATTTAAAGTCCACTAATATTGCCATTTTCATTTCAGAAAATGTTCTAAAGAACATTATAATGTACTAGACTAAGTGCAGACCCATTGGGTCTGTTCCCCCAACACATTATTCCACCACTAACCCATAGCTCGCAACTGCGCAGGCGCGGTTCATTTCCCCTCATCCCCTAGCACTCCCTCCCCCTCCTCTTCACCATCCCTCTTCTTTCCCCTCTCCTCCTCCCCTCCCCCAATCCCTCCCTCACCTCTCCCTCCCTCTCCTTTCCCCTACCCTCAGCCACTCCCCCCCCCCTCCATAACTCCTCTCCCCTGCTATTCTTCTATGCCCCACCTCCCCTCTCCTCATCTCCCCCTACCCCCCCCACTATCCCTCCTTACCTCCCCCACTGCCGTCCTCTCCCTCTATTCCCCACCTCCCCGACTCCCGCCCTCCACTCCCTCTATTCCCCTCCTCCCCCATTCTCCCTCCTCACCTCCCCCACTTTCCTCCCTCTCCCTCCCTACCCCCTCCTCTCCCACAATCCCCCCCACACTCCCTCCTCACCTCCCCAGGATCTCGAGGTTGCAGCTGTCGGCCTCAGAGTCAGCCTCAGCACCCAGGCCCCGGATGACTGACAGTGGACGGAGTCAATCAGTGTGGCGATGATGCAGGATGGAGCGTCGCTGTCCAGGCCGTGGCGGTGACTGACAGGAGAGGAGACCAATTTGCGCATGCGTGGTTTTAAAGATTTTTAAACCTTAATAACTTTTAATATATATCATTGATCAGAACGAAACATGTTGCACTTGCAGCACAGGAGAATGATGAATACGGTGGCGAAAAATCAAAGTGCTATCGTGTACCGTTTTTGCGCAAATAGAATAACCACGCAAACCAGAATATATACATATATATGCTGGGCTGGCAGCTCAGTCACTCAGGCCTGGTGGGCTGGCAGTCACTCAGGCCTGGTGGGCTGGCAGCTCAATCACTCAGGCCTGGTGGGCTGGAAGCTTAGTCACTCAGGGTTGGTGGGCTGGCAGCTCAGAAATTGCCAGAAATTCTGCCCAATTCAGGAGCGAGACTCTGAGAGAGAGATGGGGGAGAGGGTGGAGAATCAATTTTAGACATTTCTCATCTTTTTCTGCAGATCACAGCAATGAAGGAGGAAAGTCTATCCTGGCCTTGATCTCACAGGGAGCCAATGATGGGAGGGAGAAAAATACTGGGGTGAGGTTTAATACTTGCAGGGGGATTACTTACTGATGGGCTGAAGGGACTCCTCCTGGGCTAGTACAGGACCGATGGGCCAAAAGGGCTTAAAAAAAAAAAGATCTGAGTGAAATCTCGGTGAAAGGCACTTTTTCTGGACTTTTCCTGGCCTGGCACGGGCCTTTTGGGCCAAAATGCTCCTCCTGGGCTAATACGGGCATTTTGGGCAAAAGGTTTCTCGGCTAATAGGGGCCTTGTGGGCCGGAATTAGTGGTTTCAGCCAGGCCAAACACCTCATTTCCATTTCCATTTCAATTTCAAGCACAGGGCAGGCCAAACAATTAATTTCCATTTCAATTTCAAGCACAAGGCAGGCCAAACGACTCATTCCATTTTCATTTCCATTTCAATTTCAAGCACAGGGCAGGCCAAACAATTCATTTCATTTTAATTTCATTTCATTTCCATTTCCATTGCAGTTTCATCCAGGGCAGCCCAAACAGCTCATTGCATTTTCATTTCATTTCATTTCCATTGCAGTTTCAAGCACAGGGCAGGCTAAACAGCTCATTGCATTTTCATTTCCATTTCCATTTCAGTTTCAAGCACAGGGCAGCCCAAACAGCTCATTGCATTTTCATTTCATTTGCATTTCCATCGCAGTTTCAAGCACAGGGCAGGCCAACCAGCTCATTGCATTTTCATTTCATTTCCATTTCCATTTCCATTGCAGTTTCAAGCACAGGGCAGGCCACACAGCTCATTGCATTTTCATTTCATTTCCAATTCCATTGCAGTTTCAAGCACAGGGCAGGCCAAACAAATCATTTCATTTTCATTAAGGGCTAACAAATCATTTATTGCAAGTACATTGCAGATTCACAATTCAGTTGATCCACAGCTTAGAATCACAGTCGTGGCATCCCCCTCGCCATCTTCCAGAGTGACTGACTCGCGTCCAGGCATCCGGGGTTTTATAGTCCTGCCCCCCAGGAAGGGGCGTTACCTTCATCGTGGTGATTGACAGGCGAAAGGACCAATCAGCTGATCTCAATATTTTTTTAACACTCATAACTTTTTTTCATCGATCGGAAAAATCCTCGGGACTGCCTCAGAGGAGGCGGACTGTGAGTAGGATGGCCAGAAAATCATAGCGATATACGGTAGCATTTTTTCTAAAATCAATATACAGCGCAGACAGGAAGTGGTCAACATGAGACTTTCAGTTATATAGATATATATATACACATACTAGACTAAGTCGGACCCGTTGGGTCCCTGTCATACAGGAGACCTGGTCCCCCATTGCAACCTGTTCCCCAACGCAATATTCCACCACTCACCCGTTCCCCAACACAGGAGGCCTGGTCCCCCAATGCAACCCGTTCCCCCAACGCAATATTCGACCACTCACCCGTAGCCTTCACGAAAGGCCTGGTTCCCCAACGCAATCCGTTCCCCAACGCAACATTCCACCATTCACCTGTCTCCCCAACACAACCTATTCCCCCAACGCAATATTCAACCACTC
Source organism: Amblyraja radiata (assembly GCF_010909765.2). Taxonomy (NCBI): domain Eukaryota; kingdom Metazoa; phylum Chordata; class Chondrichthyes; order Rajiformes; family Rajidae; genus Amblyraja; species Amblyraja radiata. Next base: position 9,670,692 of record NC_045972.1, on the reverse strand, counting down.
AACCATAGCCCCCAACTGCGCAGGGGCTGCTCATTTCACCTTATTCACCCTCCCTCATTTTAAACTTTAAAAAAAATGCAATTGCACTTGCTTGTGCTGCCAGGATTCGGTGTCCTGGGATTGCAACATTGTAGAGAACAGGGCTACAGTCCCATTATGACGAATTAGCTGTAAGTGCCAGTGCAGAGGGAAGACATTTTTCTCAAATAGGGGTTTTTTTAATTAAAAAATGTGAATAACTTTTTAAATATAACATGAAACTGAACGAAACTTGATAAAAACACACCACAAGAGTAAGGTTGTCCAAAAAAGTAATGAGTAAGGTGGTCCAAAAATTGTTGCGTTGTCGTGTCCTGCTTTGGCGTAATTCAGGGCATGAAAAGCATGTGTACAAACAAACACACAAACTTATCACAGACAATATGAAAGTTTTAGTAATATACTAGACCAAGTGCAGTCCCGTTGGGTCTGCTCCCCCAATGCACCCGTTCCCTACCCGTAACCCCCACGGGAGGCATGGTCCTCCAACTCAAGCCGTTCCGAACGTGAGATTCCAGCACTCCCCTGCCTCCCTCAGCAATGGGCTTTAAAAAAAATTCCAATTGCACTTCCCCTGCGTGTTGAAATAGCAATTCACCCTCCCCCGCCTGTGAGGTGAAAAGTTCAGTGTCCCTGTGTCGCAACATTGTGCTGCCAGGATTCAGTGTCCTGGGATGGAAACTGTGTTCAGCGTGTTGGAAACCCGCAGGAATGATTTTAATGATTTTAATGAAAAATGTGAATCAGAACATGTCTGCTCCCCCAACGGTGTGGTCTCCCAACGCAATATTCCACCATTCAGCCGTTCTCCCAACGCAACCTAACCCATTCCTGAACGTAAGATTCCAGCACTGCCCTGCCTCCCTCAGCAGTGGACAATTGCACTTCCACTGCCTGCCGCAGGAGTTCCCACTGCAATACCAATTGGCCCTTCCGCTCCTGTTAAAAAATCCCATTGAGGTGAATAGTTCAGATTGTTTCTGTCTTGCAACTTTGTATCGAAGTGTGTTGGAAGCTGGGAGGAAGGATTTGAACAGGTTTTTTTTAAAGTTGGTATTTTTAAAACTTTAATCGTGAATAACGTGAAATATAGGATGAAATCTTCAGTGAAGCTGATCACTGCTAGCCAAGCCATTGTGCCGTCATTAGTGGAAGCTGGTCGTTTTAAATTCAAAGTCTTTTGATTTTTTTTAATTTTAATCAGTAGTAAGTCGAGAATAAGTCTAGATATAAAGCATAAAATGTTCAGTGAATGTGAATTCTGCCTAAAGAGGGGAAAAATGTGAATCAGAATATGTAAAAATGGAATCGTTACCGCCTAGTGTTTTTGTGAAGATGTAAAGACAACCACATATACACACATAAACACACACATATACAAGATGAGACTTAATAAGTATATATGATATATGATGATATGATATGAAGATAGTTAGATATAGATTCCCTAATCAGTACACCATCAACCAAAATGTTTCTCCCATTCACTTCTCTGTAAACACAATGTATTCATGAACATTAGATACCAAGACCTCATAATTTTTATGCCAGTTCTGTACTGGCCATTTCATAATAGTCCAGATAGCTACTTGAGTCTACAAAGATAGGAAAGCTCGAAAGAAGGGAGAAAATGATTTTGAGAGAAGTTGTATTTAATATCAAAATTGTAAGTTTATATGGATTTATAAATATGAAAAAGGCAGCTGAGATAAGTGTGGAGCCTCTAGAATATGAAGCTGGCAAATTAATAATAGAATTTACAGAGAAATGGCTGATATGTTCAATCTTTTTTTTGTATCTGTCTTCACTGTGCAAATGTCCCAACGATAACAGGTTTGGTCATTTCAAATAAAAAGTTGGACTTGTAAACATCCTAATCACAAGGTGTAAAGTATTAGAGAAACCTATTGGGCTGAGGGTGAACAAATCACAGGGACCTGGTGACCTGCACCAAAGTATTCTAAAAGAAGTAATTACAGAGATAGTGAACCCATTGGTTGAATCGTTTCAAATCTCACCAAATCGCAGGAGTATAACAGCAGATTGGAAAGCAGCCAATGTGACTATAGTTTAAAAAAGAGTAGAGGCCAGGGAAATATAGACCAATTAGTTTCACATCTAATATATGGAATAAATTGGTCCTTTTCAGGCAGGCCGATGTAACTTGTAAAGTGCCCCAGTGATTGGTTCTTGACCTTCAAATTGTTTACTATTTAAATTAATGCCTGGAGGCTAGAATAAATGTTAGGTTTCCAAGTATTCCAATGATATATGTAAATAAATGGCAAAGTATGTTGTGATGTAGACATTGTGATTCTGCCACAGGAGATCGGTATTTGAGTGGTTGGGAGAAAACCTAGCAAATGGAGTTTAATGTGGCGGAGTGGTGAAGTTATGCATATGGTTAAGAGGAATTACAATGGAGAGAGACAGCAGATGAGTGATATTTGGGGGTGGGGGGAGTGGTTCTTCGTTTTCTGGTGTATGAATCACAAAGTTGTAGCAGGTGATTCCAAACTGTAGTTAATGTCAAACGGAATGTTGGCCTTTATTGCAAAGGAGTTGGAGATTAAGTCTAGTGAAGTTTTGTTGCAATTGCGCAGAATGTTGGTGAGGCTGCATCTGGAATAGTATGTACAGTTTTGTTCCCCTATCTAAAATAAGGATATAGTAGAATTGCAGGCAGTACAGAAGAAATTCACCAGGCTAATCCAGAGAATGAGGTGTGATTTTATTTAAACAAACAGGATCCTAAAGGGCCTGTCCCACCAGCATGCGATTGCATGCGTCTAGAGCGACCAAATGGTAAGTAAATGCTAAGTAAGCGCAAAGTTTGCGCATGACCAAACGTAATTTACGTCACTCACCAATCAGCTGGGCAGGAGGCGGGTCGACTGAATTTGGAAGTCGCACGGCGTCGGGTGGTGACGTCATCGCGCAACGCCATGCGCTAGGCGTATGCCGTCAAGACGCTGTATATGGCGTCAAGACGCTGCGTACGATGTCGAGACGCTGCGTACGCCTGTCGAGGCGCTGCAAACGGCCTCAATGCAGCTGCGGGCCGACAGGCCGTTGTCGCGTGGCATCTTCGGACAGTGCAAGATTTTTGGAGCCCCGCGCGATGTCGGGACCAGCCCCGCACAACTCCATACACCTCTGCCGATCGAAGTGGGACCAGCCCCGCGAGGCTGTACACCTCAAGCAACCACGTTTGGTCATGCTAGACGCATGCTATCGCATGCTGGTGGGACAGGCCCTTTAGGGGCTTGACAGCTTGGACGTTGGGATGTGAGAGTCATGAACAAAGGGACGTTGCTAAGTCATTCAAAACTCAGGTGCATTGAAATTTCTGTTCTGATAGCACTGAAACTGTTGAATTATCTGCCGTAAGGGTAAACGCCAGGTCATGAAATATATTTTAGGTGGAGAAAGATAACTATTTGAGAGATCGATGAATTGAGGGTTATGGGGAACTGGCACAGATGAGGAGGTTAGACCAGCATAAATCAGCCATGACCATGTTGAGTGGTGTCATGTTTGAAGGTCCTGGTGGCCTATCCATGCTTCACTTTCTTGGAATTATATCCAATATAATGCCTATGCACCTTATTTTTCACTTCTGCTTAGAAATTGTCCATTCTCTTTCCAATGTGGTTTAATTTTCCCCAACTGCACAAGTAAACTGTTGTGTGAGGATGTTATTTCCACAACGGTTAAGGTGCAACCCATCCCTTGAGGTGCTTCCAGCCATTGAAATGACCCAATAGCCCACAAATATAAAGCACTCTTTCCTGAAATGCACTGTACCTCAAGCCATATATTGGTCCTTATTTACTTCCTGTAGCTTTCAGTTGGGGATAGCCTCACCTAAAAATGTACCTAAGTAATTTAACTGAAAAGAGAAACTTAATACTCACCAAATAACAAATCCAACTCTGTGTTCCTCAATAGTCTATCAATCAATCAATCAATCAATCAATCAATCAATCAATCAATCAATCAATCAATCAATCAATCAATCAATCAGTTTTATAATACTCAACGAATTTGATAATCTTCATTCTCTGTATCTAATAAAAATGTATCACTTGGAGATAATTTACATCAACGCATTATCCAATCTTCTCATGACCTTCTGTGAGATGAACGTTTCTCTCTGTTCTATTTTTTAAACTCTCTAAGCACCTCTGTCCACACATTATTTAAAAAAATGTTGCCTCTCTCCAGGCCCGTACGAAGCTTTTCAAAAAGGGGGTGGAATGACAGGATTACAGAAAACTTAATGTGAAATAATGTGCGTGCTGCGCACATCACGAGTGCGAAGCGTGAAGTCCCTCGATGCCAGGGTCCAGGGCCCGCTTAAGCCCCTCGAAGTTCAGGGGTTTTAGATGCTCTCTGATGCATTCTGAGCCTTATTTTGGAGCATTTTTGTACCAAATTTATGCCCAATATTTCAGAAATTAACAGGAATCTGAGAGGTAGCTTTTTCACACAAAGTGTGCTGGGTGTATGTAACGTACTGCCAGAGGAGGTAGTTAAGGCTGGGACTATCCTAATGTTTAAGGGGAAATCTTTTAGGACTGAGATGAGAAAAACATTTTTTACACAGAGAGTGGTGAATCTCTGGAATTCACTGGCACAGAATGTAGTTGAGGCCAGTTCATTGGCTATATTTAAGAGGGAGTTAGATGTGGCCCTTGTGGCTAAAGGGAACAGGGGGCATGGAGAGAAAGCATGTACAGGATACTGAGTTGGATGATCAGCCATGATCATATTGAATGGCGGTGCAGGCTCGAAGGGCCGAATGGCCTACTCCTGCACCTAGTTTCTATGTTTAAGAGACATTTGGGCACGTACATGGATAGGATATATTTAGATGGATATGGGCCAAACGCGTGTGAGTGGGACTAGTTTAGATGGGTCATGTTGGTCGGTGTGGGCAAGTTGGGCTGAAGGGCCTGTTTCCACATTGCATCATTCTATGACTAAAAAGTGAAGAAGAAAAATGCATGTAGATAAGTAGAGCAGATTTGAAAGAGGAGTGAAATGTAAAGGCAGAGAGAGGTTTATGGGTGGAAAGGAACATAGGAAAGGAGGGGGGAAAGAGGGCTTGGGCAGATGGGTGAAGGGGAAAATAGTCACAAAGTGCTGGCTGGAGTAACTCAGTGGGTCAGGCAGCATCTCTGGAGAAAAGGTATAGATTATATTTCGGGTCAAGACCGTTCTTCAGTAATATTCATGATGTGACATGCATAGACATTCCTGAATGTTACCCAAACCATTCAGGTCAGGGAGGTCATGTTGCAGTTGTATAAGACGTTGGTGGGACCGCATTTAGAATATTGTGTTCAGTTCTGGGCACCATGTTATAGGAAAGATGTCATCAAACTGGAAAGGGTACAGTGAAGATTTACGAGGATGTTGCCAGGACTAGAGGGTCAGAGCTATAGGGAGAGGTTGAGTGGCAAGAGTAGAGGAGAGGGGAGAGTACACATCTTGCGGTGCTCCTATGCTGAGCGTTTGCGGGTCCGAGATATGCTTTCCTGCCTCACATGCTGCTTCCTGTCTGTCAGGAAGCTGGTGATCCACCGACAGAGGGGTTCAGGCACAGTCAACTCAAAGTTTGGAGCGTAGTAGCTCTGGCACAATGGTGTTGAATGCGGAGCTAAAATCAATAAAACAAAATCCTCGCATAGGTCCCCTGGCGGTCTAGGTGCTGGAGGATGAAGTGCAGGCCCAGATTGACTGCGTCATCCACAGATCTATTGGCCCAACATGCAAAATGCCGATGGTCCAGCAGACGGTTTGTGATATTTTTCAGCTTGGCCAGCACAAGCCTTTCAATGGTCTTCATGACTACAGAGGTCAGTGCGACAAGCCTGTAGTCATTAAGACCAGTAATCCTTACCTTTTTGGGTACAGGGACAATAGTGGAGACTTTGAAGCAGGCAGGGACAGTGCATCTTTGCAGGGACTGGTTAAAATGAGTAATTGGGTGTGAAGTGGTGATTGGGGTGGGAAAGGGTCCACTTTTTTCATACTGGAGTCTTGCCTGAAGTAGATGTGTAGTGGTGAATGGGAAGGAGAGGATGCAGGGTCCATTCTTTGCAGACTGGGGTCTGGCTGTGTTTGTTGGGGAAGGGGTACCAGGGTTACGTTTCTGATTTTCAAACCTGCAGTAAAACTCATTCAGGTCGTTCGTCAGCTGACGATTGTCCAAAGAGCGGGGGGCTTTCCTCTTATAGCTGGTGATTTCTTGCATGCCCTTCCAAACTGAAGAAGAGTCATTAGCTGAGAACTTGCTCCTCAACTTCTCAGAGTACCTTTCCTTGGCAGCTCTGATTCCTCTTCTCAGCTCTTTATCGATTAGGCTATCTTTTAACTCTTTAACGATTAGGCTAATGGCTTGACGCATATTTGCCCCCAACCCCTTCCCCCCGATCTCGAAATGGAAATGTCCGGAAGTGGCGGCGCTGGGAACGGCTGCGGCTCGCCTGCAGTCCGTTCGTTTTTACTTTTTTGTGTTGTTTTTTTTTTTCGTTTTGTCTAGTTGTGTTTTTGGTTTTTAGGTTATGTTTATGTGGGTGGGGGGTTGAAACGGGGTTTGCTGTCTCTCCCTTGGGGGGAATACGACTTTTTCGTCGTATCCCCCCTCTCTGCCTCCGTCTGCGCTGAGGCCTAATGGCGGAGCTGGCGACCTCGGGACTCCGGAGGCAGCCTGTCAGGACTCGCCCTGGGTTCGCTCCCGTGAGGGCGGCCCAGCTCGGGGCTGGAACTGCGCTCCCGTGAGGACGGCCTGGCGAGGGGCCTAGACTCTCCCGTGAGGGGCTGTGGCACTCCCGTCGGAGTGGCCCAGCCCGAGAGTGGAACGGCACTCCCGTCGGAGTGGCCCAGCTCGAGGGAGGAACGGCACTCCCGTCGGAGTGGCCCAGCTCGAGGGAGGAACGGTACTCACGTGAGGGCGATCCGGCTCGGGGCTGGAACGGTGCTCCGGTGGCTGGGACGGCGTTCTGGCGGCGGTGACCTGAGTCCTGGGTTCAGCCGCGGGCCAGTGGCTGCGTACGCTGGACTGGAGGGCGGCAGCTTCGACCACCCCGGGTGTTTGAGCCGGCCCATTGCGGGGTTCGGTGAGCCGCGGGACTGTTTGTGCCATCGCCCGGTGGGGAATCGCCTCAGCACAGAGGGAGAAGAGGAGGGAAGAGACTGCAGCCCTAAGATTTTTGCCTCCACCACAGTGAAGTGCTTGGAGGACTCACTGTGGTGGTGTTAATTTGTGTTTATTGTTGTTATTATTGTATGATTATATGTATGACTGCAGGCACGAAATTCCGTTCAGACCGTAAGGTCTGAATGACAATAAAGGCATTCAATTCAACATCTGTATATAATGATCCCATTAAAATGTGTATTTATTCACAAACTATGGAATTCATATTTTTCAGTATTGTTATCAAGGAAAAGAAAGCAGTTCCAATTGCTTGATATTATTTGATATTGTTTAATATTATTCATATGGAGGAGGACATATAATAGCTCTAAAACATAACTTAATTTTGCAATATCACTAAAGATAATCCCCCTTTCCCTCTCCCCTCCCCCATCTCTCTCTCTCCCCTCCCTTCCCCTCTCTCTCTCCCCCTCCTCCCTCACATCCCCCCTCTTTCTGGCGGGGGGGGCGAAGATGAAGGCGGCGTGGGCCCAGCGGGGGTGGCGTGGGCCCAGCGGGGGTGGCGTGGGCCCAGCGGAGGTGGCGTGAGCCCAGCGGGGGTGGCGTGAGCCCAGCGGGGGTGGTGTTGGGGAAAGATGACTTGGGCCCCGGCGGTGGGGGGAGGCGAGGGGAGCGGGCTCCGCCGCAGTGGTGTCTGGTGTTGGGGTTACAGCCTTTGGGTTCAGATTCAGCCACTCCCACCCGGCGGTGGGAGAATGGAGAACTGGCCGTTTCCAAAGTGGAAATGCTGATTTTCTTTTCGAAATAAAATCTGATTTTTTTTTTTTAAGTGATTTTTTCTTAGAGGGGGGGGAGGGGGGTGCGGTCGCACCCCCCCTTCGGACGGCCATGCTCTCTCATTGGTGCATGTGACATGTTTTAAGTTTTGGAAATGCTCTCTACCATGTTATTTTTTAATATTTTGACCCACTCCTGTGCTATCAGTCTCCCTCTTTCCCAGGCTTTTTGCTCACTTTCACAACACCAATAATCAAGTTTGCAAGTTTGCAAGAAATGTTAGTTGTCTAACCTCAAGTAGAAATAGTAATTCATCCCTACTATAACTAAAGAATATTTACGAAGTGTCAGCACATATGGTGTGGTATCTGTTCATCCAGCCTCTAGCAGCTAGCTGCAATTGTAATTTAGTCAATCCCATTACCAAGCTCTTTATCCAATGCTCTGCAATTTCCATTCTTTAAAGATTCAGTCAATTTGCTTTCAAAAGTAAGAATTAAATCTTGTTCAACACATTTTTCAATAATTCAAAATTAGTAATTAACCTACCATTAATTGTAATTTCCAAAAGAGTTCCATACTGCTATCATTCTTTGCAAGACATCTATTTTCCAACCACTTCTGATAGACCCGGCTCCTATTTTAGATTATGTCCCCAGTCCTAAACCCTCCAATTGACATAAATAGTTTCTATCCACTCCATCAGTTGCTCTTAACAACTTGAGAACTGAACACATTACCACTTAACCCTCTGCAAAACCCTCTGGATAAACAAACCTAGTTTTGTAATCTTCCCTTGTGTTTAATCTTTGAAATCCAAGTATAAAATTCTGGTAAATCTCTATTGCACTTCCTATGAATCCTATATGTCCTAAGATGCAGTGCCCAGAATTTCACCCAGTACCTAAAGTGTGTTTGATTGGCAATTTAAATCATTGTAATAAAACGTTTAATCTCATATTTTATCTAATCTCATGGATCAACATTCTATTCATCCTTTTGATTATTGTCTTCACTCATCCAACATACTGTAATGATCTATGTTTGTAGAGTCTTTTAGTATTTCAGTTTGATCATCACCTCGAAAGGATTCTGTTCTATCCATTTTAGGTTTCAAGTGGATGAATTCAGATTAGCCTTTGTTCAATTTTGATTTGCTACAGTTTCGTCTGTTTGCTTAATCTATTAAAATCTTAGTAATTTAATTATATTTATGTTGTTCAAAATATTCTTTATGTTAAGTTTATATAATTGGCAAACTCATATATGGCTTGCTACTACATCATCCAAATTGTTTAAACGTACAGGATGTGCAGTAGTTGTATACCACTTATACTGCCAATTGACTACTTTCCAACCATTCTTTCTACCTCTTGCTCCTCCCACTAGCTTTACTGGAAATACATTTACAAGAACTGGTCCCATTGTTTCAGAATTGTAAATATTTTCTTCATATGATATCTTTGCAGCCACCTGTACTTCCCTGCCCTGTGCTGGCTAAACTGGACAATGCAACACCGGTTGTTACTATCCAATTAAAACTTGATATAGGCATTTAAGATGTGGGGCTGGATTTTAGAAGTGTCCAGAGTTTGTATTCACTCTAGTAACGTCACGAAGGTGGGCCAAGGATGTGAACCAGTTGCGAGACTCATTTGGCATCTCACTTGTCAGTTTCTAACTCTGAAATCCAGCCAACATGCTGCCTCAGTCTCACAAATGTTAATCTAAATGAAGGGACTGTTGCATTAATAAATAAATTGAAAGGGATTTTATAAGCTATTACAATATAGCTGAATTATATGTTGATAATTCCCTACATTTAATTAAAATTTGAATATGCAAATGACTGTGTTAGTTTAGCAATTTTTGTATTATATACAATCCCTTCTTTGGTAGACCCTGCTGATTCAGAATGATTTGATCATGTAAAGAGTTAAACACAAAAGCTTTTCATTGTACCTCAGTATATGTGACAATAAACTAGACTAATGATTATTAAATCTGTGCATAACCAAATAAGAGGTACATTGCTGAAGGTGCACACAAAATATTACATCAAAGCAATTTGGATGCTTTGCTGGGCCCTGTCAGATCCGTCCTATAAAATGTCCTCAAGATGGATGTGATGAGAATGGGTCGATGCCTCTTTGTGGACTATGGATTTGCAAAGCAGGCCTGGAAAAGGATATGGGGATCCTTGTTGAGGTTCATCCCAAGCAACTGTGTAATGCTGATCAATGGGCTGTTCCCAGGGATGCATATCAAGACACACACTAAGTGCAGCTGTAAGATTATCCACTCAGTGAAAAACACTTTAGTCTGCCCGAAACGTAGGTCTTCCATTACATCGAGATCTGCAAAGAAATGCTGCCGACTGGTACATTCCAGACTGGAGGAGCACGTGCTGAATAAAGGATGCACTGAAGCATGGTGCACCAAATGCAACATCTTTGTGGGGATAGACTGCAGTCTGCTTGCTGTCTCTAAATATTGAGGGGTTAAGTCATGGTTAAAAGCCTCTCAAACATGTGAAGTTTGTACCTTTCAAGGAGCCCATGATATTGTGTACATAGAATGTGGTAACTCTACTTATGTGTTGACCCAATAACACCATTGAACAACATTGAATGTAAATAAACCAACGTACTGTTTTTATATTTCTTGTGTATATATTTTTATGAACACATTTTATTTTTAACATTAAAAGAAAACGAAGGAATTTGCTTCTTGACACAATAAAGCTTCCTCTGGTAATTGAACAGCAATTGGAAGCCTGGTCGGCAATAGCAAGCTTCTAGGCTAGGAGAGGGAGGAGGAATCCAGGTAGGGGATGCAAAGTCCTAGAAGAGGGAAGTTGTAGGAAAAACTAAGGCTGTAGCTGGAACGCCTCTGTAGACTTGTATTTGACATTCCTGAGAGATGCCAGTAATCGCAACTTTGCATCTCAATTAAGCTCACTGTCCATATTTTTTTTACCCTTCCTCTGCTGCTGACCATCAGTCATCCTCTTGCCAAAAACACAAAAATGAACTTATAAGAAATAGAAATTCAAATCCAATTGTATAAATTAATTTATTAAATAAAAGTGGTATGCATATTGCCGTTTATTCCTAAAATAAAATGGAATTTTCTTCAGTGATTGCCCCAGTTGGACTTTTCAGTAGCCGGAGATAGACACAAAAAGCTGGAGTAACTCAGCGGGACAGGCAGCATCTCTGGAGAGAAGGAATGGGTGACGTTTCGAGTCAAGACCTTTCTTCAGACTGGTTAGAGATAAGGGAAACTACAGAAATAGATGATGCTGTGGAGAGATAAAGAACAATGAATAAAATATATGCAAACAGTAACGATGATAAAGGAAACTGTAGGGTGAAAATGAGAAGTTAGTGCGACTTGGGTGGGGGAGGGATAGTGAGCGAGGGAATGCAGGGGCTACCTGAAGTGAGAGAAATCAATATTCATACCACTGGGCTGTAAGCTTCCCAAGCAAAATATGAGATGCTGTTCCTCCAATTTGCTTTTAGCCTCACTCTCATAATGGAGGAGACCTAGGACAGAAAGGTATGTGTGGGAATCGGAAGGAGAATTAAAGTGTTTGGCAACCGGGAGATCAGGTAGGCTCAGGCGGGCTGAGTGAAAGTGTTCCGCGAAATGATTGCCCAGTCTGCATTTGGTCCCGCAGATGTACAAGTCCACATCTTGAACAACGGATACAGTAGATGAGGTTGGAGGTGGTGCAAGTGAACCTCTGCCTAACCTGAAGGGGTCCCTGGACAGAGTTGAGGGAGGGGGGGAGGGGGACAGGTGTTGCATCTTCTGCGGTTGCAGAGGAAGGTACCTGAGGAGATGATGGTTTGGGATGAGTTAGCCAGGGAGTTGCAGAGGGAACGGTCTCTGCGGAAGATGGAAAAGGGTGGAGATAGGAAAATGTGTTTAGTGGTGGCACCTCGTTGGAGGTGGCTGAAATTTCAGAGGATTATGTGTTGTATGCCATGGCTGATGGAGTGGAAGGTAAGGACTAGGAGGAGGGGGAGCAAGGGCGGAGCGGCGGGGTACTAAGGAGACACGGGTGAGGGCCACATCAGAAGAGAGGGGAACCCCAGTTCCCTAAAGAATGAGGACATCTTGGATGTCCTGGTATGGAACACCTCATCTTGGGCACAGATGTGGCGTAGATGGAGGAATTGGGAGTAGGGGATAGAGTCTTTGCAGGAAGCAGGGTGGGAAGAAGTGTAGTCGAGATAGTTGTGGGAGTCAGTGGGTTTGTAATAGATGTCAGCCAATAATCTATTTTCTGAGAAGGAGACGGTGAGATCAAAAAGGGGAGGGAGGTGTCGGAGATGGTCCAAGTAAATTTGAGTGCAGGATGAAAATTGGTGATTAAGTTGATGAAGTCCATGAGTTCTGCAATGGGTGCAGGAGGTAGCACCACTGCAGTCATCAATGTAACGGAGATAGAGTTCGGGAGACATAGCCATTTCAGTTTGTTTCCAGAGTGTCCCAGCGAGGAGGCCCGGACTGACGATGGAGGACCCGCTCGCCAAGGATCGCACGCCACGGACAGATGATGGATGACCCGCCGGTAGGCCCAGCTCGCCAACCACGGACACCAACTCGATGCTGAGCCGCTGGCATTGACGGGGATCCACGCCGCAGAGAGCGAGGAGGATCCATGAGGGAGGCAGATGTCGAGAATGAGGTAGACTGCCGGGAACGAATGGAATGAAGAGGGGCCCAGCAGAGGGTACCGCCGAGAAGGAATGGAACTAAGGGGAACACAGCGAGGGGGAGGGGAGCCTGCTGACACGTTTATATGCAAAACAAAGCAGTTCAATGTACCTATTGCACGTGTGACAATAAAGTATCATTCATTCATTCTTTACTCTTTTAACTTTCAGACCAAGTTTTAATGACCGGGATACAATTTAAAAGCAAAATAGAAGAACTATATTTGCTGGAAATTTGAAATAAAAATAGAAAATGTTGGAGATAATCAGACAGCATCTTTGGAGGGAGAAACAGAGTTAACGTTTCATCAGCACAATTTAGCACAGAAGTTATCAAATAAGTTATCTCTCCTTGGATTGCATGGGATACAAGGAGAGATAGCTGAATGGACAGGTACATGGATAGGACAGATTTGGAGGGATATGGACCAAGCGCAGGCAGGTGGGACTCGTGTAGCTGAGACATGTTGGGTAAGTTGGGCCGAAGGGCCACTTTCCACGCAGTCTCACTCTATGACTGGCTGAAATTTATTCTATTTACAGGGCACTGATCAGGAGTGTTCGAAAATACCCCACTTGCCAGCATCATTGTAGGTATGTTACAATACTTAACTTCAGTGCGCTGCAATTCTGCCCTGGCCGTGTGCGCGATTTTGGCGCGTTTGAGGGGGGGGGGGGGCGGGGTTAAAACGCAGTTTTTTTCCGACCTGGTCCTGAATTATATTTTGTTGGAGTGTAAGATGTTGCTACAGAATCGTTCCGACAGCCGTTCTGTGTGTTTTTAAAAAAAATTTGCCCGACAAGTTAATCGCTGGAGTGATTTTAAAATCAGCTTTTGAAGCCGTCAATGCCGACAACGGGGCCGGATTTTATGTAGGGGACAGGTAAAAGAAAGTAGTTTATTTTTATGTATAAAAGTGTTTCTTAAGATGTATTTAATTCACATTTTAAGTTGCGAAACGGTGATTTAGTCCCCGAACGAACCGGCAGTGTATTTGGGGACTAAATCACTGCAACCTCAACGTCCCAAATGGTCCAGTTCCAGAAAATCCCACTCGCAAGCTGATTTAAATGGCCATTAATTTACAGGTATTAAACATTAAATTCCTTCCATTTGGCCTATAAACCCATGACAATGAGATTTAAAAATTATGTTATATTCTGAATTCTTGTGTGAATGTTATTTGGACACTTAGGCTATTTAAAAATGTTAATCTATTCTTAAGAAATGGATAGATGTTTATATCTAGTAATTGAATTTTGTAATTAGCTACAATTAGGTAACTAACTAACTATATGCTTTAATTTCAAGTCATCTAAGTAAGAATGTTTCATATTTGTTTCAGAATGCTTCAATCTTTAATAACTGAAAATTTCTTTCAGTTCTCTTAAATTTTAAGAAAGTTATGGGCTTTTAAATGTTCTCGATCACAGCTTTTGTGTTAAGTCAATGAAAAAGCAATAGGGAGGTTTCACGGCAGTCGGGTCACGACCCATGACCCGTACTGTTGCTACGTTACTCCAAATGGATTACACGCGATGTGCTGCAGATAGGCACTCACCATAGTTTCCAGCGTAGCGGGCCCGTTAAAACCCGCCAAAATTGTCAATTTGTGCGCTGTAAATAAGTATGGAAATCGGGATAAGCGTGTGAGACATTTATCCTACTTCAGAATTCCAAAAGTGAGGAGAAATGACAGTAGATAGAAGCGAGCTCAAGGGACAACAACAGCCAGAGTGCTTGGCGAACATTGGCCGTTTGCTCCCTGCATTTCATCAACTAAGGCATTATTTGTGTTTTTTCTTTATTACTTTGGCATCTAAAAAGTTTCAGAAGTGATAAATCTGGCTGTAATTTTTTTAATCGCCCATGGTTCCCAAGTGGGTTTTTACATACAAAATGAAAACGCATCTGAAGAAAAATTTACAGCCAGATTTATCACTTCTGAGAATTTTTAGATACCAAAGGAATCAAGAAAAACACAAATAATGCCTTACTTGATGAAATGCAGTGAGCAAACGCGATAATTCCCAATATTTTCATGTTTACCAAGCACTTTAGCTGCTGTAGTCCCTTCAGTTCTCGCTTCTCTATACCTTCATTTCGCTTCACTTTTTGAATTCTAAAGTTGGGTACATGTCTCTCACACTTACCCCGACCCCCACAAATTTTTTCAGCGCAAAAATTCAACATTTTGGCGGTTTTTAACAGGTAGGAAAGTACGCGTTTCTAACATTAATAACATATACCGGAAGTGACGGATGTCTTCCAGTTGGATTTAGCGGCTCCGTGTGTCGAGCCCTATGACCCAGTGACCTTACGTATAGGGAACAAGATGCCAATTTCCGAGTATGAAAATGACCATAACGTTTTTAATACTGAAGATATGAAAGTGAATTAGGTGTCAAATTAAAATTCTTTTTATGCTTTATCTGATGGGATAAATTAAAGACTTGATTTTTAAAATCTCAAAATTTTGTAACATTGCTAATCAGTGCAGTTCCAAAATCACCAGCTCAACATTACGCAAGATAAAGCAATGACAAGGAAAGCCAGATAGGTTTTACAGTGAACATCAAAAAAATCTGCAGAAGGTTCTCGACCCGAAAGGTCACCCATTCCTCCTCTCCAGAGATGCTGCATTTTGACTCTTGCATTTTGTGTGTAACTTCGGTGTAAACGAACATCTGCAGTTCCTTCCTACACTAAACACAGTAGTCTCCGCCCTCTCACGGCGGTGTCCGGGCAGGGAAAGAGGAGGAGGAGGAGGAGGAGCGAGAGGAGGGGGAGGAGCGAGAGGAGGGGGAGGAGCGAGAGGAGGGGGAGGAGCGAGAGGAGGGGGAGGAGCGAGAGGAGGGGGAGGAGGGGGAGGGGCGAGAGGAGGGGGAGGGGCGAGAGGTGACTCGCACTGTTGGCGGTTCTTACCAACATGGCGGATGCAACAGCGGTGGCGGCGGCGGACGGGGACTCAAAACTCAGCAAGAAGTAAGTTCCTTCGCTTTTTGTTATGGCTGGTCGGTTGAAATGAATAACGCAGCAATCATCGAGCGGCACAGTATTCTCCAGCGGTTTAAATTCGACCCCCCAATGCCTCCTCATGGTGAGCCGTTGCGTCAGGCGGCAGAGGAGAGCGTGTCGGGGGCTGTAGTTCCTCGGCCCGGCCCGGGGAAGAAGGCGAGATGTGTGGGGAGGGAATTACACCGAAGATAGAGACGAAATGATGGGGAAACTCAGCGGGACAGGCAGCATGTGTGGAGAGAAGGAATGGGTGGCTTTAGTTTCAGGTCGAGACCCTTCTTCAGACTGAGTCAGGGGAGAGGGAGACACACAGGTCTGGAAGGGTAAATCTATATTCATACCGCTGTTGTAAGATGTCCAGGCGAAATATCTGAAGAAGGGTCTCGACCAGAGATACTGCCTGTCCCGCTGAGTTACTCCAGCATTTTGTGTCTATAACAAGTGAAATATGAGGTCGACACCTCTGGAACCACACATCCCACATTACCCTGCGAGCCTGCCGGCTTCACTTGACAGCTGAAAGCCTTGCGTTCTTTTTAATAACCCCCGTTACTAGCTCCAGTTGCCCTTGATGCCTTCTTGGACCGTTGTGGTGAAAGTGTTGTTAACTAGGGAGTTCCAGTATTTAGTTCTAACCATGAAGAAGAACAGAAACATGATGGATAAACCCAGTAGGTCAGGAAATAGTCATAGAAGGAGAAACAGACTTCAACGATCAGGTTAGAACAATTACCACCTGGCCCTGCTGAGCAAAGATACTGGTCCTCTAGTATCTTTGCTGCTGAGTGTATCGCTATTTTTCGTTTCGTTTTTGATTCCCGGAATCGGGAGTTTTGTTTCGAATTTGGAGTTTTGTTTCGAATTCGCATTTGTTATAGTTTCTATACGCCTGCTTAGGTGCTAGGTTGTCAGGATTCTAGCTGCTAGGTGGTGGTATCAGGATTGTGTTTTATTTTAATTTCAGATTTACTACCATTGCAGCGCTTTAAAAAAATCATTCATTGCCATTGTTTTTATCTTGGATGCTGTTTAGCTTGTGCTTTTTGGGACTGCAGTGATGTAGGCAAGAGGGCTGTTTTCCAACACACTATAGCTCTCTCCTACAGATGGTAGAAAGGGAGTCAGATTGTGAGTTCCTCACTGGATGATATACTGTCCTTAATTACAACCAGTGTTTAAAGAAATAGGCCACATTTTGGTGATGTGTCCAACATTCTTGCCTCAACTGACACTGGAAATAAAAGTGAATATTCATGTAATTCCTCTCTTGGTCTTGCTTTGTTTCAGGACTTCAGTTATGTCATATTAAGAGTTTAATATTTTAAGATATTCATGGTAAGAAAATGATGCCACACATATTAAAATCCATTCATGGTACCAGTCCCTGTTTTCCATGTGGTAACATGGATAGGGAGGTGAAGAATGCATTTGACATGTTTTCCTCATTGGGTCAGGGCACAGATTATAAAAGTTTGGAGGTTTTGTCACAACTTTGCAAAACGTAGTTAGACTGTACTTGGAGTATTGTGCACAGTTCTGGTTACGCTCTGTAGGAAGGAGATGGGTTCATTATGCTACTACCATATGCAGTTGTATCATCAATGAAGATAAGTGAACCAGTATCTTCAGCAACCATACATGCCCAGGCCAAAACACCCCCACCATGATGTTTCTTAGGCAGTTCCTTCTCTCCTCCCTACTTTGCACTTGCCATCACTCTGATATATAACCACTGTACGAGGTAATTCAAGAGTTCTCCCGAGTTTCCCCTGATTCGAACTCAGAGAATTACGATAGGTACTCGGGGCTCTCGTGGACATTTTTCACACTGTTGAAAAAGCTTCATGAGCTGACCGCGTTTCCCGAGTACCTGCCATTGGCGTTACGAGCTGCAAAGAAATGTCCCGAGCTCCGACGTACCCGCTACATACATTCTAAGTACTTACCACGAGTTTGATTTATTTTTTTTAACTCGGGAGAGCTCTTGGGTAAACTCGTATAGTGTCATCTGTCACAAGACCTTTTTCCAGGACTGTGGTTGCTCTTTTAAGTACTTCTTGGCAAACTGTAACCTGGCCATCCTTTTTTTGGGGGCTAACCAGTGGTTTGCATCTTGCAGTGTAGCCTCTGTATTGTGGTTCATGAAGTTTTCTGTGGACAGTGGTCACTGACAAATCCACACCCGACCTGAATGTTTCTGATCTGTCGGACAGGTGTTTGGGGATTAATAGAGAGAATTCTGACAATCGGCTGTGGAGGTCTTCCTTGGCCTGCCAGTCCATTTGTGATTAGTAAACTCACCAGTGCTCTTTTTTCTTAATGATGTCCCAAACGGTTGATTTTGGTAAGCCTAAGGTTTAGCTGATGTCTCTTTATTCTTGTTTCTCAGTCTCATAATTGCTTCTTTGACTTTCATTGGCACAACTTTGATCCTCATGTTGTTTAATAGCAATAAAAGTTTCCAAAGGCGATGGAAAGACTGGAGGAAAGACTAGGTGCTGAGAGTTATCTTATACTTGTATTAAGGAGGCAATTAAACACATCTGAGCCATTCGAAACAACTGTGAAGTCATGTGTCCCAAACATTATGGTGCCCTGAAATGGGGGGACTATGTATAAACATAGCTGTAATTTCTACATGGTGAAACCAAAATGTATAAAAATACCCTTTAATAGCATCTGACAATCTACATTTTAACCACATGTGATTTTTTTTCTATTACAAATGTCAAATTGTGGAGTACAGAGGCAAATAAATAAATGATGGGTCTTTGTCCCAAACATTATGGAAGGCTCTGTAGTTCCTTGATAGTGGTGTCACAGATAGATAGGGTTGTCAAGAAGGCTTTTGCTATATTGAAATTCATTAGTCAGGATGTTGAGTCTGAAGAAGGTTCTCAACCCAAAATGTCACCTATTCCTTTTTTCCAGAGAGGCTCTCTGACCCGCTGAGTTACTCCAGCTTTTTGTGTCTGTTGAGTATAGAAGTAGGGATGTTATGTTACTGTTTGTAGAAGATGTTGGTCCCTATTTGCAGTATTATATTCAGTTTTGTTTATCCTGCTACAGGAAGGAAGTCGTTAAGTTGGAACGAATGCAGAGAATGCAGAGAAGATTTACGAGGGTGTTGCCAGGACTTGCGGGCCTGAGCTGTAGGGAGTGATTGGGTAGGCTTGGACTTTATTCCTTGGAGTGCAGGAAGATGAGGGGTGATGTTATAGGAGTGTGTAAGATCATGAGCGGGATAGATAGGGTAAATGCACAGTCTTTTACCTGGAGTAGGGGAATCAGAACCAGGGGACATAGATTTATGGCGAGAGGGGTAAAATGTAATAGGAACCTGAGGGACAACTTTCACACAGAGGGTGGTGGGTACATGGCATGAGCTGCCAAAGGAGGTAGTTGAGTCAGGTACTATAACGGCATTTAATAGACACTTGATTTTGAGTCAGGTACTATAACGGCATTTAATAGACACTTAAATAGGTACATGGATAGGAAAGGTTTAGAGGGATACAGGCGAAATGCCGGCAGGTGGGTCTAGTGTAGATGGAGCATCTTGGTTGGCATGGGCAGGTTGGGCCGAAGGGCCTGTTTCCGTGCTGTATGAGCTGACTCTGAGGTGGTGTTCCTCCAGTTTGTGTTTGGCCATACAATGATGAAGGTCCAGGACAAAAAGGTCAGTATGGAAAGGGGAGATAAAATGATTAGCATCTGGGAATTCAGTATGCCTTGATGGACCAAGCACAATGCGACGGTGGCAGAGAAATTAACAGTAGGGGGATAACATCTTTGCAAGAAACAGAGAGGGAGGAGGTGTATCCAGACAACTGGGAGTTGGTTGATTTGTACTCTTTGTCAGTCGATATTCTGACCTCTGATGGAAACAGAGATCAAGAAAAGGGCCATTTCCAAACCTCTGATGACCCACTTTAATCTATGACAAGTCTCAGATACCTCCATCATGGGGAAAAAGACGAGGTTTGAAGAGGTGCGCGTGAGCCCTCTCCTCTGTCCTGTAGCTTTGCTCTCGCATCCCTCCCCCAGACAGAATAATTATAGAGTTCCCCTGGTCCTATCCTTTTTATCCCACCAGCCTCTGCATCTGACATATCATCTCTAACATTTCAACTACCTTTAATGCGCTCTCACCACTAAACACAACTTACCGTCCCTACACCTTTCCCCTCTCCATTGAGACTCCCTCTGCAACTCCTTGGTTCACTCAATCTTTCTCACCCAATCTGTCTGATCCTACCGTACATTATTCCCCGGCTTCTGCAGGAGATGTATCTCCACACGTCTCTTGCTTCCATCCAGAGATCCCAGTGGCTCTTCCAGGTGAGACAGAGGTTCACGTGCACTTTGCATATTGCACTCGGTGCTGCCAATGTGACTTCCTTTGCATCGGCGAGACCAAGAGTAGACCAGGCAACCGTTTTGCTGAACACTAGCACTGTCTAGCAAGATCTGCTGGATTTCTTGGTTGCTAAACATTTAACCTCCCCACGCCATTCCCACATCAAATCTCCTCTATTTCCCGTGTGAAGCCACTTGCAAACTGGAGGAATAGCATCTCATATTCCACTGGGGAAGCTTACAACCTAACAGTATGAGCATTGTATTCTCTAATTTTAAGTAATACTGCCCATCTTTTTCCAGTTCATCTCTCTCTCTCTCCCCCCCCCCCCCCTCTTGCAGAACACACACTTTTATCCCACCATCTTCTTTCCCTTCTTTGTACACTCATCTCCCATCCTCGAGTTCCACATTTCCTTTTTATATCTCCTCTTGCCTCCTTCCATCAATATTCATCTTTCCATTTTTACTTTTCACTCTTTCTCTTCTGATCTGACATCCTTTGCCTCCTTTTCATTTATTCCACCCGTATGCCAATGCACCTCTTCCCCCCTCATCTTTATCCACCTATCACATGGCAGGCTTGGTCCTTTCTTTTCCAGCTTTCTCTAATGTAATCCAATCAGTCTGAAGAAGGGCCTCAGCCTGAAAAGGTGTCTTTCCATTCCCTGTCCAGATGCTGGCTTAATTACTGAGTTCCTCCAGCACTTTGTGTTTTGCTACAGAAATCAGCACCTGCAATTACTTGTGACTCTCGTCTATACACATTGATACCTTCATAATTTTGTATACCTCCATCAGATTCCCCTGAAGCCTCCTCGGCTCCAAAGAAAATGAACCAAGCCCATCCAATCACTCATAACCAAGCAATTCATACCCTGTTAGATGCATCATACTGTGAATTTCCTTTGCGTCCTTTCTAATGTAATCACATTCTTCCTATAGTGTGGCAACCAGAACTGCACACCATATTTCAGCTGTGTCATTACAATGTTTTATAATTGTAGGCTCTGACATTTTAATTTTTTTAGTTTCAGTTTGAATATATTTTGATGGGACTGAATTTTTAAGTTTTTTTTTGATATTGAAAGAATATGTTGAAAGAAGCTGCCTCAAAAATAAAGTTTGTGATGGATCTTCTGCAAATTCAAAATGACGAGAAAGCCAGCCTGTTCACAGCAAGCTGCTAAAAGGGGGTTGACTCAACAACTCAACAGCCCTTTTCTCTCTGGATTTTATGTTCAGGAATGATACCAATAAAATAAACAGTACTTTATTCAGCTGTCAACGCAAATCTTCTTGCCCTTCTATTACCAACCATTACATCATTCTTTTTTTGCCTTCCATGTATCTTAATATTTTCTGGTGATTTGATAAATTACAGCATTAGTGGTGAACAGTTGCTGCAGGTGGCCCTGACAGGGATTGCAAGCAGCTTTGGGCCTGGTGGTTCAGGCTTCACATTGCACCATCTAGGCATGCAGAATGGACTGGCTACCCAACACACTCCACGGTGCTATTTGATATTAGTGTACGGAGCATAAAATATGTTAGCTTGAGGGAGAAGCTATCCTGTAGAGCCAATTTTGTTAAATCTGAAACATTAACTCTTTTTTCTTTGCGCAAATGCTGCCCGACCTGTTCATTACTTCCACTTTTCCTGCACATTTTTCGAACAGTAACATAAAACAATGCTGGAATCAGAGTTCAAAGGCTCACTTTACAGGTAATTATATTTTGAGCAATCACTGGTTTGAGCGTTAATAGTCTGATACTATCTATCTTTCTTTTATTAGGTATTAAGTGCTTTGTAAATGAGACAAGACTGTGACAGTTCATTATGATGGCCAGCACCATGCTTAGGCTTCTTGGGTTGCAGATGGCCGAAATCTGCAAGGTCAGGGGTCAATGGGGGAAGGTGCCAATGCACCAATTTGCTTCCTTTACTGCTCTTTTCCAGAAGAGACTACATGATGAAAAAAGGTTGGTAGTACTTTGTTTCATGATTTGACGATCTCAATTTGTTCAAGTAGCCAACCTTTCTTCATCATAAATGAGCATTTAAATTGCCCTGAATGGGAATAGAAACCTTATGGGCATGAAGTGGAATTAGACATTGTTTTGACACAATGGAATTGTGGCGCAGTTGGTAGAGCTGCTGCCTCACAGTGCCAGCGAGTCAGGTTCGATCCTGACCATGAGTGATGTCTGCGGAGTTTGCATGTTCCCTCTATGACCACATACGTGGTTTTTCTTTGGATACTCTGGTTTCCTCCCACACCCGAAAGATGTACGGGTTTGTAGGTTAATTGACCTCTGTAAATTTCAATTAATGTATCGGAGTGGTGCGAGAGTGGGATAATGTAGAACTTGTGTGAACGTGGAGAGTGATTAGGTGAGATAGTAATAGTTGGATAAACAACACAACTTACAAATACCTATTTAAACTGCTGTTTATCGTTGTTCTATGTTTGAGTAAATCACCTGCAATATTATCCAATTTATTTTCAATAATAAACTTATTGATGTTATGTTTTGTGCAGTATTTCATTTATTGACACACAAATGTAACAGTGGTTAATAGACTGAATGCTTACCTCTTCAATTTTTGCCCATAGTGCATATTATGGAGCACATAGAGCAAAATAGTTTGGGATAAAAGTAATATAATGTATTTTCCTTTGCATTGATATGAAATTACATAGCCACGATTTGAAGATTTGAACGTCTAACTTTGATTTTTCATTTCTAATTATTCCAGGCATGATTTACATTCTAAAATTGGAGTAATCTACCATTACGTGTTAGTCGTTATCTAGTTTAAGTTTCCATCTCCTTTTCTGATCTTCACTGTAGATTGCAACTTTTTAATATTTTTTCAGAGGTGATATTTAATATTTATTATATATTCAATTTACAAGTTTTGCTTTTTTCCACTGAGTTCCAGCAGTTTAGTTATTTTGTTTGAAAATTACAAATGCCTTTAATTTAATGTTTTAATTTAAATGACAACTAAAAATAACATTTAATTGAATCATTTTATATTTGCAAAACACTGCAATAACTTCTGTCTAGATAAATGTTTTCAAACATTTCTATTATGTTTATTAACTGTAATGTATAGGGAGCATTGCAGCTACTTGTATAGATTGTATAAATCCAATTTATTCTGAGTTTTAAAATGCAATGTTGACGTAGGAACACTTGTGACCATATCTTGTGTTTTCCTGGTCTAATCTCTAGTGAGCAGAAAAGGCGAATGAAAGCAGAGAAGAAAGCTGCTGAGAAGGAAATCAAAACGAAAGAATTGGCTGAAAGGGAAGCTCCCAAAGATGAAGAAAATGACGAAATCTGCTTTGGTGGAGATGAAGAGACTCTTGATCCTAATGTCAGTATAAGAATTCTAAAAAAAATCTTAACTCAATAACCTTCAGAGAAGGGGCAGTCTAAATATTGGTTAAATGTATTTGTGATATTGGAAGGATATAATGGAGGAAACTAGAATATGATGGGGACTAGTTTAAACTTGATTGATTGAATCAACATTGACAATAACTCTTCTGTACAGTACTTTGCCAATTTTGAGTTCCTGTGCTCCCATCAATATTGCTTTATTGTATCGGTGGGTTTAGTTTAGTTTATTATTGTCATGTGTACTGACAGCTTTTGTTTGCATACTATCCGATCAAGGAAAATACTGAACGTAAATACAATCATGCCATCCACTCTGCATGGATAAAGGGTACAACATTTAGCCCAAAGATATACCATTGAAGTGTAGATGGAGTCAATGGGAGGCTGGTTTGTGTGATGGTGTGGACTACATCCACAACTCTGCAATTTTTTGCAGTCTTGGATGGAGTGGTTCCCAAATCAAGCTGTGATGCATCCCAATAAAATGCTTTCTACAGCGCACCTATAGAACTTGGTGAGAGTTGTTGGGGACATGCGGAACTCGGTGAGCCTTCTCAGGAAGTAGAGGCATTGGTGTGCTTTCTTGGCCTTAGATTCAACGTAGCTGGCCCAGGACAAATTACTGGTGATATTCATCTCTAGTAACTATCAACACAGACGGTGTGTACCGCTTTGCTTCCTGAAGTAAATCACTATCTCCTCACTATCTCCTTTGCTTTGCTGACATCGAGGGAGAGGTTGTTGTCTGGGCCCCAAGTTTCAATGTTCTCAATCTCCTTTCTGTACTCTGTCTCGTAATTATTCGATATCTGGCCCACTACGGTGGTCCCATCTGCAAACTTGTAGATTGAGTTGGATTAGTATTCGGCTGCACAGTCATGAGTGTAGAAGGAGTATAATAGAGGGTTGAGAACATATCCTTGTTGATCTGTGATGTAGAGACGGTGGATTGCATTATAGAATTGGCATGGGTTGTAATTATGATTAGCAGGGGAACAAAGTCATACAGTACTTTCCATAATGTTTGGGGCAAAGACTCATCATTTATTTATTTGTCTCTGAACTCCACAATTTGAGATTTGTTATAGAAAAAATCACATGTGGTTAAAGTGCACATTGTCAGATTTCAATAAAGGCAATTTTTATACATTTTGGTTTCACCATGTAGAAATTACAGCAGTATTTATACATAGTCCCCCCATTTCAGGGCACCATAATGTTTGAGACACATGGCTTCACAGGTGTTTGTAATTGCTCAGGTGTGTTTAAATGCCTCCTTAATGCAGGTATAAGAGAGCTCTCAGCACCTAATCTTTCCTCCAGTCTTTCCATCACCTTTGGAATTTTTTATTGTTGTTTATCAACATGAGGACCAAAGCTGTGCAAATGAAAGTCAAAGAAGCCATTATGAGACTGAGAAACAAGAAACAAGAATAAAACAGTTAGAGACATCAGCCAAACATTACTTACCTAAATCAACTGTTTGGAACAGCATTAAGAAGAAAGAGAGCACTGGTGAGCTTACTAATCGCAAAGGGACTGGCAGGCCAAGGACGACCTCCACAGCTGATGACAGAAGAACTCTCTCTATAATAAAGAAACATCCCCAAACACCTGTCTGACAGATTAGAAACACTCTTCAGGAGTCAGGTGTGGATTTGTCAATGACCACTGTCTGCAAGAAAACTTCATGAACAGAGGCTACACTGCAAGATGCAAACCACTGGTTAGCTGCAAAAATAGGATGGCCAGGTTACAGTTTGCCAAGCAGTATTTAAAAGAGCAACCACAGTTCTGGAAAAAGGTCTTGTGGACAGATGAGATGAAGATTAACATATCAGAGAGATGGCAAGAGCAAAGTATGGAGGAGGGAAGGAACTGCCCAAGATCCAAAGCATACCACCTCTTCTGTGAAACACGGTGGTGGGGGTGTTATGATCTGGGCATGTATGGCTGCTGAAGGTACTGGATCACTTATTTTCATTGATGATACAACTACTGATGGTAGTAGCATAATGAATTGTGAAGTGTATAGACACATCCTATCTGTTCAAGTTCAAACAAATGCCTCAAAACTCATAGGCCGACAGTTCATTCTACAGCAAGACAATGATCCCAAACATACTGCTAAAGCAACAAAGGAGTTTTTCAAAGCTAAAAAATTGTAACTTCTTGAGTGGCCGTCAATCACCCAATCTGAACCCAATTGAGTCTGCCTTTTATATGCTGAAGAGAAAATTGAAGGGGACTAGCCCACAAAACAAGCATAAGCTAAAGATTGCCTGGCAGAGCATCACCAGAGAAGACACCCAGCAACTGGTGATGTCCATGAATCGCAGACTTCAAGCAGTCATTGCATGCAAAGGATATGCAACAAAATACTAAGCATGACTACTTTCAATTACATAACATTGCGGTGTCCCAAATTATGGTGCCCTGAAATAGGGGGACTATGTACAAACATTGCTGTAATTTCTAGATGTTGAAACCAAAATATATAAAAATGGCCTTATTAAAATCTGACGATGTGCACTTTAACCACATGTGATTTTTTTTTTCCTATTACAAATCTCAAATTGTGGAGTACAGAGGCAGACAAATTGACAGGTCCACATGGTTCAAGTATTTTAAAGGATTTGTTGCAGAGAGAGTGAACCCATTGGTTTATACTTTTCAAAATGCATTGTTGAATATAATCAAACCTTGTCTGCGGTTTTATGAAAGGTAAATCATGTTTGGCGTATTTGCTCAATTTCTTTGAGGATGCAACTGGGAGAGTTAATGTATTTAATGTTGTGTATTTAGATTTCCAAACAACAGTTGATGAGATGCCACTGCAGAGGCTGCTGCATGTGCAATCCAAGGTGTTGTAGGAAGCGTAGTAGTATGGATTGAGAACTGGCCCGCGCATTGAAAACAAATAAATCTAGCCCTTGTCAGGTGGAAGGGACATAACCAGTGGAGTACCTTGGGGGTCTACTTTTGGCCGTCACTTTTTATTTGCATTAATAACCTGGGGGAGGGAACAAAATGTAAGGATTCCAATTTTGCAGATGATGTGAAAATATGTGGAAAGCTATGTTGTGGTGAGGACATTGTGATTCTGCAACAAATTTAAATAGATGGAGTGATTGCGAGGAAATTGGCAAATGGTTTAATATGCAGAAATTTGTCCGTAAGAGGAATCAAAAGGCAGGTGGTTATTTGAATGAAGAGAGATTGCAAATGCGTGCAGTTCAGAGATCTATGTGCTCTAATCATAAAAAAAAATTAGCAGGCTGGTCCAACAAATCCATACAAAGGCAAACAATACATTGACCTTTATTGTGAAAGTTTTAATTGATGGGGAGTTTTTGTTGCAGTTGGTGAGGCCGCACCTAGAACAGCTCACATAGTTTTGGTTTCCTTATCTGAAAAAAGTTATGGTAGCATTGGAGGCAATGGGGTGATTTTATTGAAACATAATATCCGAAGAGGGTTTACAAGTTAGGTGTTGAGATGTTTCCACGAGCAGAAGAGTCAGAAACAAGAGGACGTAGCTTCAAAATAAGGGACCATCTATTTAAAACTGAGATGTACAGAAATGTCTTTGCTTAGATGGCAGTGAATTTCTGGAATCTCTGCCCTTGAGAGTGATGGTTAAGGGCCTGTCCCACCAGCATGTGATTGCATGCATCTAGCGCGATCAAACGTGGTGGCTTGAGGCGTACGGCCTCGCGGGGCCGGTCCCACTTCCAACCACGGAGCCGTCTGGAGTTGTGCGGGGCTGGTCCCGACATCATGCTCACCAATCAGCTGGGCAGGAGGCGGGTCGACTGAATTTGGACGTCGCACGGCATGGGGCGGTTACGTCATCGCGCAACGGCACGCCGGGCGGTGACATCATCGCACAACGTCACACGCTAGGCGTACGGCGTCGAGGCGCTGCGTATGGCCTCAATGCAGGTGTGGGCCGACAGGCCTTTGCCGAGCGCAATTTTTGAACACGGTCAGTTTTTCGGAGCCCGGCGCGATGTCGGGACCAGCCCCGCACAACTCCATACAGCTCCGACGATCGAAGTGGGACCGGCCCTGCAAGGCCGTACGACTCAAGCGACCACGTTAGGTCGCGCTAGCCGCATGCAGTCGCATGCTGGTGGGACCGGCCCTTTACACCCAAGATGCATATGTGAAAGACTGAGGGATTAAGGCTCACGGTGAACTGACATAGAAGCGGAATTAGGGTTGAGGAACTCCTATTTTCTGGTGTTCAAATACTTGAGTCCATTAACCTCCTCCCCACTAAATCTCCTTCTCCTAGAGTCTTGTCTCTCTTCCTATTATTTGTGTTTCTCAATTGATTAAAAAAAATTGCGCACCATAGATATTGACATTGATCCTACATTATAAAAATCCATAACTAAATATCTCTGTACAAGTTGCTATTCTCCCTTAACATCACCCTTTAAATCTGGCTATTTGACTGAACCTTTGGCCATCTTTCTAGAATCTGTTCATTTGGCTCGCAACCCACAATTCTGATTATTCTTCAGAACATTTTTGTTGTAGTGCAAGTTTACAAAGTTCCAAGTTTATATTATATGTCAGACATTGCAATGTTTTCTCTATCTTTTTATCTTTTCAGCAATATTACAAAATACGGACACTGGCCATCCAGCAACTGAAGGGCACTGAAGAGGATCCATATCCTCATAAATTCCATGTCGATCTCTCCTTAACAGAGTTCATTGAAAAGTATAATTATCTGCAGCCTGGTGACCATCTCGCTAATATTAATTTGACCTTGGCAGGTAAGATTTTCAAAATAGCATCTTTCCTTTGTTTTACTCAAAGATTTTAGTTGGGACCACATTTCTGACATGTCAACTGTTTGGGTTACAATCAGTTCTTGTGATGGAGCCCTGTCATTACCTGAAAAGGACCCTTGGTTAAGTTACTGGAGTAGTAATACAGTGGCATTGGGGTTTCCTTTCAATGGTATATATGCTTTTTTGACATAAGATGACCAGCATTCCAGGTGTGACCTCACCAACGCCTGTACAACTGTAACAAAATCTTCCTATTCTTAAACTGCAATCCCTTTGCAATAAACAATGGCATGCCAGTTTAAGTCCCTCCATGGTAACTAGAGAAATTAAGTTTAGTAACTTAGTTAACATGGAAGTAAAAAGCTGTATTTTGTAGTGGGGATGAACAAACAGGATGTTATGAGGATGTTTTGCCAGGACTGGAGGGTCTGGGCGAAGTTAAGTAGGCTGGGACCTTATTCCCTGGAGCGCAGGAGGATGAGGGGGTGATCTTATAGCACTGTATAAAATTATGAGAGGAATAGATCGGGTAGATGAACAGAGTTTCTTGCCCAGGGTAGGTTACATAGATTTAAGGTGAAGGGGAAAAAGATTTAATAGGAATCTGAGGGGTAACGTTTTCACACGAAGGGTGGTGGATATATGGAACAAGCTGCCAGAGGAGGTAGTTGAAGCTGGGACTATCCCAACGTTTAAGGAACAGTTAGACAGGTACATAGATTGAACAGTTTTGGAGGAATATGGACCAAACACAAGCAGGTGGGACTAGTGTAGCTGGGACATATTGGCTGTTGTGAGCCTGTCTCCACACTGTATCGCTCTATACAGACACTAAGACCAAGGAGTTGATGATGGACTTTAGGAGGAGGGGAACACCCCTGTCCCGTCTCCATCAATGGTGTGGATGTGCAGTTTACCAGGGAGTATAAATACCTGGGAGTGTACCTGGACAGTAAACTGGACTGGTCCAGGAATGCTGAGGCCCTGTACAAGAAGGGACAGAGCCGCCTGCACTTTTTGAAAAGGCTCTGCTTTTTCAACGTCTGCAGTGAAATGCTGCAGATGTTCTACCAATCGGTGGTAGCCAGTGCCATCATCTTCGCTGCCGTGTGCTGGGGCAGCAGGGCGAAGGCTGCGAATGCCAATAGGATCCACAAACTCAGGAAGGCTGGCTCTGTCCTGGGGGCGGAGTTGGATTCTTGGGAGGCGGTCTTGAAAGGGAGGATACTTCCTGGACAACACAGCTCACCCCCTCCATGACACACTGGTCAACCTGAGGAGCACATTCAGCAACAGACTTGTTCCACCAAGATGCAGGACAGAATGCCACATGAGATCCTTCTTCTGTGGCTATCAAACTTTACAACTCCTCCCCCTTCTGTCGTGGAATAGATTGAGACTGACCCCCACCTCCTCAATCTTTGCACATCCCCAAAGCCTTACTACTCGTCACTTTAATTTCATGTTTCATGTATTTTGTGTTTTTTATGATTGTTGGCAAATTAATTTCCCTGCTGGGATAAATAAAGTTCTATCGTATCGTATCTATGACTAAATAAATAGTCCTAAAAACGCAACTAGTTCACTATGTCCTTTTATGGTGAAGAACATTTGCTATTCTTATCTTAACCACAAAGTTGGCCATAAATCAATTGGCTTCATCATTGTCCACTAATTGTGTACTAATTGAAATCCAATAATTTTATTGAAAAAAGAACCATCTTTCCTTTCCTTTCTAACAATCCATGACTGCTTATTCATTATTTCTGCAATAAATTTAAACACAAACAAAATCAACTTGATAAATGAAAATAGAGAATGCTGGAAACCTATCAAGTATCATCAATGAAGAAAGAAATTGATTTAATGCTGTAGATTCATGATTTATAACTTGAAATGTTTTGGCTTGCAGAGAAGTAGTGTGAGTGCAAAGAACATAAGGTACAGGTGGAAACCTAATGAGACTGAACGACACAAAAGCTACAATCACGGACATTCCTTTTGTTCCCTCTGCAGTTCACCCTTCTCTGCAACCTAAAACACATTCACTTTCTAGCTTATCCTAGATCTGATGAAAAGTTATCAATCAGAAATGTCAACTACGTTTCTGTCTCCATAGAAGCTGACTGGCTGCTGAGTGCTTCCAACATTTTATGTATTATTCTGTATTTTTATCGGATGCAGGGTTTAAAAAAAAAATTTAAGTTGGTAAATATTCATTATTTTCTGGACTGGAAAGTCCAGATACCAGACTTAAATACTTTTTCTCTTTCTCATGTGTGCTTCGCGAGGTGAGCTTACAATGGAAAACATTGTACCTTAACTTTTCTAGGTCGCATCCATGCCAAACGAGCCTCTGGCGCCAAATTAATTTTCTACGACCTCCGTGGTGAAGGAGTCAAGCTACAGGTCATGGCAAATTCCAAGTATGTTGGATAACACTGGGAGAATTGAACTATCTGGTTTATTCAGATTTGTTTTAATTACTGACTCAGCACAACAGAAGGATAGCCACATTTACTTATGAAGCTTATGTCGATGCAAATTGATTTCAATAAATGTTAAGATTGGAGTAAACTGATTTATTGGAAGGTTTTAATATACATGTAGATGCAGTATGTTTTATTTTACCTCAGGAACTAGAGATATTAAAGGAGTTTAGTTTAGAGATACACCCCGAATCAGGCCCTTCGGCCCACCGAGTCCGCACCGACCAGCGATCCCCGCACATTAACACTATCCTACACACACGAGGGACACGGCTGTAATTTCTACATGGTGAAACCAAATGTATAAAAATGCCCTTTTGACAATGTGCACTTTAACCACATGTGATTTTTTTCTATTACAAATCTCAAATTGTGGAGCACAGAGGCAAATAAATAAATGATGGGTCTTTGTAGCAAACATTATGGAGGGCACTGTGTTAATGATTTGGATGAGGGGGATTGAAGGCTTTGTGGCCAAGATTACGGATATTACGAAAATAGGTGAAGGGGCAGGTAGCGCAGAGAAGGCAGGGCCTCTGCAGAAAGACTTGGACAGGTTGGGAGAGTGGGCAGAGATGTGGCAGATGGAATATAGTGTAGCGAAGTGTGGAGTCGTGCATTTTGATAGTATGAATAAAGGCCTTGACATTTTCTAAATGGGGAGAGAATCCAGAAATCGGAAGTGCAAAGGGACGTGGGAGTGCTGGTGCAGGATTCCCAAAAAGTTAATCTGCTAGTCGAATTGGTAGTAAAGAACGCAAATGCTAGCATTTATTTCAAGAGGGCTAGAATACAAAAACAAACCAGGGATGTAATGCTGAGGCTCAATAAGGCACTGGTCAGGCTGCATTTGGAGTATTGTGAGCAATTTTGGGCACCATATCTGAGGATGTGTTTGGAGAGGGTCCAGAGGAGGTTTACAAGAATGATCTCAGGAATAAGTGGGTTAACATATGATAAACGTTTGACGGCACTGGGCCTGTACTTGCTGGAATTTAGAAGAATGAGTGGAAGGACCTTATTGAAGTGTACAGAATAGTGAAAGGCTTGGATAGAGTGGTGGAGGGAATGTTTCCACTAGTGGGAGAGTCTTGGACTAGAGGTCGAATGGCCTAATTCTGCTCCTATCACTTGTGACCTTAATATACCGTTATCTTTATCTAAGAAAATAATGCTTACACCTGAAACATGGCCAGTATTTTTGTTCATAAATATTCAAAACTAGCTAAATAGTGCATCTATAACTGTTTCGGATGATTGGTTTGTTTCTTGCAAAACCTATATTTGATTTTTCATACAAAACTATATTTTAATTTGCTGTGTAATAATATACCAGCATCTAAAATAGTTAAAAGAATGTGCTTGAAATTGTTGAATGCATTTGTATGGAATAATCTGGAACCTGCTACTGGGAAATTGGTAAACTGGGAAGTTGAGAATAGAATGAAAGGTGTGAATTATTTTTAGTATCTTATTGTGATTTTTGATTTAAACTGAGTTAATTAATTGTTTTAGAAATTACACATCTGAAGAGCAATTCATTAAGGTCAACAATAAGCTCCGGCGTGGTGATATTATTGGAGTGGAAGGAAACCCAGGAAAGACAAAAAAGGGGGAGCTCAGTATAATCCCCAAAGAGATAAAACTACTAGCTCCCTGCCTACACATGTTGCCTCACTTGCACTTTGGACTTCGAGATAAGGTAAATGTCCTGAAGTAAAATGGTTTTATATTGAAATGCTGAAACGGTCGAAAATTCAAATTATTCAAAGCCAAAATGTGTATATATTTGCATATTTTGTTAGAATTTACAACACCCACAGCGTCCCAGTTTATGCCCAAGGTCCTCGGCCCCAAAGGCACCTGCTTTGTTGCGTCTGCTCTAGTGAGACAGGAGGTTTCGTGATGGAGATGTTTGACACATTGTAGGCCAGGAATGATTCTGTGAGAACAACTCTTGGGCTGCCTCAGCAGCTCTCCCATTTTATTCACTAGTCACTGAATGGTTGTTAGGAAGTCTTTGCAAGATTGCCTTGCAAGATCTGGAAGTCAATGGGTATTTTTAAGGCAGAGATATATAGATTCTTGATTAGTACGAGTGTCAGAAGCTATGGGGAGAAGGCAGGAGAATGGAGATGGGAAGGAAAGAGATTAGCAATGAAACAACTCCATCACATTGATATTAAGTTGATGCTGTCTGATCCATTTGTTTTTTTTTTTTTTTCTATAAACATATTTATGCTGCAACTGAGTTGCTCGCTGGTTCATTTCAGAGGGCATTTGAGAATCAACAAAATTTGTTGCATAACGATTAAGATAAATTGAGTGAATGGGTAAATACTTGGCTGACACTGTTTAGATTGATAAAATGTATCATAATTGTCAAGTTATCCACTTTGGTAGGAAAAACAGAAAGACAGTATTAGTTAAATTGTGAGACAGTGGGAATTAATAATCGGAGGGTCCTTCGGCACCAGTCACTGAAGACAAACATACAGCTGCAGCAAGCATTTAAAAAGATAAATAGCCTTCAACACAAGAGATTTTGAGTGCAGGAGCAATGATGCCTTACAACAGTTTTACAGGGCCAAGGTGTAATCATAACTGGAGTTGTCATTACCAGACTGATTCCTGGACGATTTATATGAGGAGAGATTGGGTCTACTCGGCCTGAGTTTTGAATAGAAAGAGTGAATTGATTTAAAATGTACAAAATTTAGACACAGGGTAAAATCACACAAACATAGGAGTTGGAGTAGGCCACCTGGCCCCTAAAGCCTGCCCTGTCATTTACTATGATCATGGCCTCAATTGCTCTTCTGGGCGTGTTGCCTGTAGTCCTCAATTGCCCAATCTTTCAAATTTATCTTCCTTCTGTTTAAGTGCATTCAATGCTTGAACCTCACAAAGCGTTGGTGGAAAAAAAATGTTTTCCCTCTGCACACAAAAACTCCCGTGAATCATTATAAATAACCGTGTTGTTATGTTGTAACAAGGTCTCCTTTGGCAAACTAGTTGATGGAAAAATGTTTCTCTAGCTGTAGTCTCGAAGAAGGATGGGCACTGTCTCAGGCTAAGGGGAAAGGCATTAAGGACTAAGATGAGAAATCTCTTCACACTGAGGCTAATAAAACTGGAATTCTACCAAATTGCTGTAGAGGTTAAACAGCATAATATATTTAAGAAGAAAGTAGATAGACAAAAAGTGGTTTGATGAGGGATCTGGAATATGGTGCTGAGGTAGAGGGTCCTTGGAACAGGCTCAAATGGTCTACCCTTACTTTCTATGTTTCTGCGTTACTTATATTATGATCTAAATAATAATTGGGACATTCCAGCTCATGCCATTTGAGAATAAATCTTGATCCCTCCTCCTTTTAAGAACAAAATACAATAGAGGGTTAAATATAACCCAGCCTGTCACGATCGACTATGTCATGCGGAAGACAATGAACAAACCTGACTTTGGAATACCGTGGAGAACAGGAAGACGCCTCACAGGCCTAGATTTTGCCGTACTAGCAGAGTCGAGACACACCCTTCAAAGATGACAATACTGTTCTGGAGGAGAATGCATCAAGGGTTGGATTAAAGATCAGCTGCCAGAAGACTTAAGACCATGCAGACTGGAGACCAGTGGCCAATAGACTAACTGATAATCAATGGGGAACCTGTGGAAAACGCCACAAGATTTACCTATCTTGCTTGGCATCATGTTCACAGCAGATGAAGATGTAGAGGTCGACATCAACTCCCAAATTGGTAAAGCTGCATCAGTATTCAGAAGAATGCAGCCGATATGGTCTAGTGACGGGATATCCAAGATGCTAAAAGTCAAGCTCTTCCAGTCCGTAGTCCTCCCTACAGCCCTCTATGCCAGTGAGACATGGAAAATCAATGTGAAGATGAAAAAGAAATTGGATGCATTCCAACAACACTGCTTGAGGAAGATCCTGAAGACTAGCTACAGAGGTGAAACTGCAACAAAGCTCTCAGCCAGGACATAGAGGTACGCAGGATGAAATTTGCAGGACGTACTCAGACTGACAAGAACGTGCACCTAAAATAGCAATGATAAGGCAACCTGACGGAAGAAGGAAAAGAGGCCGACCAAAACTAACATGGAGGCGAACATTCCAGAAGGATTTGGAAGCCCGGGACGCTAACCCACCGAGGGTGGAAGACGTCGCACATGACCGAACAGAATGGCGAAAGCTTGCTGCCCAATGCACTCAACAGTGTGGGAGGAACTAAGTCCAAGTAATTCAGTGCTTGCTCCAATCAATACAGAGTAAAAGGCCAATCCTGGGATGCTGAAAATTTGATTCCAAATTATGATAATGACCTTTGAAACCTTTATGATTACTGTTTCTTTTGATGGACACGAGCCTGACCAGTATATTGAGTTTTAATAGTAACGAGCTCTTCAGATCTGGGTGTTTCCGTAAATAAGGGTGACATGTGACCTGTGACATGGATGGCCAAATTTGAAAGTTATTAAATCATAATGAAATAGCACAGCATTACAAATGGGCATACCTATGATCCTTTTGAACTAATTTGTGATCAAAATCGGCCAATATTTGACCAAAATTTAATACTCTTAAAATGTGGAAATAATTTTTTTTTTAATTTATAAGACATATGGGACACTGTCTCTTATACTGATTTCTAAGCTCCCATAAAAATGTCGGCACGTAACCCACCACGAGGCCCGTAGTTCACGTCATGGTCATTACAATCACGTTGTTTGAATTTTGTTTTTTTAATTGCGACAAGTGCAAAAAAAACCAGTTATAACATTGACGAGGTCAGACAACGGGAGGGATTACAGAATGAGACATTGATAAAATAGGTGAGATTTTTATTTCATGATTTTAAGTTCTATTCATTATTAAGTATTTCACTGGAAAGCTTAAACAAAAAATATAAACAATAAAAAAAGAAACAATAAATATAAAAACGGTTACTCTGCTTTTAACTGGCATGTTTCACACGTGACCAAAGGAACACTGCTACTCGCGTTCTGCTGCATAAACCTTGGGGCATCAGTAAACCATCTAATCGAGTGATAAATCATAAAAATCGTAAGCATAATCAGAATTTGGCTTATATAGAGTTATTTAATTGCAAAATTAATGTAATCGTTCTGGTATAAATTAGCCGAAGCATTTGATGAAATCCTGCTTGAAAAATGTTACAAAAAAAGTCAAGAAAACACAGGGACACATCTGATATTTTTCTTTGTAAAAACAGATTTATTTATTTTTGCTTCATCTTATTATTTTGGCTATACACCATGATCTATACTACTTAAAATACAGGATATGAAACAATGGAAATATTACATAAACAGGAAGATAGCTTGGAGGTTTGGAGACCTTCAGTTTCACTATTGAGTGCTGTATTTACGGAAACACCCATTTCCTGCTGACTTCCATGAACAAAAGCTGGTTATCTTGTTTCTTGGATAATAGTAAATCAAAACTTTACGTGTGATTATGTGCATATATTTCCTGTAAATTTTTGAGGAAGATTTTCTTGGAATGTGCATTTCTGACATTTCTGATTTTTTTCTGACAGGAAACTAGATATCGTCAGAGGTACCTGGACATGATCTTAAATGATTATGTGAGGCTGAAATTCATCACCAGGGCCAAAATTATCACCTATCTACGGACATTTTTAGATAATCTTGGATTTCTTGAGGCAAGTCTCTGCACTTTTTCACAAATCTATCATAAATTATTCTGTGTAATAAAGAAATACAGATGCTGGTTTAAATCGAAGGTATACACAAAATGCTGGAGTATCTCAGCGGGTGAGGCAGCATCTCTGGAGAGAAGGAATGGGCGACGTTTCGGGTCGAGACCCTTCTTCAGACTGATGTCAGGGGAGGGGGCGGGACAAAGATAGAATGTAATCGGAGACAGTAAGACTAGTGGGAGAACTGGGCTGGGGAAGGGGATGGAGAGAGAGGGAGAGCAAGGGCTATCTGAAGTTAGAAAAGTCAATGTTCATACCACTGGGGTGTAAACTACCCAAGTGAAATATGAGGTGTTGTTCCTCCAATTTGTGCTGGGCCTCACTCTGACAATGGAGGAGGCCCAGGCCAGATTGGGAATGGGAGGGGAATTATTCTTTAATTTATTTTAATTTTTGTTTAGCTTTCTTAATTAATGAATTTCTGCAGTGGCATCAAAACTCTTAAACCAGTGAGTTTGAAATTGAGAGTTTGAGATGCTGGATAGATTTTTTTTTAATGATCAGGACTTGTTACTGAAAAGGCCAATTGCCCTTAAAGTGAATAAATCACTGGTCCAAATCAGGATGGATCCATTGTCATTGAGGAAGGTATGGGAGAAAGATGTGAATGACCTAGATATAATCTTCCAAACATCCAGGTGTAGTGCTTGTGTACTGGAAAACTAAGTGTTACACCTTTCTTTAATAAAACTACGCAGAAGTCACGCCAGTAACTTAAAGACCTCAGTCTTTGGGAAATTTCTGTTAACAATAATTGGACAAATGTGCACTGATCAGAAAAGTCAGTGTGGATTTGTTGAAGGCAGATCTTATCTAATTAACTTGATAAAGATTTATGATGAAGTGGCATGGAGGGTCAGTTAATGTGGGGTGTGTTGTTTATCTGGATCTAGACCTCCAAAAGATGTTTGATAAGGTGCCACATACTAAACATGTCATCAAGATTGAAGGCGATGAAATGAAAGGTTGTGCAGCAACATGGATAGACAACTAGCTGATTAACAGAAAATAAAGCAATAATGAAAGGTTTGTTTTTGGACTTAAAGGAAATGTGCAGTGGAGCTTCTGAGGGATCAATAGTAGGAGCACTGCTTTTAATACACATCAGTGACTTGTACCTCTGTAAAACTAGATACATTTTGCAGATTTGGAGATGACACAAAACTTGGAAGAATAGTGAACCAAGAAGGACATAAGGAATAAAAGCAGGAGTTTACCATTCAACCCCTTATGCCTGCTTTGCTTTCAATACATTAGTGGCTGATTTTATTTTTTAACCAATATTTGTTTACTGATGCTAACCCATATTTCTTTGTTCTTGTTATGGTAATAAACTTCACAGAGACAATCCAGTGGAATTTGCAGATGGGGCAGATACAATTATAAAGCTGAGAAATGTGAAATGTTAGATATGTGTGAGAAGAATGAGAAGAGGTAATAAAAACCAAAGCCCAATTTAAAAAATGAGAGAGATTTGAAGTGTTCAATAAAACTGGTCTTTACTAACTGCGACATGCAATCATGATAAATCTCGTTAAAACCCTCTTTCTGGCACAGTTGGAGTATTGTTAGTTAAAGGCAGCACACCTTAGAAACGATGCAAAACTTTAGAGAGGGTGCAATAGAGATTTATAACAATGTTTTCAAGAATGAAGGACTTCAATTGTATGGATAACCAGAGAAAGTGAGATTTTTCTGCTTGGAACAGAGAAGTTTGCAAGGGCTACATTTCATTCTGGTGGAGAAAAGGAAATGTGGAATGTGATTGGTCTTGTAGAATTGATTGAGTGCATTTGGAACTTGATATTGATCAAAATATATCAAGGTAATGTCAATCTGGATATTTTAGATTTAACTATAGTAAATTGTATCGTATAATTATTAAAAATGTAAGCGCAATTAACCTTTTTTAGTAGATACAATATATTTTGTGTGTTTTAACAACTTTGGTCCAATTTATGTAAATATCCTCCATCTAGGTTGAGACGCCTATGATGAATATAATTCCAGGTGGAGCTGTTGCCAAGCCTTTTATTACTCATCATAATGAATTGGACATGGATTTGTACATGCGAATCGCACCAGAGCTTTATCATAAGGTACTAATATGGAATAATGCTTTTTGTCTATAAAGTGAAAAGAGCAGGAATGTGATTTTTTGGCGATACTCTTCTTGTGACTGGTAGTTATAATATGATTTAATATGGTAGTCATTATTCATATAAGGTCATTCAACAAGTAATCTGTTAATCAACTCGGGTAAGTGATAATGTTTGTCAGTGAAATGTTGTACTGGAGACTGGGTAACTCCGTGGCTCTTCTCTGATTCTTGCTATGGGATCATTTAAGCCCATCTAAGAATGGATTTGCTGGATCACACACAAATAACTGCCACTCTCTTGACATTACATTGAAGTATGAGTTTAGATATAATCCGCAGGTCAATCCTAGGGTATGTGATGCTTCCTTCTGGCTGTCTTGTGTAGCTCTGTAAGGCACTAGTAATTGTCTAATTGTTAACTATTGATGTGAAGAAGGGGTTGTTATCTGAATGATCCAATCGGGTAGGATTGTGTGCAGTAAAATATTGCTTCACAAGACATGCACCTGGGTGGCTTGTGGAGGTCCTTGTGTCAATCTTATTTACAAATTACACAATTTAAATAAAAACCTGTGTTCCTAAATGAATCTCGAGCGCTTTGTAAAGAGTGGAAACATGTTGAAGATGGAATGAAGAACTGGTGAAGATGCACCAAAGACAGCAAGGAATGTGAGAAGGAATGAAGATATCATGTATGTTACAGGAGCACTAGAGACATCAAGCAATAAAGACAGTGAGGAGGACCAGGTGTGAGAGGACTTGCACGCTGGTGAAGCTGATCAGAATGGGAAAACTGATTGACATTTTAGCAAATGGCACACTGACATCAATAGTAAATGCGCCTTGAGCAGTAATTGGGATGTCAAGAGGAACAGATTATCACATGTTTATATTATATGAACAGCAAGCATCTGTGCACAAATGATTAATTTTGTTGATAATTGATATAATTGATATAATTTAATTGCCACACAACCAAGGTCGGTGGAATTTGGGTTGCCAGCAGCGGTACAGTAATAAAGAACACAACCACAATAAAAATTTTACACAAACATCCACCACAGCATTCATCACTGTGGTGGAAGGCACAGAGCTTGGCCAGTCCTCCTCCATTTCCCCCCGTGGTCGGGACCTCCACCCTCCACAGCCGTTGCTGCGGGCGTCCAGATGGTAAGGGACAAAGTCAAAGTCAAGGTGAGTCCAGGATCGGCTCTTCCCAACCAGAGACCGCGGCTTCAGGCTGGTGTAGGCCGCAGGCCGGCGGTCAAAGTTTTAAAGTACCTGCCGTGCCGCAGCCAGAAGCACCGCAGTCTGCAGGGCCGGCGGTCGAAGCTCCCCTCCAGGGGAGATGGTAAGTCCATGCCGCACCCGCGGTAGAAGACGGCCGCGGGCCGGCGGTGGAAGCTTCTTCTTCCCCCCGGGTCCCCCACGAGGGATCCCGGGCTGTAGACGCCGCACCAGCTGGAGTTCTGCAGACTGCGGCTTCAGGCTGCCGGCTGCCGCGGGCCAGCGTAACGGAGCGCTCCTCTCCAGCGAGGTCTCACCCGCTCCGCGCCGAGAGTCCACGTTGCGCCCTCCGCTGAAGCTCCGGGCGCGTCTCCGGGAAAGTCTGCGCCGATCCTTGCTGTTAGGCCACGGGGGAGGCGACCTGAAAAAAGTCGCCTCTCCAAGGAAGAGGCGGCCGAAACGGTTTCCCCCTTCCCCCCCCCCCCCCCACACCACCCCCCACACATAACACACAAGGAAACATTAAAAACAGACTTTTAAACATACTAAAAAAAGAAAAAAAGTTGGGGGGAAAAAAACGGACACGCTGCCGACAGGCTGCTGCCAGTGCAGCGCCCCCTTCCCCAGTTGTTTCCGAGGTTAATTTTATGGCATCAAATGTATTAAGCCACATATTTAGAAGGCAATCGATGGCTATGCATAAGCAAATGTCTTGACTTAAAAGGGTTCATACTTGTTTTCCCCATGGCAAAGTAAAAGTCAGTGCCACACCTGGAGTATAGCCTCTGAATTGTTATCTTGTATATGCGCGTATCTGGTTATGTTTGATTACATAAAAAATATGCCATGAGGAGTGGAGGGGCTTGGGATATTTTTGTATTGTCAATTAGGGCACCGATAACCAAAAAAAAGTAGTTTAATCGCCCTAGATTGCACACTCAAGTCTCAATGTGAGGACAAATGCTCTGACGAAGAACTGAGCCAAACTATTTCACTTTTCAGATGCTGGTTGTGGGAGGTATTGACAGAGTGTATGAAATTGGCCGCCAATTTAGGAATGAAGGCATTGATCTCACTCACAATCCAGAATTCACCACTTGTGAGTTTTACATGGCTTATGCAGATTATAATGACCTGATGAAAATCACTGAGAAGCTTCTTTCAGGTGGGTAATATGATTCATAGCATTGAACAAATGAATTCCAGTATATGTCATGGATTGTTTATGGAGATTAGAAACTTTATGAATGATTGTTAATTTCTGCGTGATATAATCGTAGTTTGTTTCACCTCTCTTTGTGTCCCAGTTGATGCTCTGAAATGTTATCATTACTCCAGCTTGTGCTGCCATTTTGTCAGTAACATCATTCATAAATTAAATTTTACAGAGTGTTAGTGGGATTTTTAACTCTGGAGAGGAGGAGCATTTGTGAAGTTTTGGAATATACAGTTGTCATCTGATAGCCATAACTGCATACCAGCAGAAAATTGTGCACAATGATTGGCAAGCCTGATATATTTTTCTTTTAATCCTACCTTCCTTACTAAGCAAATTGTAGTCCTACCAAGTTGGCTAACTTGTTGCCAAAGTGGATCTGACCTAGCATCTTTTCAGAATTTAAGCATGAAGTTTTACTTTTACAGGTATGGTTAAACACATAACAGGTGGTTATAAGATTACATACCACCCTGAAGGGCCTGAAGGCCAGAGTTATGAGGTTGACTTCACACCACCATTCAAGCGTCTCAGTTTGACAGGAGATTTGGAGAAAACTCTGGGAGAGAAATTTCCAAGTCCTGATCAATATGATACCGAAGGTAAGAATGGATTTTTCTTATAACATTTTTAATCAAAGATGTAAACCTGGAAGCTGTGAAAATTGCTATTCTTTTGTGCTCCTTAAAATGTAATCTAAGTTACTGAATCATTGATCTGATTGATCACTCTTTCACTAGCTGTTCTCAACTCTTTAGCGGCTTCAGAAATATCTTATTGTGTACCCAGCTATATCGAGAATACCTCTGCCTGCCCATGTACAATTGCTTCTAGAATCTTCCAGAAACCTAAATTTTTATACCTCTATATGCTGAACCTAAGTTCATCTACCCTTCGTGATATAGTATAAAATTACACTAACCTAGATTGCATGATCAGTGGCAAGGAGCCATGCTCACTGCTGATATTTGTGTTAGGTTATAGCTTCATTTTTATTGCATAGTCACTGGAAACTTGGTGAACTGAAAAGAAAACTTCATTCAAGACCGATTATCAGCTACCTATCACTGACCAACTTAGCTCCCCAAGTATTTGTAAAAATATAATGTATTCTACTCAAATTCTTGCATATGCAAACCCCCTTGCACTTCCTATAGCTCCCCACCCCCAGCTTCTTGGTGCAAATGAGTTGTCAAGAACCCAGGGCATAAACTCCCTTCAAGTTTTAGCTGTTCTAGTATGCCCTTGCTCTTGGTAGATCTCTTTGTGTGAATACACTATTTTGATACACCTTGTGATATTTTCCAACATTAAGTCAAGTCAAGAATGTTTCATTGCCATATGGACCAGGAACAGAAGAATTAAATTCTTACTTGCTGCAGTTTTTACAGGCACATTAGCGCAAAAACATAACAAACAAATATACAGTAAACAATAATAAAATTAATTATGTTATACTGGATAGCCAGACTATGACAGCAAGCTGAAGTACAAGTGTAACCCTTCTACAAAACGCAGAGTAGTTTGGCGCTGAGGTAAGGCTGTGGTTAGGATTGTACTGTGCAGTTCATGAGTCTGATGTTTGATGGGAAGAAACTGTTCTTGAACCCAGAGGTAACCGTTCTCAAGCTTCTTTACCACCTCCCCGATGGTAGCAGCGAGATGAGAATGTGGCCAGTGTGGTCTGAGTCTCTGAAGCGCATCCTGTAGATCCCTTCGAAGATGGGGAGGTCATTATCAATGATGGACTGAGCAATGTCCACCACTTTCTGCAGCCTCCTACATTCCTGGGAGTTCCTGAAGCTCCCCATTACTCACCTGTAGAGAGGTTCACGAGAATGCCAAATCTCCTTGAACTTCTGAATTAGTGGCATTGATGAGCTTTCTTTGTGATTGCTTCAATATACTGGGCCCAGGACAGATCATCAAAGATATGTATGCCAAGGATCTTGAAGCTGTTGATGATCTCCACTGCCATTCCAGTGATGAAGCCAAGTTCATGGACCTTGCTTTCCCTTCCTGAAGTAAAAAAATATTGTAAATTCATATTCTTCTTAAATCTGACAAATTACATACTGTGCAGATACGGAAACAGGTTGCCCAACCTAAATTGCCAATCCTGGTGTTAGTGCTCTGTCTGAGCTTTCTTCTACTTTAAATTTATTAATTTTGCCTATGCTATTTGCTTTAACTAACCGTTCTAAGAGCTTTTTGGTTAATAACATGGTGACCTTTGTTATATTTTGTACAATATGACATTATTTAATCTTATTCCTAAATATTGGTGTGCAGGAGTTTGTGGATTCTGTGATTTGAGCATTCAAGGAAAGTTAAATTGCATGTAAGCAGGTAATTAGGAGGCAGGTGATAAGAAAACCTTCACTGTCATTAGGTTTGAGTGTAAGGGGAAAGAGGTATTGCTGAACTTGCATGAGCTTCTTGTCAGTGCCTTGCTGAATAAAGGATGGATTTGGTTTGGAAGGTTTGCATTGAGAGTTCACCAGATATATTTCTGAGATGACAACTTGTTGAGAAATTAAGTGGATTGATATTCTTTAGAGTTCAAATCAAAATGAGAGATGACGGTGTATATGTTTCTCCGAGAGGGCTAAAGGTTAGATGCTGAGATTTTTCTTTCTCTGTCTGACAGTGTAGAGTTAAGGGTTCTCGTTTCAGGATGGTGGTCAGCCTTTATGAAATGAAATACAAAATGCACTAATTGAGAGGGTTTGGAATTGTCATTGAGAGTGTTTGGAGATCACTGGATGCTCAGACTGAGTAAATTCAAGACTGAAATCAATATATTTTTGCATGCAAATGAAATTAAGGGGATGGAACAGAGAAGTGAAGCCTAAAAGTTCAGCCTTTGTCTTACTGAATTGTGGTGGGGACTTGAGGGAAGTGTGACCTCTTATTTCCGTACTCTTGTATAAACAATATTGTTTTAGTGACATCTCATTATTTCCGCTAACACAATTAAATAGTATCCATATCTTCAATTTCAAGTAATCATTTGTAGTGCAAATGTTCACAAGAAAAAATAGAATCTCATATCACTTACTTGAGAAGCCTCAGTTGAGAATTTAACCCTCGTTCTGTGGTGATTGGGTGAAAGTTTTGTAATGACTTGTTGTACACAAAGTCAAACGAAAGTGCCAATGTGTTTTGGAATATAAGAGCCAGGATCAGAGATTAATAACCCTCTGACCTGCTTCCATATTCAACAAGATCATGGCTTTGGCTGACTTGGCCTTAGACTCACTTTCCTTTCTGTTGCATGTAACAATTGACTCCTGAATAGTCCAAGAATGTATCTTGAACACATCAACGACTCATCCTCCAGAGCTCTATGATTTAGGGAATTCCAAAGAATCACAAACTCCTGAGATAAAAATCTTTCCTCTGGTCCATCATAAATTGACATTCTGAATTTTTGATTTCCTTTAATAGAATAGACAATAGGTGCAGGAGTAAGCCATTCGGCCCTTCAAGCCAGCACCGCCATTCAATGTGATCATGGCTGATCATCCCCAATCAGTACCCTGTTCCTGCCTTCTCCCCATATCCCCTGACTCCGCTATTTTTAAGAGCCCTATCTAGCTCTCT
The DNA here is from genome assembly GCF_010909765.2 of Amblyraja radiata. NCBI lineage: Eukaryota > Metazoa > Chordata > Chondrichthyes > Rajiformes > Rajidae > Amblyraja > Amblyraja radiata. The sequence continues at coordinate 9,625,973 of NC_045972.1, read as the reverse complement.
CTTGAAAGCACCCAGAGAACCTGCCTCCCTCTGAGGCAGAGAATTCCACAGACTCACCACTCTCTGTGAGAAAAAGTGTTTCATTGTCTCCGTTCTAAATGGCTTACTCCTTATTCTTAAACTGTGGCCCCTGGTTCTGGTCTTCCCCCAACATCGGGAACATGTTTCCTGCCTCTAGCGTGTCTAAGCCCTTAACAATCTTTTATGTTTCAATGAGATACCCTCTCATCCTTCTAAACTCAAGAGTGTACAAGCCCAGCTGCTCCATTCTCTCAGCATATGACAGTCCCGCCATCCCGGGAATTAACCTTGTAAACCTACACTGCACTCCCTCAATAGCAAGTATGTCCTTCCTCAAATTAGGGGACCAAAACTGCACACAATACTCCAGGTGTGGGCACACTAGGGCTCTGTACAACTGCAGAAGGACCTCTTAGCTCCTATATTCGATTCCTCTCGTTATAAAGGCCAACATGCCATTCACTTTCTTCACTGCCTGCTGTACCTGCATGCTTACTTTCATAGACTGACGTCCAAGGACCCCCAGATCCCGTTGTACTTCCCCTTTTCCCAACTTGACGCCATTTAGATAGTAATCTGCCTTCCTGTTTTGCTACCAAAGTGGATTACCTCACATTTATCCGCATTAAACTTCATCTGCCATGCATCTGCCCACTCCCCCAACCTGTCCAAGTCACCCTGCATTCTCATAGCATCCTCCTCACAGTTCACACAGCCACCCAGCTTTGTGTCATCTGCAAATTTGCTAATGTTACTTTGAATCCCTTCATCCAAATCATTGATGTATATTGTAAATAGCTGCGGTCCCAGCACCGAGCCTTGCGGTACCCCACTAGTCACTGCCTGCCATTCTGAAAGGGATCCGTTAATCCCTAATTTTTGTTTCCTGCCTGCCAACCACTTCTCTGTCCATGTAAGCACTCTACCCCCAATACCATGTGCCCTAATTTTGCCCACTAATCTCCTATGTGGGACCTTATCAAATGCTTTCTGAAAGTCCAGGTACACTACATCCACTGACTCTCCCTTGTCCATTTTTCTAGTTATATCTTCAAAAAATTCCAGCAGATTAGTCGAGCATGATTTCCCCTTCGTAAATCCATGCTGACTTGGACCAATCCTGTTACTGCTATTCAAATGTTCGGCTATCTCATCTTTTATAATTGACTCCAGCATCTTCCCCACCACAGATGTCAGGCTAACTGGTCTATAATTCCTTGTTTTCTCTCTCCCGCCTTTCTTAAAAAGTGGGATAACATTAGCTACCCTCCAATCCACAGGAACTGATCCTGAGTCTATAGAAGATTGGAAAATTATCACCAATGCATCCATGATTTCTAGAGCCACTTCCTTCAGTACCATGGGATGCGGACCATCAGGCCCTGGTGATTTATCAGCCTTCAGTCCCATCAGTCTATCCAACACCATTTCCTGCCCAATGTGGATTTCCTTCAGTTCCTCTGTCACCCCAGATCCTCTGGCCACTACTATATCAGGAAGATTGTTTGTGTCCTCCTTAGTGAAGACTATTGCAAAGTACCTGCTCAACTCATCTGCCATTTCCTTGTTCCCCATAATAAATTCACCTTTTTCGGTCTTCAAGGGTCCAACTTTGGTCTTAACTATTTTTTTCCTCTTCACATACCTAAAGAACCTTTTACTATCCTGCTTTATATGCTGACGCTTTTCCTATCCTGCTTTATATTTAGAACTGATTGAAATTCATGTTGCTATTAAATGAACCAATTGCATTTTATGTGAACAGAGACTCGTAAATTCTTTGATGACCTATGCGCCCGGAAAGGTGTTGAATGTTCATCTCCGAGATCTACATCCAGGCTTTTAGATAAGGTACAGTTAAAATTCATTATTTAAAACAGGTTATTGATTGCGCACCGATTTGATAATGGGGCTGTAACAAGTTGGTTAAAATGACAAAATAATTTGCAAGATCGCTCTTAAGAATGATGCATCTTGCAATTAACATTGTTATTTCTTTAAAGTGAGATTTGCATACATAATTCATTTTATATTTTCCTTTTACTTTGTAGTCCACTCTTTAAATATGAGCCCGGAATTACTGTGACAAATGAGAAAAGTTTGTTGACACTTATTTAAATCAGAATTGGCTTTCTTGTCTATAAGAAATAACTCCTATTGTCATGTGTTTGAGAGATTTTGACTCCTAGTGAGATGATAAATGAAGCAGTAACTTTGTTGTTTCTTTCAATAGTCATAGGGCATTGAAACGGGCCCTTTGGCCCAAATTGCCCATGCTGACCATGCCACAATAATGTGTGATGACTGTACTCCAGGATATTTTTTAATATCACTTTACCCCTTCCACATTTTCAGTCGACATAATTAAATTCAAAGAGGATAGATTTTACAAAGCATCTATCTCACAACTTTTTTAAAAAATTGAAAATTGGAGACATATGCAAGCTAGTTTGTTTACCAATTGGTGGCCTCCAGATTTGCTATCTATATCAGATGTGGGATGTATAGTCATATTTTAAGTAAAATAGATTTCCATCCCTCTTTAAATATCACTGTTTTCTTCCAGTTGGTTGGTGAATTCCTGGAGGTTACTTGCATTAACCCAACATTCATCTGTGACCATCCGCAGATCATGAGTCCTTTGGCCAAGTGGTAAGGGTCAAACATCTAATACAACCAGGAGTAATATCTAACTTTCTGTTTCAGCCGTGCTTTGTTCATATCTTTAGAAAATGGGGTGAGAAAATGTGCATAGACTGGATTAATTTTGAGGAGCATGAATGTGAAGAGGAAGCAGAGGGTTGGGCACTTCCTTTTTCATGAAATAGCCACACCATGGTGCTTTTGTTTTGGCACAGAGAGAGTGTAATTGAAGGAGACAGACTGTCTATGACTTAAACCTGTGATACAACTGGGTGATTACTTTATTCCTCTCAAGGTTTGCATGTTCAGCTTCAAATGAGTCTGTTATCTATTGAAAATAAGGTCCTTAAGGTCATTGAGAAGAGAGGGTAAAATAAATAAAACAAGATTAAATCGGGCTTTTTTTCCACAATTTTGTCATGATTTGGCAATAATTAGATTTTAAAAAGCGCCGTGACAGTCAAACAAAGTAAAATGTTGAATCTGTCAAATTATCGATTGCAGAATTGATATTTACAGTATTGTTCCTCATTTGTAAAAAATAATATGAGCAGAAATCATGCAGCATTCAATTAACAGCAGATGTCACAGAGAGGAAAGTAAAATCTTATTGTGAACATGAGTACACGTTACAGAGAATTTCAAAAGCTCTTCCAAATGGAACATAGAACAGTACATCCCAAGAACGGGCCCTTTGGCCCCACAATGTTAGTGCCGAACATGATGCCAAGGTGAACTCTTTTCAGCTTGCACATAATCCACATACATTCCCTGCATATTCAAAAGTCATTTCAATGCCACTATTGTATCTGCCTCAACCACCACCCCCGGAAGCGGGTTCAAGGCGCTCACCACCATCTGTATTAAAAAAAACCTGCCCACACAGCTCCTTTAAACATTGTCCCTCTCACAGTTTATTGTCATGTGTCCCTGATAGGACAATGAAATTCTTGCTTTGCTTCAGCACAACAGAACAGAAATTGTTGGAGCAAAGATGAACTGTATTACACGGCAAAGTTAAAAGATACAGTTAAAAGTTAACATTTTCATTTCTCAACCAATATTGCTCCGGTTTTCATTAAATTTAATGGGTATTTTAATTTTTTGCCAAGTCCAATGGACGAAGATCTGATGCGAGAGATGGCATTTGTTAAAAAATATAGTAAAACTGACATCAATGACAGAATGGGGGAGATAATGGAAATAAAATTCAAGAGAATTAAATTTAGATGGTCTATTGACATAAATGCAGCATGAGCAATCAATAGGAAAGAATACATTTCCACCAAATCTAGGAAAAAACTGTTTGAAAAGATCATTTGGCTCCTTCTGTTTTTGTAGGTACGCAGTGGTGCCAGCCTTCCAGTAACCTGTACATCAGGTGGTCTTAATGTTAGTTTACTGTGTAGATAGATTCTTGTACTTTGAAGCTGATGTATCTCTGATATCTCGGAGGTAAAAGCAGAAAATAGTGGAAATTCACAGCCGTTCAATCAGAATTTGTAAAGACAGCAGAATATTTTTGAAATAAATATTTGATCAGAGTACTTTTGAAGGAAGATGCAAACCTATAAATCGAAGGTATACATATCAAGAGTGTTTTATTTTCAAATGTCCAAGATAGGACAATGAAATTCTTACTTTCTGTAAAATGGGTTGAATTACTTGCTATATTAACAATAACATTGTAAGTATAAGTACAACTGATGTTTGTTCTATTATAGGCATCGAACCTTCAAGGGTTTGACAGAGCGATTTGAACTTTTTGTTATGAAAAAGGAGATTTGCAATGCGTACACAGAATTGAATGACCCTGTTAAACAGAGAGAACTATTTGAAGAACAGGCTATGGTAACTATTATTGATTCAAACTGACCATCATTCTACAAGTAGATTTGGTATTGAGATGTTTGTTATGTTGCCTAGATCTGTTTCCCTATGATAAATGATTGTGAAACTCAAATAAGTATTTTGCAGCATTACCAGTTTAATATAATTTAAAGTGCACACCAAAGATTGTGAGCAGCAGGATTAGTCAATAACTGGTGTACCTCCTTGCTGGTTCAGTTTTTTATTTGAACCTACTAAAAGGCATACTGAATGTTTTGCAATTCAATAAAGACTAGCAACATATCACTTATTATTTATCTCATTAAAAATATCCCATTTGTCTTAAGCAATCTGGTTTGACATACTGAGGGATATATGCAATAATTGTTATGTTTCAACACTTGTCTCTTGTCTTCTTTACTGTGTTTAATTTTTATTTGTACCACTTAAAAATAGCTGACTTTCAGAATTGTTTAAATTTTTTTTAAATTAGATATACAGTCAAAGTCATAGAGTGATACAGTGTGGAAACAGACCTTTCAGTCTAACTGGCCAACATGTCCCAGCTACACTAGTCCCACCTGCCCGCACTTGGTCCATATCCCTCCAAACCTATCCCATCCATGTACCTGTCTAACTGTTTCTTAAATATTGGGATAGACCCTGCCTCAACTACCTCCTCTGGTAACTTGTTCCACACATCTGCCCTGTGTATGGAAAAGGTTACCCCTCAGATTCCTATTAAATCTTTTCCCCCTCACCTTAAACCTATGTCCTCTGGTTCTTGATTCTGGGCAAGAGATTCTGTGCATCTACCCAATCTATTCCTCTCATGATCTTGTACACCTCTGCAAGATCACCCCCTCATCCTCCTGCACTCCAAGGAAAAGAGTCACAGCCTACTCAACTGCCTATAGCTCCGACCTGCTAGTCCTGCCAACATCCTCGTAAAATCCTTGCACAATATATTAATAACAATTTTCTATTTTGGTGGGGTTGAGACATTCTAAAAGTGTCGATAAACTCCATTACAAAACTATGCTGAGGTATCACGGTGGGAACATTGGGTCTTGAATGGGACCCTTTCTGGCACACGGGTTTGGTTAATTTTACTATAGCTGAATTCATGTTTTAGTTGTTATTGTAAAAAATGAGTCATTGTAAAGCCTTCTATTTTACTGAATTCCTTTGTCTTAGCTTGGAGGGTTGTTGACATAAACAAAAGGTAAATGGACACAAGGTGGCTTTTCAAAAACACATCCCCATTATAACATTTCCAATTATTTTGGCTACAATATCCCTTTGCCTAATGTGTCTGTCCAATTTGACTCTTTTGCTGCACCTTCCAACCCCAATTATTATTTTCTGCATCTGCAAGGTTGACACAGTACCTCCATCTTATTTGGCTACCTGTTTTGCAGGATCAGCCATGCTTATAGTTTGACTCTGCTGAGCTGCTCTGCTGATTGGCCAGTAACTTGTGCAACTCCACATTTGGCTCTGGTCAGACAAATTGCTTGCCTGAGAATTTTGGTATGTCCAAGAGTTGTCTTAAATACTATATCTTACCCCCAACTGGTGGTTGATTGCAAAAATAACATCCACCATCATGTTGGGAAAGTTTGTATGTGGAGGATACGGAGTAAAAGGGATTACTCGATGTTGAGAATGGAGAGGATGTATTTTGCATAATCTTGCCATCCTGTAAGTTGAATTATACACTGCCCACCATAATGTTTAGGACAAAGACCCATCATTTATTTGTTTGCCTCTGTACTACACAATTTGAGATTTGCAATAGAAAATAATCACATGTGGTTAAAGTGCACATTGTCAGATTTTAATAAAGGCCATTTTTATACATTTAGTTTCACCATGTAGAAATTACAGCAGTGTTTATACATCATTCCACCCCCATTTCAGGGCACCATTATGTTTGGGACACAGCAATGTCATGTAAATGAAAGTACCGTATTTCCCGTTGATGAAGACGCACCACCCCCATTTTGACTTGCTGAACTTTGGGGGGTAAGAACAAACATTCTCTGTGGTGGCAGCCATTTGCATTGCGTATTGTTTATCTGTAGGCCACATCCGATCCATGCACTCAGCCTCGGAGCAGCGCCTGATCCAATGGAGCCCCAGGCCGCAAGAACTCCAGCGGCCCACTCCACCAACACATCGACTTTCGACGCGCTGTTTCCTTGCCTCCCACGGCCTCTGCTCTGCTTCCATGACCCATTGGGGCGACACAATGAGGCCTAACATCTAGGACAGGGGTCGGCAACCTACGGCCCATGGGCCGGATCCGGCCCGCAACCCGAAATCATCCGGCACGCAGCCGTTTTATTTTCAATTTGTTTTCGCAACCTGGGAACTGCAGCCAGTCTGATGTGATGCGAGATACAGGGATGCGAGCTGACCTGGGAACTCCAGCCAGTCTCGGGGCACGCAGGCGACCTGGGAACTGCAGTTAGTCCCAGGCTGCTAGATTCTAGGAGCTGGTGTCCTCCAACTAGAATCGACCATGAGGTCGCAGAGCCTATCGACTTACCATCACGGAGCGGGCTGACTTCGGAGGCTGTGGTGGCGTTGCGGCTGCGACTCTACTTCGGAGACTTCGATTTTGCTGCAACATGTTTCACATGTTTCAAAAGAATTAATTTTGAAAGAAAGATTTCATTTCCAACTACCTCTCCGTCTATCCCACCTTCTCCCCACCATCAATTTCCTTTATCGCAAGAGTGAAGAGTTTTTAAATTGTCATACTATACTGGCAATGGAACAATGAAATTCTTACTTACTGCAGCTAAAGGCCTATGAACAACCTAAACTTCGGCCTCCAAGACGCAGGTAATTTTTCGGGCCTTAATTTAGGATTTAAAATAGCGTATTTGACGCCGGGAAATATGGTAGTCATGTTTAGTATTTTGTTACATATCCTTTGCATGCAATGACTGCTTGAAGTTTGCGATTCATGGACATCACCAGTTGCTGGGTGTCTTCTCTGGTGATGCTCTGCCAGGCCTGTATTGCAGCCATCTTCAGCGTATGCTTGTTTTGGGGGCTAGTCCCCTTCAGTTTTCTCTTCAGCATATAAAAGACATGCTCAATTGAGTTTAAATCGGGTGATTGACTTGGCCACTCACGAATTAACAATTTTTTAGCTTTGAAAAACACCTTTGTTGCTTTAACAGTATGTTTGTGATCATTGTCTTGCTGTAGAATGAACCACCGCCAATGAGTTTTGAGGCAATTGTTTGAACTTGAGCAGATAGGATCTGTCTATACACTTCAGACTTCATTATGCTACTACCATCAGCAGTTGTGTCATCAATGAAGATGTGAGCCAGTACCGATTAGGAAAAGGGGAGATGCAGCGAGACCTGGGTGTCATGGTACACCAGTCATTGAAAGTAGGCATGCAGGTGCAGCAGGCAGTGAAGAAAGCGAATGGTATGTTAGCTTTCATAGCAAAAGGATTTGAGTATAGGAGCAGGGAGGTTCTACTGCAGTTGTACAGGGTCTTGGTGAGACCACATCTGGAGTATTGCATACAGTTTTGGTCTCCAAATCTGAGGAAGGACATTATTGCCATAGAGGGAGTGCAGAGAAGGTTCACCAGACTGATTCCTGGGATGTCAGGACTGTCTTATGAAGAAAGACTGGATAGACTTGGTTTATACTCTCTAGAATTTAGGAGGTTGAGAGGGGATCTTATAGAAACTTACAAAATTCTTAAGATTGTTCCCGATGTTGGGGAAGTCCAGGACAAGGGGTCACAGCTTAAGGATAAGGGGGAAATCCTTTAAAACCGAGGTGAGAAAAACTTTTTTCACACAGAGAGTGGTGAATCTCTGGAACTCTCTGCCACAGAGGGTAGTTGAGGCCAGTTCATTGGCTATATTTAAGAGGGAGTTAGATGTGGCCCTTGTGGCTAAAGGGATCAGAGGGTTTGGAGAGAAGGCAGGTACGGGATACTGATTTGGATGATCAGCCATGATCATATTGAATGGCGGTGCAGGCTCGAAGGGCCGAATGGCCTACTCCTGCACCTAATTTCTATGTTTCTATGTACCTTCAGCAGCCATGCATGCCCAGGCCATAACACCCCCACCACCGTGTTTCACAGATGAGGTGGTATGCTTTGGATCTTGGGCAGTTCCTTCTCTCCTACATACTTTGCTCTTGCCATCACTCTGATATAAGTTAATCTTCGTCTCATCTGTCCACAAGACCCTTTTCCAGTACTGTGGTTGCTCTTTTAAGTATTTCTTGGCAAACTGTAACCTGGCCATCCTATTTTTGCGGCTAACCAGTGGTTGGCATCTTGCAATGTAGCCTCTGTATTTCTGTTCATGAAGTCTTCTGCGGACAGTGGCCATTGGCAAATCCACACCTGTCTCCTGAAGAGTGTTTCTGATCTGTGTTTGGGGTTTTTTCTTTATTATAGAGAGAATTCTTCTGTCATCATCTGTGGAGGTCTTTCTTGGCCTGCCAGTCCCTTTGTGATTAGTAAGCTCACCAGTGCTCCTTTCTTCTTAATGATGTTCCAAATAGTTGATTTTGGTAAGCCTAGAGTTTGGCTATGTCTCTTAAGAGTTTTATTCTTGTTTCTCAGTCTCATAATGGCTTCTTTGACTTTCATTGGCAAAGCTTTGGTCCTCATGTTGATAAACAGCAATAAATGTTTCCAAATGTGATGGAAAGACTGGAGGAAAGACTCAGTGTTGAGCACTCTCTTATACCTGCATTAAGGAGGCAATTAAACACACCTGAGCAATTACAAACACCTGTGAAGCCATGTGTCCCAAACATTATGGTGCCCTGAAATGGGGGGGACTATGTATAAACACAGTTGTAATTTCTACATGGTGAAACCAAAATGTACGAAAATGGCCTTTATTAAAATCTGACAATGTGCACTTTAACTACATGTGTTTTTCTATTACAAATCTCAAATTGTGGAGTACAGAGGCAAATAAATAAATGATGGGTCTTTGTCCCAAACATTATGGAGGGTTCTGTATCACTCATTTTCCCTTGTATTTACCATCACAAAAGACTTGCAATCATAATATTGGGCCATCTAAACAACACCTGTCCTACCTAACACCAGCCCCCAACTTCTAACTGGCATTCCTCTGTGTAATTTGGGCCTATTATCCTTTACCATCTACAACACTTAAACCTGACAGTTCTACTACCACTGTAGTTGATGAATAATAAGTCTAAATCTGAATTTAAATTGCTAATGTAGATTGTATTGATCTATTTCAATGTAAGATGTAAGGTGGCCCTTACATCTCATATTATGAAAACAATGGAGCGGCTACTCATTCGTCTCCTGAGACCACAAGTCCAGCACGCACTCGACCCACTACAGTTTGCATACCAGGAGAACATTGGGGTGGATGACGCAGTCCTCTACATGCTGCACCGGATCTACTCCTTTTTGGACAAACCCGGTGGCTATGTGAGGATTATGTTCTTCGACTTTTCAAGTGCGTTCAACACCATCCAACCCCTGATTCTGAATGACAAGCTTAAGAAGATGGGGGTGGATTCCACATTTATCTCCTGGATACACGACCCTGGATACACGACTACCTGACGGGTCGACCACAGTTTGTCAAGCTGGGGGACAGTGTGTCTGGCACAGTGGTGTGCAATGTTGGAGCCCCACAGGGAACGGTTCTGGCCCCGTTCCTCTTCACCCTGTATACAGCAGACTTTAACTATAAGTCTGACACATGCCACGTACAGAAATACTCAGATGATACAGCGATTGTGGCATGTGTAAGGAACGGGCAGGAGGAGGAATACAGGAACTTGACCAGTGCCTTTTGTGCCTGGAGTGAAGAGAACTGTCTCACCCTGAACACAACAAAGACTAAAGAGATGGTGGTTAACTTTGGCAGGTCCAAGCTCCCCCTTCAGCTGGTCAACGCTGCAGGGGCTGACATTGAGGTGGTGCAGACATATAAATACCTTGGAGTGCACCTTGACAACAAACTGGACTGGTCTGTCAACTCTGACTCCCTCTACAAAAAAGGCCAGAGCAGACTCTTTTTCCTCAGAAGGCTCAAATCCTTCAATGTGTGTAAGGATATGCTGCACATGTTTTACAACACAGTGGTTGCAAGCGTTATTTTCTACGCTGTTGTCTGCTGGGGCAACAGCATTAGTGCAAAAAACAATAGGAAGCTGGTCAAACTGGTTAATCGAGCTAGCTCAGTGCTGGAGGGGAGAGTAGACTCTGGGATGGAGGTGCCCTGAGAGGCGTATGAGGCACAAGGTGCAGGTCATCCTGAAAAACCGCGGGCATCCCCTCCATATAATTCTGGAGAGTCAAAAGAGCACTCGGAACAACAACCGGCTCCTCTCCCTGCCCTGTAGAACGGAGCGGTTCAGGAGATCCTTCACCCCTGCAGCCATTAGATTTTATAATTCGGACCGCTAGGCTGTAGGGGGATGCATTTTGCAATTACTAATTTTTAACTGTTAATTATTGGTCTTTTTAAGTATTTATTGCTCTCAGGTAGTGTCCACATTGTATTCTATGTATTTTCTGTCTGCGTTCGTTTTGAATCTGTGGGTTTGTTGGTTGGGAGCTTCTGGACATCTGAATTTCCCTGAGGGAATCAATAAAGTATTTATTATTATTATTATTATTATTATTTATCATGGAAGGAAAATAAATATCTATTTTCTTTATTGATAGTTTGGCTTTCAATAAAAAATATTCAAGGAACCAGTTTATGAGTTGCTATTTAACCCTGTTTAATCCAATGGGAATGTTGAAAAAAATGTTTCTTTCCCAGAGAAAAGAATACACTGTTTTTTAATTTTGCTACAGGCTAAAGCTGCTGGTGATGACGAAGCCATGTTTATTGATGACAACTTCTGTACTGCTTTGGAGTATGGACTTCCTCCCACAGCTGGATGGGGTATGGGCATAGATAGACTCACTATGTTCCTGACGGATTCTAACAATATCAAGGTAAATTGACTTTGTAAGATCAATGTTTTGTTATTTAATTTTAAAGTTAAATCTAGACCAAGTGCAGACCCGTTGGGTCTGCTCCCCCAACGCACCCGTTCCCTACCCGTAGCCCCCACGGGAGGCGTGGTCCTCCAACTCAAGCCATTCCCAAACGTAAGGTTCCAGCACTCCCCTTGCCTCCCTCAGCAGTGCTCTTTAAAGAAAATTCCAATTGCATTTGCCCTGCGTGTTGCAATAGCAATTCGCCCTCCCCCTGCTAGTCGAGCCATTGTGACGTCATCAGTTGAAGCTGATCAGTTTGATTTTTTTAAACTTTAATCAGTAATGTCGAGAAATAAAGCACGAAATGTTTAGTGAAAGTGATCTCTGCCTAGAGGGGGGAAATGTGAATCAGAATATGTAAAAATCTTGTGAAAGTTGGCATTTTTAAAGCATTAATCGCAAATAACGTGTCAAATATAAGATAAAATCTTCAGCGAAGAGGATCACTGCTCGAGCCATTGTGACGTCATCAGTTGAAGCTGGTCGTTTTAATTTCAAAGTTTTTTTACTTTCTTAGACTCTTAATCAGTAATGAGTCGGGAATAAGTCGAGAAAAAAAGCATAAAATGTTCAGATAAGTGATCCCGGCCTCGAGGGGAAATATGTCAATCGGAATATGTAAAAATATTCAAGGAACCAATTTGATGCTGTCAGGCACAGGAGAAAGGGCTGCTTTGCTGCCTTCAAATGAGGCAGTGAAGGATGGGGTGGTGGTGGGGACATATACTACCACCCTGGTCTCCTCCTCCAGGGGTCTCTCATGCAGGGCTACCTCCTCCTGCACTATCACCTCCTGTGGCATCACCTCCTGCCACTCCTCTTGGGTGGGCAATACCTGCATGGCCAGCTTTTTTGAGGGTTGTGCCCTCCCCCTGCGCTGCTGCCTTTTTGGTGCCATCTCTAAAACACAAGTCTCCTCTCCAAAAAACTCTCCAGCTATGAATGAACATGCCTTGGAGTGACAGAGGTGACGTTCTGCAGTTTAAATAACCTTTTTTTTCTCCTGACCTTTTTTTCACCCCTGAGCTAATACCCTCAAGTGCCTCCGACCACCTACGACTAGCATCACGATCTACTACGACCTACGTACGAGTAAAAAGTGTCGATTTTTTCTCATGCTGACCTTTTTTTACTCGTGGACATTATTTATCAGGCTAGGAAAAACGGCGCAACCTACTTGATGCCACGAGTACGCAGACACCACTCACGATCATGAGGAAGACTTCCTACGACCTATGACCTCGTTGCGACCATGCTGCGAGTATGAGTCAAGGGCAAACTCGGCAGAGGTCGCGAATTAGGTCGTGAAAGTGGGACGGGTTTTACCTTGTATGACTTGTTTTGATATTAAGTTATGGCAGCTGCCTGTGTTACCAGATTTGCTGAATTCCCTTTAAAGTATCCTGTGGTAGAACTTGAAATCACTAGCCTTGGACTTTTATAACGATTGCTTTGCAATGGTATTTGTTAACTTAAAATTGTTGTTAAGCATCAACATGAAAAATGATGTGATTAATTTCAGGTTATGACATACAGAGCATTTGTTTCTTTTTCTAAATTGTATTCAGAGTATTATGTGTTATAGGTTGTCCAAAAACGGCTAAAATTGACTTTTGTATGCATTTCTAAAGTTTCGCACCAGCTTAGTATTAAAAAGTTGACTGTTTTCTTTTACTTTAGGAGGTCTTGTTCTTCCCAGCAATGAAACCAGAGGACAACAAAAAGGAACGTCCTGATGCAACTGAAAATGCACCATCTACAAACTAGGAACCTTGCAATTCAACTGATCATAAAAAGTGATTGCATTACCGCATTTAATTTTAGGAAACATGTTATTTCTTCTGGCTGTTGAGAAGACTTAAATCTTCATTCTTGTTGATTTTCAACTGTGCTGATGTTTTTGGTTTGCTAATAATCACCCATTCCTCCAAATCACTTTGTATCAAGATAAAGTAACAAATTATTTGTCAGGTTTAACATCTTTTATACTTAAGTTTCTACAAATATCCAACTCTGTACCTTATAGACAGCATTTTCTGGTATTACAATGAATAAGGTGATATGATGAATCATTAATAAACAGAAAGAAGCAATTAATTATTCCTAGGAGTAGACTGCAACCTTTTACATTTATTATGCATTTGGCTTCCTTCCAAGGAAGTGGGATAATAACATGGTGTAATATAAGACCTGTAGACCGGAATTGCATCATATTCAATTCCCTTAAAGGGCTTTCTCACTGTGCGACCTGAAGCAAGACTTAACAAGATTTAACATCGTGGGAACCTTCTGCGATAGCAGTACGGCATTCGTGGACCACCGAGGACCTCCGTGGCGCTAACGGCAGGTAGTGGTGTGACTTGGTAAGGTCGGGAGAAAATTCAAACATTTTTGAATTTCTCCAAGAGTGACTTGAGCGTTGCAACATTGTATGAACGCAGATGCCAGTGCGATATCCGTAATGACACTTGCGGGTACTGTGGGAACTCCTGCGAACGGTAAACCTGGAAGCTTGACAGAAGGGACATAAGGTGAGTAAAAAAGGTGGTCTCAATATCGCCAATGGCACATGTGTCCATCGAGGACGTCCCACCTAATTGTCATTGTTTGATAATCTTTTTCACAGTAAAAAGACTTGCAGAGATGCCTCTCAGAAAAGCGCAAAGAAAGGGGTCAAAGAAAGTTTTTAGCCATGCAGGTAAATGAGGAGGAAACTCAGCAAGAGAGACAGGTGGAGAGGCAAGAGGAGATGCCAGAGATACCACTGCCTGTGGGCTCCTTGGAGCAGGGAGAGGGTGATCATGGTGGATTTGAGATTGCCTCCCCAGTAGCTGTTGCCTCCACAATATCCTCAGCAGACGATAACATAAAGGTTAGATGGCAGAAGGTAAGGCCATATAACTTCAACAGGGAACAAGAGGGGGAACTGGTGGAGTGGTACCAATGCAATGAGATTCTCTATGACAAATCCAGAGAGGATTATAGAAATAGGGAGAGAAAGCGCAACCTGCTGGAGACGAGGGCTGCTGAGTATCCCCGGTGCTCATGTGAGTAACTATAACAATATATTAGTTTATGTACAGGAGAACAATTTAATGTTATCCATGATTTAAAAACATACAATGCTACAGATGTAAAAGTGCTGTTTTTGCAGTCACCTTTAATTTATCTTATAAGTCTGTCTGTTCCCTGCAGCTGCAATGTAAAAGTAGTGGCGGACAGCTTTTACACCCTCTTCGTTTACACACTATTCTGTCATATATTGAGAGGAGATGCATCACACAATACATTTGTCTGTAAAAGGGCCTCGCAAACACGAAATACAACAAATGAGGCACGCCAGATTATTTAAAACACATTATATCCATCAACCTCCGCTACAAGCGTTAACTCAGGCATTTAAAGGGACAATGCAATGTTCTAAACGGCAGGTTTTTGCGGACGAACATCTTATCGGAAGCACTTTTCAGAGGACAACACTAGGAAGTCAGCTTATAACATGCAGTAGTGTTCCCGTGGTCGGCTACCCATCAATATAGCTGTCCTGCCACGGCACACTCCCCAATTGTGAATTGTAGTAAGCGCAGAGATGGTCTCTTTGCTCTTTCACACAGGATGTGCCCGAGTTACCTTTCAAACGCTGCAGTGAGACCATTTTCAACTTGTTCGCACCACTTCTCCAAGCACTTAGTGTTACTTCCCCTGTGTCACTGTCCACTATGTCACCGTCCTGGATGGATGTTGCTGATCCAGCAGCTGCACCTCTCATTCGGATCAGGTTGTGCAGAACACATGCTGCATATACTATACTCTCCACATTCTTGGGCCTCTGCTCCATTGTCTTGAGCAAGCATCTAAATCTGTTTGCCAAGATGCCAAAATAATTTTCTACTACCCTCCTGGCCCTTGACAGCCTGTAATTGAAGATCCTCTACATTTCATACCAGGGCATCGGAAATGTCCTCGTTCTTCAGGGAACGGGGATTCCCCTCCGCCACCATAGATGAGGCTCACACCAGGGTCTCATCCATACCCCGTAACACTGCTCTCTCTCCCCATCCCCGCACACGCAACAAGGGCAGAGTCCCTCTGGTCCTCACCTTTCACCCCACCAGCCGGCAAATACAACACATAATCCTCCGCCATTTCCGCCACCTCCAACGTGACCCCACCACTCGCCACATCTTCCCATCTCCCCCCATGTCTGCCTTCCGCAAAGACCGCTCCCTCCGCAACTCCCTCGTCAATTCTTCCCTTCCCTCCCGCACCACCCCCTCCCCGGGCACTTTCCGTTGCAACCGCAAGAAATGCAACACCTGTCCCTTCACCTCCCCCCTCGACTCCATTCAAGGTCCCAAGCAGTCGTTCCAGGTGCGACAAAGGTTCACCTGTATCTCCTCCAATCTCATCTACTGCATCCGCTGCTCTAGATGTCAGCTAATTTACATCGGTGAGACCAAGCGTAGGTTGGGTGACCGTTTCGCCGAACACCTCCGCTCAGTCCGCCTTAACCTACCTGACCTCCCGGTGGCTCAGCACTTCAACTCCCCCTCCCATTCCCAATCTGACCTCTCTGTCCTGGGTCTCCTCCATTGCCAGAGTGAGCAACAGCGGAAATTGGAGGAACAGCACCTCATATTCCGTCTGGGGTCCTTGCGCCCTTATGGCATCAACATTGAATTCCCCCAATTTGGCTAGCCTGTGCTGTCCCCTCCCCTTCCTTCACCCTCTAGCTGTCTCCTCCCACCCTCCCATCCGCCCGCCCTCGGGCTCCTCCTCCTCCCCTTTTTCCTTCTTTCTTTCCCCACCCCCAATCAGTCTGAAGAAGGGTTTCGGCCCGAAACGTCGCCTATTTCCTTCGCTCCATAGATGCTGCTGCACCCGCTGAGTTCCTCCAGCAATTTTGTGTACCATTGAAGATCCTCTGTTCCCTAGTTAGATTCCTCTGTGGATATGGCTTCATAATCCAGGGCCGTACTGCAAAGGCTTCATCAGCAACCATCGCATATGGGATGTCCGGGCTGTCTTCTCCTGACAGAGGTTCTGGATCAGGCATGCCTGCTGTTCCACCTTCCATTTTATTTTCAAGCCAGGTTTCTTTCCAAATACGGCCATCACCAACACTTCCAGGTGTGCCCACATCCACATACAGGAAGTTGTAGTTATAATCAACCACCGCCATGAGTACAATTGAGTGGAATTTCTTGTAATTGAAATAATTTGAGCCACCTCCGGGTGGTTTACGGATTGCCACATGCTTGCCATCCAAAGCCCCACATGTGAGCAAAGTTCCACCTGTTTTCAAACCCCAGTGCAACTCTCTTCCACGCATCTGGTGTACTGGGGCATTCCATCACTTCAGCTGAATAAAATTGGATGATCGCCTCACAGGTTTTTCTGACAATACCACAGATGCTGTTGGTGGCGACAAGAAAGTTGTAAGATAGACTTTTATAAGAATCGCCTGAGGCCAAGTAGCGGAGGGTGATTGCTATGCGCAACCCTGGTTCCAGTGCCTTTCTCATTACAGTGTCGGTCTTCTTCAGCAGAGGTCCCAAATTATTCTTTAACTCATTAAAGAGCTCGGGTGAAATTCTGACAAGGTTTTTGAATGCACTTTTATCTTCGCACAGCACATTAAGCAGTTGCTCATATTGTCCTAATTGAGGTCTCCGTTGAAACATGGGCTTAACCCAGTGAGACTTCCTCTTAATTATCTTTTTAATTAATCTCACTCTTCTGCCTTCACGCAAGCATTTTCGATGCACATGTTGCGATAATGCATACAGCGCGTCAATGAAAATAACAACCAGCCTGTACTCGAACCAACTTTGTATAGGCATGTCTGCAAATGAGCCAATTCTACGAACGGAGGATATTTATATAGTGTGTGAAAAAAAGTGACATCATTTGTGCCACGTGATTAACTACACTACAGTCCACGATGTTCATTCACGATTAACGGGAAAGATCGGGAGACGGACAAGTCACTCGCACAAATGGCAGAATTGCCGAGTACCGTGGGAACTCTTTATCTACCCCCCCCATATCGTGCGGAACTCGTGCTGGACCACGACCACTTCACTCGGGTGACATCTTGCTTCAGGTCGCACCGTGAGAACTGGCCATTAGTGGCCTGATCTTCAGAGGCTAGTATAGTTTCTTACACTGGCTAAACCTCACTCGGAATATTATTCAATTCCGTCTCTACACTGTAAAAAAAGAATGTGATAGCAATGTAAAGAGTGCAGAGGAGAGCCATTGGGATGCTCCCTTTATTGGAAGACTTTATATATGGGGAGGGATTGGATAGGCTGAGCTTGTTCTCCCTGGTGTGAAAGACATTGACAGAGCTGAGACATTATGATAAGCATCGATAGAGTTGATGTTATCTTTCCCATCGTAGATATATCAAAAACATGAGGTTTGGCTGGGAGGAAGGAGTTTTGAGGAGATCCGAGGGTGAGGTTTTATTTTTATATGGTTAATATCCGGAAGATACTGGAAGTGATGGGTACAATTACTATCTGTAAGAGCCATTTAGAAGGAACAGCCAAGGCATAGAAGGTAACGGCGAATATGGGCAAATGGAAGTAGTATAGATGGGCAAAAGGATTTAGCATGGTGAGCTATAGAGCCTGCTTTTCTGCTGTAGAAATCTATGTTCAAGGCTAAGGTCAATTCATTAGTCTGCCCACTTCTCTCAACAGTCTGCCAGACTCTTTACTGTTTTAATCAAAGAAATTGACTATTATTCCACCTTACTTACCTCAGTCCTCTGTGCAACATGTCCCAGTGTGAAGTTGAACAAGAAGTAGTGAACTTTTTTATCAGGCGAATTTTCAGTTTCAATTTGTGGCCATCAGTCAGTGAACAAAAACGTTCACAAATTAAAATACTATAGAAAACAAAAATATTTAATAAACTATCCTGGAAATACTCAGCTGGCCATGCACGATGGCCTATTTTAACTATGACTCCTTAATAGAGGCTAAATAATTTGTGACTAGTTTTGATTCTGCATCATGGGTCTGCCATTCTAGTCGCTGCACAATTAAACCTTAATATGGGCGATAACAATCCCCCACACCCCAAAAAAAAGCAGACACAGTAGAGCAGCCAAGTTGACTGCATTCAGGATATAGTTGGGTACCATTACGAAGGCAGTGATTTATAACTAAACTAAATGACAACAAACCAAACCAAAATGATAGAGGATGTGTGGCATAAATTTGGTCAAAAAGAAATATGAAGCACAAGGCTCAGAATGATGAAATAAGACATGGCCTTAAATTAAACAAGAAGGTACTCTTGTGGACAATTAGAAATGTCACTGGTGAGTAAGACTAAGAAAATACCAAGGCCTATTGTATACAAAATAAGCACAAGGGTAACCAAGGCGAAGATATGACCGCTCAACGATAAAGGATGTAGTTTATAGGAGTCAGAGGATGTGGGCGAGGTACTAAATGAGTATAGTGAATTCTCATTTTAATGGACCTCTTTATAACAGATTTTGGTTATGGCGGATGGACCTGCCGACCCAAACTCGGATCGCAAGGTGCACCAGCGAGCCCTTCTTCACCCACCACGCAGTCCATATGTCGCGGCTGTTGTTGCGGCTCATGGTGTAGCCCCTGAGAAGTGCTGGATTTAGATGAAGAGAGGCCCCACCCCCACGACTAGCGGAAGATGGAAGAGTGTTTTTAATTAATTTGAGTAAAGCCAAGGATGATGATGGGTGTTTAAAATTCCGCAATTCGCAATTCCTTCTCTAAAGGACATAAAATGTTATTGTTAAATACCCCTGAGTTTTGACTTTTGAAGCTGGTAAGTATCCAAAGATCTTCCCTGCACCTGCCATCGCTGCTTACTGGAGCACGTGTGAAAGTTTGCCGGACCCCGGTGCCACTAGAATGACACCGATGTGCAGCCGAGCGTGGCCGATGAGATAAGGGGCTGGAAAGCTGTGTTTAAAAAAAAAATTGATTTATTGCCAGTGCAAGCTAATGTTGAATTATCGGCTTAAAACAATATTATTCTGAAATGGAGGGCAAGAAAAATTACTGAAGGGTTGTTTAGAGACTACAGTGAGATTTTGAGGCCCTCGGCTTCAGCCTATCAAGCCTAGAGGTAAATCCGGCACTGCCTGAGAACAGTACTTTCTACAAGCTGTTACCACTGACAGTACGCGCTCAGTTCCCTCCCTCCCTCCCCTCTCACCAGCTAAGGCTGCTTTCTGTTGGCCATCGCTTTGTCCACTCAGCCTATCCACCGCCGCCTCTCCCTCCCGTTGCTCTGTCTTCTCCAGCCTCTTCCTTCCCTCCCCTCATTCCACTGCTGCCTCCGCCTCCTCCCCCGGTCACCAACATGTTCCACCTTGGAAAATGTTGGTAACTGCGGGGCAGGAGGAGAAGAATAAGTTATTATTGGAGGTAGTTGTTGGAGCAGTGGGGGACAGGACAAAGCGACGGGTGAGAGTGGAGGGGGCCCCACAGTGACCAGTGACCGAATGCGTCCTGTTGATAATGGCGACCTGAGGAAAGCGCATCGCAACTATAGCTGTGTCAACCCTGAAGGGCTCGCTGGTTTAGACCTGTGCCTAATTTTAAGGTGAAAAAACACAAAGTGCTAGAATAACTCAGCAGACTGAATCAGTCTGAATAGGATCCCGATATCACCTATCAATGTTCTCCAGAGCTGCCTGACCCGCTGAGGTACTCAAGCACTTTGTGTCCTTTTGTATATTAACCATCATCTGCAGTTCTTTATTTCAACTACAAGCAATGATAATACCATTCGGTTCATAAGTTATAGGAGCAGAATTAGGTCATTTGGCCCATCAAGTCTATCCGACACTCAATCATAGCTGATCTACCTTTCCCTCTGAACCCCATTCTCCTGCCATCGCCCCATAACCCTTGACACCCTTAATAATCGAGAATCAATCTTTGTCGTAAAAATATCCATTGACTTGGCCTCCACAGCCATCGATGCCAATGAATTCCACAGATTCACCACCCTCTGACTAAAGAAATTCCTCATCTCTTCTAAAGGTACGTTCTGTTATTCTGAGGCTATGAACTCTGGTTCTAGACTCCCACCAGTGGAAACATCCACTCCAGCGAGTACATTCATTCATCAAACATTCATCATACGTTAACCCAATCATTCCTGGGATCATTCTCGTAAACTTCTATGGACCCTGCCCCCCCCCCACAGCACATCCTTCAGATATGGGGCTCAAAGCTGCTCACAATATTCCAAATGTGGTGTGACCAGTACCTTATCATTGCATCCGTTTTTGTATTCTGGCCCTCTCAAACTAATGCTAGCATTGCATTCGGCTTCCTCACTACCTACTGGACTTGCAAATTAACTTTTTGGGAATCCTGCACCAGCATGCCCAAGACCCTTTGCACCTCCAATTTCTCTCTGAATTCTCTCCCCATTTAGAAAATAGCCTTTATTCTTACTACCAAAATGCATGATTCCACACTTCGCTATATTGTATTACATCTGCCACTCTCCCAACCAGTCCACTGCTTTCTCTACACTACCTGCCCCTCCGCCTATCTTCGTATCATCTGCAAACTTGGCCACAAAGCCTTCAATTCCCTCATTCAAATCAGTGATATGCAACGCGAAGAGTAGCGGCCCCAAGACCGACCCATGCAGAACACCGCAGGTCACTGGCAGCCAACCAGAAAAAGGCCCTATTATTGCTAATCTTTACCTTCTGCCATTCAGCCAACCTATTCATACTAGTATCTTCCCACTAATACCATGGGCTCTCATCTTCTTTAGCAGCCTCGTGTGCCTTATGAAAGGCACCTTATGAAAGGCTTTCTGAAACCCAGGTAAACAACATCCACTGACTCACCTTTGTCTATCCTGCTATTTACTCCCTCGCCTCAATCTACCCCACGACAGAAGGGGGAGGAGTTTGATAAACACGGAAGAAGGATCGCCTATGACGTTCTGTCCTGCAACTTGGAACCAGTCTGTTGCTGAAGGTACTCTAGGTTGACCAGTGTGTCATGGAGGGGGTGAGCTGTTTGTCCAGGATGCTCCACAGTTTGAGGAGCATCCTAACCTCCATGACCACCTCCCAAGAATCCAACTCTGTCCTCAGGAAAATGGCACTGGCTACCACCGATTGGTTGAACATCTACAGCATCTTACTGCAGATGTTGAAGGAGCAGAGACTTCTCAAAAAGTACAACCGGCTTTGTCCCTTGTACGTGGCCTCAGTGTTCTTCCTGGACCAGTCCAGTTTACTGTCCAGGTACACTCCAAGGTATTCGTACTCCCTGGTAAACTGTACATCCACACCATTGATGGAGACGGGACAGGGGTGTTCCTCTCTCCTAAAGTCCACCACTAGCTCCTTAGTCTCGTCGGTGTTGAGCTACAGGTGATTCAGCCCACATCATTCAACAAAGTTGTTGACTACACCTCTTCTCAGCACTCAGATACTTCATCCTTCATAACGGACTCTAAAATCTTACCAACCACTGAAGTCAGGCTAACTGGCCTATAGTTTCTACTCGTCTGCTTCGCTCCCTTCTTGCACAGCAAAGTAATAATTTGCAATTTACCGATCATCTGGAACCACTCCTGACCAGCGATTCTTGAAAGATCACAACTAATGCCTCCACAATCTTTAAAGCCACTTCTTTCAGAACCCTAGGGTGTAGTCCAGCTGGTCCGGGTGACTTATCCACCTTCTCCTTAGAAATGGCCACTCCCCCACCCCCCTTCCCACCCCGACTCTTGAATTTCAGGCAGGTTTATTTCTTCATTCCCCATTATCACTTTTCCAGCAGTCCAATGTCCATTCTTATCTGAATAAACTTTTGCTATCCTCTTTTATAATATTAGCTAGCTTCTTTCATGTTTCATCTTTTCTCCCTGTATTGAACTTTTAGTTACCATTAGTTACTGGTTATAGTGGACAATAGGCAATAACAGTCACCATTCCCCCCCCCCCCCCCCCCGAATAGTCCTTTATTACAAGGGTTACTGTTCTTTACATCTATATTCACCAGGGAGGACAGTGAAACCAAAGTGGGGAATACTCAATGCAAGGGCAGTTTGCGATCAAGAAGGTTATAGTGTTGGGGCTCTTGAAGTTCATTGAGGTGGATAAATCCCCAGGACCTGTTGGGATCTATCTCAGGTTATAGAGAGGGTAAGAAAGGAGATTGTAGAGACCTTGCCGAAAATCTTTGTATCTTCTTTAGCCACAGGTCAGGCCCCAGAGGACTGGAGAGTGGCGAATGTTGTTCCTTTGTTTCAGAAGAGAAGTAGAGATAATTCAGGAAATTAAAGGCCAGTGAACCTCGTGTCAGTGGTAGGGAAGGTGTTGGAGAGGATTCTTTGGGGCAGGATATACTGTATTTAGAATGGGCTAAATAGGGACAGTCTGTATGGCTTTGTTTGCAACAGGTCATGTTTTACTAACTTGATAGCATTTCTTGAGATGATGATAAAGGCAGTTGATGAGGGTAGCGCGGTGGATGTTGTCGATATCAATTTTATTAAGGGTTTTGATAAAAGTTCCTCATGATAGGCTTATCGAGAAGATTAAGATTCATGAATCGATGATGACCTTGGCATTTGGATTCTGAACTCGTTTACCCACAGAAGACAGTGGGTTGTGGTAGAAGGATGTTATTCTGTTTGTATGTCTATGACCAATGAAGTTCCATAGGGATATATGCTGGAACCTCTGTAGCATGTGATATATTTAACAACTTGGATGTAAATGTAGATGGATTGGTTAGTAAGTTTGCCGAAGACACCCAAATTGATTAATTGCAAACAGCGCAGACAATTACACCTCCTCCAACCTCATCTACTGTAATTGTTGTTCCAGGTGTGGACTCCTGTATATCGGTGAGACCACGCGCAGGCTCGTCGATCGTTTCGTTGAACACCTCCGCTCAGTCCACCTAAACCTAAACACTTTAACTCCCCCTCCCATTCCGACACTGACCTTTCTGTCCTGGGCCTCTTTCATTGTCAGAGTGAGCACAAATTGGAGGAACAGCAACTCATATTTCACTTGGGCAGCTTGCACCCCAGCGGTATAAACATTGACCTCTAACTTCAAGTAACCCTTGCTTTCCCTTTTTCTCCATCCCACCCCCTTCCCAGTTCTCTGACCAGTCTTACTGTCTCCGAATACATCGGGAAGGTAGACACTAAATTCTGGAGTAACTCAGCAGGACAGATACATTTTATCAGCTCGCTTTGTTGTTACCTTCTCCCAGCTAATGATCTATTCTACATTTTCTTTGATTGATGCTTGACTAATTCTTCTGGAATTTTTTGAAGATGTAACTAGGAAAATGGACAAGGGAGAGCCGGTGGATGTTGTGTTACTGGACTTTCAGAAAGCATTTGATAAGGTCCCACATAGGAGATTAGTGGGCAAAATTAGGGAACATGGTATTGGGGTAGAGTGCTGACATGGATAGGGAAGTGGTTCAAGTTGGCAGACAGGAAACAAAGAGTAGGGATTAACAGGTCCCTTTCAGAATGGCAGGCAGTGACTGGTGGGATACCGCAAGGCTCGGTGCTGGGACCACAGCTATTTACAATATACATCAATGATTTAGATGAAGGGATTCAAAGTAACATTAGCAAATTTGCAGATGACACAAAGCTGGGTGGCAGTGTGAACTGTGAGGATGCTATGAGAATGCAGGGTGACTTGGACAAGTTGGGGGAGTGGGCAGATGCATGGCAGATGAAGTTAATGCGGATAAATGTGAGATTATCCACTTTGGTAGCAAAAACAGGAAGGCAGATTACTATCTAAATGGCGTCAAGTTGGGAAAAGGGGAAGTACAACGGGATCTGGGGGTCCTTGTACATCAGTCTATGAAAGTAAGCATGCAGGTACAACAGGCAGTGAAGAAAGCGAATGACATGTTGGCCTTTATAAAACGAGGAATCGAATATTGGAGCAAAGAGGTCCTTCTGCAGTTGTACAAAGCCCTAGTGAGACCACACCTGGAGTATTGTGTGCAGTTTTGGTCCCCTAATTTGAGGAAGGACATTCTTGCTATTGAGGGAGTGCAGCGTAGGTTTACAAGGTTAACTCCCGGGATGGCGGGACTGTCATATGCTGAGAGAATGGAGCAGCTGGGCTTGGACACGTTAGAGGCAGGAAACATGTTCCCGATATTGGGGGAAGTCCAGAACCAGGGGCCACAATTTAAGAATAAGGAGTAAGCCATTTAGAACGGAGACGAGGAAACACTTTTTTTCAGAGTGGTGAGTCTGTAGAATTCTCTGCCTCAGAGGGGGAGGCAGGTTCTCTGGATGCTTTCAAGAGAGAGCTAGATAGGGCTCTTAAAAATAGCGGAGTCAGGGGATATGGGGAGAAGGCAGGAACGGGGTACTGATTGGGGATGATCAGCCATGATCACATTGAATGGCGGTGCTGGCTTGAAGGGCCAAATGGCCTATTCCTGCACCTATTGTCTATTGATCTCCATTCCCTTTGTCCTGTTTTCACACTTTACACTTCCTTATCTATGTATCTCTCTCCCCTGACATCAGTCTAAAGAATGATCTCAATCCGAAATGTCACCAGAGATGCTGCCTGTCCTGCTGAGTTACTCCAGCATTTTGTGTCTATATTCTATTCTAAGTTCTGTTGTGAGAAGAGATTACTTGGTGTGGAGTGAGGTAAAAATTCAAGGATGTGTTCAAAGCCTCCTTTAGAAATGCAACTTTATCACACTCTCATGCGATCCCCTGCGGTCAAAACCAATCACAGATGAGTACTTGGGATTACATTGAGCATTTAGGGAGACACACATGCCCTGTGTAAGCGACCATCTGACTAACTACCTACCAGCCATCTTCTGCCCTGTGTGTGAAAGGGTATGCAGTTCCCATGTTGGGTGTTGGCCCCATTAATCACCACAGAACACACGAAACTGAAGTGGAATAACAAAACATTCTCGATTCGAATTATCTGATTATAAGTATCCTATTGACAAAGTCTTCCAAAGCCATCCAGTGGGTTCCTTGTAGTTTAACGGGCTACAACTGAATCGGGAGCCAAAGAGAAATGTGCCCCAAATCTATAATGACAGAAACACTCAGCAGGTCGCAGGCAATGTCTGTGGTGAACAGAAAGAGTCCATGTTGCAAGTGGATCACCTATCTATCATTGCAACCCTGATCAAAACTTCCAACGAGCAGTCGCCTCCTGGAAAACTTCGCTCTCCACTTGTGATGTTATTTCCAGCCCAGTCAGCAGATGCTGGTATTTGGAGCAACGCACGGACTGCTGGGGGTACTCGGGGGGGGGGGGGGGGGGGGGGGGGGGGTCGAGCAGCATCTGTGGAGGGAAATGAACAGGTGGAAACCCTGCGCCGCCCTACACAACGTTTATTAATCCAAGTGACTTTTTTTGAAACCGCGTCAATCGCACTTGATCGATTCGGCAGCCCCGCTGTGTTTGGATCCAGTTTTCTTTCTGGAATCATTGAGCAGTTTGTGATTCATTCAGGTCATCGGCGGCTCTCCGGTGTCACCGACGCCCAGCGTCTGGAAACGTCCAGAACATGCCCACGTGACGAGGACGGCAGCGGGATGTCGCTCACTCAGCGGGCAGGGCGAGTGCCCATGCGCAGTGCCCCAATTCTGGTCCTCCAGCGAGTGCCCATGCGCAGTGCCCCAATTCTGGTCCTCCGGCGAGTGCACATGCGCAGTGCCCCAATTCTGGTCCTCCAGCGAGTGCCCATGCGCAGTGCCCCAATTCTGGTCCTCCAGCGAGTGCACATGCGCAGTGCCCCAATTCTGGTCCTCCAGCGAGTGCCCATGCGCAGTGCCCCAATTCTGGTCCTCCAGCGAGTGCCCATGCGCAGTGCCCCAATTCTGGTCCTCCGGCGAGTGCCCATGCGCAGTGCCCCAATTCTGGTCCTCCAGCGAGTGCACATGCGCAGTGCCCCAATTCTGGTCCTCCAGCGAGTGCCCATGCGCAGTGCCCCAATTCTGGTCCTCCAGCGAGTGCCCATGCGCAGTGCCCCAATTCTGGTCCTCCGGCGAGTGCACATGCGCAGTGCCGTGAATCTGGACCTCAGGCGAGGAGGCAGCAATAGTGAAGGTAAAGTGTGCGTTCCTGTGGAGGCTTTATTCTGACACGGTTATGAATGAATCCATGTGTTTCTGTCAACATAAACAGTAAACTGAGATGATCTAAATCCGAACCCATGCTTTCCAAAGATTAAATAATCACAAAAGCAAAAGCGCACATTTGGAGTAGAGTGTACTGGTCAAAGATCTTATTACTATAGATCAAAGATCTTTGGTACTGATCGCTCTGTTATAGGCCAGCTGAATCTCCCAGTTGCTAATCATTTTAACTCCCTTTCCAATCCAACCTTCCCTCCGCAACTCCCTGGTTAATTCATCCCTTTCCCACCCAAACCACCCCCTCCCCAGGTACCTTCCCCTGCAACCTTCCCCTGTCCCTATACTCTCCTCCCTCGACTCTTGTCCAGGGACCACGACAGTACTTTCAGGTTAGGCAGAGGTTCACTTGCACCTCCTCCAACTTCATCTACTGTTTTTCAAGATGTGGACTCTTGTACATCGGCGAGACCAAACGTAGACTGGGCGATCGTTTCGCGGAACACCTTCGCCCAGCCCACCTGAACCAAGTAGAGCTAATAGGACGATGTTTCAATCCCTGTAGTAAGTCGGCACTCTTGATATTGGCAATGGGATTGGAGTGATGAAAGGTAGGGTAGGTTCGTCATCGGGGTCATCATGTTGGCACCCTCCTTCTTTGATGTTTCATTGATAGGCCCACAACGTCTCCAGAGGGCTCAACGGTGATACCTGGCATCCCAGGTACACCCCCTCAGTTCCTACCCTCCTGTCTTCATCTTGCAGCCCAATTGTTATATTTCCTTTTAATCCAAAGCCAATTGCTTCTTTTTTCTGCTGAAATTGACAATGACTTGATTGCTTGTTGGAGGGAGTGACCCCTCATCCCCATTTTCTTCAATAGACTGGTTGTAGATGTAGCAACGAATCCCCTGCATCCCACTTCTACAGGGAAAATCTTGGTCTTCCAGCCATTCTGGGCAGCTTCAGTTGCCAGTTCAGAGTACTTGATCTTTTTCCTCTCATAAGCTTCTTCAACATCATCTTCCAATGGAACTGTCAATTCCACAACGTATGCCAACTTACCAGTTGTGGACCACAGGACCATGACTGGCTGTAGTGTTGTAGC
Source organism: Amblyraja radiata (assembly GCF_010909765.2). NCBI lineage: Eukaryota > Metazoa > Chordata > Chondrichthyes > Rajiformes > Rajidae > Amblyraja > Amblyraja radiata. The sequence goes on along the minus strand of NC_045972.1, from coordinate 9,598,164 downwards.
CACAATGTCTGGGGGAAACACAAGCCTTTTTCCAAGTCCACGTTCATTTTCCAATCCCGATCAGGCTGCAGCACTGCATTTCATTGTCTCTGTACTGTACACTGCACAATGACAATAAAGTTGAATCTGAATGTGGAATTTTAACAGTGATGTGACATTGATTTCTTCACATTGATATGTGTTACCTATAAAAAGATTATGCAGGCAATTGCCTGGTTTTATACCATACCGTTTGCACTGACCATATGTGCATGAAATGGGGGATTGTGCCTGGCTGGTAATGTCAGTGTCATTTTGTTAGGTTTTGCCAAATGTCTTCTTGAATAAACCACTTGTGTAGAAAATAATATGCCTTCTGTTTTGATTTGACCTGACGTAAACCTGCACAATAGTTCAGGCTAACTACTGTATAAATATCTGCATCAAAATATTCCGATTTGGAGAACTGCAATAAGAAGAAATTATGTCTGCTAGCCATTCCTTCTTCCATATCTGTGGCAATCAGTTCATACAATTATAAAAGGCAAAATTATGCTTGAAATTGCAAATAACAACACAAAATGCAGGAAACACAAGTTGGCTGAGCAGCATCTGTGTGAAGAGAAACTAAACGTTTATTGTCAGTGGCTTTTATGAAATGAGAACAAATAGAGATCTGTAACACATTTTGTTGTGCAGAGAAAGAAGAAAGGATAAAAGAGGAAAATCTGGTGGGGTGGAAGGCAGGGGAACTGAAACAACAAATATGTAAGATAAAAGGAGTTGTACAAGGGAATAACTAGTTAGTCTGGTGAAGGAATGAATGGGAGAAGCAGAACAGTCCTCTGAAATTACTGGGCAGTAATCAGTTTACCAGAATCAGCTGTGAGGTCATCAATAAATGTTTTTATTTCAGATTTCCAGCAATGTGATCACAGACTGATCTTTTTGCTGCTTTACCTGCCCAAGTCTACCACGTTTCACTTGCACATTCATCATTTTGGTTATGTAATTACTTTTACCTTTCACTTTTCACAGGCCACCTTTTATTGCTCTGTCCCCTTCCCCTATGGCATTTCAAATCCTGTTTTAATCCCTAACTTTTCCTATTTGCTGATGAAAGGTCATCGTCAAAATGCATTAGATCTATTTCTCGCTGCCCCGATGTTGCTCGTTCATGAGCATTTTCAAAGTTTTATTTCTTTTTTTTATTTAACCCAGCCTTACATTTGATGAGCTTTATGAAACAACTACACCATCATGGACATGTTACTCTGGGAATAGATTATGCAAGTCGAGTGGAGTTTGTTGTAATATGTACAACTACGGTGAGATACGGACACAATGGAAAAATCACTGGCATGTGGACACAGACAAATACACAAAAACAATTTATACATAAAGTAAATGTAAAGTGGATGAATAGGAACAAAGTGTAAAAGAAAACGACATTAGTCCAAATTTTTAAATAAATAAAAAACAGGTCCATGATACTGCCAGACGTGGACGATGGTTTTCCATTGTGGAGGTAGGATTAGGGTTTTGCAGGTTGGTCGCAGTGAGGAGAGGGCATGGCCTAGATGGGGATTCTTGATAATAGATGTTGCCTTCTTGAGGCAGCACCTCTTTCAATGGAGGGGAGGCCTGTACCCATGATGGACTGGGCTGAGTCCACCATTCTCTATAGCCCCATTGCCATACCAAGCCATGATGCAATCAGTCAGGACATCTACAATACATCTGTAGAAAATTTCAAATCATAATGCTTGATGAAGCCCTCATTTGCATTTCTTCCATTTCCTGCGCTATGTTGGCAATGGCCATCTTTTATGTCATTTAAGCTCCCCTTTGAAGAGTCAAGAGTGTTTTAACATCATATGTCCCAGATAGAGCAATTAAATTCTTACTTGCTGCAGCACAACAGAATATGTCAACATAGTATGACCTCCCAGCTGATAATATGACAAACGAGAGAGAAAAAAAAGTTCAGTGTGTATATATACACATACATATTTATATATATATATATATATATATATATATATACACATGCACATTCTTACACAGATTTGTCTGAACTCAGCCTTCTCTGCTGTCAGGGTGATGCCAAAAGCAAACTAGATGAACAGCACCTCATATTCTGCCTGGTGAATTTTCCAATTTCAGGTAACCCTCATTGCTTGTGCTCCTTTCTCTCTCCTTCTGATACAACCCAACCGAGCCTCACATTACACAGTTTCCCCTTCCCCACGTGGTTGCATCTGCCTGTCACCTACACACTGTACCTATTGTGTCTCCTATCCCAATCCCCAACTGGTTCCATCTGCACATTGGCCAATGTAAAGATATGGAGGTATGGTAAGCTGGTTGTCAGTGTGTATGTGTGAATTGATAGCTTTCAGGTGACTTTGCCAGGGCCATGAATTATGCCAACCATGACACTCTTTCTGACTCTGCTCTGAGCCCAGAGGGAGTTTGGAGCCAGACCACAACTTGTAAATATGCTGAGTAATATGGGCACAGGTTAATTCTTGCAAGTTGAAAGGCTCCAAGGGAAATAGGTGAGTTTCAGGTAACACAAAGTTTGTTAATTGAATGAAGCATATTTAATTGTTTGAGGATTTTCCTGTTTTTTTTTTAACAGTTTGCATGTTTCAAGATACACCAAAGTATGTATTTTTTAAATGTTTTTTGAGTATTTGTGAACATGTATTCACAAGCATGGAAAGTCTTCTGATAGCTTTGACAGCTGTTGAGCACATGGCTGTGGGCTGCCACAGCGTTGTTAGGGATGTGGCATGGTTTCATGGTGGGAATGCTGTTCAAAGCTCAAAGGAGGAGCTGACTTTAGAGAACAAGCTGCCATTGTTAAATGTGATTTTGTCAGAATGGCACAGCACTCACCAACTAAAATAATCATCTTGCTAGGTCCAGACTGTAACTTATGAAACACATCTGTAGATGAACATTATGAGAGACTGAGAATAGACTTTTGGGGTAACCAATGGAAATAATGCAAGAGTAATATGAGAAATTATTGTTATGTGGCTGATGTGTCTATGGTTGGATAGATTAGAATGAAATCATTGTGGCGATTAGCTGGAGAACTGTTGGAGGAGGATAGAGTTGTTAACTCTTGCAAAGATCGTTGACAGATTAAAAAGAATGAGGAGGGATAAATTATCTATTGTATGAACAGCATCGAAAAGAGATTTCATTTTCATGGCAGGACAATCCTGTCTGTGGCGATTCAACCATTCAGCAAGGATTTATGAAGTGCAGCGCATTCATTACGCTTGAAGTGAAAAAGGATATCGGAGTTGGGGCAGTAGTTCATAAGGATGGAGGGATGAGGAGATTTGCTTGAAGGGAGGTGGGATGAGATGGATTTAAAAGAAGGGAGCTCTGTTCCTGAGGAAAAGGAAACAGTGATAACGAAGAAGAGGACAGCTGGGAAATTAGTTGCTCATGGATGCATTGAGGGAGGAGTAAGAGTACCTTTTGACATGATGAACAGTACAAAGCTGGGGCAATATGGGGAATGATGACAGGATTGAAAGGGACATGGATGGAGAAAGATACGTAGAGATACGACTGAGGTGACATAATGAAGAAATGTGAGGTGAGGGCACCAAGAGAAGTGAGACATGCAAAATGCAGAGCTTGAAGATGGAAAACAGCCTGGTGATAACATTTACTTCACCCTAACTCTTTGTAGTGTGTTATTTTTGTATCCGTTTGTCACAGTGATTTTCATCTTGTTCCTCTTAGGATTTTCAGCAATGTGGACAGCAGATGAAATTGCCAGTATGTGCTACGCACATTATTCTACCAAGCTACCAAAGAAAGGTCTGCCAAATCCTGGACAAGAATGGACTCTGCTTGCAGCTGTGGTAAAAGTTGAGGAGCAGCCAAACAGGCAATCAGTTTTCAACAGTGAGAGCAATGATGGTGAGAAAGCAGAAGATTTCTGGAACCTGACATAATTAATCTTTCACTGATGTGCATTTTAAACAGTGAGAACTTTGACATCCAAAAGATGTAAATAGGCCGATTTGTTTTGCAATTACAACGAGAAATTGCTGCTTTTACTTATTTCCGACTGTTCTTATCTATCATTTTCAGAGGTATACAACAGATAGTCTACGGGCCACAGCTGACCTTGGAGGCTTTGCTTTCTGGCCTATCCCACAGCTTGTGATACTGGGTTGGGTAAATAACAAGTCCTTCTGATTGTAGACAAAAATGCTGGAGAACCTCAGCGGGTGAGGCAGCATCAATGGAGCGAAGGAAATAGGCGATGTTTTGGGTTGAGACCCTTCTTCTGACTGATGTGGGGGTGGGAAGAAGAAAGGAAGAGGCGGAGACAGTGGGCTGTGGGAGAGCTCGGAAGGGAGGGGAAAGGAGGAAGCAGGGACTACCTGAAATTTGAGAAGTCAATGTTCATACCGCTGGGGTGTAAACTACCAAGCTGCTCCTCCAATTTACGGTGGGACTCATTCTGGCCATCGAGGAGGCCCAAGACAGAAAGGTCAGATTCGGAATGGGAGGGGGAGTTGAAGTGCTGAGCCACCAGGAGATCAGTTTGGTTACTGCGAACTGAGCGGAGGTGTTGGGCAAAGCGATCGCCAAGCCTACGCTTGGTCTCACTGATGTAGAGCAGTTCACACCTAGAGCAGCGGATGCAATAGATGAGGTTGGACTTTATCCTTGGATGGAGTCAAGGGGGGAGGTAAAGCGACATGTGGAGCATTTCTTGCGGTTCCAAGGGAAAGTACTAGGTGATGAGGTGGTTTGTGTCGGAAGGGACGAATTGACTAGGGAGTTACGGAGGGCGCGGTCTCTGCGGAAAGCCGAAAGGGGAGGAGATGGGAAGATGTGGCCAGTGGTGGGATCCCGTTGGAGGTGGCGGAGATGTCAGAGGATTATCTGTTGTATGTGATGGCTGGTAGGGTGGAAGGTGAGGACAAGGGGGACTCTGCCCTTGTTACGAGTGGGGGGATGGGAAGTGAGAGCAGAGTTACGGGGTATAGAAGAGACCTTGGTGAGAGCCTCATATATAGTAGAAGAGGGGGACCCCCGTTCCCCAAAGAATGAGGACATCTCCGATGCCTTCTGATTGGTGCTTTTTCTTTCCATGTGGATGTTAGATAGTCTTGAACGTTTCAAGCTATCTGTCATTTTTTAATTACATTTGTAAAACGCACCTTGTAAGTAGCTAAACTTGCCAGCAGCAAGTCATTTGCCACATTGTCAAAGCTGTATGGAAACAGGAAGATTATTCCAGAATGTTAAGTTTGCATCTTTAGTGGCATCTTTTGTTAATAGTATATTCAAATACTCACCTGAAATTGGCAACCCATGAATACCGCTCCCTCCGCGACTCCCTGGTTAACACATCACTTCCCACCCAAACCATCCCCTCCCCAGGTACTTTCCCCTGCAACCGCAGGAGATACAACACCTGTCCCTATACCTCTTCCCTCAACTCCGTCCAAGTACCCCGACAGTCTTTTCAGGTGTGGCAGAGGTTCACTTGTAACTCCTCCAACCTCATCTTCAGTATCCGCTGTTCCAGGTGTGGACCCCTATATATCGGTGAGACCAAGTGCAGGCTCGGCGAAATTTTTCGCTGAACACCTCCGCTCAGTCCGCCTAGGCTTACGCGATCTCCCGGTTGCAAAACAATTTAACACCCCCTCTGAGGCTGGTTTCTTTCTTCCCATTTGTTATTCTTTCTTATAAGTGAACTGCTGTTGACATCAAGTGAGAGTGTTCAGTACCCCATCTATAGCACAGTGGATCTTAGACTTGGAGGTGAGAATAAATTTTGAGTGAGAACAAATATTTGTCATGGTTGGTGGGGAAAGGAAGTGAGATACTGTGTATTGAACATCTCATCATATTTGATGAGGGTACACAAAATTACATAAATGGGCATGTTTTTGGCATATTTGGCTTACAAAATTAACCTTTCCATATTTCACCACTTTGGATTGGCATTGGTGATTTTAGTTTATTCATTTACAGCATGTGAACATTGTTGGCAATGCCAGAATATATTGTACCTAATTGCCCCTCATCTGAGCAAGTAGTTAAGAATCAATGACATTGACGGGTCGCACATAATGCAGACTGGGGAAGCAGAGTGCTTTCCTTCCTTGAAGGATATTGAAGGTTTTAATAACAGTCTACTTTCATCGCATGGTTTTGAGTTTTTAAAAAAAGTCCAGATTAATTTAATTTAATTTATCTGTATGCTGTGATTTCATGTCTGCTATATGTGGTACTGAAGTCTGGTTGCTGAACCAATAATGTTCGTTATAATCACATGTTAATGTTTCAAGCAAAATAATCTGGGATTTTTTATCAAACTAATCTCTCTCTTGCAGTATACCTGGAAGTTGTTGCTATGGGAACTGGATCAAAATGCGTTGGACAGACAAAAATGAGTAAAAGTGGTATGTATTTTTAAAAAATGAATGATATAATGGTACTTCCTAGTTTAACATTTGTATTGTATTCTATTTGTTGTAAAGTTTTAAATAGTGTGTTTCATTTACTAAACTCTTTATGTAGTACTGAAAATGTTCATACTGTATAGGATTTTGCAAAATGAAATCAGTGATAAACTTTTCATAGCCGAAATCTACATGTGTACAATAATGGAGAGAATGTGTTTTATATTAATTTTAGGTATATTAGGTTTGTTAATCCATTTCTATTTTCACTGAGTTGATTAGTAACCTAGGTTTATAGGATGAAACTAGACTAAGTGGGACCCGTTGGGTCCTATGTTCACACAGGAGGGCGGGTCCCCCAACGCAATATTCCACCTCCACCAATTCCAATATTGGTGGCCAGTGGGGGGTGGGGGCTTTCTGGATTGCTAGTATGGGTGTTGTGGGCCGAAGGGACTGGTTTCCAGAAGGCTAGCATGGACATTAGGGCCAAATGGATTCTTGGGCTGGCAACTCAGTCACTCAGGTCTGGTGGGCTGGCAGCTCAGTCACTCAGGCTTGGTGGGCTGTCAGAGGGTGTGTGTGGGGAACGGGGTGTGTGTGGGTGGGTGCGTGGGGTGATGGTTGTGTGGGCGGGGGGGTTGTGGGGGGAGGGATGTGGGCAGGGGGAGGTGTGTGTGGGTGGGGGGAGGGGTGTGTGGACAGGGGGCTTGTGGGGGAAGGGGTGTGGGGGCAAGGGGGGGGTTTTCTGGGGGAAAAGGGTGTGGGAGCGGGGAGGGGTTGTGGGAAGGTGGGGGGAGGGGGGTTGTGGGGGAGGGGGTGTGTGGGCGGGTGGGGGTTGTGTGGGGGGCAGGGTTGTGGGGGCGAGAGGGTTGTGGGGGGAGGGGTGTGTGTGGCGGGGGGGTTATGAGGGGAGGCGGTGTGTGGGCGGAGGGGTTGTGGTGGGAGAGGGGTATGTGGGGAGGGGGGTGAGAGCTCGGAGAAAAGATGGGGCAGAGCCATGGGGGAGAAGGGGGTATCACGGGGAGGGGGGCAGGAGTCAGCGAGGCGGACCAGAGGGGAAGGGGCTGGAGCTGGCGGTGCAATGGGGACTCACAGCGGGTGCTGATCGCTCTCCGCCGGGGTCAGAGTTTCCGCTTTCTGTTTGGCGACATCTCCGACTCCGCGCCGCTTCCGGTCCCTCTGAAAATTGTGTCTGGTTGGAGACCTCCGCCGGCCATCCAGAGCATTCCTCTGCTCCAGTAAAGACGTGAAGGTGCAGGAAGGGGAGTGACAGGAGAAGAGACCAATACGCGCGGCACTGACTGGCAGGAGAGGAGATCGATCTGCGCAGTGCGGTTTTTAAGATTTTTAAACCTCGCTAATTTTTATAATATACCACTGGTCGGATCAAACTTGTTGCACTCGCAGCACAAGAGAACGGCGAATGAGCTGGCAAAAAGTCATAGCGCTATCGCGTACTGCTTTTGCGCAAATAGAAAAACCGCGCAAACCGGAAGAGCACAAGATCAGAGTTTTAGTTATGTATTGATAGATAGATGGTGATCCCCATTACTATTTAAAAAAACTAATATAGATGAGCATTTCCACACCCCATGAGTAAATTGAAAACAAATTGGTTTGCTCATTTTCATCGTGTGGTACACCATTAGAAATTGGTTTCTTTCTCTCAGAATATGGACTGGATAAGTGACTGGGGAAAAGGGTGACTTTTTTCTCTTGAAAAGGAAGAAAAGGCAGAAATGTTCTTACATGAGCCATAACTTAGCTTTGTATTTGTTTTAATTTTTCCTGCCTGGATGAAACAAACTTGTCTTTTCTTGGAACCTCCGGCATTGGAAATAAGTTCCAATGGTTCCCGCTTCCTTTCAGTTACAATGTAGTCAGAAGAGAATATGATGCTTGCTAATTCTTTGGTAAATTCAATGTGTGAAACTGTAATGTCTTTAATATTCCATCCTGAAATAGTTTTGTCAGCGTATAGATTCCTATCCTTAAGAATAAGCAAACACCATATTCACTTCTGACTTAAGTGCTCTTTTGCAATTGAAGAGAAGTGGGAACAGAATTTTGCCTCTGAGATTTATAGGTTCCTTTCAAAACTCCCCTTGCACTGATGTCTGTGCCATTAATAATATTTTGATGAAAAATATTTAAAAGTTTGGGATTTAAAGAATATGTCAATTTATACAAAATTACTGATAATTAACGGTAAGCATACAATCGCATCCAAAAGCTTAACATTCTGTCCGGATGTGCTGTTGTGACAATTGCATTGCCAATGAGTTGAAGGATTTTATCTATCAAATGCATTACAATTCTACATAGGTGGTTCAGAGTTAGCAGCAGCAGTTTGTACTCTGCAATTGTTATGTAAGGGAAGCAGCTACACAATTGTCGGGTTTGAGATTATTGATGTCCAGTGCACAGAACATCTGTTTTCATTTAGAAACAAACAAACACTGGTTTACAAAAGAAGTGGATTAACTCAGCGGGTCAGGCAGCATCTCTGGAGAACATGGATAGATAATGTTTTGGGTCGTGATCCTTCTTCAGCATGATTGGAAGGGGATACGGAAAAGAAAGGTGGAAGAGAAGAGGACAAAGCCTGGCTGGTTGATGCAAGTGAGGAGGGCTTTTGGTTGGACAAAGGCCAGAAATGATAAGGCAAGGATATAAGAGCTGTGCATTGTAAAGCGAGAGGAAAAAAATGAAGGGGGAAGGAGATGGGAGAAATAGGTACGAGTCAAGGTGGAGCATTACGGAGGGGGCTGGAGGTTATATGGGGAAAGAGGGGAGGGTTACATAGTTGCCTAAAATTGGAGAATTCAATGTTCATACCGTTGGGTAATAAGCTATCCAAGCGGAATATGAGGTGTTGTTCCTCTAGTTTGCTTGGGACCACACTCTGGCAATGGTGGAGGCCCAGGACAGAAATGTCAGTGTGGGAATGGGAAGAGGAGTTAAAGTGGTTAGCAAACGCAGATCCAACAGGCCTCGGCGTTAGTGTTTGCTAAAATGGTCGCCAGATCTATATTTCGTCTCAGCGATGAAGAGGAAGCCATACCAGGAATGCCGGATGCAGTAAATGAAGTTAGACAAGGTACATGTGAACCTCTCTCTCACCTAGAAGGATTGCTGAGGTCCCTGACTGGAGATGAGAGGAGGTTTAGGGACAGGTGTTACATCTCCTGTGGTTGCAAGGGAAAGTACCTGGGGACAGGGTGGTGTGGGTGGGAAGGGATGAATGAACCAAGAGGTTGTGGAGGGCGTGGTCCCTCCAGAAGGCAGAAAGGGATGAATATTTTTGCCATGACCTGTGGTGGGATTACATTGAGATGACAGCAATGTCAGAGGATGATGTGTTATATGCGGAGTGAGAGCAGGACTATGGAACACAGAGGAGGCGCATTTATAACAGCATGGTTGAAATCTCGTTTGCCACAGCATCTCGGATGTGCTAGAATGGAAAGCCTCAACTTGGAAGTAGATGCGGCAGAGGCAGAGATATTGAATGTAGGGGATAGCGTCTTTGGAGAGGCAGGGTGGGAGGAAGTGTAGTCCAGATAATCGTGAGAGTCAGTAGATTTGCAGTAGACGTCAGTCGATAGTCTCTCCCCTGTGATGGACACAGAGAGGTCAAGAAAGGAGAGGGATGTCAGATATTGTCCAAGTGAATGTGAGGGCAGGGTAAGTTAATGGTAAGTTAGTGATTAAGTTCTGCATGGGTGCACGAGGCAGTCCTGTTGCAGCCGTCGAAAGACTTTAGAGATACAGCATGGAAGCAAGCCCTTTGGCCCATTAAGTCCACGACGACCAGAGATCACCTGTACATTAGCACTATCCTACACTAGCAACAATTTACAATTTCACTAAAGCCAATTAACCTACAAACCTGTGCATTCTTGGAGTGCAGGAGGAAACCGGAGCAACCAGAACAACCGGAGAAAATCCATGCAGTCACGGAGCACATACAAACTCGGTACATACAGCAGGCGTAGTCAGGATCGAACCCAGGTCTCTGGTGCTGTAAGGCAGCAACTCTACTGCTGTGCTGCAGTGCCACCCAAGGATAGTGGATGGTGCCTCTGTACATTAGCATCAAGGCCTGTTCAACGTAAACAACAAAAGGCAGGCATAGCTGGGACCCATGCGAGTGCCCATGGCTACACCTATAACTTGGAGAAAGTGAGAGGAGTCAAAGGAGAAGTTGTTGAGGGTGAGAACAAGTTCTGCCAGGCGGAAGAGTGTGTTGGAGGGAAGTTGATTGGGTCTGTTAAAGAAAGAACAGGAGGGCTTTGACCCCTTGCTGATGGGGGATGGAGGTGTAAAGGGGCCGAATGAGGCAATGTAGGGCAGGAAACTGAAGGTTAGTGAAGAGTTCAAGGGCGTGTAAGATGCTTTGGATGTTACGTCGTGTAACCTCATCTGGTGTTCCCGATGTGGTCTGTACATTGATGAGACCAAGGTTAGACTCAGCGATCTTTTCGTCGCGCACTTATGTTTGGTCATGGTCTGCTGGATCTGCCAGTTGCTAACGATTTTAACTTCTCTTTCTATTTCCAAACCGATCTTTCCTTCCTTGGCCTTCTCCATTGCCAGAGTGTGTCCACACACAAACCGACAAAACAACACCTCGTATTCCGCTTGGGTAGCTTACAACCCAATGGTATGAGCACTGAATTATCCAATTTTAGGTACCTACATAAACCTTCCCCTCTCCCTTCTTTCCCCATGTAAACCCCAATTGCTCCAACTGGACTCATACCTACCTCTCCCCTCCCCTTTCCCTTCAACTTACATTCCTTCGTCTAGCCTCACAATTTGCAGCTCTTCAATTCTTTTGCCTTTTAATCTCTGGCCTTTTGTGTTCAACCATCTGCCTATCAAAAAACTCTCCTCACTTGTATCAAATTAATACCTGCCAGACTTTCTTCTGCCCTTCCAGCTTTCTTCCCCTCCCTTACAATCAGTCTGAAGTAGGTTCCTGACTCCAAACATCATCCATCCATCCATGTTCTCCAAAGAGACTGGCTGACCCATTGAATTACTCCAACACTTTATGTCTTCATCTGATTTAACCTGCTAAACACGTGAACATCACCAACTAATCATTTGTCTTGTAAAAATTTGACCTTCAAAGCTTAATTATAGCATTTGCAAATGTGGGCACATTCGCAATTCTCATTATAAAAATATTTGTGATTGTACCTTGATTTTGATCTCTTCATGTCATTTACCATGTTTTCTCCAAATATTTTCTAGGCAATATTGTTAATGACAGCCATGCAGAGGTGACTGCACGACGTGGGTTCCTGAGGTGAGCAGTTTAGTTTAGTGATAAAGCGTGGAAACAGGCCCTTCGGCCCTCTGAGCATGCCGACCCCGATCCCCTGTACACTCGCACTACCCTATACACCAGGGACAATTTACAATTTTTTTTTACTGAAGGTAATTAACCTACAAACCTGTACGTCTTTCAATTTTGGGAGGAAACCGGATCACCCAGAGAAAGGTCACTGGGAGAACGTACAAACTCCGTACAGACACACCCATAGTCAGCATCGAATCACCGGTGCCGCCCACTTCGTCGAGTACTTTCCTTTTTTGTAAACAATGCCACTTTTTTATAAATTATCCTATTTATACTTTCATTGAAGTGGGAAAATTTAAATCACTGTTAGATCTGCAAAGATAAAAAACTGGAGGAATTATTTTTATTCCGGTGCTAAAAACAAAGATTTCTTAACTTGTTTTTAAAGATGCTAAATATTTTCATGAGTACATGCTGACAGACTATGTGACATTTTTACTGATCATCGATCCTGACAAAAAAATACAGGGAGTCTCTGGGAATACCAAGTAAGTATTCCATTCTGGGAGCTGCCTGTGAGGTGATTTCTCCATGACAGAAATCTCTGTTTTCTATGGTCGCTCATATCGTATTGCTATATATTCGCTTGCTGTAATTTAATTTCATGCAATAACATTCTACTGCTACCCATAATTAAACTAATGGAATATTAATCCAGTCATTCATAAATACTCTTAACATTTATGAAAATGAAATCAGACAGAGCCTTGGAGGAGAATGAAACAACTAGGAAAGAACTCACGTGTGAATAAAGGGACCAGAAGGACCTATGATGTCTTTGGCGAGTTGGCTGTAGGAAAATAAAGAGTAGCCAATGTTGTTCCTTTGTGTAAGAAAAGAAATAGAGAAAATCCAAGGAATTATAGGCCAGTGAATTTGGGTCAGTTTGTAAGGAAGATATTAGAGAGGGTTAAATGATTAATTTATCACACTGTTATGTGAAACATTTTGTTATGTACATGTGTAGTTTGACAGAATAACAATTCCTCATGCCCAATTTATTAACATCATAATTTCAATTTTGATATAGTGAAGCAGAAAAGTATTTATACGTTTCTCCAGTCCCAGTTATTTCATGTTGCTACAATACACTATGCCGCAATATCATCTATGCTTACTTTTACTGAAAGATGTGTTGTAAAGTTGAAAAAGATATTCAAAGGTAATAAGTATATCGCATTCAACCACAAATTGAAAACATTACTATTAGTCACATGTTGATACCAGATGTTAGTAATCCTGCAAATAAATATATTTACCATTATAAGTTTTCACTTTTTCCCTTTGCATCGAAGGTATTTATATTGTCAACTTAAAGAAGCATTCACCAACAAATATAGCATCTTTATCAAAAGCGGACAAAAAGCAAAATGGAAACTGAAGCCTGGCATTACATTTGTGTTCTTTACAAGCCATACTCCATGTAAGTTAACTAATAGCGCTGAGCATTTCAACTGTTTAAAATTTTGATAAGGGAAATCTTTTAAGCAGTCCTAGGAAAGGGAGGGTAATGGGAATTTGAAGTACCGTATTTCCTGGCAATGAAGATGCTATTTTTTACCCAAAAATAAGGCACGAAAATGTACCTGCGTCTTTGAGGCCGAAGGTTAGGTTGTTAGCCAAGAAAGATAGACTTGGCTATCCCTCAGTACAGCAACATCAAGAACGGCATGTGGGGAGTCTGGCCCGGGTCAGCACAGCCTGGGCTGCACAAATTGGCTGGGCCGCCAGTGGTAAAGTTGCGGGGAGGGCAGGAGCGTTAAGAAGGAGGGGGTCGGGGATCATGCCAGCAACTCAATCACTCACCGCTGTCACGACGCTCCTGGCGCAGAGCCACCGCATTGTGGCCGGGGAGGGAAGTAGCTTGGGTGGCTGCGAGTGGCCGCCAGGACCGGACAGTGGAACCAGCCGCCACCTGAGCGCCTTCTGCCGGCCAGCTCACCTCTGGCAGTGCTCTCCGTCTGAACACCTCGCTCCTGCCGCTCGCCGGCCTCGCTCATGTTAGCCGCTTCCCGCAAATCCTTAAATTCCTTCGACGCAGGTGCGTCTTAATTGCCGGGAAATACGGTAGATTTTGCTAGAAATTAAACGATTGGATGCAGATGGCAATAAAAGAATGAGGGAAAGATACGGAATAGTACATTCCCGTGAATCTGAATTAGGTGGCTTCAACTTTGAGTTCCACTACTTGCAATTGGCCAATGTATGATTCTTTTATTAAAAAAAAAGAAAAATATTAATCTATTATTTATATTTTAAAAATCAACACTTTTTGGAAATATTTTATGTAAACATATCAATTGGTGGTTTCATGTTGTTCACTTTACCTTTGATAATCTGATAAGAAAACATGTCAATGATTTTATATACTTCTGAACAGGACCATGGACAGATGAAAGATACTTAGTGCAGCAATTATTTCATTGAAATTACTGTGTTGGGCAAAATTAGTTTTCTGGCAATTACTCTAGATTGGTTTCTGAAGCATCGTCTTAATTAATTAAGATTAAGGTGACCCTCGTTTTGCTCCAAAACATAATTCACAAAAGTGATAGAATTATTAATCATTTATGATATCTGCATTTCTTCAGCTAGTTAAGTTTTTCACCTATTGTTTTCATTCATGATGTATGTAAAGTGGTAAATAAATGTTATCTATTTCATGATTATGATTTGTCACATTATGAACAATCATTTGTTTTGAACGAATCTCACCAATCATCCAGTAATCTCTTAGTGCTGCAGACATTAAAGAAATTCTGTACTATTGAGTTATTGAATTTCTGTAGACAGTAATTTCGGAACAATGGAATTCTTGGTTGAAATCTGGAACAGACAATCTTTCCAAATCAATTTGTATCAAATTGGCAGTAGAGTAGAAATGTCCAAGCTGTTGTTTGTTTTCTTCCCGACTGCATTCTCTCAATGTCTAAAATGCAGTGTTTAAAGTTTGTAGCGGACAAATAGTTTTAGTACGTTTAAATACTGAGATTTTTACGTCCAGAAAAAACATCATGTCTTTCATGTGCCATTATCACAGCATCCCACTGCTTCTGAATTAGTTCCAGAAATATTTCCTTTCCTGTTTCATATTGAAGTTTTATTTAATTTGTTTCATACATTGGCAATTAAAGCTGGATGAAAACTATTCTTTATGCTTCCTCAGTAACAGCTCAATATTTTAATACCATCACTTAACATGGGAAGGTATTAAAAAACAGATATCAGCAATGGAATTGTGTAAAGTAATTAGTCATTTAGAAATACAATTATAATTGTATCATTTTTTTCCTGAGATGCCTCAGCAATTTTATTTCTGTCTACATTTCTTCCAGTGACATGTGATGTCTAATGGCAATTGAAAACTTTGAGTGATTTAAGTAGAAATCTTTACCTTTTATTCATGTAGGTGGTGATGCTTCCATTATTCCAATGATAGAAAATCACAACAAACCTTTAGTGAAAATGAGAGTTGTGGGGAGTGTTGAGCAAAAAGTTATTGCTGTTCAAGATAATAAAAATATTGAAGACGCACAAATATTAAATTATGAAGAGCACTTACTGGACAAAAGACAGAAATGTGATTCAAGTTCAGCAGTGATTCCTGAAAAAAGGATTAAAAGAGCTAATGAAACTGGAGACATATCTGGAAGCAGCAGCGTTTGTAAAAACAAACCCGATCATCAGTCTGCAAAAGGAGGCATGGACATCCAGATCAATGATAATCAACCCTGTGGAGCAGAAACAATGTCTGAGAGCAATCACGATACCTCACTATTTCAAAGTGCATTTGCATTGAACACACAAAATAACAAACAGAAACAGATTGAAGTTTCCGATATATACCGAACTGGAGCTAAATGTGTACCAGGTGGCCTTCAAGATTCGCTTGGGCCTGGAATTAATTATCACTGCGTTGAATCCTTGAGAGTGAAACCAGGAAGAGGCAACAGAACATTATCAATGTCATGCAGTGATAAACTTGCACGTTGGAATATTCTCGGTTGTCAAGGAGCACTTCTCATGCATTTCTTTGAAGAGCCAGTGTATTTCTCTTTTATTGTAGTAGGGCACTGCCCATATAGCGATGAGGTAATGAAGAGAGCTATAATAGAAAGGTAATAATAATTTCTTTTAAACAACATGAAGCCATTCTGACAAAATATTCCGTCATTTTAAAAAAGTATCTAATAATTAAATATGCAACATTTATTGCTCAATTAAAATTTTCAAGTGCAAAAGTTATCTGAATTATCTTGATTAAATAAAATCAAGCAATTAAAAATGGTATTAAACTGCACCGGGAGCTGCATTCAGTCAAATGTAATGAATTTCATTTATTTATCACGGTTACAGTTTATTTGCTCACTCATTGATTGGTTGACACAGGCAGTATGCAAACATAGAATGGAAAAAAAACTGTGGAACCTGGTGGGGCTGCCTCAGGAAGAAGTGGTATGGAGGAGCAGTGTGGAATTGTGATATGGAGCCTGACCTCCCTGCTAGCACTAAGTTAATGTCATTCAAAAAGGTTGTTCAAGAAATGTGTATTTGTTTATGATGACTTCAAGTAACCCTTGCTTTCCCTCTCTCTCCATCCCTCCCCCTCCCCAGTTCTCGACCAGTCTTACTGTCTCCGACTACATTTTATCTCTGTTTGCTTTGTTACCTTCTCTCAGCTAACACTGATCTATTCTACATTTTCCTTGATCTCTATTCCCTTTGCCCTGTTTTCACACCATCACACTTCCTTATCTATCTATCTCCCTTCCCCCACTGACGTCAGTCTGAAGAAGTGTCTCGACCCGAAATGTCACCCATTCCTTCTCTCCAGAGATGCTGCCTGTCCTGCTGAGTTACTCCAGCATTTTGTGTCTATCTTGGGGTATTTGTTTTTGTAATGATGCCTTTTGAAATCCGAGCATGTGCGAATATTAATCAGATTACAGTAATTGAGTATTTCTTGCATTGGCCGAATAAAACACGGTGATATCCATTTTTATGATGCAGGGGGAGGGGGCGGGGGGGGGGGGGGGGGGGGGATATAAATGTTGCCTTATTTCAATGTTATTTTGACTTTGCATGTTCCTCCCTGGAATTATTGCTCACAGAACATTAAAGAGGAAATGTAATGAACTAAAAAAGAAAACAATGAAGAAATAATTAAGTAAATGTATATCTGTACTTAACCTGCAATTGCTTTCCACCTGAATTAGCTGCCAAACATGAAAGCAGTGAGGCTGCAGTGTGACCCTTCACATTAAATCTTTTAATTCTTTAATTGGGAGTGTTAATGGTGAAAGCATTTTGTTTTAAAGCATCCATCTTCTACATTATGTATTACTGAAATTGTGCAGAAGTAAGGAACCGCAGATGCTGATTTACACAAAATGACACAAATTGCTGGAGTAACCCAGTGGGTCAGGCAGCATCTCTGGAGAACTCTAGGTGATGTTTTGTGTTGGGACCCTTCTTCAGGTGTAGGAAGCTGGAAGAGAGGAGTGGCAGGGCTAAATGTGACAGGTAATAGGTAGACACAGGCTGGCGGGGGGGGGGGGGGGGGGGGGGGCAGGGGGGGGGGTTTGAAAGGCAAATAATTAGAACAAAGGGCAGAGATTATAACAGAAGGTGTGAGACAGAAGAATTGAAGAGTTGCAGATTGTGAAGCCAGAGGAAGGAATGTGGCAGGAGGGGGAGGAAATAAATAGGTGCGAGTCCATGTGGGACTATGCAGTTCTCTCTTGTTTGAGTTTCTTCATATATGGTTGGTAGTAGTTGGACTATATAAATTATTGTAGAAATATTATTTGGGGCAGTAAAGGATGAGACAGTAAATGCAGTTTTGTAACATTTAAATAAATTGAGCTGTAATTAGTAAGGTGCTTGAAATCATCAAACTTTGCAGAATTAGTTCATGGCTTACTTAAGTATAGGATTTGAATTTCATGAGTGATATTTTTGGTTAAAATAGTTCATTTATAGGGTCCAAAAATTCATATAAGATATTTTTTAGTCTTGAAGTTAATACACCTACATTTTTGATATTTTGAATTATGCAATGTCCATCAGGTACTGAAGATATTTTTAAAATTAGATTAAACTCAGAACAGGAATTTGTCATGTTAAAAGAGAGTCTAAGATCTGTATCAAATCTTTACAATATTTTGGATATTATTTCCACAATTAGGGAAATTATTACAATTTAAACTGGAAATTATAATTTCAGCAACGTTTTTAATTATTTCAGTTCTGAGAGAAATGCGACCTTTAAAGAATAGTTTTAATATTTTCATACAACTGGAATAATTTGGAATATGGGATGGAGTCCTTCCTTACCTCTTGAATGACTTTTTATGGTTGTTCCATTCACCTTGAGTCCAAACCCCACTCCAAAAATGTAAGCATCTGACCCAAGGCCGACATTTCATGCAAAATGGAAAAAGCCCTGTACAGTTGGAAGTCTTCCTGAAATTCAGATATTAAACCAAATCGTCTCGTGAATGGAAAGGAGATGGATGGAAACCATGGTGTTGCATGGTTCTTGTGGGGAATTGGCCAACTTTTGTCCTTCAGCCAACATTATCACGTCAGATATCTGATAATTTATCTATACTCTTAGTGGGATTTTGCCATATTGAAAATAATTGACATGCTTACCATTATTACTAAAATTAATACATTAAAAAAAGACAGTTAATTGATTGTAAAGCAGTTTGCAATATTCCGAATCTTACAAAGAATGCATAAATGCAAGTTTTTTTTCTTCAAGTACTGATATGGGTGCCATGTTCTCTCCCTACTCTGAGAATGATTTCAGTTGCAGGGTAATGATATTTTGCTGCTGCAGTCTTGGATAGTAGTATTGAAGTATTCTTCTGGTTAACAACAGTTTTGAAGATGAAATCTGCAAACGTTTAATTATTTGTCTTGTTAAACTGTGGGTCTGAAAGACTTCTTTCACTATTTACTGCAAAATGACTACTTCAATTCATCCAACCAACTATTTATGGTATACTTGTTGCTTGTGTATACTTGTTAATCTTAGTTGGAAACTGGTAATTGCAGTTTAGACTTGCAGATTAGACTTGCTCTCAACATAATGTTTTGAGTTGCTATTTCTGGTGGTCCTTTGACGTGTAAAATTAACATAGTTCTCTAAACTGTTCCTTTTCCAAAGGTGTCGTCATGTAGCCTCGCTTCCAAATGAATTCAGAGTCCAAGATGTAAAGATACAACAGTCTCAGTTGCCGTTTGTACATAGTCGCCATTCAGCATTGAGCAACCATGATCCCAGTAAAGGGAGACTTGTACCTTGTGCAGCAGGTATTCAGTTTGATTATTTTTTTTAAATACTTATGCAAATGCTCCTCAGAATTTCAGAAAAACATACCAGAAATGGGATTGGATGCTTAGTTTCTCGTGCCTGCTTTGCTATTCATTAAGATCATGGCTGCCTTTCTCCTCATGCCTCTTTCCCGGATGGCATCCTAACTATTGTCTATTGTCTATTGTCTAACAGGTTTCAAGACCAGCCCCCCAGCTCCAACTGCAAATAGGTCTAAAGAGGTTCATAGGTGGGGTTTTCAACTGATACAGGACCACAGTTCTTTAACCTTGAATGGGCAGCTAGAAGTGCCTTTAGTCACTTTAGCCTCAGCAGGTCGGGCGGCATCTCTGGAGGATATGGATGGGTGACGATTTGAGACGATACAGAATAGAGTCTGAAGAAGGGTCACCTGTTCTTTTTCTCCAATATGCTGCCTGACCCGCTGAGTTACTCCACCATTTTGTGTTTATCTTCGGTATAAACTAGTATCTGCAGTTCCTTGCTACACATTTATTGCCGGGGCATCAGGCTCTTGTTTGTCTCCCTTCAGTCTTCTTCTTTCGTGTCTTCTTCTTAAGTGCAAGGTCTGCAGTAGTACATGGATTATCCAGCAATGGGCATTGCAGTAGGTGTTGCATTGTCTTGGTCTGTGTGCCACAGTCACAGGTTGTTGTACTCTCGATGTAGCCCATTTGTGCATTGTCACCCTTGACCGCCCGACCCCGTTTCGCAGTCGGTTGAGACATCTCCAGTTCAACCAGTGTCATCAGCACCTGGTGGTAAACGCTCTGCTGCTGGGATGGCCATCTTGGTGGAAATAGGGACAGTGGCTAATCTGTTCTTCCACATCTGGAGGCGAGCTTCAGTTGGTGTTGTTTCCAATGGGGTGACGCTGGTCAGGGAGCCCTTATGGGATTTTAACCACCTAGGAGGGGGCACATGGTTGTGTAATGGGTGTCTATCATCTGTCTGTTGTTTTGGACGCTCTGTCCTACTTGCAACAGCTCTCCTGATGTCTGGGGGAGCGATGCCAGCCAGTAGGTAGACGTTGTTTATGTCCATAGATCGGAGGCAACCAGTAATGCTACGGCAGCTGGCATTCAAGGATGAGTCGATCTTCTTTGCATGTGTAGAACTCTCTAAAGCAGGGCAGGCGTATTCTGCAGCAGAGTGGTAAGGCTGTAGTACGTACTGTTGTTGGGTTGGCACCCCATTTGGTGGTGGTGAGTTTGTTCAATATGTTGTTGCGGGTGCCCACCTTTGCTTTACTTTCTTCCACATGTCCCTTCATATTGCTTCCTCTGGACATGCATGATAAAATATTGCATGTGTATGATTCAGAAACAAAGTGGGTAGATTCTCATTTTATAAAAGAGCAAAATCTAAAACACTGATTGGTCACATAATTAGATAGAAAAATGTCCTCCAGGGGGAGTTTTAACATTCAGTGATGAATAAAGTGAGGATTTTCACTTTTTGACTTTCTTTTCTTTTGGCTTAGATTATGTTATGATTCCACATGTTACATCATCAACAACATGATAGGCCAGCACAGTGGTGCAGTGGACAGAGCAGCTGCCACACAGCACCAGACACCCGGGATCGATCCTTACCTCGGGTGCTGTCTGTGTGGAGTTTGCACGTTTTTGCTGTGACCACGTGGATTTCCTCCAGGTGCTCTGGTTTCCTCCCACATTCTGAAGATGTGTGGGTTTGTAGGCTAATTGGCCTCCGTAAATTGTCCCTAGTGTGTAGGAAGTGGAATAACATAGAACTAGTGTAAATGGGTGATCGATGGTCGCCGTGGTCTCGGTGGGCCAAAGGGCCAGTTTCCATGCTGTATCTCTAAACTACATTAAAAAACTAGTCATTAAACTGCAACTTTCTTTTGGAAAATGCAAGAATTTTGTTTTATGTTTAAGTCAAGCCAACTTGCTCTGCATGGTTCAACATCTGAAAACAATTTTCCTACATCCTTTCATTCAATTCACTCTCTATAATGGTCATCACATAAATCAGACATAATTTAAAAACATATATATTTTACAGCGTTAAGTTGGAGTGCTGTACCAGACCAACCACTAGATGTCACTGTAAATGGCTATAAACAAGGAGCCACAAAAAAGATACTGGAAACGCCCCAAGCGAGGTACAAATTACTATTTTTTAATTAGCTAACATAATGTCATTAATATGCAATGGCATTTCTTACTTTTCCTCACGCATATGTTCTGTACATTTAAATATATATTACCGAATAATAAGCTAATGGTATTTTGAGTGGTCGATAAGATGAGCAGACTGATAGGCAGACCAGATGAATGTAAGATGAAATTTAATACAGAAAAATGTGGTGTTGAATTTTGAGAAGGATAACAATATTGCTTATAACCCATCGAAAAAGATCCCATGAAACTGTTTGATAAGGAATTTGAACAGAAGTACATGCCAAGCCAAGGAAAATACTGGGCATAGACACAAAATGCTCTAATAACTCAGCGTGTCAGATAGCATCTCTGGAGAGAAAGAATGGGTGACGTTTCGCATCGAGACCCTTCTTCAGACTAGAGTCGGAAAAGTGAAAAGCATTATTTCTCTCCAGAGATGCTGCCTGAGTAACTCCAGCATTTTGTGTCTATCGTCGGTTTAAACCAGCATCTGCAGTTCCTTCCTGCACAAAATACTGGGATGTTGACTGAAAGCTTGAATGAAGACAGGATTTTAAGTACACCCTTTTTTAAGAGACATAAAAGATTGCAGATGCTGGAACCTGGAGCAAACTCGGATGGGGGGAGGGGGGGGGGGGGGTTAAACAGCCACCATGGAGATAGAGGGATAGTTAAAGTTTCAGGTTTACACCCTGCATTGGGATGAGTGTAGAGGAGAGCTAGCCATGAGCCTGCAGGTGATAGGTGGAAACAGTTGAGGAGGAGGATAATGGGCAGATGGAGTCAGCTAGGGGAAGGGGATAGGAGGTTTCGTGGTATAAATGTGTGGTGATGGGCAGATTGAACCAGGTTGGGGAAAGAAAGAAAAACTAAAGCAGCAGGAATGAGGTTTGGAAAGGTGGTTTGAGTGAATCTAGGTAGATCAGAAGGTAAGAGAGAGGAATGCAGGGTTCTTGAGATGAGAAAATTGAATGTTCATTCCATTTAGTTCCATTTAATCCTCTGAAACATGAGATACTGTTCTAGTTTGCATTTGGCTTTGCATCTGGCAGTGGAGAATGCCAAGGGGCATGAAATGGCATGCAACTGAGAGCACAGATACACGCCAAGTGTTTAGCTAGTCTACAGTTGGTACTGCATTCAGCACCAGTGATGTGGCTTCAAGCATGATACAGTATCGGGCTGTACAACTCTATAACATTATAACTCTATTGTATGATGGGCCATTTCAAGTACAGAAGCACCATATTCCAATTGCCGTTCAAGATTTGGATATGAACGATGCAGTCATATTTTGTTGCAGAGGCAACTGGCCTTGACTAATGCTCTGTCATCTGCTTCTGCTGCTTTCAATCCTACCTCTAGAGGGAGCTCTGAGAGAATGGATAACATGCAATAAATGGTCCGTTTCACCACACAGCCTGAATGTGTTCCAGAGCCCCACAGCAGTTCCTCATTCAGAGGCAGGTGGTGACTGCTGGTGTATCACGGGGATCAGTGCTTGGGCGCTTGCTTTTGATGATGTATATCAATAATTTTGATAAGGGAACCAAATGCAAAATGTATAAGTTTGCTGATAAGAAATTGGATGGGGATGTGGAATACGTGAGAGATGCAAACAGGTTTCAAGGTGATTTGGACCAGTTCAATGTGTGGTAAAATATAATACAAATGCATTGTAATACGAAATTATCCACATCAGAAGGCAGTTGATTAATCTGTAATTAGTGAATCTATTGGAAACCATTCTGTAGCATCTTTAAAGAAGTAAATGGTGTTACAATATAATAAACTTGATTCTTTATTTATAGGTGTAGAATTTGTAAGGCTGAGCTTTTCATGGTATTCCGAGAACTTCTCACTTTTCTTTCTGAACAGAACTACCCAGTTTCCCTTCGGTAGGTAATCATTTCAGTGGCAAAATATAGAACTATTCATAAAACCTATTCAAATGTAACTGAAATACAAGTAATTTAATATTTAAGTGTATTCAGTAGTGGACTGTTTAACAAAGGAATCCATGACATTAATTCAAGCTTACATTACAAAACAAAGATTTAAATACTGTAAAAGATTATGATGCAAGAATGTTACACCTGTTATGATATTACGTTCAATTCAAATTTTGAGAGCGCAGAATGCTTGTTTTACTTGTGTTAGCCAAAAGTACATGTACAAGTACATGAAAAATATAGCCCTGTAAAAATGAAATTCATGATTTCTCTCTGAAAGTAAGTTTAAATGTCTCAGTGTGTGTATGATTTTTCAACGTGTTGAGGTAAGTACAGAGAATTTACTGATGAAAATGTGTGTGTGAAGGGTACAAATTTGCATAACTTCTTTCCACCTTACCTCTTGCAAAGATGCAATTCCTCCATCTCTGCTACATCTGTTCCAAAGATGAGGTTTTCCATCCAAGGACATCCAAGATGTCCTCATTCTTTAGTGAACGTGGTTTCCCCCTTCTGTCATAGATGGATCCCCCACACACATCTCCTCTCGCTCCCTCACTTGCAGATGCATCAGGGACAGAGTTCCCCTCACCTTTCCCCCCCACCAGCCTCCGTATCCGACACATCATCCTCTATTTTTGCTACCTCCAATGTTCATCACATCTTCTCATCTCCACCTCATTCCATTGCCTGCAGAGACCACTCCCTCTGTAACTCCTTGGTTCACTTATCTCTTCCCACCAAACCACCCCCTTCCCAGGTACCTCCCCCCTGCAACCGCAGGATATGTGACACCTGCCCCTATACTTCCTCACTGAGCTCCATCCAGGAATACCAGCAGTCCTTCCAGGTAAGACAGAGGTTCACATGCACCTCCCCTAACCTCATCTACTGCATCCAGTGTTCCTGATGTGGGTTGCTCCTGTACATCGGCAAGACCAAGCATAGACCCGTTTCGCTGAGCTCTTGTGCTCAGCGAAACAGTTGCCAAGGCCAACTGGATCTCCCAGTTACTAACCACTTTAACTCCCCTTCCCATTCCCATCCTGATCTTTCTATCCTGGGACTCTTCCAGACCGAGGCCGCACACACAGATTAGAGGAACAACACCTCATATTTTGCTTGGGTAGCTTTCAAACCCAATGGTGTGAACATTGAATTCTCTAATTTTACTTAACTTCTGCAAACACCACCGTCCCCAACTCTACCCCCCCTCCCCTCCCCTCCCCTTTCCTGTCCCTCCCCTTCCTCCACTAAAAGTAAGAAGCTCGTTCCACCATTCGCAACCGTGTATCCCACTTGGTCTCACATCTGTCTCTAGCCAACAGGTAGCCTATCAGGGAACCACTTTGCCTGAGTTCACCAGTTGCCAACCCCGATTTGTCCTGTTTGCCCTTCACTTCCAGTTTTCTTGCCCGCTCTCCCAACTGCAATCAGTCTGAAGAAGGACACGACCCAAAAGGTCTCCTATCCTTTTACTCCAGTGATGCGCCTGCATTTTGTGCCTGTCCACAGTAGGATCATACAGAATGTCTCTCAGTGGACGATGAATACTTGCCAATTAGGGCATTGAAGAATATGGTGAAAAGGTGGAATGATTCCAATAATGCGCTGTCATAATTCATAAATAAAAAAGATGACTGTTCCGTTTCTGTTCCTAATCATTACATTTCCAGTCAATTCTGGAGATTCTTGTGGTAGGCTAAAGTTTCATATAATTGTTTCAGTCACAGTGAATATTTGGACTCATTTAGCTTGATTTCCATTGTCACAGTGCCTCACTGCTTAACGTGCAACAGTTGTCTAATTTTGCCTTTGGAACAATGGAAAAAAATGTGATCCCAACATTTTCCGAATGCAAACATAAATGATGCCAAATGGAAACACAGGAAACTGCAGATGTTGAGCAGAACATGAAGTGCTGGAGGAACTCAACGGGTCAGGCAGCATCTTGGGAGGGAATGGACAAATGCCAAATCAGTTTGCAATCCATTTTATTTTAACTGGATCTGAACTGTTAAAAAGTGCGTTTGTACTGCCAACAACTGCTTATTTCTTGGAATAGTTATATAATGTAAAAACTTTGTTTCGACAGTTTCTTGCAATATGACCGGGAGTAATTAAGTGATCAACCTTGTGTAAAGGCTTACGTTGAGTGAAAGTTAATTTTCAAAGAAAGGATAGATGTTAACTCTTTTTTAGTCATATGTGTGTCATTTGATATTGTAATCCAGAATGAAAGAAGGTCAGGAAAGTGTGATGTTTTTAAAAGTGTGCTAACGAGTTCAGAACATGCACGTCCTGATAGCGGAGTCAGGGGATATGGTGAGAAGGCAGGAACGGGGTACTGAATGTGGATGATCAGCCATGATCACAGTGAATGGCGGTGCTGGCTCGAAGGGCCGAATGGCCTACTCCTGCACCTATTGTCTATTGTCCCTGATAGAGTGAACGTCAAGGCAGATTGGATGACGAGGAAAATTGAGGCTTTGGTCAGGAGTAAGAAGGAGGCATGGGACTGGTATAGGCAGCTTGGGTCAAGTGTATCCCTGAAAGAGGTAGGGGAACTAATGAGCAAGCTAAAAAAGGAAATCAGAAGGGCAAAAAGGGGACAGGAGATGCCACTGCCAGATAGCATTGAGGATCATCCCGTACATAAAGGGAAAAATGGTAACGAGAGAAAGAGTGGGACCCCTCAGGAATCAAAGCATTCAACTGCGTGGAGCCACAGGAGATGGGCAAGGTCGTCAACAAATATTTCTCCTCTGTTTTTACCGTGGAGAAATACTGGAAGACTGAGGAACTTGGGGCAGTCACTGGAAGTGTCTTGAGAGCAGTCAGTATTAAGGTCGAGGACATTAGGAAGCTAGAGATGAAATTGCAGGAGCGCTGGCTGAGGTTTTGAGTCATCACTAAATACAGGCACGGAAGACTGGAGGCTGTTGCTGTGCCTCTATTCAAGATGGGCTGCAGGGAAAAGGCTGGGGACTACAGTCCAGTGAGCTGAACATCTGTGGCCAGAAAGTTACTAGAGAGTACTTTTTGACATGGACGAGACCAAGCGCAGGCTCGGTGATCGTTTTGCTGAACACCTCCACTCAGTCCAAACTTAACATACCTGATCACCCGGTTGCTCAGCACTTCAACTCCCCCTCCCATTCCCAATCTGACCTTTCTGTCCTGGGCCTCCTCCATTGTCAGAGTGAGGCCCAGTGCAAATTGGAGGAACAGCACCTCATATTTCGCTTGGGTAGTTTACACCCCATCGGTATGAACATTGCCTTCTCTAACTTCGGATAGCCCTTGCTTTCTCTCTCCATCCCCTCCCCCTTCCCAGTTCTCCCACTTGTCTTACTGTCTCCGACTACATTCTATCATTGTCCCGCCCCCTCCCCTGACATCAGTCTGAAGAAGGGTCGTGACCCGAAACATCACCCATTCCTTCTCTCCAGAGATGCTGCCTGACCCACCGAGTTACTCCAGCATTTTGTGTATACCTTCGATTTAAACCAGCATCTGCAGTTCTTTCCTATATGGATTTAGGTGGACAAAAGCTGATTTAGGATAGTGTGATGTATGAAATAGAATTTGATGTCTTGCGCAAGGGTGTGCATGAGCAGGAGAGACTCAAGGTGGCGTTCATGATAAAGAATCTTGTTAGTTTACTCCCGTGTCTGAGTATTATTTAAAGTCAGTTCCAAGCAACAAATACACAACAATTGGCGACTAGGATCAAAGAACACAGAAGGAAAGAAGGAGTACTGCCAAGAGAAAAGAAAAAAGTTTAAAAAAAGAGTTTGTATTTGACGACCAAGCAAAAAGATTTGGCGCCAAATGGTATTTGAATTGGCGCCAAAGAAAAGAAAGGTCGGAACGGGGCGCAAGGAAGCCAGAGCGCAAGGAAAACAAGTGGGGCAGTAAGTGTCACCGAAGAGCGCAGCTGGAAGCTAGAAGCATAACCAGCAGGACAGCGACGGTGTCAACTTACATGGAACGCTCTCCAGGGCTGTGCAGCCCACGGCCAGGCCCAGCAGCCGTCACCGACGTCGGGTGAGTCTCCAGCCCGGCCACACGAGACGGCCGTGAGCAGAGTCAGCCTGGCTGTGGGCGGAGCCAGCCCGGCCGTGAGAGAAAGCCCGGCCGCGCGAGAGAAGCGGACCCGGTCGAGAGAGAAGTGGACTCAGCCACGGAAAGGGGCCAGCCCGACCGCGAGAAAAGCGAGACACAGCCAGCCCCCGCCAGCGAGACACAGTCAGCCCGGCAGCAACAGGCAAAGCAGCAAAAGCCAACAAAAGCCAGCAACAGCCCGGTAAAGACAGCCTGAGAGGTCGCTGAGGCACCGGAGTCCAGAGACAGTCGGAACGGTGAATTTCTCACAGTCAAAGCTGGACTGTATGAATTTAATGTATGGGTCACTGTATCAATGATTTAGTTACATCTGTGTGCATGTGCCCCTGACAGGACAATGAAATTCTGTCAGGGACACATGACAATAAACTCTCTTGGGGGTCTTGACTTGACTATTACTAATTCTTATAATAGATTTATACTAATAACCCAACATTTCATGTTAATAGCAAACTAGAACATTTTAAACCATATACCTACTATGCGCACAGATTTAATTAAATCATTGATACAGTGACCCATACATTAAATTCATAAAGTCTCTGGACAGTGGGCTGGATAACTTCTTAGTGTGTAAAAGGATTAAGTCCAGGGCAGAGAACACAGTGAGAGAACAGAACATAGTGCACCTGAATAGCAACAGGGGAGCATGGCTACTTTAATTGTAAGAAACGTGCCCCAGTTAGATTCGGGGTATAATTTTGAGAAATGGACAGGTCTTGGAGGCTTGGTTCATTTTAAATGATATCACTGCAGAGGAGAAGAAGAGAGATTGGTTCATTGTAGCCTTTGGAAGCAAGGGTTATTCCACGTTGCTGCACGAACGAGGAATGTAAGGTGGCATTAATTGCTCATTTCTCGCCAAAACCACCAAGGGCATCCAGAGACAAGGAGCTTGAACTAAAGAAGGCAGGGAGCCCCTGAAAGGCATCCAGAGACAAGATTCACAAATCCAAAATGTGCTGGAGATGTGGAGGCAGCCATGAGCCGGCGATGTGTAAAGGCAGAGATAGTAGGTGTTTCAGGTGTTCTGGAACGGGTCACACCAAAAGCCAGTGTGATGCTGTTAGAGCTTACCAACAGCAGTACAATGCACATGTACTAGACAAAAGTCAAATGCAAAGGGACAGAAGTCAAAGGCAAAGGGACATTGCCATCCAGAGGGCAACCCTAACTATTCAAGCTGCCTTCAGGGGTATGAAGGTTCGGAGAGAGATCCGGGACAAACAGAAGGCAGCAACGGTAATACAAGCAGCATTTAGAATGCACAGAGTATACCGTCCGTACAGGGCAATGAAATTGGCAGCTATAATAGTACAAACCCATTAAAGAGCACACCTTCAAATGAAAACTGAACGCAAAAATTACGTGAAGGTACGCAGCAGCATTGTGCTGCTTCAGGCTGCCTACCGAGGAATGCTTGTTCGAAAGCAATTGCAGTGCATGCACAAATCTGCCAAGGTCATACAGACTTATTATCAAATGCATAAACAGCGCCAGTATTTCAAGAAACTACGCTGGTCCGCCACTGCTGTACAACAACGATACCGGGCTTGCCAGATAAGAGATGCCCATGTGAGACATTATAATAGTTTGAGAAAAGCAGTGGTTTGTATTCAGGCCTTCTACCGCAGAGTCAAAGCCAGAGAATTGGTTGAGAAAATCAAGGCGGCACGCCATATTAAGTCATTCTTAATGATGTGCATTACAAGAAAACATTTCTTGATTCAAAAGGCAGCTATAGTCACTCTGCAAACTTCATTCCGTGGGTACCGATCAAGGGTACGCTACAGAGGTATGCGACAAGCAGTCATTTCGATCCAGAAATGGTACAAAGCATGCGAAATAGGGCATTCCCAGTTTGTGCAATATCAGTAAATGAGGTATGCAACATTACCATTCAGGCTGCCAACAAGTGTATGGTGGTTAGGCAGTGGGTTAAGCAAAAGAGGGCTGCTGTAAAAGTTCAGTCAGTACTCCGTATGAGTTCATATAAGAAAGACTTCCTCAAACTGAAACATACAGCAATTGTAGTGCAGTCTTACTACCTTGCATATGAAGCAAGAAAACTATACAGAGCACAAATCAAAGACACTGTTGTATTGCAAAGACAATATAGATCCTACTACTTGCTGAAGAACCAGAAATGTGACTTAAGAAGACAACTAGATGAACAACAGAAAAGGCTTAAACAATACAAAGAACAGTTAAATAGATGTGTGACAATGAGTAAAAAGCTGCTAATAGAAAAGTCTAAACAAGAGAGGCTTGTCGATCGAGACAAAAGTATGCAGGAACGATTGCGACTTGGACACTTCACTACAGTCCGGCATGGAGCCTCCTTCACTGAGCACTGAACAACAAGAGCAGATAAATACGCAGCGCGAGGAAATTGAGCGACAGAGGAAGCTGCTAGCAAAACGAAAACCTGCAGTCATGTATCAGATGCCACCTACAAAATAATGAACAGAAACAGAGGAAAACAAAGCGAATATACGAAGCAGAAAATAAAACGTTAACTTTAGCAGAATGTCATGAACAGGAAGAAATCTTCAAACTAAGATTAGAATATTTTTAAAAAAAAGGAAGAGGCAGAGATATAGGCAGAGCTAGAACGATTAGAAAGAGTTTGCAATTTACACATTGTAGTGCCATAAGGGAACGGAAAATGGTAACACATAAAGCAAGGTGTAATGTATTTGGTTTAAGGAAAATGGGTGGAATGGAAAAATTATAAGTTCTAATTTAGATATGATTATTACAGTAATGAGGATGTATGTTAGATTACTTTAATAATACAATTTTGCAACAGTGTATAAATCAATTATACTTTAGGTAAAGAGCATATACCGTGAAGGTGAAATTAAGTTACCTGCCACCAAGTTGAAAGGGGAGGAGTGTGATGTATGAAATAGAAATGGTGTTACCTGCCTCAGAGTTAAAGGGGGAGGAGTGTGATGTATGAAATAGAATTAACATATTTGATGTCTTGCGCAAGGGTACGCATGTGCAGGAGAGACTCAAGGTGGCGTTCAGAATAAAGAAGCTTGTTAGTTTACTCCCGTGTCCGAGTATTATTTAAAGTCAGTTCCAAGCAACAAATACACAACAGATAGTCAGCATGGTTTTCGTGGGAGAATGTGTCTCACAAATCTGATGGCATTTTTTGATGACGTGACCAAAAAGATCGATGAAGGTGTAGACGTATATAAGAATTTCAGCAAGACATTCAACAAAGTTCCACTTGGTAGGCTGCTCCGGAACCATTGAGTCCCACTGTCACAAGTGTAAAAGGGATTTATTAAAGCTTAAAATGTGAATAACTCTTAAAATATAACACCAATTTAAACATTTCAGATGAGATTTATTAGTCTAATTCTTTCTTGTTGCATCTCTTGTTGCGTTCTGCAGCCGGGGGTGGGGCACGGTTTCAGGCAGAGGCTGTCGAGGGCCGGTGGGGGAAGCGTCCTGTAGCGGGGGACAGGGACGGCTTCAGGCAGGGGCCGGCGGGAGCATTCTGTCGCCGGGGGATGGGGACGGCTTCAGGCAGGGGGGGTGAAGCGTCCTGTAGCCGGGGAGGGGGATGGCTTCATGCGGGGGCCCGGTGGGGGAAGGGGGTGTGTCCTGCAGCCGGGGGAGGGGGACGGCTTCAGGCGGGGGCCGGCGGGAGCGTTCTTTAGCCGGGGAGGGGGACGGCTTCATGCGGGGCCCGGTGGGGGGAAGCGTTCTGCAGCTGTGGGAGGGGGAGGGCTTCAGGCGGGGGCCGGTGGGGGGGGGATGCGTCCTGCAGCTGGGGACGGGGAAAGCTTCAGGTGGGGGCCGGCGGGAGCATTCTGTAGCCGGGGGATGGGGAAGTCTTCAGGCGCCCCACAGCTGCGGGACGGGGAGGGGGACCGCTTCAGGCGGTGTCTGTCGGGGGCTGGTGGGGGGGAGCGCTGCCGTGGCCTACCCC
This sequence comes from Amblyraja radiata, assembly GCF_010909765.2. Lineage (NCBI taxonomy): Eukaryota > Metazoa > Chordata > Chondrichthyes > Rajiformes > Rajidae > Amblyraja > Amblyraja radiata. The sequence goes on along the minus strand of NC_045972.1, from coordinate 9,566,823 downwards.
TGCCGCTGCTTACCCCTGCCGCTGCCGCTCCCCACCGGCTTCAGGTAGGGGCCAGCGGGAGCGTCCTGTAGCCGGGGACTAGGACAGCTTCAGCTGGGGGGAAGCACCCTGTAACCGGGGGAGAGGCTAGTACGGACATTGTGGGACGACTTGACTTTTCTTGGGCTAGTATGTGTGTTGTGGGCCGAATAGACTGCAGCTGGGGATAGGGACGACTTCAGGTGGGAGGGGCGGGGACGGCAGCTGGGGTTGGGGATGGCTTCGGACGGGAGCTGGGACGACTTCAGGCGGGGGGGGGGGGGCTTCAGACGGGACCTGTCGGGAGCCGGTGCTGAGGGGAGCTCTGCCGTGGCCTACCGCTGCCGTGGCCTACCGCTGCCATTGGTTACTGCTGCCTACCGGTGGGGAGCATCCTGCAGTTTGGGACGGGGATGGCTCCCGGCCCCGCCTCATGCAGCGGCTCCCAGCCCCTGCACTGGCCGCACTCAGTGGCTCCAGGCCTTGGCTCCGGCCACACTCTGCAGCCTCCGGCCCCGGCCGCATTCAGCGGCTCGTGGTTCCTGACCCCCGACCTCACTCAGCGGCTCCCGGCCCCGGCTCTGCCCGCGCTCAACGGCTCCCGGCCCCGGCCGCATTCAGCGGCTCGTGGTTCCTGACCCCCGACCTCACTCAGCGGCTCCCGGCCCCGGCCTCACTCAGCGGCTCCCGGCTCCGGCCGCACTCAGCTGTCCCCGGCTCCGGCTCATCGTCGTGGACGCAGATGCTACGCCCACTCGCTCTCCACACTCTGTTCACTCTGCTTCAGCTTTATTCTCCTCGCCACCGGTGATTGACAGCGGGTGCCGGAAGGGGTGCTGCCTTCCTGGCGAATGACAGGAGGGAAGCCAAACAGCTGACAGAAGAGGAGACCAATCTGCGCAGGCACGGTTTTTACGGTTTTTAAACCTTAATAACTTTTGTAATATTCCACTGATCTGAACAAAACTTGGTGCACTTGCAGCACAGGAGAATGGCATGGCATGGCATGGCATGGCATGGCATGGATGGATGGATGGATGGATGGATGGATGGATGGATGGATGGATGGATGGATGGATGGATGGATGGATGGATGGATGGATGGATGGATGGAATCTTGATTGGTTGGGCAGGTGAGCTGAGGAATGGTTGATAGAATTTAATACTGAGAAATATTAGGTGTTGCATTTTGGGAAGATTAACATGAGCAGGAACTACACAGTGAATGGTTAGACTTTGGGGAGTGTTGTCGAGCAGAGGGATTGAGGAGTGCAGGTACATAGTTTGTTGGAAGTGGCATCAATGTAGATGGGGTGGTCAAAAAGGTTTTTGGCACATTGGCCATCAGTCCAAGTATTGAGAATCGAAGTTGAGAGGTCATGTTGCAGTTCTATAAGACGTTTGGAGTATTGTGTTCAGTTCTGGACACCATGTTATAGGAAGGATGTGGTCAAGCTGGAAAGGGTGCAGAGAAGATTTACAAGGATGTTGCCAGAACTAGTGGGAGAGGGTGAGCAGGCTAGGACTTTATTCTTTGGAGCACAGTAGGAGAAGGGGTGATCGTATAGAGGTGTACAAAATCATGAGAGGATTAGATTGGGTAGACACACAAAGTCTCTTGCCAAGAATAGGGGAAATGGAGAGCCAGAGGACATAGGTTTAAGGTGAAGGGGGAAAGATTTAATGGGAATCTAAGGGGTATGTTTTTCACATAAAGGGTGGTGGGTGTATCGAATGAGTTGCTGGAGGAGGTAGTTGAGGTGGATACCATCGCAACGTTTAAGAAACATATGGACAGGTATATGGATAGGAAAGGTTTAGAGGGATATGGGCCAAACGCAGGCAGGTGCGACTAGTGTAGATAGGACATATTGGTCGCCGTGAACAAGTTGGGCCAAAGGGCCTGTTTTCACACTGTAACTCTACGACTTGGATAGGTTAATATCTAATATTGTCAGTACATTAGTGGACTATTTAACGATGATCACCTAACAGGCAAGCCTATCAGGTACCAAACATGTGCAGAACATATTTTATCCCCAAACATTTATGTTATTATGTTAATTGTCAATGTTACATTGTCATTTTATTTTGAGAAATTAGTTCATGATGGGACAAAAGACAATTATCCTTTTTCCACCAACTCCGAAATTGCTTTATTACAGGATTTAAACTTTTTGACAAAGGAGTTTATCAATAACTAACTAAAACTAAACACCACAACCGCAAGAAATGCAACACCTGTCTCTTCACCTCCCCCCTCGACTCCATTCAAGGACCCAAGCAGTCGTTCCAGGTGCGACAAAGGTTCACCTGTATCTCCTCCAACCTCATCTACTGCATCCGCTGCTCTAGATGTCAGCTGATTTACATCGGGGAGACTAAGCGTAGGTTGGGCGATCGTTTCGCCGAACACCTCCGCTCAGTCCGCAATAACCTACCTGAACTCCCGGTGGCTCAGCACTTCAACTCCCCCTCCCATTCCCAATCCGACCTCTCTGTCCTGGGTCTCCTCCATTGCCAGAGTGAGCAACAGCGAAAATTGGAGGAACAGCACCTCATATTCCGTCTGGGGACCTTGCGTCCGGATGGCATTAACATTGAATTCTCCCAATTTTGCTAGCCCTTGCTGTCTCCTCCCCTTCCTTAACCCTCCAGCTGTCTCCTCCCACCCTCCCATCCGCCCGCCCTCGGGCTCCTCCTCCTCTTCCCCTTTTCCTTCCTTCTCCCCCCATCAGTCTGAAGAAGGGTTTCGGCCCGAAACGTCGCCTATTTCCTTCGCTCCATAGATGCTGCGGCACCCGCTGAGTTTCCCCAGCAATTTTGTGTACCTACCACTTTAGACTTGCAGGTTTGTGGTGGCCATCAAATTCTTATCAAAATACTTCCTCTTGGCCTATTTACTTTGATGTATTCGTTACTGAGTGTACAATCTAGATGAAGACATCTTTCCAGATCTTATTTGCTGTTCCATCCAAAGCCAGGATTCTTTTATCACATGTGTGTCGATGCTCTAAGAGGAAAAGTGAACATTTTCTCATTGCAAATTGAAGCCCTATGATCTGACTCTTCCTGACCATTCCATACTTATTGCGCAGACACTCTTTCCTTGGTGTCTAATTCATCCTGAGCATCCCGTTGGAGCTATTAACATAAATCTCAATGTGACATCTGGTAAAACTGAACTCAATTGGTATCAATCATAATAAAGTCCACGATTTAAGATTCAGCTCCAGAGTATTGCTGCAAGGATTACTCAGGGTAATGATCTGTCTTCAGCCTTTTCATCAATGGTTTTCTTTCCATTATAAGGCCAGAAGTGGGAATGTTTGCTGATGCCTGCACCATGGTCAATTCTTTTCACAGTCCCACAAGAAATGAAACTGTTCAGATCAGATGCATCAAAACCTAGACAACGTCCAGTCATGGAATCATAAGTAACAAATGACATTTGTGCCACGCTTACCAAACCAGAGCCATCTTCAACTAAAGGGACTAAATCACCTCCCCATGTTATTCGGTGGCATTGGAGCGCTCCACTAATTTTGTGGGACCACTATTGACCAGAAATTCAGCTGAACCAGATGGATAAATACCATGACTTAAACAACATGTCTGACTATCGCACTATTATTATCTGATTTCCTAAAGTCTTTTCATGTTCAGCAAGACACACATCAGGGGTATGATAGAATATTGCTTGGAGGACTGCAACTCTTGACAGTACTTGAACAAGCCAGGACCATGCAGAATGACAAGTCTGCTTGACTGCACCCATTCTACCACCCAAAACATTCATCTGCTCACCGCTGGTACATCGATGTCTTCTCTGTGTGTCATCTACAAAATGACTAGTTATTGCCTAGGCTCCTCTGATCGAACCTTCCAAACCTGAGATCATTGCTGCCAAAATAAATGTTTAGGAAGAAACTGCAGAAGCTGGTTTAAACCGGAAATAGGCACCCCAAAAAGCTGGAGTAACTCAGTGGGACAGGAAGCATCTCTGGAGAGATGGAATGGGTGACGTTTCGGGTTGAGATCCTTCTTCAGACTCTCCAGCTTTTTGTGTCTATCTACTGCCAAAATAAATGTGGGCAGAAAGCACTTGGGAACAATATCACGCACGTGTTTCTCTCTAAATTGCATGCAATTCTGAAATGAAAATACATTACTGGATCGAAACTGGAAACTCGACCGAGGGTGGCACAGTGGTGCAGCGGTTAGAGTTGCTGCCTTACAGCGCTTGCAGCGCCGGAGACCCGTGTTTGATTCCGACTACGGGTGTTGTCTGTACGGAGTTTGTACGTTCTCCCCGTGACTGCGTGGGTTTCCTCACACACTCCAAAGACCTGCGGGTTTGTCGGTAAATTGGCTTGATAAATGTAAAAATTGTCCCCAGTGTGTGTAGGATAGTGTTAATGTGCGGGGATCGCTGGTCGGCGCGGACTCGGTGGGCCAAAGTGCTGTTTCTGTGCTGTATCCCTAGACTAAAACTAAACTAAAACTCCCTAATCAATGACGTTGTGTGGGCACCATCGTCAGAAAGACTGCAGTGTGTCAAGAAAATGACTTACTGCTATCTTCATGAGGGCAGATTTGGCTGAGCAGGGATACTGGTATTGCCCACAGTGCCCATTTTCTGTAAATAATTATAAAATAAATATCTTCAAGGTTTCTAAATATGCAAGGTTTACAGGAGTTGGGGGCTGGAACACTGCTGCTTTTACGACTGCGTGCTTTTAAATAAGAAAGCTTTATTCTCTGTTAGCGACTTTATTAAACAGCATTTTGAAGCTTTGAGGTAATGTGAGTCATATGATATTGCCTCACGGAATGTTATTGGTCATTGCGTGGTGGTATGTTTAAGCAGAGAAACAAATCTGTCTTTAATGGCTGTCTCATTGTATCTTTCACAGCTTTGCAGCTGTTTCAGTTTAAAAAGACAAGCTGTTTCATCCCAGACTACATCTAGTTTGCTGGTGTTCTGATAGTAATTGATGCGTTGACTCCAATAATTCAGATTGACCAACATCTTGTACATGTTTGCTTTATTTTTACACGGTGCTGAATTTAATTAAGAGTGCAATAAAAATGCGCAGGTCACCGCTTGGAGTACATCTACACACCAAAAATGTATATAGATTTAGAGCCTTGAAATAGATCTTACCCACAGCTGAGGATTTCAGCTCACTTTGTGACTATTAGATAGCAGATTTTGATTTTTAGAATAGGATGGAAAATGAGTTTCATTTTGACATTGATATATTGTAACCTCATCCATAAAGGAAATGGATGGTAAGATGGTAAGTAGTTTCATAATTAAGCTCTACGAGATTCACTCTCCTTTAAATCCTTTAAAGGCGATTTACCAAACGTATCGCAATTATATGGTGAACAATGTACTGGGATGTTTCAAGAATAACTTGAAGGTTGAAGTAGTTACTCTCCAGTTATCCCATGGTATCAGTCTGAAGAAGGGTCCCGATCCGAAACATCACCCATTCCTTCTCTCCAGCGATGCTGCCTCTCCCGCTGAGTTACCCCAGCATTTTGTGTCTACCTTCGATTTAAACCAGCATCTTCAGTTCTTTCCTACACATCCCATGGTATTTTTATGGGATGTAGCGGAAATGAAACTGAAACTGATATTGTGAATGAAACTAGGTGGCCATTATCTCAGTGATTCATGTCAAGAAGTGGGGGGTTTTCAGTGCCGCTGAGGATCACACCTACAGGAAGTGTGAGCAGCTGCAGCTGCATGACCTCAGGAATTTCCTGGGGCATGAGAGTGTCATAGATGGGAGCTACTGGAAAGCTACCGAAAGTTCTTAATGTACAGGCAGAAAATAAATGGGTGACCACCAGGAAAGTGGATGGGCAGATAGTGCAGGAATCCCCTGGGGCCATTCCCCTTGATAGCAGGTATGCTCCTATGAATAATGTTTTGGGGGATGACGAGTCAGGGGAGAGTGACGCAAAAGCTGGAGTAACTCAGTGGGTCATGCAGCATCTCTGGAGAAAAGGAATAGATAATGTTTCGGGTTGAGACGCTTCTTCAGACTGAAAGTCAGGGGAAAGGGGAACGAGAAATATACAGTGGCTTGCAAAAGTATTCATACCCCTTGAACTTTTCCACATTTTGTCACGTTACAACCACAAACGTAAATGTATTTTATTGGGATTTTATGTGTTAGACCAACACAAAGTGGCGCATAATTGTGAAGTGGAAGGAAAATGATACATGGTTTTCAAATTTTTTTACAAATAAAAAACTGAAAAGTGTGGCGTGCAAAAGTATTCAGTCCCCCTGAGTCAATAATTTGTAGAACCACCTTTCGCTGCAATTACAGCTGCAAGTCTTTTGGGGTATGTCTCTACCAGCTTTGCACATCTAGAGGCTGAAATTTTTGCCCATTCTTCTTTGCAAAATAGCTCAAACTCAGTCAGATTGGATGGAGAGCGTCTGTGAACAGCAATTTTCAAGTCTTGCCAGAGATTCTCAATTGGATTTAGGTCTGGACTTTGACTGGGCCATTCTAACACATGAATATGCTTTGATCTACACCATTCCATTGTAGCTCTGGCTGTATGTTTAGGGTCGTTGTCCTGCTGGAAGGTGAACCTCCGCCCCAGTCTCAAGTCTTTTGCAGACTCTAACAGGTTTTCTTCCAAGATTGCCCTGTATTTGGCTCCATCCATCTTCCCATCAACTCTGACCAGCTTCCCTGTCCCTGCTGAAGAAAAGCATCCCCACAGCATGATGCTGCACCACCAGTGGGGATGGTGTGTTCAGGGTGATGTGCAGTGTTAGTTTTGCATTTAGGCCAAAAACTTCAATTTTGGTCTCATCTGACCAGAGCACCTTCCTCCACATGTTTGCTGTGTCCCCCACATGGCTTGTGGCAAACTGCAAACGGGACTTCTTATGGCTTTTTTTCAACAATGGCTTTCTTCTTGCCACTCTTCCATAAAGGCCCGATTTGTGGAGTGCACGACTAATAGTTGTCCTGTGGACAGATTCTCCCACCTGAGCTGTGGATCTCTGCAGCTTCTCCAGAGTTACCATGGGCCTCTTGGCTGCTTCTCTGATCAATGCTCTCCTTGCCCGGCCTGCCAGTTTAGGTGGACGGCCATGTCTTGGTAGGTTTGCAGTTGTGCCATACTCTTTCCATTTTCGGATGATGGATTGAACAGTGCTCCGTGAGATGTTCAAAGCTTGGGATATTTTTTTATAACCTAACCCTGCTTTAAACTTCTCCACAACTTTATCCCTGACCTGTCTGGTGTGTTCCTTGGGCTTCATGATGCTGTTTGTTCACTAATGTTCTCTAACAAACCTCTGAGGCCTTCACAGAACAGTTGTATTTATACTGAGATTAGATTACACACAAGTGGACTCTATTTACTAATTAGGTGACTTCTGAAGGCAATTGGTTGCACTGGATTTTATTTAGGGGTATCAGAGTAAAGGGGGCTGAATACTTTTGCACGCCACACTTTTCAGTAATTTATTTGTAAAAGAATTTGAGAACCATGTATCATTTTCCTTCCACTTCAAAATTATGCGCCACTTTGTGTTGGTCTATCACATAAAATCCCAATAAAATACATTTACGTTTGTGGTTGTAACGTGACAAAATGTGGAAAAGTTCAAGGGGTATGAATACTTTTGCAAGCCACTGTAGATGGTGATATAGAGATATAGGACAAATAAATGAAAGATACGCAAACAAGTAACAAAGATCAAGGAAAGGTGGAGCCCACAATGGTCCACTGTGGGCTAGGTGATAATGAGTTTTACAGGCAATGAAACGCAACATGGAAAGTTTTTAATGCATCAGGTTCCTTGTTTTAGTACAATTCATATCAGCAATTGTTCTCTTATGCATTTTTTCTTTTTGCAGAAACCTTAAGCTAAAAACTTACTGGGAATTCAAGGAGGCTGCAACAAATTATCAGAAAGCATGGAGTGAAGTGCAGAAGCAAGCATTTGGAACCTGGATTAGAACCTCAAGGGACTTTCTGCAATTCCATTAGATAGGAAACATCAAAATAATGTGACAGGTAATTGAGATCTATGTTATGTGGATGCTCATAGCAGATATTTTCTTTAAGTTTAACTCTGAAAATTTGCAATGAATACAACATGGAAAAGCAATGTTTTCTAACCATTGGCGTTTAATTAAACTGATGATCGACTGTTTCTAGATTGAAATCAAAAGAGGAATTTGTGGTGTCAAACTCTGATAGTAATTTGCTAGATTTTGTTTTAAATTGTATTGTGAATATCTAATCATAGTATTCAGTAGTTTATAATATAGCAGTGATATGTTAGACATCTTTATAGATGTATATTTGATTTGTAGCATTAAAAAAATAATTATTTAGTGTATATAATTTTCAGTTTCTTTCTTTTTGTGCTAATGATCCGTACTTATCAGCTACCTCTTTCTTTAACTGCATCTTTTCAATAAACAAAGTATTCCTAAGTAAGTATGGCCTGTTGCTTTGTTCATTTTGCAAATTATAAACATAACTTTTTGAGAGGCATATTAATAGAAGTAAATTACTTGTAGCAATTATACTTCAAGAACACTTCCCATTCTTCCTAAGTAAATATTTTTGGGCTTCTGTATTTTATTTTGTTTTGTTTTCAACCCCATGAGTTTAGTTTAGCTTATTGTCACGAGCTTTTGTTGCGTCAGTCAGCAGAAATTCAATACATTATACTGTTACAAGGGAACAGGTTCAAGGATCTGACTAGTAGAACAGAAAAAAGGCTCACTCGTCCGTTTAGTTACAAATCAGTTTTATTGGCAAGAGAGAACAAAAACAATACTTGGCTTGCGCACGGTCTGGTTTACAGCAGCACACTGTGTAACCAACCGGATTTGATAAGGGAACTTGAGGTTAAGGAGCCATTAGGAGGGAGTGACCATAATATGGTAAGTTTTAATCTACAATTTGAGAAGGAGAAGGTTAAATCGGAGGTGTCAGTGTTACAGTTAAACAAAGGGGACCATGGAGCCATGAGGGAGAAGCTGGCCAAAGTTGACTGGAAAGATACTCTAGCAGGAATGACAGTGGAACAACAATGGCAGGTATTTCTGGGAATAATACAGAAAGTGCAGGATCAGTTCATTCCAATGAGGAAGAAAGATTCCAAGGTGAGTAAGGGGCGAGCGTGGCTGACAAGGGACGTCAGGGATAGTATAAAAATAAAAGAGAAGAAGTACAACGTAGCAAAGAAGAACGGGAAGAAAGAGGATTGGGTAATGTTTAAAGAGCAACTGAAGATAACTAAAAAGGCAATACGGGGAGAAAAGATAAGGTACGAAGGTAAGCTGGCCAAGAATATAAAGGAGGATAGTAAAAGATTCTTTAGGTATGTGAAGAGGAAAAAATTAGTTAACACCAAAGTTGGACCCTTGAAGACTGGAAAAAGGTGAATTTATTACAGGGAACAAGGAAATGGCAGATGAATGGAACAGGTACCTTGGATCTGTCTTCGCTAAGGAGGACACAAACAATCTTCCTGATGTACTAGTGGCCAGAGGATCTGGAGTGACAGGAACTGAAGGAAATCCACATTAGGCATGAAATGTTGTTGGGTAGAATGATGGGACTGAAGGCTGATAAATCCCCAGGGACTGATGGTCTGCATCCCAGGGTACTTAAGGAAGTGGCCCCAGAAATCGTGGATGCATTGGTGATCATTTTCCAATGTTCTACAGATTCAGGATCCGTTCCTGTGGATTGGAGGGTGGCTAATGTTATCCCACTTTTTAAGAAAGGCGGGAGAAAGAAAACAGGGAATTATAGACCAGTTAGCCTGACATCGGTGGTGGGGAATATGCTGGAGCCAATCATAAAAGGTGAAATAGTGGCACATTTGGATAACTGTAACAGGATCGGTCCGAGTCAGCATGGATTTACGAGTCAGCATGTTCCCGATGTTGGGGGAGTCCAGAACCAGAGGCCACAGTTTAAGAATAAGGGGTAAGCCATTTAGAATGGAGATGAGGAAACACAGAGAGTTGTGAGTCTGTGGGATTCTCTGCCTCAGAGGGTGCTGGAGGCCGGTTCTCTGGATACTTTCAAGAGAGAGCTAGATAGGGCTCTTAAAGATAGCGGAGTCAGGGGATATGGGGAGAAGGCAGGAACGGGGTACTGATTGGGGATGATCAGCCATGATCATATTGAATGGCGGTGCTGGCTCGATGGGCCGAATAGCCTACTCCTGCACCTATTGTCTATTGTCACACCTACCTCTCTCTGCCTCCGTCCGCGGTGCTGATCGCGACTCAGCCCATCGGTAAACCCCTCTTGTACATGAACTAACTTCTGGCTTCCTGGCACCTGCCTTTATACAGGTATGAAATCAGCTGTTGAAATAACCGCCGGTAAGTCTTGGCCAATAGCGCTGCTCTCAAATTCAAACTATAACCAATGGCAGGGGACTGCTTCCGAGCGAGCCCCCCCCCCCCTTTGGGAACAAAGCGCTATCAGCCGCAGACTGGTGCTTAAAGCAATACACACGCTGCAGACTTGGCACGTAAAGGTAATACACACTGTGCTGCTGGTTTGGTGCGCAAAGGTTTAAACAGCGCTGTCGGCTTAACGCGTGGGAATTTAAACAAAGAGCTACCGGCCACAGCGCTATGGGTCACAGACTGTTCAGGCAAAATTCTCGTATAACAGATACATGAATACATGATAGAATGTATTGCAAAGATGTAGGGAGAATAGTATTGGGATCATCAACTGCGTCTCCCCCATGAAAATATAGACTTGTCAGTCATTAAAAGGAAGCAGAAATCGTTTTGTAAAGAGCCTGTTCTTTTCTCAGATTATTCCAGTGCACTTTGCAATTGAGGGTTTAGTGCTCAGGATGTTTTCTCAAGAATGAGAATGCCATGGAATCAGTACTACTATATAGGGAGGTGGCACTGACTGTGCTGCTATACCTGGAACCTGGTGCAAAAGCTGCTCCCCCTATTGCAGTGTGGGAAATCTGGCGCATGTCACTAAAGGAAATTTCTTTGAGAAATTCTACTTTGCTGGCGGTCTTGCAGTATTGAATCATCCACAGCACATTGTGGAAATCTGCCTTTCACCATTGTATTGTGCTGGCTTGGATCAGTGATGTAGCTGTTCAGTGCTACAATGTGGGACACGGGTGCACTTGGCCAGCGCTGTGAATGGGATCTGTTATTGAAGATTAGCATCAGCCACTCCATTTGTTGACACCACCCAGACCTTGCCACTGTTGAGTAGATTATTCAACACATGCATAGAGAAGTTTCTAAGCAAGGGAAAGCTGTGCTTTCAAACAAAGCAGCTTGTTGTATCACATCTAACATGAGAGTACTGGCAGAATCTCGACACGTGGCGCAAGTGTCGCCAGCAATCTTGAAAGCCACATCTCAATATCGAGCAGCCTTAGCGGGTGCAACGTCAACAGGCAGTCTCTCCTTACCAAATCATCCATCCTTTACTGCAAGAGGACCAGTGCAGTTCAGGGAATTGCACCAGGATCCCAGCATGGTTCTCCACTGACAGGGGAAGAGGGTACATACCTAATGAGTGTCCAGATAGGAGGACTAAGTACCATAATGAATCAGCACTCGGTGAGGTAGCTCACCATCAGTGTAACATCCTCTCGAAATGTATTTCTGCTTTGTGGGAAAATATGTGAAGCAGATAGTGTAGATAAAAATAGGAGCTTTAGATTCCCGGGCCATTGGGACCAGCTCTAGGCAAGGTGGGACTGTTGTGATCAATGATCTACGTCACTTGGATGCTGAGGCTGGTTGATGTAAAAGTCTTCATTCACCAAGAGAAATAGACATTCTCTTAGAGACCCTCTTGGTAGAATCTCCAAACACAAAACATATCACATTTTCATATTCTCTAAACACCAAGACAACATTAAATGATTAACTACCATTTTAATGGCTGCAATTTCTACTTAGCTTTAACATTTTGAGTGGAGACAGGTAGCTTTGCATAATTACATATTTAAAGGGAGTATACTTTAGCTGCCAAGATACCTCTGAATATTAAAATCCATTTGCTGGGATAAAGTAATACACATGGATTACTCCAAAGTATGCATCATTTGTTACAGTGTTGAGGGATGATACCAAACAACAGAATATTAAATAACCAGATAAATGGCATTGGAGAAGAGGGCTATATCTTTAATGATTTGTTAATTAAACAGGCCAGTATATCTTTCCAGATCTTATCATGGAGGTTTCAGTGAGGGCCAATTTGCATCTGTTGCCCTGTTTGGAATGCCCCACATCCAGTGACTGGTTACAATAGCCCAAAAATGCCCTTGCAAGTTAACTTATGAACAGTTCGTTTTGCCATTTTCAAGATTGGTTTTTATTTTAATAAACATCCCCTTCTTCGGCCCCCTTCGGTCTTGTCTGACCATGAGTGTCTCCAGGGTGCTATTTCCTATATGGAGGACGCCAACATCCCCAATCTACCTAATTCTATAACTCCTGAATATTTCCCAATATTCCCCCCTCCCCCTGATTAGCTAATAGTCAAATCTAAAATGGAGTCGTTCTTCTACAAAAGCATGGTCTAGTAAAACAAAAGAATGGCTTGGTGCCAAGTCTGAATGACTTTGTAAATTATATGGAACACAATATGGAGGACATGTTGTCTTTTCAATAAAGACATTGAGATGGCAGCCTGCAGTAATAACATCTGCTTCTTTTCAACGCCATAAAGAAGCCAAGATTGAAAAAAATAGCTGACGCTCTAGAGATAAGTAATAACTTGTTATTGGATGAGCTTGATTTGGACCCAACTTTTCTTATATTCTGAAAGGCTACAGAATCTTTCAGTCATGCCATATTCAGACTTGGTAGGAGTGTTTTACTGATAAGGAAAATGTATCATTGTGCTAAGTCTTCTTTGCTCTGTGAGTGGGAGCCCGAGAAGCACTGAGCAAAGGTCTACAATGAGTTTGTGCTCATTGTAGATCTTTGCCACTCGCGTCTGACGAATCAATTAAAGATTGCTACGGTTTACCTTTAACAGTTTTTGGTGCTATCTGCTTTTTAAGAAACAAACGTTGTCACCCCCCAATGGCTCCTGGTCAGAGATCTGTCCAAGGAGGCCAAGCTTTAAGAAGGTTCTATGCAGGGCAGTAAAATACCCTTCACCAAGGACCCTCTCCCCATTTCTAGGCTACCATGTCCAATTAAATTCTTGCTTTGCTTCAGCACAACAGAACATAGTAGGCATTGACTACAAAACAGATCAGTGTGTCCATATACAATGATTACGATGAAATATTCTTCCAGGCATTTGATCACATCCCTTTCTTAGATACATTTATCTTCTCAATGATTTCAACCAATGTTTATTGGTGGTGACTTTGTCGTTGATGCACTCAGCACGCTGCCTCTTCCAATGCTGGCCCATTGCTGTATATATTGCCTCCCATCTTCATTAATCCCAGGAGCCACCAGTATTTACTGTGTGGGCAAGGAGCACTAGTTGAGTAAATTCATTTTGTTTCAGGTTCACAGGCAAAATGTCATGTTCTTCGCCATGACAGAAGATTGTCCTGTTCATAATAATCATGTCTCTCAGTCTCTCATCTATCTATAGGAGGGTGGTCTATATTTAAGGGTCCGTGAGGACCTCACGTCAAAGGCACCCTCTCTTTACAGGTCCTTTGACTAGCTGGCCCTATCTCTGAAAGGGCCCAGTTAATTTGGTGTTCACTCCCACCCAAGCTGGAATGACTGCCTTCCAACATTCTGCACACATTACTTCTCTCCTCTCCTCTTGGTCTGCCTGGTCTTCAAGTTCGTTCAAGTATCTTTGCTATAACCTTGATCCTTTTTTATCTATTTTCCCAACACTTTTGTAATCTGATCTATCCCATTAAACATTGAACTCCCAGAACCAAGCTTTATTACAAATACCAATATCGTTACACTTTTCGTGGTTTCATCATGGTTTTAAGACACACACTCTCCATGTCTTCAGCATTTGCCTTCCCGTTCTCTTTCATTCGTAGACTTGCTTCTATCAGGAGTGGTCAGATGTGAAGCAGGAGGCTGATGTTCATCATCTACAGTGCCCTCCATAATGTTTGGGACAAAGACCCATCATTTATTTATTTGCCTCTGTACTCCACAGGTTGAGATTTGTAAAAGAAAAAAAAAATCACATGTGGTTAGTGCACATTGTCAGATTTTATTAAAGGCAAATTTTATACATTTTGGTTTCACCATGTAGAAATTACAGCTGTGTTTATACATTGTTCCCCCATTTCAGGGCACCATAATATGGGCACTATAATGTATGGGACACATGGCTTCACAGGTGTTTGTAATTGCTCAGGTGTGTTTAATTGCCTCCTTAATGCAGGTATAAGAGAGCTCTCAGCACCTAGTCTTTCCACCAGTTTTTCCATCACCTTTGGAAACTTTTTATCAACATGAGGACCAAAGTTGTGCCAATGAAGCCATTGTGAGACTGAGAAACAAGAATAAAACTGTTAGAGACATCAGACAACCCTTAGGCTTACCAAAATCAACTGTTTGGTACAACATTAAGAAGAAAGAGAGCATTGGTGAGCTTACTAATCGCAATGGGACTGGCAGGCCAAGTAAGACCTCCACAGCTGAGGACAGAAGAACTCTCTCTATAAGAAAGAAAAATCCCCAAACACCTGTCTGACACGATCAGAAACACTCTTCATTGGTTAGCCACTAGGGGCGCTGCATTGATGGCAGCCTCTGCCTACAGTCTGTCTGTTTTTCAATCTTTTTTTTATTTTTAGTCTGTTTTAAAAGTGTGATTTGGAGGATTCTTTCGTTTTTCCATGTAGGGGAGGGAGGGAGGGTAAAGGGGAAACCGTTTCCCAGTCTCTTTCTGGCGAGGATGTGACTATTTTCCGAGTCGCATCCTCCCTCCCCCCCCCCCCCCCCCCCCCCCGCGTACCCTGAAATGGGGAGACTATGTATAATCATTGCTGTAATTTCTACATGATAAAACCAAAATGTATAAAAATGGCCTTTATTAAAATCTGACAATGTGCACTTTAACCACATGTGATTTTTTTCTATTACAAATCTCAAATTTTGGGCTACAGAGATAAATAAATAAATGATGGGTCTTTGTCCCAAACACTATGGAGGGCACTGAACTTCTCTGAAATTAGTTTGTTAATAGGTGGACTTGGTCCCTTGGTCTGCTTGTGTTGGCAGAAAAAAAGCGAGTCATAAAAAAAGCGAGTCATAACATTTAACCTGAGTCAGTGTTTCCACTGACTGACTCACCAGGTCTGCTCATAGACACAGATGTCATTTGTCAGTAGCACTACCTAGAGCCCTATCCACCTGAGAGAGGACCCGGCCGATTCAGGCAGCTCCCTTACCATAACCTGGTGCCCAGGGTACGGCACTTCTGGCTCGTTCTGATCAGCAAAGTGCTGCTGCTGTTTTCGCTCAGTCCTTCAACATTTTAAGCTGGTTAACAGGGTCTTTTACATACTGGGTAGCTACAACTGCTCCTGCCTCCTCATCAGTCCAGCTCCCATCTCGTTCCTCCTTCTCTTCTCTGTTTTTCCTTGTCTTGTGCCTCAACGTCTCCCTGTAATTTTTACTATGGTACTATAGTAATGGTAGCTTCTTTCGCTACACAACGCTTCTCCAGCAATTTCTGTAATCTCCTGTCTTCTGCTCCTCTTTTTGCACTCAAATCCTTCAATCTGCCTTTTTGGTATGCCTTTGGTTTAATCACTGGCATCTCTGCGAGCAACTTCACTGGCTCCAATAATTCTTGTTTGTGCCCAGCCCACACCCCTGGGAATTGGAGATAAAGCAGCCCATACACACCGTCCTGGCTCTAGTCCCTGATGACTGGGTCGGCTCCAGCTATGTTGGCTGTGTTGTGTACTTAATTGGTTGTGAGTGTTTGCTGTTCCTGACCTGGCCATGTTTTTTCCTTTAGCCCAGTCTATAAAAGTCTCTTGACTCCCGTAGTACGTACATCTACTCCCAAGATAGTACCCTCATTATTTGGACAGAACCAGTAATACACAGTGAGGTGTATTTCCCTTATTTCAATTATCTTTGCCTTCATTGTTTTTCCCCTGCGCTGGTGATGTAAATAGCCTCTCCAGTCGTGGGTAAGGGTAGGTTAGTTATTGATAATGATGCCCCTGTAATAATAATAATAATAATAATAATAATAATAATAATAATAATAATAATAATAATAATAATAATAACAATAATAATAATATATTTTATTGTCATTGCACGTCAGTGCAACGAGATTTAGTATGCAGCTCCAACCGATGAAAAAGAAAAGTAAAATAAATAAATAAGCTGTGTGTCGTGACCATCCGAGGGAGACAGTCCAGGGGGGGCGGGGGGCACTCAGCAGGGCCGGTTCAGAGCCGCTATAGCTCTTGGAATAAAGCTGTTTCTGAGTCTGGAGGTTCGGGCGTAGAAGGCCTTGTAACGTCTGCCGGAGGGAAGTAGTTCGAACAGACCGTTACAGGGGTGTGATGAGTCTAGCATAATCACTAGCATATCACATTTCCAGCCCCCTAATGAAGCTTTTGGGTACATCTGTAGGTGACCAGTACTGGCAATGGGGGCTGCCAGCAACTGTTTGTCTACCTGGACGCTGTCCTCACTAGATTTCTATTATCCAGTCGTCAGTCAGAATGGACGGAGAGAGTGCTGCTGTTGTTTCTATCTGTTTTGACAGGCGACCCACATTTAATCCTTAGTTAGGACCCCACCTCCAACTATGACCCGGGAAGCCACACATCATCTCCTTTGCCCTTTTATGTCTATTACGGCAGTCCCGTGCTAAGTGTCCTGGTTGCTGCCGCGCAAAACTGTTTTAGAGTTCAGAGATACAGCACAGAAACAGGTCCTTTGGTCCACCGAGTCCACAGCAACCATTGATCGCCCGTTAACATTAGTTCTATGTTATCAAACTTTTGCATTCACTCCCTCTACACACTAGGGACAATTTTACAGAGGCCAATCTATCATATCTATATACTTTTAAAACTCTGTGTGTGTGTGTGTGTGTGTGTGTGTGTGTGTGTGTGTGTGTATGTCATTTTTTTGCCCTTTGATTCGTTACTCCGCCAAAACCACATGCAAAAACGCCGAGATTTTTACCATTTCGCTAGCGATTTCACTTTTACATTCACTCATCCACTCCTCATCAAATTTCGTCATTTTTTCTGTACACATTTTTAATAAAATCATTCCCCCCCCCACTCACTCATTTTTTCGCCTCCTGCTGGCCAGCGACCATAAAGGCTGCTGCCGCCCGGCTCTCCTCCAAAAGCGCCGACATTTTTCCCATTTCGCTAGCGATTTCACTTCCTCACTTAGCCCCCCCCCCCGACCCGGCTCTGTCACGCTGGCCTAAGCCAAAGATTGCCTGCTCCCCCCGCTGCTGTACGCCGTCCTCGCTGGTTTGTACTCTCCGAAAATCCCACGCGTCAACAGCCTGCCGGTGCATTGAGGGCGTATGCAGCGTCTCGACGGGCGTACGCAGCGTCTTGATGTCGTACGCAGCATCTTGACGGCGTACGCAGCGTCTTGACGGCGTATGCCTAGCACGTGGCATTGCGCCATGACATCAGGCCGCCCCCCCCTTGCAACCGCGTGTTGCGGGAACAGACCCAACGGGTCTGCACTTGGTCTAGTGTCTATTAAAACTGTGTGTGTGTGTGTATGGATGTGTGTGTGTCATTTTGCATGTGAAACGTATCTCCTCGAAAACCAGACGCAAAAACGCGGAGATTTTTACAATTTCGGTAGAGATTTAACTTATGAGTTCAGACATCCACTCCTCTCTAGATTTGGTCAATTATTTCCCCAGATTTTGAATAAAACTGTTCACATAACATCAAAATGTTTTAAAATCAAACTGCTGCATGAGTCACAGTGCCACCTCACAGATCCAATCACAATGGATCTCATTTACCTATATGACATCACGATGGGACAGGGGTGGGAGATTGGAACCTTCACGTGGTCCCACTAAAACCAAACTGCTGCATGAGTCACAGTGCCATCTCACAGATGTACAATCACATCACAATGGGACAGGGGTGGGAGATCTCTCTCTCTCCCTGACATTTAAAAAAAATATTAAGGTTGCCCAGCTGCTGACCTCACAATGCCTTTGCACCGGGTCCAACTGCCTCCAGGCCCCGCCTGGCCCTAACCCTCCAGCCTGGCTGCTGGTCCCGCCCCGCCTGCTCACCTCACAATGCCTTTACACCTGGCTCAACTGCCTCATTGCCCTGCCCGGCCCTGCCCCTTTCCCCCCTCCCCTCCACCACACCCCTACCCCCTTCAATCCACCCCATCCCCTCCCTACCCCTCCCTTCCCCTTCACCTCTCCCCCTCCCTTCCCCCCTCCCCTTCCTTTCCCCCCCTCTCTCCCTCTCTCCCCCCCTCTCTCTCTCCTCCCATCTCTCTCACCCCTCCTCCCCCACCTTCCCCCCCCCCTCGCCCACCCTCCCTCTCCTCTTCCCCTCCACCCCCTCTCCCTCTGTCTCTTGCCCTTCTGTCTCTGCCCCTTTCTCTCTGTCTCTCCCCATTCTCTCTCTGCCCTCCCTCTTTAACCCCCCCGCCCCCTCCCTCTCTAGACGTGCCTAAGAGTTGCGGGCCATGCGTCAGTGAATAGGGCGGTTATGGGGTGAAAGGAGCAAATTAATAATAATATAATATCAAGGGGGTAATTAGTGTTTGTGCGGGGGGGTAGTTAGTGTGTGTGATGCCGCATGCCGCCCCCCCCTCCTCCGCAACCACACGTTGGGGGAACAAACCCAACGGGTCTGCACTCGATCTAGTATTATTATAAAACTCTGATCTTGGATGTTTACGTGTGGGGATGCTTAATTGAACTTTTTCTTTGATTCACATCTCGTTTAAAACCCGATGCGGTAACGGTGACATTTTTACATATTCCGGTAGAGATTTACCTCGTGATTTCAAAAATCCCCTCATCTGTAAAATTGATCCATTACTTTCAGAGTTTTTTACCAAAATTGTTCACCAAACTGACATATTTTTAAAATCTAACGCGCTGAAGCGAGCTGGATGACATCACAATGCCTTTGCTCCTCGCGGTCAGCTGCTCCCCCTCCCCCTCCCCCTCCCTCTCTATCCCCTCCCCGGGGCAGAGAAAGAGAGAGAGGGGGGAGGGGGGGAGGGGAGAGAGGGGGGTGGGGTGGGAGGGGGTGGAGAGGGAAGGGGGGAGAGGGGGTGGAGAGGGAGGGTTGGAGGGGGGGCGATGGAGAAGGGGGATGGAGAGTGGAGGAGAGGGGGGAGGAAGGGGGGTGAGGAGGGGGGGAAGAAAGGGGTGGGAGGGGGGCCCCCCTCTCTGCCCCCCCTCTCTGCCCTGCTCCCTCTCTGCCCCTCCCTCCCTCTCTGCCCCCCCTCTCTGCCCCCCTAGCGCCCTCTCTGTCCCCACCTCCCTCTCTAGGGAGTGGTGAAAATTGGGACCTATGGGTGAGTGGTGGAGTATTGCGTTCGGGAACCCTGTGACGCCCCCCCCCCCCCCGACCTCTGAATCTCTACCCCCCTCCCTCTCCTTCTCACTCTCTACCCACCTCCTCCTCCCTCTCCACCCCCCCCCCCCTCTAGCCACGCCTGCACAGTTGGGGGTTATGCGTGAGTGGATAGGGCGGGGGATGGGGTAAAAAGAGCGAATGAATAATATTAATATAACATCAAGGAGGGGGTTAGTGTGTGTAGGGGTGGTTAGTGTGTGTGTGATGCCAAAGGCCGCCCCCCCTCCCCCCACACCCGCGCGTTGAGGGGACGGGACCAAACGGGTCCCCCTTGGTCTAGTCACCTATAAAACCCGCATGTCTTTGGGATGTTGAAGTTAAACCGGAATGCCAAAAGGCCCGAGGTCAGGATCGAACTGTGTTTCTGGCATTGTGAGGCAGCCGTTCTACCAGCTGCGCTGCTGTTCCACCCTCTATAGGTTTTCTGTATCCTTGCAGCAGCTACATTTATTGGAGCCACCTTGCAACCCTTCCTCTGGGCTATCTCCCCAGCCCATGATATTATTGCATTGTGGGTGGACCCCACAGTTATTCACGTCTAAAAGCTCCTAGTGGGCTGAGCTCAGCCCTTAAGCATTTTCAGGAAGACTGGATCTTCCTGACCAGGATTGTCTGCACCTGAATGTTCTTCGTATGCACAGTATTCATGCTCCACATTATCCATGGCAGGCTGATCAGCTTTCTGAACCACTGACATTATCATTCTCCAATGACTCTCTTCTCATCTCATTCACTGCCTCACTTCCCCTTTGTAGTTGTGATACCTCTCCTCATTGCTGGCACTCCCACGAGGTGTCAGTGTACTATCCTGCACCCCCTGGGTCATTCTGTCCCACATATTTGTTGGGCATTCCACTTTAACCAGCACCTGTATGCCTTTGGAGTACATTTGGAGAATTTCAATCATTTCTTCTGGTATCCGCAAAAATTCTGCATTGCCGCAAGCAACTCTAAGTGAGGGCAGCTGGGACAGGGAGCTCTGCTTCTCCCTGAGGGTGAGGGGTGTAAGTGTGGTAGAAATCAGCATTAAGAACTGACTGGGGATCATCAGGAATTTGGATAGCCCTTGTCTGATTTCAATAGATACCATCCTGATGTGGCAGAGAATAAATACTCGCATCCTAATTCTCATATTAAACAAAAAGGAAAGAGAAGGTCAAAAATAAAAGAGCACATACTTAAAACTACAGAGTATGCACTCTGCAAACTCCCCCCTCTGTGTCACTGAGCTTTCCATTCATATGAAATGGTAAACATTTCTATTCCATTAGCACTCTTGCATCTTATTTCCAAGACATACTTCACACACGCAAACACACTCACAAGCAAAGAGATGTGCGAGTCAAGTTTTTTACAGAGAATAGTGGATGCCTCGGACACGTTGCCAAGGATGGTGGTTGAAACAGATACAATATTGGCATTTAACAGACTTTTGGATTGACATATCAATATGCAGGGAATAGAGGGAAAGGGATTAGTTTTAAGTAGTCATCATGTCTGGCAAGTCATCATGGGCTGAAAGGGCTGTTCCTGTGCTGTAGTAATCTATGTTCAATGTCCCATGAAAGGAGATTTAAAAACGGGAAGAATCCATGCCAGGTGCAGAGAGGACAAAGTTTACATGAGGGGAAATTATAAGAACATGGAGGGATGTGGATCCAAACTAATTGGCAAAGGAACCAAAGGTGACGAAGAAATGCATATTTAAGCATAAGATAGACACAAGCATTAAGCGTTGAGGACAAATTGAAATTTTATCTGAAGGGAAATTAATGTACTATGGTTTTTAAATGAGAATTCAAGGAATACCTGAAGGGATTAAAAAATCTTGCAAGATAGGAAGAGAACAGGTGACTAGAAAAATTGCTCTTGCATTCATCCATTACGGCCTTCAAATGGTCACATGGCCAGCACCTGCGTTGTATTCTTCCTATAATTCTTTGAAGCTTAACAATTGCTAACAGGAACTTTAAAGTAGTATGTTTATCTCTGGATTAATTTCAATTAATTAACATTGAATGGAATTGGAGTAATTATTTACCAAGCTAACAAATCTAAGTTAAAGAAACTAATAGTGTTATTTGCAGCTATCAAAATATTTGAAAGGTTTTTGTGTAACCGTCATATCTATAGTGTTTTGCAAGTATCTCATGTTGATAGGTAAACTGTGAAATCCAGTTGCGGCTGAATTAATCATCAGTTCTGGTGGGAAAGAAAGCTTCAGAACAATGAATGTACTGTTCAGTGTGAGCATTGACAGTAATACAAACAAGCAAAACAAATACCATAAAATCATAATAGTGTGACGACTCTTTGCTTGCTACTCCCAGATGAGGATCTACTATCATCTACTACAATTGACACCTGTACTCTTAACAAAAGCCTTGAGACAAAACTCCCCGGAGCCCTGGTCGTTGTAGCCGGAGACTTCAATCAAGCCAACTTCAGGGGCGTACTACCAAAGTACTACCAGCATGTCTCGTCCCACCAGGGGCCAGAACACCCTTGATCACTGCTATGCATCAACGAAAAATTGATTACCGCTCTATCCCTAGACCATATTTTGGGAAATCTGATCACCAAGCTGAGCTTCTACTTCCTGCCTACAAGCAAAGATTGAAGCAGGAGGATCCAGGACAGAGAGTTGTGAAATGCTGGTCAACGGACATGGGTGACAACTTATGCTTTGAGTCGGTGGACTGGTCCATATTCAGGGATTCCGCAGCTAAGCTGAATGAGTACGGCTCTGCCGTGACTGACTTCATCAGCAAGTGCGTGGAAGACTGTGTACTGACGAAGACAATCCAATTGATCCCCAACCGGAAACCATGGATGAACCGCGAGGTACATTCACAGGCTAAGGCCAGGTCTGCTGCATAGTCTAATGACCCTGATTGCAGTCATTAGATGCCTAAGAAGAAGGCAGCCATGATTTCCACAAAGCCATCAAGGATGCCAAGAGCCAATACCAGAACAAACTTTGAGCATAATCAGGGAGAATGTGTCAAGGTCTAAATGAGATAATTGGCTGCAAAGCAAGGTCAGGCAACATCACTGGTGATGAACTGAATGCTTTCTATGCTCACTTCGAGCAGATGGCCAACAGGGTGGTGACACCTGGCCCTTCAGACTGCAGTGTGCCTCTCCCCAGTGTGACTGTAGCAGAGGTTAGATTGGCTTTCTTGAGGGTAAACCCACGAAAAGCAACTGGCCCAGATGGAGTTCCTGGCTGTGTCCTTAGTAGCTGCATGGACCAGTTAATGGGAGTATGCGCAGACATCTTTAATCTCGCTCTGCTCTGTTCTGAGGTACCCTCCTACTTCAAGAAGACCACCATCATCCCAATGTTGAGGAAAAGCAAGACCTTGTGCCTCAACGACTACTGTCCAGTGGCATTGACATCCACCATCATGAAATGTTTTGAGAGGCTAGTTATGGAACAAATTAAATCATGTCTACCCAGCGGCCTTGACCCACTGCAGTTTGCCTACCGCCACAACAGGTCCATGGATAATGCCATCGCCCTAGCCCTACACTCATCCCTAGGACACCTGGACACAAGAAACACCTATATCAGAATCCTATTCATAGACTACAGCTCTGCCGTTAATACCATTATACTATCCAAGCTTATCACCAAACTCACAGCACATGGTGTCGGTACATCTCTGCATCTGGATCCTCGACCTCCTGACCAACAGACCCCAAACAATGAGGATAGGGGACAAATCATCCTCCAAGATAATTCTCAACATAATTCTCAGCACCCTTCTTTACTCCATGTGCACCCACGACTGTGCAGCCATCTACAAATCTAATTCAATCTTCAACTTCGCGGACGACACGCCCATTGTGGGCCGGATATCAAATAATGATGAGATGGAGTACAGGGAGGAGATCGAGAAGCTTGTGTCCTGGTGTCGAGACAACAAAATTTCTCTCAATGTCAGCAAGACGAGCGAGATAGTGGTTGACCAGGTAGTGAAGCGGTACACATACCCCAGTTAGTATTGATGGTGCCAAAGTAGATTGTTGAAACCTTCAAATTCCTGGGAGTCAATATCACCACCAACTTCTCCTGGACCACCCATATTGAAGCAACGACCAAGAAAGCACACCGACGCCTCTACTTCCTTATAAGGCTTAGGAAGTTCGGTATGTCCCCTACAACTCTCACCAACTTCTACAGATACATCCCGATAAAATGCTTTCCATGGTGTATCACAGCTTGGTTTACGAACAGCTCCATCCAAGACGGCAAGAAATTGCAGCAAATTGTGGATGCAGGCCAGACCATTACACAAACCAACCTCCCTTCTATTGACTCCATTTATACTTTACGCAGCCTCGGCAAGGCCAGCAGCATAATCAAGGCCGAGTCATACTATAGCCACTACCTCTTCTCCCGTCTCCCATCAGGCAAATGGTATAGATGTGAGAAAATGTACACCTCCAGATTCAGGGACATTTTCTTCCCAGTTGTTGCCTGGCAAGTGAATCATCCTACCACAACCAGAGAGCAGTGCTGAACTACTTTGGTGACCCTGATCTTGATCAGACTTTGTTGGCTTTTCCTTGCACTAAACATTATTCCCTTATCGTGTATCTATACAATGGCTCGATTGTAATCATGTAGTCTTTCTGCTGACTGGTCAGCACGCAACAAAAGCTTTTCACTGTACCTCGGTACAACTGACAATAAACTAATTGTTCCATTCCACTATCTTGTACACTAAATGTTGTATGTGTGTATGGCTTGAATATACTCATGAATGGTATGATTGGACTGGATAGCACACAATAAAACTTTTCACTGCATCGCAGCACGTGACAATAATAAAACAATGCTATTGCAAATGCAAATTATTATTTATCGAGGCTGGTTTTTCCAGATACCCCCCATTCCTCCCCATCTTGACCATATGTTCTCACTTTTACACAGACATTTTTAACTTTTACATCTTCCCAGCCAATGAGGAAATCCAGGGGCCTTTAACACAGAAGATTTTTCGAGATTGGCCTTGGCCATGTTAATATCTATATAACTACAAGTCTCATCTTGACCACTTCCTGTCTGCGCTGTATATTGATTTTAGAAAAAACGCTATGATTTTTGGCCATCTTGCTCACAGTCCTCCTCCGCTGCGGCAGCCCTGAGGATTTGTCCGATCGATGAAACATAAAATAGTTATGAATGTTTAAAAAATCTTGAGATCAGCTGATTGGTCCTCTCGCCTGTCAATCATGATGATGAAGGTAACGCCCCTTCCGGAGGGGGCTGGAGTATAAAGCTCCAGATGCCTGGACGTTAGTCAGTCACTCAGGAAGGGCGTTAGGGAGAGTCCACAACTGTGACTGTAAGTCAACTGAACGGTGAGTCTACAATGTACTTGCAATAAATGATTTGTTAGCCCTTAATGAAAATGAAAGGAGTTGTTTGGCCTGCCCTGTGCTTGAAACTGAAATGGCAATGGAAATAAAATGAAAATGAGATGAGTTATTTGGCCTGCCTTGTGCTTGAATCTGAAATGGCAATGGAAATGAAATGCAATTAAATGAAAATGAGATGAGTTGTTTGGTCTGCCCTGTGCTTGAAATTGAAATGAAAATGAAATGAGTTGTTTGGTCTGCCTGAAACCACTCATTTTGGCCCACAAGGCCCCTATTAGCTGAGAAACTAGTCCCTTTTGCCCCAAATGCCCGTATTAGCCCTGGAGGAGCATTTTGGCTCAAAAGGCCCTTCCAAGCCAGGAAAATTCCAGAAAATGTGCCTTTCACTGAGATTTCATTCATTTTTAAATTTTTTTATTTAGTCCCTTCGGCCTATCAGGCCTGTACCAGCCCAGGAGAAGTCCCTTCGGCCCATCGATAAGTATTATCCCTGCAAGTATTAAACCTCACCCCAGTATTTTTCTCCCTCCCTTCATTGGCTCCTTGTGAGATCCAAGCCAGGATAGACTTTCCTCCTTCATTGCTGTTATCTGCAGAAATAAATGAAACATTTCTAAATTTGATTCTCCACCCTCTCCCCCTTCTCTCTCTCACAGAGTCTCTCACCTGTTTTGTGCAGAATTTCTCTGTTTCTGAGCTGCCAGCCCACCAGCCCTGAGTGACTGAGCTGCCAGCCCACCAGGCCTGAGAGACTGAGCTGCCAGCCCACTAGGCCTGAGTGACTGAGCTGCCAGCCCACCAGGCCCGAGAGACTGAGCTGCCAGCCCACCAGCCCTGAGTGACTGAGCTGCCAGCCCACCAGCCCTGAGTGACTGAGCTGCCAGCCTACCAGGCCTGAGTGACTGAGCTGCTACTTAGTCTAGTTTTTAAACAAAAGATGCAATTTTGTAGGGTTGCTATTTTGTACGGTCATTGATATGAATGGTGGCCAACTAGGAAAAGGGGAGATGCAGCGAGACCTGGGTGTCATGGTACACCAGTCATTGAAAGTAGGCATGCAGGTGCAGCAGGCAGTGAAGAAAGCGAATGGTATGTTAGCTTTCATAGCAAAAGGTTTTGAGTATAGGAGCAGGGAGGTTCTACTGCAGTTGTACAGGGTCTTGGTGAGACCACACCTGGAGTATTGCGTACAGTTTTGGTCTCCAAATCTGAGGAAGGACATTATTGCCATAGAGGGAGTGCAGAGAAGGTTCACCAGACTGATTCCTGGGATGTCAGGACTGTCTTATGAAGAAAGACTGGATAGACTTGGTTTATACTCTCTAGAATTTAGGAGATTGAGAGGGGATCTTATAGAAACTTATAAAATTCTTAAGGGGTTGGACAGGCTAGATGCAGGAAGATTGCTCCCGATGTTGGGGAAGTCCAGGACAAGGGGTCACAGCTTAAGGATAAGGGGGAAATCCTTTAAAACCGAGATGAGAAGAACTTTTTTCACACAGAGAGTGGTGAATCTCTGGAACTCTCTGCCACAGAGGGTAGTCGAGGCCAGTTCATTAGCTATATTTAAGAGGGAGTTAGATGTGGCCCTTGTGGCTAAGGGGATCAGAGGGTATGGAGAGAAGGCAGGTACGGGATACTGAGTTGGATGATCAGCCATGATCATATTGAATGGCGGTGCAGGCTCGAAGGGCCGAATGGCCTACTCCTGCACCTAATTTCTATGTTTCTATGTTTCTATGATATTTCCCACTATTAGACCGATGAGGAATTGATCCATTCCGTGGCTACAAAGCTGAATGCAGGCAGCACTGCTTTCTGCTCAACCCGATTGTTTGTTTCAAAAATAGACACAAAATGCAGGCGAGACAGCGAGACAGGCAACATATCGAGAGGAATGGGTGACATTTCGGGTTGAGACCCTTCTTCAGACTGAGAATCAGGGGAGAGGGAAATGAGATATGAAAGGATACAAAAAGCATGTAAGGTGTGAAAAGACCAAATCAAAGCAGACGATGATCAAGGAAATTTACAATGGTTCATTGTTGGCTAAGGGGTAGGTGACAACGAGGTTTAAAAACAGTAAAATTAATCAGGACACAACCAGTAAAATTAACTGTATACTGTCACGGCAAGCTATAGATTTCAGCTCCCTATATTCTTTAAAACCTCACAATAAGATAAAATGCATTTTCACTGCCACTATGACTACGTATTTGGTCCCTCATTAAATATATGAAATTGGCCAAAAATAATTTCCCAATAATATTGGGGTAGTTTGCATTCAGAAATTAACTAAATTGTGATCTACACCTTTCCTGACAGAGCCTCGCTCAGTGTAGCACTACTGCTGATGTTTTCTCTGCACCAATGGTCTTCATGGCACACTCCTCTCGGCAGTCAGACAGCAGCAATGCCATTCCTATTGATCAGCCTGGGCTTTTTCACGTGTGCTTGGCTCAGCCATTGTTCAGGATGGGGATGTTCAAAGAGCCTGCTTCCATTCATTACCTGTTGAATTGCCCACCACATTCATGGCTGGTTCAGACAGGACAACAGCGGTTTGGTCAGATGCAATAGCTGTGGGTCTTAACCAAGGCATGGTGCTTCTACTGTTTAATGTGCATGAATCCAGGCTTGCAGCTACTCCACTTTCTAGGTATTCTTGGTGCTCTTCCTGGACAGCGCTTCTCAGTATTCCTCAGGGACATTGAAAGAAATACAGGAGTGACAGCAGGATGTATGTTGCAGAGAACAATTTATAAACATAACACAGGGTGCTGATGAAATACAATTCAATTCTTTTAATGGACCACATATCACAAATAAATCTTTTTTTCAGCTGCTCGGTTGTCCTATTAAGATCCCGAGACCTTACTTAATAATCTTAATTCTATGGAAATTTAATGAAGGGTCTTGGGACCCGTTTGTCTTTCTATTAATGCACCCGGAGCTGCTGAGTTTTGGTATAATATTTGTATAATTTACAATACTTAAGGCTTTAAATAAATAAATAAAACATAGACATTTGTAAATTCTGATGTGTTTATTATTGGTTAGGTTGTTCCAGCCACCTTATTCCATATTTACACAACTTAAATACAGATCTCAACTCATTAAAAATCTCAAACAGCAGACACATCACAATATTTAACTGCAAAGAAAACTAATTTCATATAATTTAAACATAAACTGAATATGTAAGTATTAAATGTATTCATAATAGTTAATGTTCCACACACACATTGTCCAAAAAGATAATGTATCTACAGTAAAAGTACGCTTTCCATTGGGTGAGCATGATTGGTGGGTGAGCTGAAGCAGATGTTCAGAAGCCAAATGTGTTCTCTCCACTATAAGCCACATACAAAAACCCATCTTCATCTTTTTCCTTCTCGTACAGTTGGCCCATGGTCAAACTATTGGGAGAAACAAACATTACTCTATTATTACACTCACTGTCCAAGGTTGAACAATGAGCTAATGATTAACATATACTTGTCTAATGCATTTGTATTTAAAGTAACATCAAGAAGTTTTAGAGCCAAAAATGAAAACATGCTTCAGAGACAGAAAGAAATTAGCTGTTCCACCCTGGGCATAATTTTCATTGCAGAATGTGAGCTTTTTTTTTTACAAGCGAGAGGGGTGTAGAGAGATGCCTCCTAAGTTTTGCCTCTAAACATTGGCAAGGGAAAATTTTAATGCAGGATAAAAAATATGTGGCTGCAATTTGTGGAAGGTGGAGGCTGGGAGTCAATAAAGAGAAAGTTGCAGTTGTAGTTGGCCGTAATGAGAGAGCAGGCTTTCAGCAACAAAGGGATAGAGGTAGGTAGAGATGAAGATTAACAATTTTACAGAATTGGAAATAAACAGATTTAGATTGGAGTTGGTCTTCGTTAGGAATCAAATTGAAACAACATGGAAACAGTACTTTCAGCCCACTGAGTCCACATCCACCATCGATCACCTGTTCACACTAGTTCTAAGTTATCCCACTTTCTCATCCACTCCCTAAACATTAGGGATGATTTTTTTGCAGAGGCCAATTAACCTACAAACCATACGTCTTTGGGATGTGGGAGGAAATAATATTTATTATAAAGGCATATTCATTCTCTGGTTCCTCTTGCTTTTAACAGAGCCAGCGAAATGCAGAACTTTATTTTCAATGAAGAGACTACAGTAATTCATATTGGTTCTGGATTAATTCTCGTACATTATACCAAAATTAATCAACTAATCTATGCTGCTATCTGTTGAAAAAATGTGTTAATTTCCAAATCCAAATTATGCAAAAATGGTGGACTCAATTGCATGATTATATCAAATGGCAACAATAAGTAGCAAGAGACTGAAGAGATCTAAAAGAGGAAAGCAGACCAACCAGGGATGATGGATTTTCTCAAGGTCATTGGTGAGCCAACTCAATTGAGCAGTTATTTCTTTCCTCATATGCTAGCTCAGAAATGAAGGGAAGAGTTGATTTCAATTTCAGAACATGTTGTGCAAGATTTTAGACCCATGACTACTGTGTTGTGATCTAGTACTCCAGGTTCTTTAACCCAATATAGAAAATACAGTGTGCTTGAAGAGATTATATACAAACAGCCATAGAGTCACACAGCGTGGAAACAGACCCTTCGGCACAACTCGCCCACACTAGCCAACATGTCCCAGCTGCAATAGTCTGTGAATCCCTCCAAACCTGTCCAAACCTTTACCTGTCTAAAATGCATGAAAGCCTGCATGAAAACATATATCTGCATTGAAGAATATCACCAAATGAGGATATATCATGGTACATGTAGAATTCAAAAAGGGTGTGTGTAATATCTCGAACACATGATAAAGATTACACTCCTTCTGCATTATTTTTACTATTGCTCATTGTGGGGCTTGCTCATTCTGCAACAATGCAAAAGCCCACATTTCAGTGTTGATTATAGCTTCAATTATAAACCTATTTGCACACTCGATCAATTCATAATATAACTAAGACTTCTACTTTCGAGTAAACATGATTTAATTTAACATATTACATTCCCTCTTTGATAAATTGATTTTTTTGAACGTGCAGATTTCTCACAATCGGCTGTGAGTCAAGCATTTGAAAGTAATTAAATAACTTACCTGGACTGAGGGACTGTCTTATCTACAAAAAGGAAGATGGCTTTCTCAGATGGCAGCTGGATTCGCTTCCTAATGATCCACATGAACTGTGCCACCGTAATATCAGACGGCACCAGGTACTTTCTCTTGTCTATATCCACTATTTGTGAGCCAGATACTTTCTCCACTATCACCTAATGGAACCACAAAACAATTCCAGTTTATACCAACTCTCACACATTGGCATATTCTTTCAGTCACTTAAAACAACAGTCGCAGAATAGACAGTGCTTTTAGTTGTAACTGACACGTGGAGGTGACCACACACCAAGGTGGTTAATGGTCTGTGGCGCCTGAGAACGTTTAGATAATATAAACAAAGAGATAAAGAGTTAATTGAAGAAGGACTGAATCTACATAATTGATGATTATGAAAAAAACATAGAGGCTGGAATCAAATATTATTTTGTCAGCGCACTAAGTAACAACTATAAAGGGGAAAGTTAACTGACTTTACTAAGATCCACGGTGTCAACAGTAATACATTGGGAGATAACCTGCTACAGGTGTGGAAGGAAAATAAATAATGGGTCCAGTGGCATCCAGGGTCCTAGCAGCAGACACAAGAGCTAACTGTTACTATGGTAGTGGAAGATAACCAGAGACCCAGGTTGGCAAAGTTGGGGCTTGGTCATGAGACCCAAGTGGAGAATTGAGATCCTGTCAGGAACAATCAGTTTCATGCTTTTTTGTACGCAACTGGCTCAGTACTAATAACTAAGATGCCTTATTTTGGTTGGATGGTAAGTAGTAAGTTGATGCATTGATATACAATATGCAGTTGCAATGGGATGAAGGTGACTGAAATGTGTTGGACCTGACCCATCATTGTGGAGGATATTGTCACTGGAGGAAAACCGAAGGGATGGTGGATAGGTCGTGGAAAAGGGATACAAGTTCTTACTGAACCTGGGACCAATAATTCCAAGGAGTGATGCCAAGTATAGGATTCAGGGAATGGAGGGTACCAGAAATCTGAGCTGATTGCCTCATGCCTTGACAGGTAATATACTGTGCAAGCTCTGAACACATGTATTTCAAAGTGAGCATGGGAATAAAGCCAAGTACAGGTGCACAACCTTTTATCCGGAGTTCCGGAAACCGAAAAACTCCGAAAACCGGCCATTTTTTCCAGGATGTCGTCTGCACACCAAAGCTCGCGTTTGGCGCCAAACTGGACCCGAAACGACCCACGGTCAACCCAGGTCTGTACTACTGTAGCGGCTGCCTCCTCCCCGGAGACCGGGGAGACACTTAAACATCTGTAAATCATTGCTTAAATGTTAGTCAGTTAGTTTGGAGGGCTTTTATGTGAAGGGGGAAACTTTAATTCTTAGTCCCCTACCTGGTCGGAGAGGCGGGGAGCGGTCAATGCCTTACCGGGTCGCCGTGCAGTAAGCTCCGGAGCGCTGTGGCCGCCGACTCCCAGCTGGGGCTGCGGGCGTCCGGCCGCGGGCGGTGCCGGTTGTAGCTCCGACCCCGGCAACTCTACCCCTGGCTGCGCGGCGCTCCAAATCAAGCGCGGCCCGCGGCCGGACGCCCGCAGCCCCAGCACCGCTGTGGCCGCCGACATGTTGTGTGTCGGCGGCCACAGCGCTCCGGAGCTTACCGCACGGCGACCTGGTAAGGCATTGCCCGCTCCCCGCTGGTATCCCAGCGCTGCGACGCCGCCGACTCCCAACATCGCGGCGCTGAGGCTGCGGGCGTCCGGCCGTGGGCCGCGCTGGATTTGGAGCGCCGCGCAGCCAGGGGTAGAGTTGTCGGGGTCGGAGCTCCAACCGCGGCTGGACGCCCGCAGCCCCCAGCTCCGCGATGTTGTGTGTCGGCGGCCACAGCACTCCGTAGCTTACTGCACGGCGACCCGGTAAGGCATTGCCCGCTCCCCGCCTCTCCGACCAGGTAGGGGACTAAGAATTAAAGTTTCCCCCTTCCCCCCCCCCCCCCACCACATAAAATCCCTCCAAACTAACTGACTAACATTTATGCAATGATTCCCCGGTCTCCGGGGAGGAGGCAGCTGCTCCAGACTTTTCAAGCCGCCCGCGCTACCTACCTACGCTAAAAATCTTCCATTCGGAAATCCGAAAAATTCCGAAATCCGACAAGTGTCTGGTCCCAAGGCTTTCGGATAAAAGGTTGTGCACCTGTATACTTTCACCAATTGCGCATTAAAGTGAAAATTCAGTGCAACATCACTAAAGATTTCTCTTGCCTGATATTTCAGGTTTCCCGATCTTACTGGAAAGCTCTGTGGCTCCTGCTGAATGAAATACTCAAATACACAGTTTGAAATGTTAACCTTGTCTTTCTCTCCAATGTGGATACTGTTGATGTGTTAAATGTTTACATCATTTGCTTTCATTGTTATTGGTACTCTGTCATACAACTTACATCACTGTGGTTTTCAGAACAATAATTCAATTTTGAGAAAATGTTCAACATCCTCTTTCCAATTTCAAAATAAACTTATAGACACAGAAAGCTGGAGTAACTCAGGCAGGACAGGCAGCATCTCTGGAGAGAAGGAATGGGTGACGTTTTGGGTCGAGACCCTTCTTCAGACTTATTTACATGCAAACTATTCAAAATTATAGAGTTTATGCAAAGTATCAAATAGTTGACTTTGGGTTTACTTAAAATTCTTCTAGCTATAAATAAACTGCTTATTTTAATAAAATTAAAATAAACTATACCCATGTGTATACATATTCATACTTCCTGCAACAAGTGCTAACTATAATGGTTCTTTTGTATGTGCTTCCAGCAAATTCCCCTACTTATTAGATGAGAGCAATTTAAACAATATTACCAAATATACAGGTAGACAGAAAAGACATTCGCTTCAATCAACTGTCCAGAGACCCAGAGCTGGGAATAACACTAGTATCATTTCTCACAGGTGCAACAATTTGCCTCGCCGTCGAGTGGCTAAATTTATCCACATCTGAGAGAACCTCAGCCTGGATCCAGGTTTATATGCTATAATATTCTGCTTTTTGAAGACTCAACTCCCTGTTCTTTATTTATCATTTTTAATTTAAACTGAAGAGATCATACCGCACAGAAACAACTGTGACATTAAATATTCACCAGCAGTGGGACCATGATGACTGAAATCGGTTAGAGCTGGACTATCAATGTGAAGGTAGACACAAAAAGCTGGAGTAACTCAGCGGTCGAACCAGTCTGAAGAACGGTCTCGACCTGAAACGTCACCCATTCCTCTCTCCAGAGATGCTGCTTGTCCCGCTGAATTACTCCAGCTTTTTGTGTCTATCTTCGGTTTAAACCAACATCTGCAGTTCCTTCCTACACTATCAATATGTGGTATCTTCTCAGTGGCCCTTTGGCCTGCCAGTTCCATGTTGACCATCAAGTACTCATATTGTGCATCATCCATTTACCAGCACTCGGTACATAGCCTCTATGCTCATGGGCAATTTGAGTGCTCATCTAAATACTTCTTAAACGTAGTGAGAATCCCTGTTTCCAACAACCTTCTGGATGAACAAATTATTCCTTATACAGTGCCCTCCATAATGTTTGGGACAAAGGCCCATGATTTATTTATTTGCCTCTGTACTCCACAATTTGAGATATGTAATAGAAAGAAATCACATGTGATTAAAGTGCACATTGTCAGATTTTAATAAAGGCCAATTTTTAATTCGTTTTGGTCTCACCATGTAGAAATTACAGCTGTGTTTATACATAGCCCCCCCCCATTTCAGGGCACCATGCTTGGGACACATGGCTTCACAGGTGCTTGTAATTGCTCAGGTGTGTTTAATTGCCTCCTTAATACAAGTATAAGAGAGCTCTCAGCACCTAGTCTTTTCTCCAGTCTTTCCATCACCTTTGGAAACTTTTATTGCTGTTTATCAACATGAGGATCAAAGTTGCGCCAATGAAAGTCAAAGAAGCCATTATGAGACTGAGAAACAAGAATAAAACTGTTAGAAACATCAGGCAAACCTTAGGCTTACCAAAATCAACTGTTTGGAACATCGTTAAGAGGAAAGAGAGCATTGGTGAGCTTACTAATCACAAAGGGACTGGCAGGCCAAGGAAGACCTCCACAGCTGATGACAGAAGAATTCTCTCTATAATAAAGATACATCCCCAAACACTTGTCTGACAGATCAGAAACACTCTTCAGGAGTCAGGTGTGGATTTGTCAATGACCACTGTCTGCAGAAGACCTCATGAGCAGAAATACAGAGGCTACACTTCAAGACGCAAACCACTGGTTAGCCGCAAAAATAGGATTGCCAGTTTCAGTTTACCAAGACGTACTTAAAAGAGCAACCACAGTTCTGGAAAAAGGTCTTGTGGACAGATGAGACGAAGGTTAACTTATATCAGACTGATGCTAAGAGCAAAGTATGGAGGAGAGAAGGAACTGCCCAAGATCCAAAGCATACCACCTCATCTGTGAAACATGGTGGTGGGGGTGTTATGGCCTGGGCATGTATGGCTGCTGAAGGTACTGGCTCACTTATCTTCATTGATGATACGACTGCTGATGATAGTAGCATAATGAATTCTGAACTGTATAGACACATCCTGCTCAAGTTCAAACAAATGCCTCAAAACTCATTGGCCGACGGTTCATTCTACAGCAAGACAATGATCTCAAACAGGTACACAAAATTGCTGGGGAAACTCAGCGGGTGCAGCAGCATCTATGGAGCGAAGGAAATAGGCGACGTTTCGGGCCGAAACCCTTCTTCAGATCAATGATCTCAAACAAACTGCTTAAGCAACAAAGGAGTTTTTCAAAGCTACAAAATGGTAAATTCTTTGGTGGCCAAGTCAATCACCTGATCTGAACCCAATTGAGCATGACATTTATATGTTGAAGAGAAAACTGAAGGGGACTAGCCCCCAAAACAAGAATAAGCTAAAGATGACTGCAACACAGGCCTGGCAGAGCATCACCAGAGATGACACCCAGCAACTGGTGATGTCCATGAATCGCAGAATTCAAGCAGTCATTGCATGCAAAGGATATGCAACAAAATACTAAACATAACTACTTTCATTTACATGACATTGCTGTGTCCCAAACATTATGGTGCCCTGAAATGAGGGGACTATGTATAAACACTGCTATAATTTCTACATGGTGAAACCAAAAGGTATAAAAATGGCCTTTATTAAAATCTGACAAGGTGCACTTTAACCACATGTGATTTTTTTCTATTACAAATCTCAAATTGTGGAGTACAGAGGCAAATAAATAAATGATGAGTCTTTGTCCCAAACATTATGGAGGGCAGTGCACACTAAACCTCTTGTTACTTAAACCCCGTGTGCTCCGATTATGGACACCACCGCTACGTGAAAAGGTTTACTTCTGTCTATGCTTCTAACCCCTTATAATTTGTCAGAAGCCCCTTGAGCCTTCTCCAATCCTTGGAAAGCCCAGCCTGTCCAATCACTCCAGCCCAGGCAACATCCTAGTGAATCTCCTCTGTAATTACATCCTTTCTTTGCCGTGGAGATCAAAACTGCACCCAACCTTCCAGATGTAGTCTTACCAATGTTTTAAAAGGTTGTGCCATAACATCCCTGCTCATATATTCAATGTACTACCTAATGAACAATAGCATTCAATGTACCTTCTTTATTACCTTCTTTATCTACCTTGCGGCCACTTTTAACGCAAAAGGTGATATTTAATCCAAGTTCAAATCAAATATCATCTTGAAGCAGCAAATCGATAACTATTTGAATTTGTTTCAAGTTCTCAGAAGTTTTCAGTAGCTGGTCATTCAGCCCACCTTACCAACACTATTCCCCCATGTTATCAAAACACCACTTTTAAAGTTTACTTTTTCAAATACATTTTCTTTATAAGACTCGGTGTAAATTCTACACACTATAAAAAATTACATCAAAACACAAACCCAGGAAAAAGTAAATTCAATCAAGTTCCATTTTTTCTTTGTGAAAATTACAAAAATGATCATCTTTATTTCATTTTACTTGAATGATACTTACTGGTACTCTATCTGGATATTTAGCTCTAATTTTGGCAGATTCGACACATCTGTGTTCTGTAAAGAAAAAAGTCACCATTAATGGAAAGAAAAATGTATCTAATCATATAGTTCTGCTCACAGATGATTCCACTTTTTCCTCTAAAAGCATTGTCCTATTTGTTAGGCTAGGGTAACATTGTAGCTCATCTACAGAACCATGTCCAAGTGGTAATTCACCGTTTGAGATTCAAAACAATTATCCTGTGAGTGACATCCTCTTTCAATGTCCAAGCGACCTTACAGCAGAAATCATGAATAGGGTTAGGAAAAACAGACCATGTATCTTTCCACAATCCAGGGATGCAATCACATTCCTACCCTAAATATTAAGGGCTAGGGTGGAGGTGAAAAACAGTTGTTTAAGACTTGCGGTTGACTTCTCTCAATTGCCAATGGTCAAAAATATATATATTTTACTAGATAAATGATTATTGATAATTTTGCTTCTCTAAATTCCCCAAATCAATTATGATTAAGTGTACTGATGTTCAAACCCAATAAACCATACAGATATTTGTAGCAGAGAATTCTACCAGTGTTTTGAGTGAATGAAAGAGTAAATGCCTCTCTCTCCCTCTCAGTTAATCAGCTGAGCTATCATGTGCACATGTTGTTCTGATCATAACCTGACCTCTACATTCGGTCAACTTGTTCGAAGATGTTAATCATAGTTCATGCATCATTCATCTTTGTAAGGCGTGGGTATAAAATATATTAGAAAAATAGCATTTATTTTCTTTCTGGAAAGAGGTCGCAAAGTAAACTTGCACAGCAAGTCAGCGTTACAAAACAGTGCTTTGGGTTTTGCATTCAACATTGAAGAAGCATTCACATTATTGACTACAAATAATACAACGTTTATTTGGCTTTTGAGCAGAGACGTGCTTTAACCCATTGATTTAATCGTGCACACTTCAGAGGATCTGAAACCCGCTTGAGCATGCCATAAATCAGCAAAGCCCTTTGAACAACAACTGAAGAATACTCATGCAGTCACCCAGAGTGTCCGTCATGCACTTGTGCATGTGACAATCGACGAATAAATATAAACATAAAATATCAACTGGATTTAAATCAAACTTGGAAAGACCTGCATTTCAGAGAACATGAGATAACAGAAAATGTTCAAAAAAACTTTGTTAAACTAACTCTGCATATGTACACCCATGTTTTTCCAAGAGTTAAAATTAAATTTTATGAACCAGCAATAGTTTTTGACAAAAATTATCACTTAGCAACCTGTCAATTTTCCATGCATTGTCACAAACTTACATAAGGAAAATCAAGTTTGATAAATCCAGTGGATTTATTTAAAAGTCCACAGATGTTGGAATCTGGAGAAAAAGCTGGTTATTGGAGGATCTCAGTGGATCTCAACCTGAAACAATGACAAATCCTTACCCCCTGATGGAAGAGGAGAGAAGAGAGAACAACAGGGAATGAAAAATGGCCTTATGTTGGCTCCCTCCCCGAGGTAGCATGAAGTATAGATAGGGTCGATTAGTGGGGTGGAGATAGTTTGCATGATGGATTGGGCTGTAACCAAAACACCTTGCATTTTCTTGTGGTCTTGTTGCTACACCAAGCTGTGGTGCCTCCTGATAGGATGCTTTCAGCAGTACACCTGTAAAGGTTGATAAGAGTCAGTGGAGACATGCCAAACTGACTCACTCTTCTGAGTGTAAAAGCATTGGTGTGCTTTCTTAACCATAGCTTCAATGTGGTTGGTCCAGGACAAATTTTTTGTGATATTTTCAGTGAGGAACTTGAAGCTCTTGACCATCTTCATTTCAGCACCATTGATGCTGACTGTGGTGTGAACATCACTTTGTTTCCTGAAGTCAATAACTAGCTCCTTCATCTTGCTGAAATTGAGGGAGAGGTTATTGTCTTGACACCATTTTACTAAGTTCTCCATCACCTTCCTGTTCTCATCATTGTTCAGGATCACACCCACTTCAAAGTGGTGTCATCTGTAAACCTCTAAATGGAGTAAGAACTGGAAGTGTATAAGGAATATAATAAGGGGCTGAGAATGCATCCTTGTGTTGCACTAGTGCTGAGAATTATTGGGGAGGATGTTGTGTCACCTCTCCTCATAGACTGTGGTCTGTAGATCCACAGATTCCGTTAACTATCTTAATTATACTACCCTCATTCTACCTCCAGCAAAGACTCAGTTGCAATCCCTCAGTTCCTGAATCTATTACCTTTACACCAATGATGAGACATTCTGCATAGATGCCTCTGAAATGTCATCCTGAATCATTGATTCCCCTCTAAGACAGTAGACAGATGTCTTGACCACATCTCAATCATTTTCCCCAACTTTCTTTTTTGCCCCCTCTCTCCTGGACTACCAAGAACAGACTACCTCATGATTGTAGATACAAGAGCCATCAGTTGATGAAATTGGAGAAAAATAAACTGCTGGAAGACGGTTAAGGAAACTGTGGAGGAAAGGGGATGAGACCCTGCATCAGCACTGGGGTCCCTGATCTTTGCAACGAACAACTTCCATAATTAATGGATCATTCGTTACACTCTGCATCAGCTCCAACAGGATTGCTTCACCTATTCCCCTCCCATTCTCATTATTTCGAAAAGATCACTCCCTTCCTAACTCTTTTCTGCTCTTCCATCCTTATCCTTCCACTCCCCGTCTTATGGCACTTCCCCGAGACGGCACACTTGTTCTTTCACCTCTTCCCTTTCTACCATGCAGGGACTGAAATGGTCATTTGTACTTTTTTAAATCTGGTGTACCACATTCAGTGTTCACAATGTGTCCTCCTCTGTATTGGAAAGATCATTCATGGATTGGGTAATTGGAGGCACATGAAACTGCAGATGCTAGAATCTTGAGCAAAAAAAAAGGTGGTGAACTCAGCATTTGTGCAGGGAAATGGACAGATGAGGTTTCAGGTTGGGAAAGATCCCGACGTAAAACGTTAGCTATCCATTTCACTCCATATATTGGCTAATTTCTTTGCAGAACATCTGCTTTCAGGTTACAGGAATGCTCTCTTGTTTCTGGTATCCTGCCATTGTATTCAGCATCCCACTCTCACTCTGTGCTTACTGCCTGTGGCCTCCTCCATTATTACAAGGAGGAACATCATCTTATCTTCTATCTGGATACATTGCACCATTCAGGTCTCAATGGTGAATTCTTCAACGTCAATTAACTTGTTCTTTCCTTTGAGTTTGTATCAGAACTGGCCAGTTCTGCCTCCAAAACATCTTTCTTTTGTTTTTGATTTTTTTTCTGTACAGAAAGCTGAGCATCTTCCTCAGACTTCCTATTGACAACATGTTGCACAAGCAAAGAACCATTATGTGTACGAAGGAACTGCAGTTGCTGGTTTAAACCGAAGATAGACACAAAAAGCTGGAATAACTCAGTAGGTCAGACAGCATCTCTGGAGAAAAGGAACAGGGGACGTTTCGGGTCGAGACCCTCCTTCAGACCTTTTCTCCAGAGATGCTGTCTGACCCACTGAGTTACTCCAGCTTTGTGTCTATCAAAGAATCATCATGTTATTCTAACTGTGCTTTTACTCATTTGGTCTCGTTTTCTTCTCCCATCTTTTCCCCACCTACTGAAAACTAAAATTGGTTTATCTCTTTCTCAGTTCAAATGGAAGATGCTAGACTTGATTACTTCGGTCTTTTACAGCATATATGGGTTTTATTAATTTACAGAAAGCATGTTTTGCTTCATTAATTTTGACACTGGATTCATGACATATGATACTAGTCAAACAACCACTAGTATCATATAAAATTCCATTAGTGTTAACAGGGAATTTTAAATATATGATGTCTATCATCTAGCGTAAGTTTTTTGCTGGACTGAGGCAAGGTTTGTTATCAACGTGAAAATTAGCAATCAGAACATCAAACAAATGTTGCCATCATACAATAGCTTGATACCAATTGGTATTCAAACTCATTGCAAGATTGCTGCCAATGAATCTCAATTGTAAAGGATTTCACATTACTTGATGTCAGATTTCTAACAACCTGGATTCAGTGAATGACTTGAACCAATACGAAATCTCAAATGCAGCAGTGATGCATTTTTGTGCCTTAAACAAAGAGCCAAACTTAAGGTGTGTTTTAAAAGAGGTAGATAGACAGCGTGTATTCTACACCTTAGGAGCCAGTCAACTAAAAGAGCTGAATAAATTAGAACATATGTAATTGCAAGTGCACTTGGATAGCTGTAGGGCTGGAGGACGTTGCAGCTATATGTACAGAAAAGCCATAGAGAAGAAATACATTAATTTTCCTTCCGTATGTGTCTGATCCTGCAAACTGATCAGCTCTTCAACAAAGTACCAGAGGAACAGAATAGGCAGGCTCTTTATAAGTCACATTACATGAACGTACAATCGAAGGATGATGCCATTATTGATTGCATGAATTGAAATGACGCTGAAGAGTCTTGACATAAGTTTCAAATACATGACCAGATGTCAGAGTACTGCTGCCGCAATCCTCAGTCGCTTTCTATTGGGTTTAGTGAAGGGTTTGCAGACCTTTATTTTCACTTTGTGGAAGCACTTAATGCAAGGCATACTGAATAATTTACTTTACATAGATTATTTTCTAGTTTGATGTACGATTATTGACCTGAAACATTAACTGCTTTTCTCTCTCTCCAGAAATATTGACCAACCCAAGTGCTTGCAGTATTTAAGAAGGAACTGCAGATGCTGGAAAATCAAAGGTAGACAAAAATGCTGGAGAAACTCAGCGGGTGCAGCAGCATCTATGGAGCGAAGGAAATAGGCAACGTTTTGTCTACCTGCTTGCAGTATTTGCTGTTTATATTTCTGATTTTCAGCATCTGCTGGATTTTGCTTTTGACTACTACATAAACACTCATTACCAAAGTGAATAAGTGGAAGAGAGTTAATTTAGCATTTTTAGGAAATTATGCAGAGCCTCAACTACATAAAAATATGGTTGAAGTCCAGTCATTTTTAGAATAATGTACACAGTACTGAATCAGGTTTTAAAATATTTAATCTTAGTCCTCATTCATTTTTCACGTTCATTTTTGTACTCTGCTAAAATGCAATTAATTATTAGCGCAGGTCAATGAAAAATCCCCAATCAACTATTACAAGGATAATAAGATTATGTACATACACTGATTTACAGTCCCCCGCCATAATGTTTGGGACAAAGACCCATCATTTATTTATTTGCCTCTGTACTCCACAATTTGAGATATGTAATAGAAAAAAATCACATGTGGTTAAAGTGCACATTGTCAGATTTTAATAAAGGCCATTTTTATACCTTTTGGTTTCACCATGTAGAAATTACAGCAGTATTTATTATTAGTCCCCCCCCCCCCCCACCATTTCAGGGCACTATAATGTGTGATACACAGCAATGTCACGTAAATGAAAGTAGTCATGTTTAGTGTTTTGTTGCATATCCTTTGTATGTAATGACTGCTTGAATTCTGTGATTCATGGACTTCCCCTGTTGCTGGGTGACTTTTGTGGTGATGCTCTGCCGGGCCTGTATTGCAGCCATCTTTAGCTTATGCTTGATTTGCGGGGTTAGTCCCCTTCAGTTTTCTCTTCAGCATATAAAAGGCCATGTGTTAAAATGCTCAACTGGGGTAAGGCCACCTTTGAGGGTATGAGAGAAGATCTAGCTCAAGTTGACTGGAGCAGGTTATTTGAGGGAAACATCGGCTAAGTGGGATGTTTTTAAAAGTGTATTGAAGAGAGCTCAGGATATGTACGTCCCCGTTAGAGTGAAGGGCAAAGCAGGTAAGGAAGCATGGATGATGAGGGAAATTGAGACAATAGTCAAAACAAGAAGGATGCATGGGACAGGTATAGGCAGCTAGGATCAAGTGCATCTCTGGAGGAGTTTCGGGAACCAAGGAGCAAACTAAAAAAAGGAAATCAGAAGGGCAAAAAGGGTTCAGGAGATAGCTCTGGGGGCTAGTATTAAGGAATATCAAAATATTTTATAAATACATAAGGGGGAAAAGGGTAACTAGGACCT
Source organism: Amblyraja radiata (assembly GCF_010909765.2). Classification (NCBI taxonomy): domain Eukaryota; kingdom Metazoa; phylum Chordata; class Chondrichthyes; order Rajiformes; family Rajidae; genus Amblyraja; species Amblyraja radiata. The sequence continues at coordinate 9,524,556 of NC_045972.1, read as the reverse complement.
AGGAATAAAAGCGGACACCTCTGTGTGGAGCCCCAGGAGATGGGCAAGGTCCTCAATTAGTATTTCTCCTCTGAATTTACTGAGGAGAAAGATAGTAGGACGGAGGAAAGTGGAGTAGTCACTGGAAGTGTAATGAGAGCAGTCAGGGTTACTATCGAGAAAGTACTGAAGGTACTGTCATGTATGAAGGTAGACAAATCTCCAGGGCCTGATCAGATATATCCGAGGACATTGCGGGAAATTAGAGAGGAAATTGCGGGAGTCCTGTTGAAACTTATAGTCATCCTTAATTACGTGAGAGGTGCCAGAGGATTGGAGGGTGGAAAATGTTGTGGCTCTTTTCAAGAAGGGCTGCAGGGAAAATGCTGGGAACTATGGGCCGGTGAGCTTAACATCTGTATTAGGAGAGTATTCTGAGGAATAGGATATACAGGCATTTGGATGGGCAAGGGGTGATTAGGGACAGTCAGTATGGTTTTGTACGTGGGAGGTCGTGTCTCACAAATCTTTTTTGAAGACGTGAGCAGAAGGGTTGATGAGGGCAGAGCTGTAGATGTTGTGTACATGGACTTTAGTAAGGTGTTCGACATGGTGCCGCATGGTAGGCTGCTCTGGAAGGTTAGATCCAAGGAGAGATAGCTGAATGGATAGCAAATTGGCTCCATGAAAGGAAGCAGAGGGTAATGGTGGAAGGTTGCTTCACAGACTGGAGGCCTGTGACTAGTGGTGTGCCACAGGGTTTGGTGCTGGACCCTTTACTGTTTGTCATCTACATCAATGATTTGGATGAGAACATACAGGGCAAGATTAGCAAGTTTGCTGATGATACAAAAGTTAGTGGATTTGCAGATAGTGAAGAAGGTTGTGAATGATTGTAGCAGGATCTAGATCGATTGGCCAGATGGGCGGAGGAATGGTTGATGGAATTTAATAAAGAGAAGTGTGAGGTGTTGCATTTTGGGATGTCAAAAAAGGGCAGGACCTACACAGGAAATGGTAGGCCTCTGGGTAGTGTTGTCGAACAGAGGGATCTAGGAGTACATATGCATGATGGTTCTTTGAAGGTTGAGTCGCAGGTAGATAAGGTAGTCAAAAAGGCTTTTGCCACTTCATCCTTCATCAGTCAAAGAGTATTGAATATATAAGTTTGGAGGTCATGTATAAGAAGTTGGTGAGACCGCATTTAAAATATTGTGTTCTGTTCTGGGCACCATGTTATAGGAAAGATATTGTCAAGCTTGAAAGAGTAAAGAAAAGATTTACGAGGATGTTGCCAGGACTAGAGGGTGTAAGCTATAGGGGGAGGTTAAGTAGGCTGGGTCTCAATTCCATGGAGCATGGGAGGATGAGGGGAGATCTTATAGAGGTACACAAAATCATGAGAGGAATAGATCGGATAATGCACAGAGTCTTTTACACAGAGTAGGGGAATCGAGGACCAGAGAACGTAGGTTCAAGGTGAAGGGGAAAAGATTTAATAGGAATCCTAGGGGTAACCTTTGCACACAGAGGGTGGTGGGTGTATGGAACAAGCTGCCAGAAGAGGTAGTTGAGGCTGGAATTATCCCATTGTTTAAGAAACAGATGGACAGGTACATGGATTGGACTGGTTTGGAGGGTTATGGACCAAGCGCTGGCAGTAGAACTAGGGTAGCTGGGACATTGTTAGCCAGTGTGGACGAATTGGGCTGAAGGGCCTGTTTCCACACTGTGTCACTCTGTAACTCTATGACTCTATACAAGGCTGTGTGCTAGATAATGTAACTTGTTGCATCATGCAGGTTACGTATTAAGATTTTATTTTCTCTGCTCCAATAACTGCAACATGTTCTTGATACAAAGTCAACGTAAATAACCATATCAAAATTAAAAGCCACAGGTGATTATGTATTAAATGTATCTGAATAATGTCACATGTAATTTATTACAGCAGTAGGTGATACTTTTAGTAAAAACCGAAATGCTGGCAGCTCAGGCACCATCTGTGGAGAAAGAAACAAAAGTTGAATGTGTAGGAAAGAACTGCAGATGCTGGTTTAAATTGAAGGTAAACACAAAATGCTGGAGTAACTCAGCGGGACAAGCAGCATCTCTGAGAGAAGGAATGGGTAACGTTTCAGGTCGAGACCCTTCTTCAGACTTCTCCAGTCTCTTCAGACTTCAGCCTTCAGACTGAAAAAGTCTGAAAAAGGGTCTCGACCCAAAACGTTACCCATTCCTTCTCTCCAGCGATGCCGCTTGTCTCGCTGAGTTACTCCAGCATTTTGTGTCTAACTTTAACTAAAGTTTAACGTTTGTCTCTTTTTTCAGATCTGGGAAAAATTTAGAAAGTTTGTTCTGAATTGCATTGGCGGAATTGAGAGATTGGAGAGAAGTCAAAGTAATTGGGTGAAGCCCGTCAGAAACTCATTGACTTTTCTCCAAACGGTGCCATCTGAGGCATGGTAACAAAGCCATGCTAATTGTGGATGATCTGTCCGAAGGAAACTGACAAAAATCAATGAGGAAAAAAAGACACAAAGTGTTAGAGTAACTGTATTCGTCAGGCAGGATCTCTGGAGAACCTGCATAGGCGACATGGATAGGACCCTTCTTCAGGCTGACTGGAGTGGTGGGGGTGGGGGGGAGGAGAGAAAGTTGGAATAGGGTGGGAGCGGGACAAAGTCTGATACTGGTAGGGGGGTTTTGGATTGGCAGATGGTTAGACAAAGGCCAGAGATGAAGAGACAAATGATGAAAAATCAATGAGAACAGGAGAGAGAGTAAAACAACACAATATTGCAACCATGAGATACAAAACACTGCAGTGGCTAGAAATCAAAAATTAAAGTGTGCTGGAAAGACAGCAGAACCACCAAAGGACCTGTTTCCATGTTGTACCTTTCCATCAATTAATTCAACAAGTTAACAACCTCGCCAGGTTTATCCTAAGGTCAGGCAGCATTTATAAGGAGAAGAAAGTTTAAGGACTATTCATCAGAATTGGTCATTTTGGATGCAAACTGGGAAGGCTGGTTATCTGAATTGAATTCTTGGTTGAGGCCTGAAGGCTGCAGTGGGTGTAGTCAGAAGATGAAATACTCATGTTGTGCTTCTTTGGAACAGTGTAAACAGCTAAAGACAAAGATTAAAGTGAGAGAGGTCTTGAGAATTAAAGTGACAAGTAACTGGAAGCACAAGGTCACCTTGTAGACTGAATGGAGGTGTTTTGCAAAGAAATCACCCAATCTACAACTAATTTCCCCAACGTAGACGTGAATAAACCCTCAGCACTGAAAGCAGTACAGCAAGTTGGAGGACAAACCATAACAATCAAGCTTATGTAGGTATCTAAACGGGAAAAAAACTATACACGTCATATGTTGGTTCCTTAAAGACAGAATGCAAGAATTTATTATAGGGTACAAGGAAATTACAAAAACATTAGATCAAATATTTTGCACCTGTTTTACTGAAAAACACAAGAAATCTGCTAGAAAACCAAGGATCTAGCAAGACTGTGAAACAAAGGAAATAGGGCTTAGTCTTTTTTTTAAAAGCACCAAAGAAGTTGGAGAGACCGCAAAAATATGATGGTCAGGTAACAGTTTGCCAAGAAGTACTTAAAAGAGCAACCACAGTCCTTGAATAAGGTCGTGGACAGACGTAAATTAACACATATCAGAGTGATGGCAAGAGCAAAGTATGGAGGAGAGAAGGAACTGCCCAAGATCCAAAGCATACCACCTCATCCGTGAAACACGGTGGTGGGGGTGTTATGGCCTGGGCATGTATGGCTGCTGAAGGTATCAGATCACTTATCTTCATTGATGATACAACTGCCGGTGGTAGCAGCATAATGAATTCTGAAGTGTATAGATACATTCTATCTGCTCAAGTTCAAACAAAAGGCTCAAAACTCATTGGCCGGCGGTTCATTCTACAGCAAGACAATGATCCCAAACATACTGCTAAAGCAACAAAGGAATTTTTCAAAGTTAAAAAATGGTCAATTCTTGAGTGGCCAAGTCAATCACCCGATCTGAACTCAATTGAGCATGCCTTTTATATGCTGCAGAGAAAACTGAAGGGGACTAGCCCCCAAAACAAACATAAGCTAAAGATGGCTGCAATACAGGTCTGGCAGAGCATCACCAGAGAAGACACCCAGCAACTGGTGATGTCCATGAATTACAGACTTCAAGCAGTCATTGCATGCAAAGGATATGCAACAAAATACTAAACATGACTACTTTCATTTACATGACATTGCTGTGTCCCAAACATTATGGTGCCCTGAAATGGGGGGACTACGTATAAACACTGCTGTAATTTCTACATGGTGAAACCAAAATGTATAAAAATGGCCTTTATTAAACTCTGACAATGTGCACTTTAACCACATGTGATTTTTTTTCTATTACAAATCTCAAATTGTGGACGACAAGAGGCAAATAAATAAATGATGGGTCTTTGTCCCAAACATTATGGAGGGCACTTTAAAAGCATCATATTAAAGATGGCAGTAAATATGTTGAAGGTCCATTGATTGCACATGCTGGTGTATGGAAAGCCAGGACAAGAGATACACTCTGTCTGGGGGGGAGAAGTGTGGGAAGTGGGTCAGCATCAAATGCTGCCTCTCTTGCTGAGCTTCTTGAGGTTTTAAATAGCTTTATTATTGACACACATACAGATTTATAGCTCTAGAGCAGACTGCAGTCAAGGGCAAAAGCACCACAGAAAGCAGACATTTTCAAAATGTTAGGAATGGGGAAAACTACAAAACATTAGTGCACAACGTGGCTAGAATATGACAATGTGTTTGCTCGCTGGGGAACTACTAGAGAAATTGGTTCTTATGGTGGTGAAGACATGCAGAAGTTTCAGTAGCAGTGGAAGAGAAGAATAGAGATGGAAGTTGCAAGAATAGTAATACGAGTTATCAGCAATTTAACATTAAATCGACCACTGAGACTGCATCTAATGTAATTTTACTGAGTACATCAGCCACAGTTGTCGTAGTGGATAGGAATTGGCGAATTAAGTTGAATTCATGCCCTAATTAACTGTAAGCCAGTATTGATTGAAAAGCAGAACATTGTGAGAGTAAGGGTGTTTACTGCAAGGTTCTTCAAATACATTAGCAGAATAGACAAAGCATCCTCTCCCAGAGCAACATCTCCATCAGTAGGTACACAAAAATACTGGAGAAACTCAGCGGGTGCAGCAGCATCTATGGAGCGAAGGAAATAGGCGACGTTTCGGGCCGAAACCCTTCTTCAGACTGATGGGGGGTGGGGGGGGGGAGAAGGAAGGAAAAAGGGAGGAGGAGGAGCCCGAGGGCGGGGGGATGGGAGGAGACAGCTCGAGGGTTAAGGAAGGGGAGGAGACAGCAAGGGCTAGCAAAATTGGGAGAATTCAATGTTCATGCCATCCGGACGCAAGCAACCCAGGCGGAATATGAGGTGCTGTTCCTCCAATTTCCGGTGTTGCTCACTCTGGCAATGGAGGAGACCCAGGACAGAGAGGTCGGATTGGGAATGGGAGGGGGAGTTGAAGTGCTGAGCCACCGGGAGTTAAGGTAGGTTATTGCGGACTGAGCGGAGGTGTTCGGCGAAACGATCGCCCAACCTCCGCTTAGTCTCACTGATGTAAATCAGCTGACATCTAGAGCAGCGGATGCAGTAGATGAGGTTGGAGGAGATACAGGTGAACCTTTGTCGCACCTGGAACGACTGCTTGGGTCCTTGAATGGAGTCGAGGGGAGAGGTGAAGGGACAGGTGTTGCATTTCTTGCGGTTGCAACGGAAAGTGCCCGGGGAGGGGGTGGTACGGGAGGGAAGGGAAGAATTGACAAGGGAGTTGCGGAGGGAGCGGTCTTTGCGGAAGGCAGACATGGGAAGATGTGGCGAGTGGTACCATCACTATTCTTGGCCATAATCAGCTAGCTCCATTAGGTGAAATTTTGTCAGCAAAACATCAGGTTCCTGAAACTCGAAATCTACTCCAAACTCCATCTGGGCAAGAGGTTTCCAGAAGATAGCGAGAATGCATCAAGGTTGATCTCAAAATTTCCTTGAAAAAGTGTGACGTCCTCAGCCATTCACGGGAATTCCAGGCCTTTGATCACTCAACATGCAGGAAGGTAATACAGCAGGTCACTGAAGGCCTGGAATCACCACAATAGGAGCATGAAAAGACCTCAGTGCAAACAGCCAAAAGAATGTAGAACATGCTTCACTATCCTTGTCCCAAACAACACCTGTTCCATTTATGGCCTTTTGTGAATTCAGTCAGTATTATACTTCTGAGAACCCCCAAAACAAGCGCAAGCAAGTTATTCTGAATCCTAAGGGGCAACCTATAGGAACTTTCTCCTTGTCAACATTTATCCCCAATTAAAGGCAAGAATTAGACTTTTATTTTGTGGTTAGCGAACCTTACTGCGTTCAACTATCGGACTGTTGTACAAAAAAGACTCCCATTTATATAGCGACCTTCCATCCAGTAATAATGTTTCAAAAAGATAATAAGGTATTTTCACCCTTTTGCAACATTCTTACTGGTCGAAGGTCGCAATATAAATGCTAGTTTATATGTAGAGGTCTAAGTACAATCGCTGGTTACATGCCATTTATGTTATGATGAAATAAGTCAGAGGGTTGTTGAAATTAAGAAAAGGGCCGGGCAAGCGAATACGGAGATGAACACATAAATAACAGCATCCAACAATCTAAATATAGAAATCTACTGCATAGCACATGTTTTAACGTGAAATGCGCAACACGGAAATATCGGGAGTACGATTTCCCGATACATCCCTTGAATCAAACGCAACAATTTAAACACACCGTGGAAAAACAAAACAATATGCAAACTGCGCAGGTCAGTGTAAGGCCCCGAGCACGTCAAACGCAGAAGAAATTCATTCGCATCGACACAAGTATGGGCGGCCATCGATAGAACTCACCTAATGAATGGTCTTCTTTAAACATCCATTTCATGTTGCCCACTGTGTCGGAGGATCTATTTGCTGAAAGAAAACAAACACCGTTACAATGTAACCCTCGGAGCTCGGCGCCGTCCCCTGCTGCCCGTCTCCACTAACCCTCGTCATAGGGAGGGGTGGCTGGGAGAACCGACTGTCTCAAGAGAGTTCAGGCAACCTGCGGGTACCGCGTCTTTTAAAACATTTCACATGAGATGGGTCACCATTGAATCTACCTTGAGTTATTGTAGGATGGTTTCAAGATACATTCAGGTCTGACACGATTAATTTCTTGGGAATAATCCATCCCTTAAAAAATGAAATGGTTTGTTCTGGAACATCAGCCGTCAAATTACATCATTCATAACTTTAAAAAGAAAATATTTTGATATACACTTTCTATTTTTCAGGCTAAATTCCAAACTAGGGGTAAGGATACGGCCTGAGAATGTGCTAATGGGAAACCTTTTTGAGCCACAAGAATGGATTATACTTTGATACAACTAAGACAACTTGCGCAGGCAATTAAGAGCCCATTATATTTGAATGTATAGACTGGATGGGATGGGGGGGGGGGGGGGGGGGATAAAACCGAGGGTTTCTTTCTTAAAGACATTTGGGTTTGGGTATGACTTGAGTATTAACAACAATCAGGTAAGTATAAACCACTTCGCTGATATTGCAACAGTCTGGTAGAGGAGTGAAATGGTATTATCAGAAATTGATTCTCTGTTCATACTCCTGGATAATCCTGACACATGAGCAAGGTGGGTTTTAATCAAGTTATAAATTGTGAAGTTGACGAATTGAAGAAGAAAACCTCCAAGAGTCACTTACTGAAACGTTGTTTGTCAAAATAATAAATTCATAGCACAATAAATTCATTGATTTATTAATGTATAGTTTTGAATTTTAAATATAATGGCATGTTTAAACACGGACCTTACAATATTTAATCTAGAAAATCCATGTTAACCATGATAGACAACATAGGGCCACAATATCCCAATCTCATCACCTCTGACAATCTGCCCTCTGCAGCTTCCACCTTTGTAATTCCACAACCCTGCACGACCAGTTACTATCTCCTTCCCAAAATTCACAAACAGGACTACCCTGGCAGACCCATTGTTTGGCCCTGTTATAGCTTCACAGAACTCATCTCCAAATACTTTGATTCTGTCTTGTCCTCCTTGTCCTGTCCCATTCGACCTACATCCGAGACACCTCAAATGCTCTTCAACACTTCAATGAATTTTAATTTTTAGACACCCATCCCACATCTTTACCATGGACATCCAGTTATTTTACACTTCTATTCCTCACTAGGAAGGACTCAAGGCCCTCTGATTCTTCCTTGAACTGAGGCCCAATCAATTCCCCTCAACCAATACACTCCTCAGCCTGGCAGAACTTGTCCTCACCATTAACAACTTTGACTACTCTCACTTTCTTCAAGTCAAAGTCTAGCCATAGACATGTGCTTGATCTGTGCCAGCATTTTTGTTGCTTACGTTGAATAGTCCTTGTTCCACACGTACACCCGCACCATTCTCAAACTCTTTCTCCACTACATTGACGACTGCATCAGGGCTGCCTCCTGCACCTGTGCAGAACTTGGTGATTTCATCAACTTTACTACTAACTTCCACCCTGCCCTCAAATTCACTTGGAGTATCTCTGACTCAGCTTTCTCAATCTCTACGTTTCCATCACAGGTGATAGGTTAATGAATGATGCCCATTACAAACCCATTGACTTCCATAGTTACCTTGACTACACTTCCTCCCACTCCACCTCTTTCAAGATCACAAATTCTTACTTTCAGTTTAGCTGTCTGCACCACATCTGCTCCTAATATTAGGCTTTCCACTCCAGCACATCTAAGATGTTCTCTTTCATCATTAAACATGGTTTCTTCCCTGCTGTCATGGATGGATCCCTCATCCGTGTCTCTACTGTGTCCCACATTCTGATCCTGCACCCTCTCCTCCAAGGCAGAACAAGGATGGAGTGACCCTGATCCTCCCCTTTCACCCAACCAGCCTCTGCATCCATCACATCATTATTCAACAATTTCACCACCTTCAATGTGATCTCACCACCAGTCACATATTCCCATCCCCACTCCTTTCCACAGGGCCCACTTCCTCTCCAACTTCTTGGCTCACTCATCCCTCCCCCCCCCCCCACCCCCCAACCATCCCCTCCCCGGGTACTTTTCTCTGTAACCAAGGAGATGTAACACCTATTCCTGCACATCCTTCCTCACCTCCATTCAGGGACCTCAATAGCCCTCTCAGAAAAGATAGAGGTTCATATGTACCACTTTAAATCTCATCTACTGCATTCAGCAGTCTCTATATGGCCTCCTTTACATTGGCGAGACCATTTGCAGAATAGGTAACGGTTTCATTGAATATGAGCTCAGTCCACCAAGGCCTGCTGGATCTCCCGGTTACTAACCATTTTAACTCCACTTCCCATTCCCACATTGACCTTTCTGTCCTGGACCTCCTCCATTGCCAGGATGAGACCATATGCTAACTGAAATAATGCACCTCATGTTCCGCTTAGGTAGGGGAACCCAATGGTATGAAGACTGAATTGTTCATTTTTTAGTAATCCCCACCCCCACCCCTTTCTCTTTCCTATGCTCTCCCATCCTAGTGCACACCAATTTATCCCCACTTCATGCCCCTCTTCTTCCCCTTCTACCTATATTCCTCTCTCTGGCTTTGTATTTCACTCCACTTCTCTCTTTATCTGGAACTATTGTATTTCCTTTTCATATACAACCTATTACTTTTCTACACACCCAACTGCCAATCAACCATCCCTTACCCATATTCACCTAATCCTTGCCAGACTTTGTTGCACCCCCAGCTCTCTTTACCAGCTTTTTGTTGTACTGCTACTACAATCAGCCTGCAGAGAGGTCCCTTCCTGAAACGTTGCCTATCCGTTCCCTCCACATATGCTGCCTGACCCACTGAGCACATTGTGTTTTGCTCAAGATTCCAGCACTTGCATTTCCTTGTTTCATCTTAATCATGAAATGGCCAGTTGATTTAGCCTCATCGAAAACTCACTTTCCAATGACTGTTTCATATTTTGATTCTTAAATCATTGTTTGTTTCTGCCCTTTGTTCTCCCACCAATGGCTATCACATCCTGATTGAATTGTAAATCAAGTGCTTGTGTGGTAATCACTTGAAGATAGTTGACTTGAAGCAATATTTACTTTGGCAGACCTGGCTTTCAGGATGGCTATAAAATGTTCTTATCCCAAATCAAGAGACTGTTTCTCTGGCCACTAATGCTTCCAGCATTTTCTGCTTTGTTTTGATTTTTATATTCTATTGTTTATGTACTCAGGTACCCAAACTCAATTCAACAGTGACACAGCCAAAATGAAATGAGCACCCCTCTGTTTTGTCATTGTGAAAATGAAAGGTGAATAATTTATAACATCTTCATCCACTTCCATATTCTTTCGCATGTATAGTCAATCAAGATAATGTTACACGATCTGGCCATATCAAAGGAACGAACAAACTATTAATTAGTCTAGAGAACCTACCAGACAGTTAGCATTAACAGAAGCTCCAAATGTTTTTTTAGAGATACAGCGCAGAAACAGGCCCTTTGGCCCACCGAGTCCACGCCGCCCAGCGATCCCCGCACATTAACACTACCCTACACACATTAGGGATAATTTTTACATTTACCAAGCTAATTTACCTACATATCTGTACATCTTTGTAGCGTGGGAGGGAACCGAAGAATTTCGGGGAGAACGCACAAACTCTGTACTGACAGCACCCATGGTCGAGATCGAACCTGGGTCTCCGGCACTACAAGCACTTTAAGGCAGCAACTCTACCGCTGCGCCACCCTGGTTGTAGCACAGAAGAACCTACACTATGTGTGTTTGACCATTTTGTTAGTGGAAGCACTTTCTCTCTATCTTCTTTGTTGGGAAGATCAGAAAATGTAGAACACCCATGTTGCCTTATCAAAAACCCTTTAATGACTGCTTCACATGATTTTGCATCACAACCTCACACTTCCAAGGAGAAAACCTTCAGCTTTATCCATATAACTGAAGTTCCTCATCACCTGAATGATTTTAATCAATTCCTTCTGCACCCTATCAGACACCTTGTTAACATTCCAAAAGTGTGATGCCCAGAACTTGACACAATAGTCCAGTTGTGGCTGAACCAGTATTTTATAAAGGTTCATAAGATAGGTTTAAGCTAAACCAACGAAACCCATTTAATCAACTTTTTACTACTATTTCAACTCAATAACAATTAAACAAAACAGTAAAGTGAAAGTGTTTCTAAGTACCTCTAATCAAAAAAAAAAGTTGCTTTGTCCTTATTTGCCTCAATTATGAAACTTGAAGTGCACATTCCAGGAGCCTGGAGTTGGCATGCATCCAATGCCACATGCCTATTGACGCCGAATGGGTGTGGATAGAACCTTGGTATCAAGGGTGGGGAGAAACAGAAACTAGAGCTCCCCACAAAACTAATCATCAAAGCAAGGCAAATCGTCCAGTTTATTGTCATATGACACCTAGGGGGGCGCAGCACAATGGCAGCCTCGGCAAGAGTCTGTCTGTCTTTTCGTCTTTTTTTTGTTATTTTGAGTGTATTTTAAAAGTATGTGTCAATGTTCTCTGGTTTGTTTTATGTGGGGGGTCGGGGGAAACTTTTTTTTTCAGTCTCTTACCTTGCTGGAAATGCGATTGTTTTCCGGATTGTATCTCCGGTCTCTCTGCGGCCTAACATCATGGAGGTGGTGGCCTCAGGACTGACTTTGAGCCTCACCGTAGGGACGTGGACTACCGTCGGAGCCGATCCCTTGCCTGCAGATTTCACTATCGAGGAACACGCAGTCTCAGGTAGAGACCGATGTCGGGAAGCTCCAAACCATGCGGAAGGTTTCGACCAGCCGCGACCCGGGGTCATATCGCCCGGCGCAGGGAAGCTGTGATTCCCCCCTGATGCGGGAGCTTGTCCGCCCCGACACGGAGGGCCCGACTGCCGGCTACAGGAGCCAAGATCACCCCAGCAACAAAAGGCTTGAGGCCCCTAACCGTGGGAGAACAAAGAAGGGAAGAGATTGACTTTTTTTCGCCTTCCATCACAGTGAGGAATGTGGAGGAGTCACTGTGGTGAATGTTTGTGCTAAAATGTATTTTGTGTGTTCTGTTGCTTTTTATTGGTATGACTGTATGGCAATTCAAATTCCTCGTAAGTTGCAAAACATACTTGGCTAATAAAGTATGATTACGATGATAATTTTGATGATGATATGTACAAGTACGGTGAGGTACGATACGATAGAGCTTTATTTATCCCAGGAGGGAAATTGAACAGCCAACTGTCATAAAACATAAGATATATGAAACATGAAATTAAAGTGACGTATGGAAAGGATTGGGAATGTGCAAAGATTGGCGGAGGGGGATGTGGGGTGGGGCTACCCCACAACAGAAGGGGGAGGAGTTGTACAGTTTGATAACCACTGGGGAAAAAGGATCCCCTGTGGCGTTCTGTCCTGCATCTTGGTGGAACCAATCTGTTGCTGAAGGTACTCCTCAGGTTGACCAGTGTGTCATGAAAGCTGTATTGTCCAAGATGCTCTGCAGTTTGAGGGGCATCCTCAAACTGATCCAATGCCAACTGATCCACAATGATGAAACTTGAAGTGCACATTCCAGGAGTTGGCGTGCAGCCAATGTGACGCCTATTGGCGCTGGCTGAGTGTGGATAGAGCCTTGATATCAGGGGTGGGGATATCACAATGGAATTTTACTTGCAGCACCACAACAGGCACAAGGACTCAGACAGCACATATAAACACAAATTAAATAATACATAAATAACACATAACTCCTATAAGATAATAAAAGAGAAAAAAATGCAGACCAACACAATAGTGCAAAAACATATTTAGAAAAAAATAATACATGGTGTATTATTCTGTTATTGAGGTAGGATTAGAGTTGGTCGGTTCAAGAACCCGGTAGTTGCAGGAAAGCAGCTGTTCTGGTATCTGATGTTGCAACTTCAGGCTTCTGTACCTCCTTGCCTGATGATAGCAGCAAGGAGAGGCCTTGGCTGAATGGTGGGAATCCTTGATGATAGATGCTGCTTCTTGCAGCATTCCTTGTGTAGATGCATCCGATGGTGCGGAGGGCTGTGCCCGTGATTGATCAAGCTGAGTCCATCTGAGACCTGCATCTAGTTTAGTCCCAAAACATTCTACTTCATCCAGAAAGTAATTTTTTATTGTACTTTGAATGACTGCTAAGCAGTGCATGGGCATTTCCTTCAAGAGACGAGTGTTTCATTGTCATATGTACTGATGAGGCCCATAAACACAGAAAATATATAATAATTAATTACACAATAAAATAATAATTATATTAGATAACCATTATAGTCCAAGAAAAAAGCCGGAGTCTGTAGTGCAACCAAAGGCACAGTCCAGAGAAGATCATAGTTGTTGATGTTAGTGTTCAAGAGCCTGATGATTGTGGGAAGAAGCTGTTCTTAAACCTGGTGCTCATGGCTTTCAGGCTCCTGCATCTTCTCTCGATGGTGGGAATGAAATGAGGGAGTGGCCAGGATAGTATAGGTCTTTGTGTTCAAGAGGAACTGCAGATGCTGGAAGATCGAAGGTACACAAAAATGCTGGAGAAACTCAGCGGGTGCAGCAGCATCTATGGAGCGAAGGAAATAGGTGACGTTTCGGGCCGAAACCCTTCTTCAGTCTGAAGAAGGGTTTAGGCCCGAAACGTCACCTATTTCCTTCGCTCCATAGATGCTGCTGCACCCGCTGAGTTTCTCCAACATTTTTGTGTACCTTAGTATAGGTCTTTGCTTATATTGGCATCCTTTTTGAGGTAGTACCTCCTACTTGTCATTTTGATGGCAGGGAGGTCAGTATCTGTGATGAAACAGGCAGATAGATACAAAATGCTGGAGTAACTCAGCGGGACAAGTAGCATCTCTGGATAGAAGGAATGGGTGACGTTTCAGGTCGCTGTGTTACTCCAGCATGTTGTGTCTATCTTCAGTTTAAACCAGCAACTGCAGTTCCTTCCTACACATGAACCAGGCTGTGGGACAACTAGTCAATATGGTCTTTACTGTACATCTGTAGAAGTTCCTTATGACTAAATATTATATCCCAAGAGATAGATGTTTGATTTCTCTCAATAGTTTCCCAAAATCAGCACTTGGCCTTCCATTACATTTGTTATGAGAATGGATGGTAATACTGAACAGCACCAGTATTATGATTTTTTTTTAACTTAACTACACATAAACAATCAATGGGATCAACAACAATTAAATGTTAAGAAACCGTAAACTATTTTAAGAATTCAAGATGTAATTGTTTTGTTTCCTCCCTTTTTCTCTCTCTCTCTCTGTCATTTGTGCCACTCCTGGAGTCTGGTGTTGTCATGCAGCCAATGTGACGCCCATTGGAGCCAGCCAGCCATAAGACAAAGCCTTGAAATCGAAACAGAAAACAATGAATGCAGCGTTTCCAGCTTTTATTTCAGATTTCCAGCGTTACAAATGTTTGATTTTCCCAATGTTGGGGATGTTACCTTTGGAGAGGTTGATGACATTGTACACTTGCCTTGCCAGTGGATATGGTGGAATTGGGTGCAATAACATTGGTGGTTTCTGTTCATTTATTTAAGGTGCACGTTGGTAGTGAACGCTCAGAAGCTTGTAGAAACAAAAGCACGTAAATAGGAACATACGTGGTCGGCTTGAGGCTGCCCCACTTCTTAATGGCACAACAGAAATTGGAAGGACAGCATCTCATATTTCGCTTGGGCAGCTTACAATCCAGCGGTACGGTTTTTGATTTCTCTAACTTCAAGTAACCCTTGCTTTCCCTCTCTCTCCGTCCCTCCCTCATCCTTGTTCTCCTGATTAAATATTACTAATTGTAAGCCATGTTGTCACCTTTCCCTCAGATAACAATGAACCATTCTATATTTCCTTAACATCTAATTTGATCTGTCATTTTCACACCAATATCTCTAGACTCCTGCTCCCCTGACTCTCAATCTGAAGAAGGGTCTCGACCCAAAACATCATTCATTCCTTCTCTCCAGAGATGCTGCCTGTTCGCTGAGTTACTCCAGCATTTTGTGCCTATCTTCAGTGTCTCTATCTTCAACAATATCATGACTGATCCAGTCTCGGCTTTGATATCACTTTTTCGCACCCTCCTCAAACCCCTTGACTTCCTTAAATTTCAAATGACTGTCCATCTGCACCTGAATATAAAGAAAAACTCTGCTCCCCAGCACTTTGGAGTAGAGAATAAGAAAGATTTATAACCCTCTGTGAAAAGAACTTCAGTGGACAGCACCGTAGCACAGTGCCAGAGACCCAGGTTCAATCCTGACTATGGCTGCTGGCTGTACGAAGTTTGCACTTAGAAGCAGAGCCCATAGCAATATTTAAGAGGCAGGCATATGAAAAAAACAGGGAATGGAGCGATATAAATTATGTGCAGGTAGGTAGTAGTAGTTTAAAATGACATCATGATTGGCACAGCATTGTGCGCCAAAGGGCCTGTTCCTGTGTGGTATTGTTTTATGACAACACATTGTAGGAATGAAACAGATTTCCATTGCCAACAGATTGCTTGCCATCAATTTATGAAATGTTTGCATACCCAGACCAGTTGTCAAATTTTAAATTAAATATCTGCCAACCCTTTTAGGTGCTTATTGGATTGAATTTTATTGACTATACAATCAATAACAATTGGTTACTTAATAGTAGAAACTCAACTAGACAGGCAAATACCGTGCCCTCCATAATGTTTGGGACAAATACCTATCATTTATTTATTTGCCTCTGTACTCCACAATTTGAGATTTGTAATAGAAAAAATCACGTGGTTAAAGTGCACATTGTCAGATTTTAATAAAGGCCATTCTTATACACTTTGTTTTCACTATGTAGAAATTACAGCATTGTCTATACATAATCCCATTTCAGGACACCACAATGTTTGGGACACAGCAATGTAATGTAAATGAAAGTAGTCATGTTTAGTATTTTGTTGCATATCCTTTGCATGCAATGACTGCTTGAAGTCTGTGATTCATGGACATCACCAGTTGCTGGGTGTCTTCTCTGGTGATGCTCTGCCAGGCCTGTATTGCAGCCATCTTTAGCTTATGCTTGGTTTGGGGGCTAGTCCACCTCAGTTTTCTCTTCAGCATATAAAAGGCATGCTCAATTGGGTTCAGATCAGGTGATTGACTTGGCCACTCAAGAATTTACTATTTTTCAGCTTTGAAAAACTCCTTTGTTGCTTTAGCAGTATGTTTGGGATCATTGTCTTGCTGTAGAATGAACCGCCGGCCAATGAGTTTTGAGGCATTTGTTTGAACTTGAGCAGATAGGATGTGTCTATACACTTCAGAATTCATTATGCTACTACAATCAGTAGTTGTATCATCAATGAAGATAAGTGAGCCATACCTTCAGCAGCCATACATGCCCAGGCCATAACACCCCCACCACTGTGTTTCACAGATGAGGTGGTACGCTTTGGATCTTGGGCGGTTCCTTCTATCCTCCATACTTTGCTCTTGCCATCACTCTGATATAAGTTAATCTTCCTCTCATCTGTCCACAAGACCTTTTTCCAGAACTGTGGTTGCTCTTTTAAGTACTTCTTTTCAAACTGTAAATTCGCCATCCTATTTTTGCAGCTAACCAGTGGTTTGCATCTTCAGTGTAGCATCTGTATTTCATGAAGTCTTCTGCGGACAGTGTTCATTGACAAATCCACACCTGACTCCTGAAGAGTGTTTCAGATTTGTCGGACATTTGGGAAATTTTTATTTATTATAGAGAGAATTCTTATGTCATCAGCTGTGGAGGTCTTCCTTGGCCTGCCAGTCCCTTCGCGATTAGTAAGCTCACCAGTGCTCTCTTTTTAATGATGTTCCAAACAGTTGATTTTGGTAAGCCTAAGGTTTGCCTGATGTCTCTAACAGTTTTATTCTTGTTTCTCAGTCTCATAATGGCTTCTTTGACTTTCATTGGCACAGCTTTGGTCCTCGTGTTGATAAATAGCAATAAAAGTTTCCAAAGGTGATGGAAAGACTGGGGGAAAGACTAGGCGCTGAGAGCTCTTTTATGCCTCCATTAAGGAGGCATTTAAACACACCAGAGCAATTACAAACACCTGTGAAGCAATGTATTCCAAACATTATGGTGCCCTGAAATGGGGGGAACTATGTATAAACACAGTTGTAATTTCTACATGGTGAAACCAAAAGGCATAAACATACCCTTTAATAAAATCTGACAATGTGCACTTTAATCACATGTGATTTTCTTCTATTACAAATCTTAAATTGTGGAGTACAGAGGCAAATAAATAAATGAAGGGTCTTTGTCCCAAACATTATGGAGGGCACTGTAGGCTACTGGGGGAGAAGGACAGACCAATTACTCAGTACTTCAATTGTTTTACCTCTGCACTATTCAAAACAGTTCAATTGCTCTCTCTGCAGATCAAAACAGTGTTGGATAATGGCTGATTCTCTGTTCTGTTGGTTCTAGCTAACTTTCATCCCCCATCTAGCTATCTATCTTCTACCTATCTACCTTCTTCTTCAATCTATCTATTTATCTATCTATCCATCCATCTATCTATCTATATTACTATATTGATCACTTCCTGTTTTTCTGTTTCATGATTTTTGAAATAATGCTGCCACTTACGGCTGTGATTTTTGGCCAGCTTACTCAGAGTCCCCCTCCGCTGCGCAGGACAAGAGGATTTTTCCCATCGATGAAACATAAAAGAGTTCTTAATGTTGGCATTCTCTCTGCTGCCCCTGCTGGTGGGAGGGTGAGGGACTATAAAACCCGGAAGTGTAGTGCCTCAGTCAGTCTCTGCAAGATGGGGGAAGTGAGAGGATCACGTCTCTCAGTCTGAGCTGTGAATAACACTGAACACATGTCTACTAAACTGTGAGTGTGGCTTTACTGACCTTGAGTGCCCTTAATGTGGTTTGAAAATGAAAATGTGGTTGGGTTGAAGTAAAAGCACTGCAAATGGTTGGTGGGGCTTTGGGGTGAAGTAAAAGCACTGCAAATGGTTGGTTTGGGTTGAAGTAAAAGCACTGCAAATGGTTGGTTTGGGGTTTTGGGTTGAAGTAAAGCACTGCAAATGGTTGGTGGGGGGTTTGGGTTGAAGTAAAAGCACTGCAAATGGTTGGTGGGGGTTTTGGGTTGAAGTAAAAGCACTGCAAATGGTTGGTGGGGGAATTTTTGGTTGAAGTAAAAGCACCGCATATGGTTGATGGGGGGGGGTTTGTGTTGAAGTAAAAGCACTGTAAATGGTTGGTGGGTGGGGGGGGGGGGGTTGGGTTGAAGTAAAAGCACTGCAAATGGTTGGTGGTGGGGGGGTGGGGGTGGGTTGAAGTAAAAGCACTGCAAATGGTTGGTGGGGGTTTTGGGTTGAAGTAAAAGTACTGCAAATTGTTGGTTTGGGGTTTTGGGTTGAAGTAAAAGCACTGCGAATGGTTGGTGGGGGTTTTGGGTTGAAGCAAAAGCACTGCAAATGTTCGGTGGTCTAAACTTGACAACTTCCTGTTTGCACTGTATATTGATTTTAGATAAAACGCTACCACTTACGGCTGTGATTTTTCGCCATCTTACTCAGTCCCCCTCCGCTCATCAGGTGCAGAGGATTCTTCCCATCAATGCAAAATAAAAGCGTTATCAGTGTTTAAAAAATGTTGATCCTGTCAATCACGCCATGAAGGCCACACCTTTTCCGGTGGGAGGGATTATAAAACCCGGAAGTGTGGGTGTGGCTCAGTCTCATGATGGGGGAGGGAGAGGTCACGACTCTGTGTGAGCTGTGAATCAACTGAACACACTGAATATCTACTGAACTGTGAGTGTGGTGTTTTGTGTGGTTTTATGGTGGTTTCATCCTGCTTGAAATGGTATGAAACTGCATTTGAATGTAGTGGCCTTGCACCCTGCATGAAATGATATGAAACTGTATTTGAATGTGGTGGCCTTGCACCCTGCTTGAAATGGTATGAAACTGCACTTGAATTCGGTGGCCTTGCACCCTGCTTAAAGTGATAGGAAACTGCACGTGAATTTGGTGGCCTTGCACCCTGCTTGAAGTGGTATGAAACTGCACTTGAATTTGGTGGCCTTGCACCGTGCTTGAAGTGGTGAGAAACTGCACTTGAATTAGGTGGCCTTGCACCCTGCTTGAAATGGTAGGAAATCGATTTGAATTTGGTGGCCTTGCACCCTGCTTGAAATGGAATTTCAAGGAATAGCCGTGAGTCAACTGCCAGCCCACCAGCCGTGAGTGAGCTGCCAGCACATCAGGCTTGAGGGACTGAGCTGCCACCCCAAGAATCCATTTGGCCCACTGTCCATATTAGCCCTCTGGAGACCAGTCCCTTCAGCCCACAACATCCATACCAGCGCTCCAGAAAGCACCCCCCCCCCCCCCCACCCCACCCCACTGGTCACCAATATTGGAATTGCTGGAGAGGTGAAATATTGCATTGGGGGACCAGCCCTCCAGTATGAACATGGGACCCAACGGGTCTCACTCAGTCTAGTACATAACTAAAACTGATCTTGCGCTCTTATGGTTTGCGGGGTATTTCTATTTGTGCAAAAACGGTACGCGATAGCGCTACGATTTTCCACCAGGTTCCGCCACCGTTCTCCTGTGCTGCGAGTGCAACAAGTTTCGTTTCGGTCGGTGGTATATTGTAAAAGTTATCGACGTTTAAAAATCTTTAAAAACTCGCGTGCGCAGGTTCTTTTAGTCAGCAGATTGGTCGCTTCAGTCAGTCAATGCCATGGCCGGAATGGCGACGCCCCTTCCTGCCCCACCGGCGGTGGCCTGTCCTGCCTCACTCACAAACTCCTCTCTCCCCTCCTCACAGTAACTTGTATCGTGTCCCCCACCACCGGCGGCCGCTGCGGGGAGGGGGCTGGTTCAGTGGAGGCCCTGGTCCCATCTCTCTCTCCCTCATCACTCACCAATCTCCCCCGGCCGCTCTCTGCGGCAATGGCAGACCAGTCTACCCGCCCCCCCGGGTCTGTCTCTCCCGCCACCACCGTTGTGGTAACTAACCCTCACGGCCTTCTCGGAGATCTTCTCCACCAGCTCATCGAAACTCGTGGTGCCCACCGTGACGAACACCGACTCCTTCCTCCCCCCCCCGCGGTCCGGCAGCGAGCAGGTAGGCGGGAGGGAACGGGCCGAGCGGCAGCAGCAGTCGGTCGGACAGGACGGAGACGGTCCGAGGGAGGGAGAGTCGGTTTGCAGGGTGGCTGACCAGTTTGAGTAATTCACACGCACACACACACAATGCAAACTGCTCCAATCGTCAAGTCAACGGGATCTAAACCACAACTAACAATGAATAACCTGTGCGGGAAGGAACTGCAGATGCTGCTTTTTATGGGTGGAGGGAGGGAGTGACTGAGGGTAGGGGAATGGGGAGGGAGGGAGAGGCAAGGAAGGGATTGGGGAAGGGAGGAGAGGGGAAAGATCCTGGGGAGGTGAGGAGGGAGAATGGGGGCATTGAGGGAGAGGGGGAAAGTTGGGGAGGTTAGGAGAGTGGGGAGGAGGAGGAATAGAGGGCGAGGTGGGGGGGGGGGGATGGGGAATAGAGGGAGAGGAGGGCAGTGGGGGAGGTCAGGAGGGATAGTGGGGGGGATAGGGGGAGGTGAGGATTGGGGGATAGAGGGAAAGGAGGTGGGTAGGGAGGGGAAAGGAGTTATGGAGGGAGGAACTAAGGGTAGGGGAAAGGAGAGGGAGGGAGATGTGAGGAAGGGATAGATTGGGGGAGTGGAGTAGGAGAGGGGAAAGAGGGAGGGTGAAGAGGAGGGGGAGGGAGTGCTGGGGGTTGAGGGGAAATGAGCCGTTGGGGGCAATGCGTGAGTGGTGCAATATTGCATTGGGGAACGGGTTGCATTGATGGACCAGGCCTCCCGTGTGACAGGGAGTCAATGGGTCCCACTTAGTCTAGTCTTATAATTAATGATTGACTATTCTGATATTTCTTTTTTAACTCGCAGCCTAAATTTTGTGAGTTACCAAATGTTTGACCTCCTGTTCAAACATTTGTGGATCTGTAGCAAAATTGACATACTCCCAGATAGAGTTCCTGACTGCATCCTCGGGACCTGTACAGGTCAGTTGGCAGAGGTATTCACAGACATCTTTAACTTCTCACTACTCCACTGCGAGGTCCCCATCTATTTCAAGACATCTACCATCATCCTGGTGACAAAAAAAAGTTTCAAGGGACTGTTCAGGATGCACAGTATCTCCAGCCTATGCAAACAATCTTGATCCATTGCAGATTGATTACCATTGCAACAGGTCCACAGTACACACACCATCTCCCTGGCCCTAAACTCATCTCTGGAACATCTAGTTAAAAGGACTCCTACATTAGACTCATATTTATTGACTATAGCTCTGCATTCAACACCATAATCCTATCCAAACTCCTGGTCCGAGGAAGCAGCACCATTCTCGGCCACTGGATCATTGACTTTCTGAGCCACAGACCACAATCAGTGAAGATATGTGACACCACCTCCACCACAATAATTCTCAACATCGATGGCCTGCAAGGATGTGTTCTCGGTCCCCTTCCTATACTCCCTCTACACCCATGACTGTGCGGCCAAATTTGGCTCTAGTTCCAATTACAAGTTTGTAGATGACACCACTGTGATGGGTTGAATCGCAAACAATGACGAGACAGAGTACAGGAAGGAGATAGAGAACTTAGTAAGGTGGTGCCAGGACAACCCCTTCTCAATGTCAGCAAGATGAAGGAGCTAGTTATCAACTTCAGGATAAGCAGTGGATTAAATGTCCCAATTATCATCAATGGTGAAGTGGAATTGCTTAAGAGCTTCAAGTTCCTTACGATACGATAGAAATTTATTTGTCCTAATATTGCCAATGATATGTCATGGACCAACCACATCGATGCAATAGCGAAGAAGGCACACCATCACCTCTACTACCTTAATGGATTGAGGAAATTCAGCATGTCTCCAACAGTTTTCCAAACTTCTACAGATGCACAACAGCATACTATCAGGTTGCATCACTGCTTGGTTTGGGAACAGGTCTGCCAATGACCACAAGAAATTACAGAGAGTTGTGGATGTCGTCCAGACCAGACTCCCCACCTTGACTCCATCTTCACTTAACACTGCTTTGGAAAAAACAACCAACATAATCAAAGAGTTTTCCACTTGGGTAATGCCTTCATCTCCCTGCTCCCATCAGGCAAAAGATACAGAAGCTTGAAAGCACGCTCCGTCACTCACAAACAGCTTCTTCCTTTGTGTAATCAGGTTTCGGAAATGTCCTTCCATAATCTCGGGTCTGGTTCATCTCTCCCCATTGTGGGATATTGTATTCTTACGCTAAAATGCTGAGAACTATATTCTGCTCTCTATATCTTCCCTTTTGCACTACCTATTGCACTTGAGTTTGATTTGACTGTATGAATATAAAGTATCTGATTTGATTGGATAGCATGCAAAGCAGGCTTATCACTCTACCTAATGATAATAATTCAAACCCCAAATCATACTTACAGAATAACTTTTAGACAATGTAGCTGATGTCTCCATTGCAACTCCTGGGCTCAATGTAAATTAAAAAAAATCTTATTACTGGTATTGTATTGGAAGGCTATACAGAAAGCTCTGCTTTGTCAGGATAGTTCCAAAGCCTATAGACTTTGGCAAATTCAGCATGCTCAGCCATTTCTTGATTTCACTGCCCTATCATTTATTGCAAGTCCATCCTCTCCCAATATAAGAAATAATCCAGACATGCAGTATTGCTTGCAGTATATTGAATTTACTAGAGTTTACTGGCAAGGGGGATTTGAAAAACAAAGATGGCTGCATCTGATAAACGCAGTACATAGGGACATAAGAGACTATAAATGCTGGAATCTAGAGCAAAAGACAAACTACTAGAGAAACTCATAAGATCAAGAAGCATCTATGGAAGCAAATACATGGTTAACATTTTGGGTTGAGGTTTGTATCAGGACTGAGTGAGTAGAGAGAAGGCAGTCAGTATAAAGTGTTGACAGCGAGGAGTGAGACAGGGGCTGGTAAGTGATGTGGAAAATTGCAAAGAGTATAAGAAACAACAGTAGGCAACAGGGAGAGAGGGATTCACATAACTGCCATTGAAAAGAGAACTTCTTTAAAGTCAGCATGACGAAGAGAATTTGTAGTACAGTAGCAAGATGTTAATATAAGAGACTGTAGAAGTCGAAATCTTAACCAAAAACCCCATCAAACTGCTGGGGAAACTCAATGAATCAAGCAGCACGGAGGCAAAAATGATGGTTAATGTTTTGGGATGAGGCCCTGCACATGGTGCATGCTCTTACTTTAATACAACTTAAATTATTACACCACGATCCAAGTATCCCAATACAGAAATGGACTGGGAAATATCAAATACAATGTTACATTTTCTATATATGCCCTATCCACAAAATGCAGAACAAATCTAATCTGGCTAATTAGATTTCAATTTACTCTGAATCATGAAGTGTAATGAAAGGTGTACTTATTTCATTATTGCTTAGTCAAAATCCTGGAATTCCTTTTCTAATAGATCTGTGGTAGTTCTGTCATATTAATGTTTCAGGAACACAGCTCACTAACTTCTCATGGTGATGTGCCAGTTCTCATATTATGTGCCATGTGCCACGAAGGCAGGGATTCCATATGCCTTCTTTACCACCTTAACCATCTGTGCTGCCACTTTCATGAATCCATGAATTAGAACCTCTGGGCCCCATTATTTACCGTGCAAATCCTGTCCTTATTTGCCGTTCCAAAATTCATTGCATTTTCATAATTAAATTTCATTTGCCATTGCTCTGCCAAATTTCCAGCTGTTCAATAAAATGCTGTGGCCTTAAATAACTTTTCTTCAAATCTACATTACCATTAATGTTTGAATCATCTACAAACGTACTTATTATGCTTCATACATTCACATCCAAGTTATTAATGCATATCACAAACCTCAAGAGTCCCAGCACCAATCCTTGTGGTATAGAATTGGTCACGGACTTCCTGTCAGAAACTAAACCCTCTGGCTCCTATACAAAGTCTATTTTGGATCCAATTTGTCAACCTGCCTTCGACCCCATGGACTCCAACCTTCTGGACCAGATTACTACATGGAACTTTGTCAAATGCCTTACTAAAAGTCCGTGTAGATAATATCCACGACACTCCCCACATCAATATGACCTCCTCTGATCATTGAGCTGTGACATTGGATAGAGGACATTCAATATTCATCTTAGGTTCCCATAGAAGCCAATGGTCTTGATGTTTTCAAATTATCCCGCATTTACTTATCTTATTTCTTTTTTAACCTTAATTTTATCCTTGTATTATCATTGCTGAGGTGACCTGTTGTCTTGTCAAACACATTCCATTGTACCGTTGACCATGTGTTAATAATAATAATAATATATTTTATTGTCATTGCACATAGGTGCAATGAGATTTGGTATGCAGCTTCCATCCGATGTCATAACTTAAACAACTAATAAAATTTAGATACCCCGAGAAACATGATTTATTAAAAAAAACACAGTAAAACTGTCTAAAGTGCAAATATGTCTGTGCTGGGTCAATGTGCGACGTGACCATCCGAGGGAGACAGTTCATGGGGGTGGGGGGGAGGGCACTCAGCAGGGCCGGTTCAGAGCAGCGATAGATCTGGGGATGAAGCTGTTCCTGAGTCTGGAGGTGCGGGCGTAGAAGGCCTTGTAACGTCTGCTGGAAGGTAGGAGTTCGAACAGACTATTACAAGGGTGTGAGGAGTCTTTGTGGATGCTGACGGCCTTCCTGAGGCACCGTGTGTAGTAGATGCCCTCCAAGGCTGGTAGCTGTGTCCCAATAATCTTCTGCGCTCTGTGGACGACACGCTGAAGAGCTCTCCTCTCCGCCTCCGTGCAGCTGAGATGCCACACAGAGATGCCATACGTTAATATGCTCTCTGTGGTGCAGCAGCAGAAGGTTGTCAGCAGCTGTTGGGGCATACCAGTCTTCTTCAGTGTTCTCAGGAAGAACAGTGGTTGCTGTGCCTTCTTGACCAGCGCAGCGGTGTTGGTGGACCATGTGAGGTCCTCCGAAATGTGTGTGCCAAGAAACCTATAGCTGGACACTCTCTCCACACTGTCCCCGTAGATGTATTCCCCATTATGTGTCCTCCTGAAGTCGATAATCAGCTCCTTGGTCTTGGAGGTGTTTAGGGACAAGTTGTTACGTGAGCACCAGTCCGCCAGGTTCTGCACCTCCGCTCTGTAGTTTGTTTCATCACTGTTGGTGATCAGCCCGATCACCGTTGTGTCGTCTGCGAACTTGACGATGGTGTTGGTGTCGAATGCAGGAACACAGTCGTGTGTGAAGAGGGAGTAGAGCATAGGGCTCAGTACACAGCCCTGTGGTGTGCCGGTGCTCAGAGTGATAGTAGAGGACAGGTGCGGGCCCAGTCTCACTGCCTGCGGTCGCTCCGTCAGGAAATTCAGGATCCAGTCGCATATCGGCGAGCTGAGGCCTAGCTGGTGGAGTCTGGTGGTGAGCTTGGTGGGGATGACCATGTTGAAGGCAGAGCTATAGTCTATGAAGAGCATCCTCACGTACGTGCCCTGTCTTTCCAGGTGAGTCAGGACAGTGTGAAGAGCCAGAGCGAGGGCATCCTCTGTTAATCTATTTGCCCTGTATGCAAATTGAAGTGTCCAGTGAGGCAGGGATGCTGGATTTGATGTGAGAGAGGACCAGCCTTTCAAAGCACTTCATGGGTATTGGAGTTAAGGCAACCGGACGGTAGTCATTCAGGTTGGTGACTTTTGACTTTTTCAGCACTGGCACTATGGTAGCTGTCTTCAGGCACTTGGGGACCGTTGCCAGAGATAGAGACAGGTTAAAGATCCTCGTGAATACCTCAGCCAGCTGTACAGCACAGTCCTTTAGTACCCTTCCTTGGACTCCGTCCGGGCCTGCAGCCTTGCGTGGATTGACCCTACGCAGAGCACACTGTACCTCCTGAGTGCTCAGTGTTAAGACCTGTCCCTCTGCCATGGCCGGGGTTATTCCACTCCTGGTGGTGTTGCCAGTTTCGAAGCGGGCAAAGAAAGTGTTTAGCTCGTTGGCCAGTGTGATATCACTGTGGGGGCAGGCAGGGCCGCTCTTGTAGTCAGTGATGTCCCTGACACCCTGCCACATGCTTCTGGTGTCCGCGGTACTGAAGTGGTCTTCCACCCTTTGCCTGTGGATGTCTTTGGCCTTCTTTAACCTACATATGACAAATAAAACCGAGCTGAACTGAGATTGTGTTGAGAAAATGGTCTCAATGGAAACTTGGCTCAATGATGATTCATTGCAAACATAAAATATGGCACATGCAGGAAATTTCTACCTAAAATGTTCACCCTCTTACCATTTCCAATGGTTTTGCCTTATCTCCTTTTTCCAGCATAATCTGTTTTTATTTTGGTATAGATTTTCCCGATGCTGAAGGTTCCTAATTTTTCTGTGATTTAATCTGTCTGAACTACAGTGGGAGTACTGTAACCCTTATCATCAAGATCCAAGGACACAGAATAGAATATATGTTGAAGGTGACAGAAATGTCCGAGAATGATGTGTCAGGTGCAGAGGCCAGTGAGAGGAAAGACGAAATAGAGATTAGGGGAACTCTATTCTGATTCCATCCGGGTAGAGCGGGAGCAGAGATGATGCGGGTGAGGAATCCAACTATGACAGCGATAGAGATAGAGATCAAACAAGATGGCAAAGTCAGAGATAATACAAGTGAATTTGTGGGCAGGATGGAAGTTAGTGGCAAAGTTAATGAAATCAATAGGTTCTGCACGGGTCCAGATGGCAGCCCCGATGCAGTCAATAATGTAAGAATCAGAATATTTTATTGTCACATGTGACTAGGCACAGTGAAATTCTTTGCCTGCATACACAATGTATACAATTAACAGCCATCCACAGCGTTGACAAAGTTACAAAGCACGCCGGCTCACCCTTTTGTAACCCCCTCCCAAAAGTTCCCCCACACCGGGTCCCCATTGACTCCCCCCACATTGTTCTCCCCTCTCCTCCGTCACGGCGGTCTCTCACGCTGGGTCCTCCATTGTTCTTCCCCTCCCCCCTCCCGGTGGTCCTCCAGGCTCTTGTCGACCACGGGTCGACCCGCGAGGCATCATCGCCACTGCGAGGCTTCACCACCGCCGAGGCCCCATCGTCACGAGGCTTCACCGCTGCCGCCGCCAAGGCCTCACCGCTGTCAGTGCTCCACTTCACGCCTCTGTGGTGCCGACCTGGGCCCCAGCCACAGGCTCCGTCAGCAGCTTCGCCCAACCCGGGCTTCTACCCTTGAGGCCCGACCCAAGTTTCTACGTGGCGATCCGGGAGGCATCGAGACTGGCTATACCTTTAACATGAAGAGAGTGAAGGGAGTCAAATGAAAAGGACAAGTTCCACCAGGTGGAGCAGAGTGTTAGTGAGAAACTAATTGGGTTTCTGTTCAAGGAAGAACCAATGTACCTTGAGACCTTCCTAGTGCAGGATCTCTCCATCACAGGGGAAGGTTATTGACTACTACAAACCCACAGACTCCCAGTTATCTGGCCTTTACCTCCTCCCACCCTGCCTCTTACAATGACATTTCTCCAACTCAATTTCCCCATCTTCATCCCATCTTCTCCCAAGATACGGCTTTCCATTCTAGGACATCTGAGATGTTCTGTTTCCCCCTGCAGTTGTTGATGGACCCATACTCACATCTCTGTGTCCTGTAGATCTGCACCAGCTCCCCTTCCACCAAAGGGAACACGAAGAACTATATCCTTGTTCTTACTTTTCACCCAAGCAACTGCATCCATCACATCATTTTCACCACATTCAATGTGATCCCACTACCAGTCACATCTTCTCTCCCCACCCCTTTTTGCCTTCAACTGAAACAGCTCAATTCGCAACTCCTTGGTTCATACCTCCCTTCGCACCCAAACCATCCCCTCCCCAGGTACTTTCCTCCGTATTCACCGGCGACATAACATATCCTTCTTCACATCCATCCAAGGACTCCAGCAATCCTTCCTGATGAGAGGTTCACATGCATCTCCGCTAACCTCATGTTCCCAATGTGGCCTTCTTTACATCAGCAAGGCCAAGTGTAGATTCTGCAACCATTTCACTGAACACTTGCACTCAGAACACCAAGGAGAGGGAGTCGCACTGTCGAGGAGAGAGCCACGGTGGTGGGGAGGGAGCCGCACCTCCCTGAGCAAGGGAGGACCTGCGAGCAACTGGGGACAGAGAGGAGGGCCACTGCAAGCAACTGCTGTGAGCACAAGGCTACCGCCAGCGGGAGGCTGCCAAGAACGAAGGGAGAACCTGTTAGGGAGCTGCAGAGAATTTAAGAGGGACACGGCAGAGGGTGTCACCAAGAACAAAGAAGGACTCAACCCGAGTCTGCCAAGAATGAAGGGGGATCCGGCCAGGGAGGGGCCCGAGAACAAAGGGGGAGCTGGCGCCGGGTGACGGCAGGCAGAAAATAGGACTGTTCGGTGAACTTTTGTAACTTAGCACCAGAAATGTGGTGATTCTTGCGTACTGCCTAGGTGAGGTCTGCTCTATAATTTTACTGAGCTATAAGCAAAATAAAGCATTTTACTGTACCTAGGTACACATGACAATAAAGTATCATTGAATCATTCAAGGCTTGCTGGATCTCCCAATCACTAACCATTCTTAATCCTTTTCACATTCCCAAACTAATGTTTAGGAAAGAACTGCAGTTGCTGCTTTAAATCGAAGATAGACATAAAATGTTGGAGTAACTCAGTGGGACAGTCAGCATCTCTGCAGAAAAGGAATAGATAGTGTTTTGCGTCGAGACCCTTCTTCAGACTGGTCAGGGGAGTGGGTGGTATTGAGATAAAATGTAGTCGGAGACAGTTAGTAAGACTGGTCGCAGAACTGGGAAGGAATGGAGAGAGAGGGATAGCAAGGGCTACTTGAAGTTAAAGAAGTCAATGTTCATACTGCTGGGTTGTAAGCTCCCAAGCAAAATATGAGGTGCTGTTCCTCCAATTTGCGCTGGGTCTCACTCTGACAATGGAGGAGGCCCAGGACAGAACTGCCCAAACTAATGTTTCTGCTGCAGCCCTTCTCCATTGCCAATGTGAGGCCACACACAAACTGGAGGGGTAGCACCTCATATTCTGCTTGGGTAGCTTACAACTTAACAGCATGGACATTGACTTCTCCTAATTTAGATAACTAATCTACAAACCCCCTTTCCCCTACTCACCGCCCCCCCCCCCTTTTCCCTGTGCCCCACCAGGATTCACACCCATTTTTCTACTTCTCCCAGCCACCAATATTTCTTCCTTCAGATTTACATTTCACACCCCTTATATTATTAACTCCTTAAATCATACATTTTGTCATTTCATCTCTGCCCTTTGTTCCCCCCCACCCGTGTATCCACCCATGACTCATCAGGCATTGCTCTGCCCACACCAATCTTCCTACTACCTCCACCTCCACCTAAAATTCTCAGAAGTGATAAATTTGGCTGTAAATTTTTCTTCAGATGCGTTTTCATTTTGTATGTAAAAACCCACGAGAACCATGGGCGATTAAAAAAAATTACAGACAGATTTATCACTTCTGAAACTTTTTAGATGCCAAAGGAATCAAGAAAAAACACAAATAATGCCTTACTGTTGATGAAATGCAGTGAGCAAACGGCCAATGTTCGCCAAGCACTCTGGCTGTTGTTGTCCCTTCAGCTCTCGTTTCTATCTACCGTCATTTCTCCTCACTTTTGGAATTCTGAAGTAGGCTAAATGTCTCACACGCTTATCCCGATTTTCATAATTATTTTCAGCGCAAAAATTGACAATTTCAGCCGGTTTTAACGGGCCCGCTACGGTAGAAACTATGGTAAGTGCCTACCTGCAGTTCATCGCGTGTAATCCATTTGGAGTAGCGTAGCAACAGTACGGGTCATGGGTCGTGACCCGACTGCCGTGAAACCTCCCTATAACCCGCTGAGTTACACCAAAGATCTTATAGCGGTTTGCGTATATCTTCGGTATAAACCTGCATCTGCAGTTCCTTCCTACACGTACTTTTTTTGCTATTTAATCCAATTTCTAGTACACACTGACCTTGCCACATACCTGCTGTACACTTTGAGAAAATGCAAGGACATCCACTAACACACAACCAATTCAAACACAGTTAGGTCATAAGTGATAGGTGCAGAATTAGGCCATTCGGCCCGTCAAGTCTAGTCCGCCATTCAATCATGGCTGATCTGTCTCAACCTCCTAACCCCAGTTGAAGAATACAGACACAGAATGCAGGAGTTTGTCAGGCAGCTTCTCTGGAGAAAAGGAATAGGTAACGTTTCGGGTCGAGACCTTTCTTGACACCCGACCCGAAGCGTAGCCTGTTGATTTTTCTCCAGAGATGCTGCCTGACCCGCTGAGTTACTCCAGCTTGTTGAGTTGTGTCTATCCTGAGTGTAAAGCAGCATCTGCTGTTCCTCCCTAACCTGACCTGCTGTCCGCCATTGTTGTTGCCGCTCACATGAACCCGCCTTCTTCCCGCCGACATCGGTTGCCCCGGGAAACTATGGCAACCCGCGCGCGCCAATCCGAATCGACAACTGACTGAAAGAAGCTCGTTTAAAGATGGCCATTTATGAAGTCTTTACGCATCCCTCGCTAATTCGGTACAGGACAAGCATTTTCACAAAAGCGACGCTCTTTCTGCTGATAGTTTTGGCGCTCACGTACATCTCTCCACTTTTGGTTGCCTATAGGAGTCACGGTGAGTGACTGACGACCGTCAAGCGATGCGCCATTCCTGCTCGCGTCTAACTAGCTAAATGTTGGACATTTTATGACTGGGAATAATTACTTACAATATTCGAATTGAACATTGGAACTATTTAATTTTATTATTGAAGGTAGACGCATCCACAAGCTGGAGTAACTCGGCGGGTCAGGCAGCATTTCTGGTGAAAACATATCAGGCAGCAATGAAGTTGACCATATGATATTATGATGTACATAATACATTTTAAGTTTGAGTTTAGTTTATTGTCATGTGTACTGAGGTACAGTGAAAAGCTTACAATCAAGTCATCCACAGTGTACAGATAGATACATGATGAAGGGAAAAACGTTTAGTGCACGATAAAGTTTATGGTAAAGGGGGAAAGATTCAATTTAATAGGAATCTGAGAAGTAACTTTTTCACACAAAGGATGGTGGGTGTATGGAGGTAGTTGAGGCAGGGACTATTGCAACGTTCAAGAAACAATTGAAAAGGTATATGGATATGACAGGTTTGGAGAGATAAGGGCCAAATGCAGGCAGGCAGCACTTGGTCGTGTGGCAAGTTGGGCCGAAGGACCTGTTTCCACATTGTATGACTCTAAGATAAAGTCCAGTAAAGTCTGATCAAAGATAGTCCAAGTGTCTCCAATGAGGTAAATGGTAGCTCAGGACTGCATTCTAGTTATTAGTACGATGATTCAATGGCCTTGATAATAGCTGGAAAGAAACTGTCCATAAATCTGGAGGCTGTGCGTTATCACACTTCCATGCCTGGCCGGGATGTGACTCATCTTTTAGGATGCTGGCGGCATTGCTGAGGCTGCGTGAGATGTAAATGGAGTCAATGGAAAGGAGATTGGTTTGTGTGATAGTCTGGAATTTGCAATTCTCTGCAAATTCTTGCGGTCTTGGATGGATCAAACCATGCTGTGATGCATTCTGGTAAAATGCTTTATACAGTGCATAAAATGTTGTCTATGGTATTTTAAGGAGTTTATATAGTGCAGTTGTAAGTTTTGGCTTAAAATCATGTTTTAGTGCATTGTAGAAGTATGATTTCAATGTTTTTTGTTTGAAGTATTTTTAAGAGATAACTTTTTAAGGGGTAACTTTTTCCAGACAAAGGGTGGTGGGTGTATGGAACAAGTTGCCAGAGGAGGAAGTTGAGGCAGGGACTATCCCAACATTTAAGAAACAGATAGACTGATACATGGATAGGACAGGTTTGGAGGGATATGGACCAAAAGCAGATAGTGTAGCTGGGACATGTTGGAGGGTGTGGGCAAGTTGCGCCGAAGGACCTGTTTTCACACTGTATCACTCTATGACTACATTATACCTCCACCATGCATGAATGCTTCAAAATCAAGTGGTCGAGTTTTATTGCCATATACTCAAGCATAGAAACATAGAAAATAGGTGCAGGAATAGGCCATTCGACCCTTCGAGCCAGCACTGCCATTCAATATGATCATGGCTGTTCATATAAAATCAGGACCTATTTCCTGTTTTTTCCCCATATCCCTTGATTTCGCAAGCCCCAAGAGCTAAATGTAATTCGCTTGAAAACATCCAGTGAATCGGCTTCCACTGCCTTCTGTGGCAGAGAATTCCACAGATTCACAACTCTCTGGGTGAAGAAAGTTTGTCCTCATCTCAGTCCTAACTGGCCTACCCTTTATTCTTAAACGGTGACCCCTGGTTCTGAACTCCCCCAACATCAGGAACATGTTTCCTGCAGTTACAGTAAGTGAAAATCTATCAGGCAAGCAGGATGCTTTCTCCAACCACCCCCATTTGAAGGCCGCTATCTTCCACCGTTTCTACCCAGTGCTTGGTACCTACTTCCAGCAGCCACTGGTTGTCCTCCAGGATGCACCGAGCTGCAGCCTGAAGGGCCTGTCCCACAGACGATCTTTTGGGCGACTCCAATGGCAACAATTTTTGCTGTCGGAGGTTGTCGCGAGGTGTCGTAGGTGAATGCTAGTCAAACTAATCCCCGACAGTCGCCTAAAGAGTCGCCTCAGTGGGACCGGCCCATAAGCGCATGGGAATAGCGTAGATCAGGGGAGCCGTGACCAGCTGCGTCACTCGTTGTCCAGCCCACTCTTCAAGTCACTGTTAGACACAAAAAGCCGGAGTAACTGTCAATTTCCTCTCTGTGTCTGTGGACCGACTCCAAGCACCAGTGGCCCATTGATGTGTGGCTGCTCGATACGTGATTGGCTTTGTGGAGATCAGAGCCAGATGTCACCGTGTCCCGGCACTCGGCCCTACACAGCCCTGCTAGCCGGACAGGGTTCAGTTTAGAGATACAATGTGGACACAGGCCCTTCGGCCCACCGAGTCTGCACCGACCAGTGATCCCTGCACACTAACACTATCCTACACACACTAGGGACAATTGACACTTATACCAAGCCAATTAGCCAGACCTTCAGTCTGAAGAAGGGTCTCGACCCAAAATGTCACCCATTCCTTCCCTCCAGAGATGCTGCCTGACCCGCTGAGTTACTCCAGCACTTTGTGTCTATCGGTTTAAACCAGCATCTGCAGTTCCTTCCTCCACGTGTACCTGTCCAAATGCCGTTTAAATGTCATTGTGGTAATTTCAAGTGTAGAATGAAGACAAGAGTGTTTAGTTGTCGCGTGCAGCGACATCAGAACAATTACATTCTCAGTTGCTGCACCTTAACAGGCCGGTTAAAGCAACAACACACAGATACATGTAAATAGATTGATTTAGTTTACTAATGCCACCTGTAGCAAGGTACAGGGAAATGTTTTGTTGCGTGCTACCCGGTAAATGCAAGCAAGCCGCTCACACCAACCAACTTTTCAATTAGGGAAGGCAACTTTAGCATTCTCAAACCAACTTTTCAATTAGGCAAGGCAACTTTTGCATTCTCAAACCAACTTTTCAATTAGGCAAGGCAACTTTTGCATCCTCAAACCAACTTTTCAATTAGGCAAGGCAACTTTAGCATTCTCAAACCAACTTTTCAATTAGGCAAGGCAACTTTAGCATTCTCAAACCAACTTTTCAATTAGGCAAGGCATTCTCAAACCAACTTTTCAATTAGGCAAGACATTCTCAAACCAACTTTTCAATTAGGCAAGACATTCTCAAACCAACTTTTCAATTAGGCAAGGTATCTCAAATCAACCTTTCAATTAGGCAAGGCAACTTTAGCATTCTCAAACCAACTTTTCAATTAGGCAAGGCAACTTTAGCATTCTCAAACCAACTTTTCAATTAGGCAAGGCAACTTTAGCATTCTCAAACCAACTTTTCAATTAGGCAAGGCAACTTTAGCATTCTCAAACCAACTTTTCAATTAGGCAAGGCAACTTTAGCATTCTCAAACCAACGTTTCAATTAGGCAAGGCAACTTTAGCATTCTCAAACCAATTTTTCAATTAGGCAAGACAACTTTAGCATTCTCAAACCAACTTTTCAATTAGGCATGGCAACTTTAGCATTCTCAAACCGACTTTTCAATTAGGCAAGGCAACTTTTGCATTCTCAAACCAAAAATCACCAAAAGCAAGAGTTTCTTCATTTTAAAAGGTGCAAGAAAGTGGCAAGACCGGACATTGGACCACTGGATAATGTTGCAGGAGAAGTTATAATGGGGAATAAAGAAATGGCAGAGGAGTTGAATAACTTTTTTGCGTCAGTCTTCACAGTGGAAGACGCCAGTAACGTGCCTGAAATTCAAGAGTGTTAGGGGGTGAAAGTTATGGAGTGGCTACTACTAGGGAGAAGGTGCTTGGGAAGCTGAAAGGGCTGAAGGTGGGTAAGTCACCTGGGCCGGATGGTCTGCACCCTAGGGTGCTGAAAGAGATGGCTTTAGAGATTGTGGAGGCATTGATAGTGATATTTCAAGAAACACTAGAGTCAGGAGTAGTCCCAGATTACTGAAAGATTGCCAATATTAGTCCGCTGCACAAAAAGGAAGCAAGGCAGAATAGTGGGAATTTAAGGCCGGTTAGCCTGACTTTGATGATTGGTAAGATTTTAGAGTCCATTATAAAGGATGAGGTTCGTTCGCCTGTGTGTCGGACGATGTATAGCTCGCTGTTGGCTTCTGTCGTCGTCTAACATGTTGACAGAATTGGTTGCCCGACTGGTCACAGAGTGCATCGTGTCGTCGTTTCTGGGGATTGCCACGAGGAGGCTTCTGTCATGATCGGAGTACTTAGTCATATTACTGAGTACCTATAAGTTCACGATAAAATAGGCCGAAGTCAGCGTGGCTTTGTGAAGGGGAGGTCTTGCTTGACAAATTTGCTGGAATTCTGTGAAGAAGGAGAGTCAGTAGATGTTGTGTACTTAGATTTTCACATAGCCTTTGATAATGTGCCACACATTAGGCTGCTTAGGAAGTTGATAGCCCATAGAATCAAAGTGCAAATACTAGCAGGTTGGCTGGATGGCAGAAGACAATGAGTGGGTTTTTTCCTGGTTGGCTGCCAGTGACTAGTGGAGTACCGCCATTTTTGCGTAAACTCATTTTGAGTTTATTTTCAGGCATACACATTGAAAAAAAAGAAAACCATCTGAGTTACTCCAGCATTTTGTGTCTATCTTCGGTGTACCTTAGGGATCAGTGCTGGGACTTTGCTGTTTGTAATATATAAATGACTTGAATGAGAATGTAGGGGTTATGACATTAAATTTGTAGACTGACAGAAGATGGAGTGGAGTCAGATACTACAACGTTTGAAAGGCATTTGGACATGCACTTGAATAAGAAAGTAGTATAGGGATATGACCTAATGTGTGGATCGGTGGTATTATGCAGCATCATAGTCGGCATGCATTATGTGGGGTATACATTCCTAAGATTCTTATGAACAATACAAGGCAGAAGAATAAAATACAGGATTCTGAAATCCAGTTGGTGTCTGTGACAAAGTTTACTTGATGATTTTCCATGTAAATATATTTATTCATAGTACAAACACTGGTGATTCATTTAAGGTTGACTGTGTTTTGTTACTTCACGATTTTTTTAGAACAAGTTTTGCTTGGATTACTGAGAAAAAAAATAAACATATGTCAAAAATATTTTCAGAAATTGTTGTGAACAATTCCATTTGTTTTTCTTCTTGATATAATAGTTCATCAGATGCTGCTTGCTTTTTTAAATTTCTATGTCAGGTTGTTGCTTGTTCGTTGGTAAGCTGCCTGGATATTATGTTTATGCCATTCAGCTTTATTTAGTTAACTATTTGTTTGTGCTTCATGAATTTCCGAGACACTTCTAATAAATATTATGATATAAATTTGCGAGATGCCATTAGAGTTTGAGGGAAGTATGGCAAACATTTACTTTGATTTAAGTTTGTGTATGATGTGTACATGTCATTGAGTAAATCTGATTTTCTTCCTTCAGGATTTTGGTTAAAAGTAAACACCTATGAAGAGCAGCCAAATGTCCGATTCCAGTACCAAGTTTTAATGATAACTGCAACCAGCACAAGTGGTGACTTTGTGGCATGGAGTACATATGAAAATTTTAATAATCTACAAGGGGACCATCTTCGAGTTCCATTAGTGACAGTAAGTAATTCAACGTGATATTTAGATAATTAATCCAAGCAAAAGTGACAAATCTAATTTAATCTCATGGATTAGATTAATTGATAAGTATCAGCAAGCTTTTTGATAATGTATAATTCAGAAATAATTGAAAGCATTTATGTGGCGCAGTTATTTCAGAATAATTTGTTAGGAAGACATGTTTAATTTTAACTAATACACGAGGTGTTGCTATTGGAAAGGCCAGTATATATTTCATACTTCTAGCTTCTCTTGAGATGGCAGTGAGGCACTGTCTTGAACAACAATAGTACAAGTTGTGAAGGAACTCTTGATAGGTAGGGATTTCCAGGATTTTAATCCATTCACAAAGAAATCTACATACATTTCCGTCAGGATGCCATGTAACTTGGACAAGAGCTAAATATTAATATTACTGTGCATCTGTTGTTCTTCCCCACCTGGATGATAAAGGTTAGAGGCTTGGAAGGTGTTGAAGAGGCCTGGGTGTATTATGGCAGTGCCTCTCCGAGATGATGAAAACTTCAGTCACAATGTGACAGTGGTGTAGGGATTGTATGATTTAAGGGGTAGATGAGTTGCAAACTACTGTCTTTCTTGAAGCAGCACATGTCTAGGTGATAAGTTTGAATTTGTTTTTCAAGGGCAGGTGATTAGACCTCCTCTTGCCCGTTCTGATCATTGGATGATAAATGATGGGGTGTTATTTGCTATATCAATTAAGGCATGGATTTTGGCCGGCTGCTGTTGCCTGTAGACATGGATAGCTGTAGGAGATAACCTTGGGTGTGGAGAAGGTTATTCACTCACTCACACACACACACACACACACACACACACACACACACACACACACACACACACACACACACACACACACACACACACACACACACACCATATATATGACAGTAAACTTTCTTGAATCTACTCACATGGCTCTCTCCACTGTGGGGCTTCTGCAATCAGCGGCACTTCCGCAATCAGTATGACCTCTGCTCTTACCGGAAATTACGCAATCAGTGCGACCTCTGCACTCACCGTTCAGCACGACCTGTCCACTAAGCGGAAGTCATGAAATGAGCGAGACTTTTGGACAAAACACAGTCGGACCTAATAATGCATTGCAGTTTCAAGCACAGGCAGGGCAGCAGGCCAAACAACTCATGGCATTGTCATTTCATTTCATTTAACTTCCAATTAAGCACTGCACTTTCAAGCATAGGCAGGGCAGCAGGCCAAACAACTCATGGCATTGTCATTAAGGGCATTTATTGCAAATCCTTTATTGCAAGTACATTGCAGACTTACAGTTCAGTTGATTCACAGCTTAGAATGACAGTCGTGGCCTCCCCCTCGCTATCTTGCAGAGTGATTGACTCATGTCCCGGCATCCGGGGTTTTATAGTCCTGTTCCCCCCACCCCCCACGGAGGGGGCATTACCTTCATCGCTGTGATTGACAGGCGCGAGGACCAATCAGCTGATCTTTTATAAACACTCATAACTTTTTTATTTTTCATCGATGGGAAAAATCCTCGGGGCTGGCTCAGCGGAGGAGGACTGTGAGTAAGATGGCCAAAAATCACAATGATACAGGGTAGCGGTTTTTCTAAAATTAATTTACAGCGCAGACAGGAAGTGGTTAAGATGAGACTTTTAATTATATAGATATATACACATACTCACAAATACACATATATAGATCATATGCACACCCACACATATGTACACAATAAAACAATAATAGTGCAATAATAACAATGATAATCTGTGTAGTTCAGAACTTATTTAGATTGTAGTGTTTAACTAGACTAAGTGGGACCCGTTGGGTCCCAGCATCACACGGGAGGGCAGGTCAACCAACGCAATATTCCACCTCTCCTCCAATTCCAATATTGCTGGCCAGTAGGGGGGGTTCCGTTGCGCTAGTATAGGTGTTGAGGGCTGAAGGTACTGGTTTCCAGAGGGCTAGTATAGACATTGTGGGCCGAATGGATTCTTGGGCTGGCAGCTCAGTCACTGAAGCCTGGCAGTACAGTCACTCAGACCTGGCAGGCTGGCAGCTGAGAAACTGCCAGAAATTCTGCCCAAAACAGGTGACAGACTGTAAGAGAGAATGGGGAGAGGGTGGACTGAATGACACACACACATACACACACACACACACACACTCATTCACAGACACACACACACTAATTCACACACACACACACACACACACTAATTCACAGACACACACACACACACTAATTCACACACACACACACTCACACACATACACAGACTCATTCACACACACACACACACACACACACACACACACACACACACACACACACACACACACACACACACACACACACACACACACACACACACACTCATTCACACACACTCACCCAATACTAAAATGCCAAGTAACTTCAGAACGTGTTGAATACACAGTGTGTAAAACAAATGTTTAAAGCCTCCTGTAGAGGCTGCTGCTGCTGAAGCATAACATCCAACAAACACACTCACCATAGACAGAGCAGCTCTCTTGAATTATTCAATGGCGCCTACACTCGGTGCCATCTTGACATCACCCTCTCGCTTCTTGCCACAAACCGTAAATGACGCGCTCAGCGCCAGCATGCTGCTAACCGGAAATGACGTCATCGGCGCCATCTTGCAACTAAGCGAAAATCACAGAATGAGCGCCAATTTTGA
The DNA here is from genome assembly GCF_010909765.2 of Amblyraja radiata. Taxonomy (NCBI): domain Eukaryota; kingdom Metazoa; phylum Chordata; class Chondrichthyes; order Rajiformes; family Rajidae; genus Amblyraja; species Amblyraja radiata. The sequence continues at coordinate 9,485,284 of NC_045972.1, read as the reverse complement.
AATTAAACACAGTCCTGATCTAATAAAAATTTTATTCACGCTTTATCCATCCGTATACTTTTGCAAGCAAGCCCTTTAAAAAGCCAACCTAATTGGACAACCACTTTGCAAACAACAAACACATTTGCTGAAAACCACATCCCGGGGACTCACCGTGGAGTAGACATGCGTTCAGAGTTATTCGCAGCTCAGAGAGCCGTGATCCTCTCGCTTCCTCCGTCTGGCAGAGACTGTGTGAACCACGACACTTCCGGGTTTTATAGTCCCTCCCCCCTGCGGCCAGCGGGGGCAGCAGAGAGAATGGTGATTTAAAAAAAAAACATTAATATCTCTCTGATTTTTCATCGATGGGAAAAATCCTCCGGTCCAGTCCGGCGGAGGGGGGCTCTGAGCAAGGCGGCCAAAAATGACGGCCGTAAGAGGCGGCGTTCTCTCGGAAATCACATCGCAGTGAGTCACTGAGGCCTGGCAGTACCGTCACTCGGACCTGGCAGGCTGGCAGCTGAGAAACTGCCAGAAATTCTGCCCAAAACAGGTGACAGACTGTGAGAGAGAAGGGGGGGAGGGTGGACTGAATGGATTATTGGGCTGGCAGTTCAGTCACTTACGGCTGGTGGGCTGGCAGTTCACTTACTCACGGCTGGTGGGCTGGCAGTGCAGTCACTCGCGCCTGGTACGCTGGCAGTTCACTCAGTCACCCCTCCTCCCTTCACCACCCCCCCCCACTCTGCTCCTTGTCATTCACACCCACACACGCACACACAGACTCATTCACACACACACACACACACACTCATTCACACACACACACACACACACACACACACACACGCACGCACGCACACACATACGCACACACTCATTCACTCACACACACTCACCTAATACTAAAATGGCAAGTAACTTCAGAACGTGTTGAATATACAGTGAGTAAAATTAATGTTTAAAGCCTCCTGTAGAGGCTGCTGGTGCTGAAGCAAAAACATGCTTTAAATAACGTCCAAGACACTCACCAGACACGGAGCATTTTAGAACCACATTAAGGGCACTCACTGTGGAGTAGACGTGCGTTCAGTGTTATTCGCAGTTCAGAGAGCCGTGACCCTCTTGCTTCCTCCATCTCGCAAAGACTGAGTGAGGCACGACACTTCCGGGTTTTATAGTCCCTTCCCCTTCCCGCCAGCTGGGGCAGCAGAGAGAATGGCATTTTTTTAAACATTAATATCTCTCTGATTTTTCATCGATGGGAAAAATCCTCCGGTCCAGTCCGGCGGAGGGGTATTCTGAGCGAGGTGGCCAAAAATGCCGGCCGTAAGTGGCGGCGTTCTCTCGGAAATCACAGCACAGTAAGTCAAAAGCGGTCAAGATCAGACTTTTAGTAATATAGAAGATAGTCGAATGGCTGTAGGGAAAATGCTGTTTCTGAACCTGGATGTTACAGTTTACATTCTTCCAGATGGCAGGGGTGAAATGTATTAGTTTGTTTACTGAGATAATGTGTAATGCTATTACATGATGTGTTATTTGTAGACTAATGTTTTTACATGCTTCTGCATTCTCAAAATGTGATAAGAAATGTTAAGTTTAATATGATACATTTATCTTTTTATAGGCAATGGAGGAAGACAAAAATCATGATGGGAAAATGGATCTTCTGAATTTTCGTCTAGAGCTTCCACTTCAACCATCTGAGCATGTATATAGTGTGCAATTTCTTCTGACTTTTTCATATCAGCTTTTTGTAAGTATTTGGTATGGTTCCCCTTTCTCTTGCATTGAAATTTACTTTATTGCGGGTACTTTATTTATTACAATAATATTATTACTATAATATTATTCTGTGATAACAAACTGAAATTACGTGCATATTTTTTAGGAATACTATTATTAGATCTTCTGTAGCCAAATACTTTTAGTGAATAAAGGTGCGTTTGGTAAATAGATTAACTTTGAATTCTGGAAAGATAACTTTGGTTGTTGTAGTTCTGGATATTCTACTTTACAAATTTGAATGAAACAACCTTTCACAAATTTATCTCATTCTCATAAGTACACCACTCATCATGCCCTTATGTTTTTTTATCAGTTCTTATGCTTTGGACTTCTCCGACCTTTTGAAAATCCTTTATACAAAGTATAAACAACAGTATGTTGAAAGAAATACTTCCTGACATTTATCTTAAACTTGACCTTGATATCTTTAATTCTTTACAAGTCCACCTCTTACACGAGCAGCATTTTTAACTGTCTTGGGAAGAGTAGCTGCTACAGAATCCTTGATCCTGTTACCATTGCCATCCTACCAACCCTGGATCATTGAGGCATGCGGAAGAACACATTACAAATGTGAGCTGTCATTTTATATTAAACGAAAGCACTGCATGCCTCCATCCTGAGCCGCTAAGGCAGCATAAAATAGGACGTTTAATTGGTCCACAGATTATAGTTGAACATCGATTTGGAAGTGAAGGCTCCAAAATATTTTCATTCTCAATGTTAGTTCCAACAACAAGGGACACTTTGGATTCTTCCTAAGCTCACTGCCATCATTGTAAAATCGACGAATAACTCCATGGGCAATAAAGAAATAGCTGTGAACACTGGATACAGCTATGACTGAGAGACCAAAAATATCCCAGTGAGAACCGCCGACATGCTCCAGAACTGGTTGCATCTCAGGGCAAAATACAGTGCCCTCCACAATGTTTGGGACAAAAATCCATCATTTATTTATTTTCCTCTGTACTCCACAATTTGAAATTTGTAATAGAAAAAAAATCAACAGTTAGGAACATCATTAAGAAAGAGAGCACTGGTAAGCTTATGCCCCTGTCCCACTTAGGAAACCTGAACGGAAACCTCTGGAGACCTTGCACCCCACCCAAGGTTTCCGTGATGTTGCCGGAGGTTCCAGTCACTCTCCCTAATGGTGGAAAGTGGTTTCTCCGTAGTCGAGGCTTCTTCTATGTTCCTGCGATTATTTAAAAAAAACAAAAAACGGCCTCGACTAAAAATAGGTTGCCGTTTGGTCGAAGCCAGTGGAGTGGGGTTGCAATTTACTTACAGGCAGTCGAAGGCCATCTCCTTCGCTGACCGGCCATTTTGATTGGCTCATTGGAGTTTTCAGCAAAGATCCTATTAGATCTTTGGTTTTCAGGACCTAGAAGATCCGCCGGAAGGTAAAATGCCCGCTAACTTTATTAAACTTCTTAAAACTGTCTCCACTCCTTTCCCCCCCACCCGTTCTCCCCCTTCTCTCCCCGTCTCTTCCCTTCTCTCTGCCCTTCTCTCTCCCTTTCTCTGTCCTTCTCTCCCCTTCTTTCCCCTTCTCTGCCTCCCTCCCGCGCTCTCTAAAGGACTTACCGTGCTCTGTGGCAGCCGTTTACCTTCGCCTTCATCGCGCAGACAGTGCTCCTCCGCTGTCCCTGGCCCCCACCTTCGCTGTGTGTGTGTGTGTGTGTGTGTGTGTGTGTGTGTGTGTGGTCGGTAGCAAAGATCCTATAGGATCTTTAATCAGTAGATGCAGCTCACGCTTCGGTCGAGGCCTTCCAGGCAAGTGACCAAAACCTCTGGTGACTCATGGAGAGTGACCGGAACCTCCGGGAACCTCACGGAAACCTTGGGTGGGGCGCAAGGTCTCCAGAGGTTTCCGTTCAGGTTTCCTAAGTGGGGCAGGGGCATTACTAATCACAAAGGTACTGGCAGGCCAAGGAAGACTTCCACAGCTGATGACAGAAGAATTCTCTCTACAATAAAGAAAAATGCCCAAACGTATGCCGACAGATCAGAAACACTCTTCAGGAGTCAGGTGTGGATTTGTCAATGACCACTGTCTGCAGAAGACCTTGTCTTTGTCTACCTTCGATTTTCCATCATCTGCAGTTCCTTCTTAAACATAATGCATTGACATGGTTAAATAATGGTTCCACTGCTTGGAATGTTCTGCAGGCACCATACAGTGCACAACAGATATGGTGTTTGAAATTGTGGATGTTGTTGAGTGCTCCACAATCTGATTATCATGCTAACCCAGTCCTTTCTACCAGATGTGGTGGGGCGAAGGCAATATACCAAGCCCTTCTGGCCAGCAATCTGTGACTAATTTTAAGGACCACAGTTTCATGGACCACTTTACTTTATAAATTCCACATTACCTTCTGTTCCTGATTATTATATCATCTATTTGAAACAAGGACAAAATCAAAAGCCAAAACATCATTCCAAACCCTTTTTAAAAATCAAATCACGTGTATGCCTCGGCTCACATTCTTTTGGGTAACAAAAGTCTCAAACTTAAAATTAACCTAATGTTAAGTGCTTTTTGCTGAGGAGTTCTAAATTTTTAACATTCTATACACATATGAGTACAAAAAAAAAAAAGATAATCTCTAACCTTTAGGCGATTTTCTCTCATTTTCCATTGTTGCAGATATTAAGGACAGCATTACATTATATTTGTTTTCTGCACATGGCCATAGAATTTAAATGACTTCGACCAAGAGTACGTGGTTATTTTCTGTACTTTGCGTTTCCTGCTGCTCAACCAAACTCTTCAGTTCCATGAGCTTTGACATTAGTCAGTAATCTCTTATGAAGGATTTTATAAAATACCTTCAAAAAATGCGTAAATACCTGGCTGTTACTTGAGTCACCATTCAAAACACAAAAACAAATGTCATAGCATGGCCTATAATCTTTAAATCAACCCTGTCTCTCTCAGATTAAATGAAACTTGAGGCATTCAGTCACTCTACCCTTTGTTACATACACTAATCCCCCTCTCCTCTCTCCCCCTCCCTCTCTCCCCCCCCCCCCTCCCCCCCCCCCCTCTCCCCCCCCCCTCTCCCCCCCCCCCTCTCCCCCCCCCCCTCTCCCCCCCCTCTCCCCCCCCCTCTCCCCCCCCCTCTCCCCCCCCTCCCCCCCCCCCTCCCCCCCCCCCCCTCCCCCCCCTCCCCCCCCCCCCCCCCCCCCCCCCCCCTCTCCTGCCCCCTCTCTCCCCTTCCCCCCCCCTCTCCCCCCCTCTCTCTCCTCCCCCCCCTCTCCCCCTCTCCCCCCCCTCTCCCCCCCCTCTCCCCCCCCCTCTCCCCCCCTCTCCCCCCCCCCTCTCCCCCCCCCTCTCCCCCCCCCTCTCCCCCCCCTCTCTCCCCCCCCTCTCCCCCCCCCTCTCTCTCTCCCCCCCTCCCCCTCCCCCTCTCCCCCCCTCCCCCCCCCCCCCCCCCCCCTCCCTCCCCCTCCCCCCCCTCCCCCCCCTCTCTCTCCCCCCCTCTCTCTCTCCCCCCTCTCCCCCCCCCCCCCTCTCCCTCCCCCCCCTCTCTCTCCCCCCCTCTCTCTCCCCCCCCCTCTCTCTTCCCCCCCCTCTCTCTTCCCCCCTCTCCTCTTCCCCCCCCTCTCCCCTTCCCCCCCCCTCTCTCTTCCCCCCCTCTCTCTTCCCCCCTCTCTCTTCCCCCCTCTCCCTCTTCCTTCCCCCTCCCTCCTCCTCTTCCCCCCCCCCCCTCTCCCCCTTCCCCCCCCCTCTCTCTTTCCCCCCCTCCCCCTCCCTCTCTCTCTCTCCCCCCTCCCTCTCCCTCTCTTTCTCCCTCCCTCTCCCCCCCTCTCCCCCCCCCCTCCTCTCTCTCCCCTCCCTCTCCCTCTCTCCCCCTCCCCTCTCCCCTTCCCTCCCCCCTCCCTCCCTCCTCCTCTCCTCCCCTCCCTCTCCCTCCCCCCTCCCCCTCCCCCTCCCCCCCTCCCCCCCTCTCCCTCCCCCCCTCTCCCCTCCCCCTCCCCCTCCTCCCCTCGCCTTCCCCTCCCCCCTCCCCCTCCTCTCACCCCTCGCCCCTCCCTCTCCCTCTCCCCCTCCCTCTCCCTCTCCCCTCCCCCTCCCCTCACCCTCTCCGCTCCCCTCTCCCTCCCCCTCCTCCCTCTGCTCCTCTCCCTCTCCCCTCTCCCTCTTCCCGTCTCCCTCTCCCCTCTCCTCTCATCCCTCTCCCTTCTCCCTCGTCCCTCTCCTCTCCCTCTCCCTCTGCCGTCATCCCTCTGCTACTCCCTCTCCTTCCCCTCTGGCTCCCTCCGCCCGTCGATCCCTCTCGCCTCGCTCGCTGCCTCCCCTCTCCCTGCTCCCGCGGCCCTCTCCCTCTCCCCATTTCTCTCTCCCCCCCGCCCCCCCCCTCCTCTCCCCTCCCCACCTCTCCCCCCCCCCCCCCCCCCCCCCCCCCGTATTATCAGGTAGTTCGTAAATTCATGTGATTCCGCACTCTTGGAGTATAGCGAGTTTGAGGGTTTCTAATTTAGTGTTAGAAATGAAGAAATATATTTGATGTTCTACAATACAATACAATTCAATTTATTGTCATTTGGACCCCTTGAGGTCCAAACGAAATGTCGTTTCTGCAGCCATACATTACAAACAAATAGACCCAAGACACATAATTTACATAAACATCCATCACAAACTTATCTCTCCACTGCACTCTCCCCCCCGATGTCAGAGTCAAAGCCCCCGGCGGGCGATGGCGAATTGTCCCGCGGCCACGCCGGGTGATGCAAGGTCGCACACCGGGTTCTTGATGTTAGAGCCCCCGGCGTGCGCTCGCAGTCCCGCGGCCATTCCAAGCCGCGCGGGGCGGTGATGTAGGCCCCGCTCCAGGAGCTCTTCAACCCCGCAACTCGGGCGGGAGAAGTCGCCGTTGCGGGAGCCCTGAAAAGCGGTCTCCCTCCAGGGACCCGCGGGCTCCCGGTGCCGCCATCCGCCAGACCCGCAGTTGCAGCCACCGAATCTCCGGGGGTCGGGTCGCAGCAGCGTCCACCACCGCTCCACCCGCTCTGGACTCGGCCAGCTCCGTGACGGTGAGGTGAGTGGTTGTGTATCAGTTTGCAAATATCCAAGGTAAAAGAAAATGAACTAGACAACCGTTGGTTCAAGCCATACGCTGCAGCTGAGGGTCATTCCTGCTGAGGGTCATTCTCACCCTTTTTCCTTTTGTGTCCCAAATCGTCATCTGTTAATTTCCTCCACAGATGCTGCCCGACTCACTGAGTTCCTCCAGCACTATGTGTTTTGTCAGTGATTTTGGGTGCTGGGGAGGAGGAGAGGGGGCACCCAAAGAAAGTGCTGTCAGCTGGAGCTACAATGTGAGCCGCAACAACTGCATCGGCGCCTTTTTTAAAAAAGTGAAATGACACAAAATGCTGGAGTAACTCAGCCGACTGAATCAGTCTGAGGATGTCACCTATCCGTCTTCTCCAGATGACCTGACCCACTGAATTACCCCAGCTCTTTGTGCCCTTTTGGTGGGTGAAGAAGAGCTCGCTGGTGCACCTTGCGAGTCAGGAGTGGGGTCGGAAGCTGGGGCTTTAAATGGCCGGGGAGTCTGTGGGAACTGAGGATGGGCCGGCAGGTCATTCTATTCACATTCAGTTCACATTTTATATTTATTTTATTTAAGTTTCTGGCACGCCATGGTGCTTTAGAGACACGGGAGGGTTGTCATTAGCGAGCCAAGGATGTATTGTCATATCATTATCATGTGACCTCTGTCGGTCCAGAAAAATGGATAATCCAGAAAGGCTCTGTAACTAAGGGTGCTGGAAAATCGGTGTTCAATTTGTAGTTTAATGACTGCTCATAGTAGCTTAAATCTTTTAAAACTTTGGTTTCAGAGGATGTCGACATTCATTATGCAGAGTATGGCATATGTCCACTTCTCATCTCCCATTTCTGGATCTCAGCTTACTGTGATTGGTGACCTAAAGTTACATCAGCAAGAGCCGCTTAAACACAGAGGACTTGATACACGCTACAATGTAAGTTTCTGTTTGTACAAATAATTGGCCATAAAGGTTGTATGCTGCCTATAATGGTGCTTTAACAAGATGTGGTGTAATAAGAAAATAAATGTTTTGTTTGACAACCTGTAAAATTCTGAAGTGCCCAAAGCCAAAAAGATTGTGTACTGAATGGATTGTGGGTGCAGTGGGGTTAGGGCTGACGTATCTGTATTTGGAAATGAAGTTGGTATCTTGTATTTTCAATCAGATTCGGATTAATTTACTGTCTTGTACTCCAGGGTGCAATAAAATTCCGTGTTTGCATGATGCTTACAGAGTAAACATTTTACATGGTAATGATATTTCCAACAATAAGTAGAACAAGGAATACACCAGGGGTCGGCAACCTTGTTCTGCATTGGGGCCAGGACGCATGTCTGTGAGCGGATGGCGGGCCACATCTATCACGTGTTCACATGGATCCCGCCCTGGATGGCAGGCATCAAATCAGCGGGTGAGGCAGCAATGTCTCACCCACTGAGTTTCTCCAGCATTTTTGTCTACCTTTGATTTTTCCAGCATCTGCAGTTCTTTCTTAAACGTGTTCACTGAAGGTGCGCGGCCGTGCCGGCGGCTTTTCGCAGGATGTGGTACAGCCAGAGCTGATGATTATGGGGGGAAAAAATCCGCCTGCGCATTCGGCCCGTGGGCCGTAGGTTGCCCACCCCTGAAATACACTAATAAGGTGAAAGAGCTTATAGCACAGTTAGAAATTGGCAGGTATGACATTGTGGGCATCAGAGTCATGGTTGAAAGAGGATCAGACATGGGAGCTGAACCTTCAAGGATACACATCCTATTGGCAAGGCAGGCAGGTGAGCAGAGGGGGTGGCTCTGTTGGCAAGGAATGAAATTCAGTCCTGAGCAGGAAATGACATAGGATCAGAAGATGTAGAATCCTTGTGGGAAGAGTTAAGAAGCTGCAAGGGTAACAAGACCCTGATGGGAGTTATATACACAGGTCTCCAAATAGTAGCCAGGATGTAGGAGACAGAACAGGCATTTAAGAAAGGCAATGTTACAGTGGTCATAAGGGATTTCAATGTGCAGGGAGAGTGGGAAAACTTTGTTGGTAATGGCATGAATTTGTGGAAATGCCTAAAAGATGACTCATGGTCGAGTCCACTAGCGAAAAGGTATTTCTGGATTTAGTGTTGTGTAATGAACCAGATCTCATTAGGGAGCCGAAGATGAAAGAACCCCTAGGAGGTGGTTATTATAATATGATTTAATTTAACCTGCAGTTTGTGAAGGAGAACCTGAAATTGGACGTATCGGTTTTACTGTTGAGGAAAGGTAACTATAAGCTTGAGAGAGGAGCTAGCAAAAGTTGATTGGAAGGGGACCCTAGCAGGAATGATGGTGGAGCAGCAATCTTAGGAGTTTCTGGGAGTGATTTGGAAGATGCAATAAGGTGAGAAAAGACGAAATATGAAGGCAAGCCAGCTAGTAATACAAAAGTGAATACCAAATGTATTTTTCAGATATATAAAGAGTAAAAGGGAGACATGAGTAGAAATTGGACCACTGGAAAATGACGCTGGAAAAGTAGTAATGGGGTACAAAGAAACGGCAGACTTACTGAATATGTTTTTTTGTGTCATTCTTCCCAGTGGAATACACCACCAACAAGTTATTGGGGCAAAGCCATCTTTGATGGTATTAGACAGCAACTTACTAAAGTTGAAGAGAGACACAAAATGCTGGAGTAACACAACGGGACAGGCAGCATCTCTGGGGAGAAGGAATGGGTGACGTTTTGGGTTGAGACCCTTCTTCAGACTGGGTCTCGACCCGAAACGTCACCCATTCTTTTAAATCCAATTGTCTTTCCTTGCTCTCTGCTGTGCTCCTGTCTATCCTGTTTGAGTGGTACTCATGAATCGACCAAAATCTGGTAAGTGGCATCCAGATGTGCATTACTTCTGGAAGCCATTGAGCATGCCCTGGCTGCTCCTTGCATTAATGCATCAAATGTGAGGAAGACACATAATGAAAATCACAGCCCATTTCTGGTACCACGGTGAGATAGATAGAATGGAGAGTGAGACTAAGTGAATACATTTTCAAAACCACACGTATATGGAGTGCACTTACTGGATGGAGTAAGGAGTAATTCTGAGAGAGATTGATCGGGTAGATAATTTCTTTAGCTGGAGATTGGGTGCATGATCTCAGTTTAAGCAGAAAACCATTTAGGACTGAGGTGAAGAGTTATAAATCTTTGGAATTCTTGATGTAGTTCTAAATGCACATTCTGAGGTGTATTCAAGGCTGAGATGAATAGATCTTTGGACACTAAATGAATTGGAGGATATGATATAGGTGACCTCCCATTATAGGTGTTCAGATGATCAAAGTTCATCCCTGCAGAATTTGCAAATCTCTGTCCAGCAAATTGAAATACGGAATAGAGTTCACTCTCCCTGAGGGGGAAAAAAGGTAAATAAATCAACAAAACCTTTTTTTCCTAATTCATATTTTTTGACATGTGTAGCTTTGAGTTAAAGAAAATCACGATGCAGCCTGTTTTCTAGGGAAGCGACCATCCAGGCCCCTTCTTGTAACATGGGAGTCGCCTGTATAGCATAGCAAAGTAGGTGACAAAGGATCAACCATGATTTTACCAAATGGCAGAACCTGCTTTATGTGCTATACAGACAACTTGCTTCCATTTTTCTTGCATTAGCAATAAAAAAAAGTTTTCTATTATTATATCAATATGTATAACTTCAAATTTTCCCCACATTATGCTCTGTCATCACTCAGATAACCTCTACATCTTAGTATCCTTGTAGCTCACTTTCCAACCATGCGTTCAGTGTCAATAAATTGGTTATTTGTATTCTAATTAATAGTTTTACTCCTACCTTCAAAATCAGAAGGTAAAAATTTCAAGAGCTAATTCTTAAAATAAAAAAAATTAAGTAAATAACTCTGAAGTCTTGAGTTTGGGGAGTTGACAAAAGGACTGAACCAGTGACCAACCTAGTGTTATTGTATATGGAAGGAAAAAACAAATTTGAAGTTGGATTACATGTAATCATTTTACTTCACAGATTTCAGTGGTTAACGATGACAGCCCATTTGCAAGTTCCTATGACCTGGCCGATATCACTGCATCATATCAAGAAAGAAATGGTAGGATTCTTATTAGTGGCATTTTTGAATTACTAATGGAAAATGATCTTCGTAGTGACATTTTTACCCCCTGAATCTTAATTTTTTTCCAACTCTTGGTTTTAGTAACAACCGTTATTGCCAATCAATATACGGTTTGGACACCAATCCGAGCTGCCAATGCCCCATTTATTATTAAGGCAGTCATCAAATATCCCATGGAAATCATCACATATCCTTTTTTTTAAATGCAAAGAAATGTTATCTAACACTGAAAATTGATGTTCAGTAGATTAAATTTGCATTCTGTTAAAGACACAAACCATTATACAGAGAGTGGTAGCTGTGTGGAATGAGCTTCCAGTGAAGGTGGTGGAGGCAGGTTCGTTTTTATCATTTAAAAATAAATTGGATAGTTATATGGATGGGAAAGGAATGGAGGGTTATGGTCTGAGCGCAGGTATATGGGACTAAGGGAGATTATGTGTTCGGCACGGACTAGAGGGGTCGAGATGGCCTGTTTCCGTGCTGTAATTGTTATATGGTTATATGGTTATATGATGCCAATATTTTTCGTCCTGTGAAATTATATTGTATGTCATTTTCTCAGGGTTATTAGCACTCGAATTATAAACACACAAAAGTGAAGGGTAGGAAAAGAACAGCTGTTCCATCATGCTTGCTCCACATCCATCATGGCTTGAAATACATTAGTAGAATCCCACCTATCCTCTGTCCCTCTCTCTACCATCTGATGTCTTTATGTAGTTGCTTGGGAAAGGCAAAAACAAAAGTTGACAAAATTGTCACTATATTTAATGTAACAACTGTTTACTGAATCAGAGGTGGTGGCAGTTTGACCAAAAGTGATGCACATCACTATTTTCAGTTTAGCCACCGCACTTCAGGAAAGACGTATTAACACTGGTTAGACATAACACTGGTTTTCCAGAATGATTTTAGGACTTAAATGCATAGTTTATGTGCTCTTCTTTGTGAAGGATTCTTAGGGGAATCTGTTACATTCATCAATGTTTAATTTTAAAAGGTAGCTACCTGTTTTCCAGTTTGTGGGGAAAAAAAATCCATGGAAGGGTAATATTTGAATATCAAGGTTAGACTATTTGCACGGAAAAATCAGGAAGCATTTTTGTACAAATATTGCACAGTATTAAGCAACGGGACTAATCTTATATCAGTGACTAGAAACAAGTGTAGAAGTTTGGGATTCTCTCTTTAAAAAGCTTAAGGACCCTGGGATAAGAATTATATCAATAGATTTTTACAGAGGGTATCAAACAATATGTACTTAAAAGAAGGTGAAGAATAATTCCATCAGGAATAATTGAATGAAACAGGAATAGGGTTAAATTGTCAACTGCTGTTAATCCTTTCTGAGAGGGTTGCCGTAAAGATTAATTTTTTATTCTGCTGATACCTCATTTGCAGACTACCTGTGCAAGCACAAGTTAATTACATGGTTCACAAGTGAAACCATGTAATGATTTACCTTGGTGCTTACAGACAGAACATAACCCATCTTTTAGCTACTTGAATTGCAGTTGCTTTCTGTAATGGGGAGAGGGAAACTAGAATCACATACAACATGGAAACAGGCACTTCAGCCCAGCTGGCCCATGCCGACCAAGATGCCCCATCTAAGCTAGTCCCATCTGCCTACATTGGCCCATATCTCTCCAAACCTTTCCTATTCATGTACCTGTCCAACTTTATTTTAAATGTTGCTGTTGTACGTGAATCTTTTAGACTGTAACATGATGCCCAATTTCTGTACTCGGTTCTCTGACCAATGAATGTTTGCATTCATGTAATTTACATCTACCACAATGTCCATATTTGTTGCCACCTTCGTGGAACTTTGTACCTTCATCCCTAGGTCTGTCTATTTTATGACACTGCCAATGGCTCTACTATTTGCTGTTGACATCCTGCCTTGATTTGTCTTAAGAAAATGCAGCACCTTGTCTTTATCTGAATTAAACTCCATCTGCTGTTTCCTGGCCCATTGACCCAATTGATCAAAATCCCATGGTAATCTTAAAAAATCTTCTTCAGTGACAACTACGCAACTAATTTTACTTCGGAGTCACTTGAGTGACTACGTGAAGAACCCGCTCAGCGCGCATGCGCGGCATTAACGCCAGCAGTGCAACAGCGGCTGCAGCGGGAGTTAGGCGCTCCCGCTACAGAATGAAACGGACCGTCAGGTGAGTACCCTGAGGTCGGGTTTCTATTACAGGGGAGCCTTTTTCTGCTTGTGTTTTACAGGCAGAGAAAAAGGCTCTGGAACAAAACTGTCCCCCGTTCGAGGAGGAACGTTTTCCATCGGGGAGGGGGGCAGCAACAGGCGGTAGGAGCGTTTACCCGATGTTCCGCTATTCCCCGACACCGCGCCGAGCCCAGCCCGCTATTACCTGAGCAGCGGGCTGGATGCATAGCCACCCGAAGAGGCATCCGGCAGGTGTTTTTCCCGATTTGGGACGGGACGTCTCTCCACCCGCACGGGGGGAGAGAGAGCCGCCTGAGCCGCTGGAGCGGCTCTCGGAGCAGGTGCCTGCTGGACGCGCTGCTTGAGGGGCGCTCTCGCTTCTACAAGGCATAAAAGCTCTAGAAGAACCTGTCCCCCGCTCGACTCCAGCGGAGGAGCGTTCCATTGCAGGGGGGGCAGCAACAGGCGGTAGGAACAATTACCGGGCGCTCCGCTATCCCCATCACCGCGCCGAGCCCAGTCCCGCTAGTGCCTGAGATGCGGGCTGGATGTTTAGCCATCCGAAGAGGCATCCGGCCGGTGGCTTCCGACTTGTCGGAGGGGACGTCTCTCCACCCGTATGGGAGAGAGACAGCCGCCTGAGCCGCTGGAGCGGCTCCTGGAGCGGCTCCTGGAGCAGGAGCTCCTGCGAGACACGCTACGTGAGGGGCAGTCTCGCTGGAGGGTTCAGGCATACCCTCCACAGTGCCTAGGCACTGCCCATCACTTCCTCCTTAGTGTGGTTAGCTTTGGGGTGACCAGGGCTGGGCTGGTCATGAAGAGGGGGTCGCTGGCTGAAGAATTCGGGAGTATGCCAGGGGTGCAGGAACATGAAGAGCTGCTGGGTGTCTGTGGACCGCTACGTGGCTACCCCACGTGCAGGAAGGCCATTAGAGCCTAAAAACTAACGGCCAGCGTTGACCACCTCTCCGACAGGCACCTACAGGAGCAGGTGGTTAATAAGGCTTAAAATGTACAACTCCAATGAATTATAATCCTTCAAAGTGCCGGCACTCAACAGCCAAATCTGGGGGCACGTCGGGACAAATACTCGGACAGGAGCTGATACTGCAGCGAATCCTCAGGCTCCTGACGTCAGCCATCACACCATTTGCTCGTTTTCTGTGGACAATACGGAGATGACCACTAACTAACAAATCACTCTCGCACTGTTGTGCAACACGCAGAGCGAGATAAATTACCTCCGTATATAAATCATAAGACCTGCCCTAAATCCCGAATTTGGGTTGTGCTAAACCCCAGCCACTGAGTCAGCCTCACTGCTCTTTGGCAAAAAACCTCATGGGAATAAACTTTCGGCCTCATGAGGGCAGGCCCCAGGACGAGTAAACCCCAAAAATACAATACCCAAGCGGCAGCACCCCATCGCGTCCACCAGTCGACGTCTACCATATGGGACTGGTGAAAGCTCGGGGACCGCATTTTTTTTAATGCCCAGGAGTCTTTTAGACCACGGCCCAGAGCAGGACCCCATGGAAAATGCGCCACCCCCCAACATCACCGCCACGTCAGACAACGCGCCAGACTCGCTGGTCTGAGAAGAGACAGAAGAAATGCCCATATCCATGGAGGTAGGTGGGTCCGGTGCCTACAAGAAAATGTAAAATAAGGAATCTAATTTCTAAGGATACTTTATGGCAAGCATTGGCCTCAAATATGCTTACTATTCAGTACCCATTCAAAAGGATCTACGCAGATACCTAAAATTTACCTGGATGGGGCAACTATGACAGTTAAAGCATTACCCCATGGGGTAACGTCAGCTCAAGGTTATTCATCAAGATACTAAAACCAGCCCTGGCAAAACTAATAAGAAGACCATGGAATTGGCTATGCCAGCTGTATTTCAGCTACAAAACAGTTTTCGAAACCCTGGGGTTTGTTTTACATCCAGATAAATCAAAGTTGAAGCCATCCACTATCATGGACTACTTAGACTTCACAATTAATTCAGTCCATATGACTAACTTTGCCAAAAGACAAAACGGTTGAATTGGCACAATTATGCCACAATTTAATGGTACATTCGACAAGTAGCAAAAGTAATTGGGAAAATGGTAGCAGCATTCCTGGCTACACAATTCGGACCATTGCATTATAAAATCTACAAAGAGCAAAGGTACAGGCATTAAAATATCATGCAGGTCATTATGATCGGGTCATGAAATTACCCACTGAAACTATATCAAAACAGTTGGCATAGTTTCAGCCCTATCATTATCTAACAGGTGGTAGATGGACTAACCTAAAGTCATCATTACTACTTACACGGAGCATTAATTATTTAGCGATGTTGGGTGCCTTTTATGGATTAAAAGCATACACATCAAATATGCATCACTGCATGTACGGTTACAAATGGATAATACTACGGTGGTGGCCTACATTAACCATATGGGAGGCATAAAATCGTTATCATGCAACAAATTGGTCAACACAATTTGGCAATGGTGTGTCAAAAAGACATATTTGGCTGTTGTGTTCAAGAAGGAACTGCAGATGCTGGAAGATCGAAGGTACACAAAATTGCTGGAGAAACTCAGCGGGTGCAGCAGCATCTATGGAGCGAAGGAAATAGGCGACGTTTCGGGCCGAAACCCTTCTTCAGACATATTTGGCTGTCAGCAACTTACCTATCAGGTAAGCTAAATACAGTGGCAGACACCAGGCAAATTCAATGACAACATCGAATGGATGTAAAACCCAAAGTATTTGCAAAAATTATCAAGCTATATGGCACGCCAGATATAGATTTATTTGCATCAAGGCTAAATCACCAGACACCTATGCATGTCGCTTGGGAACCAGACCCAGAGGCAGCAGCGGTAGTAGATGCCTTCACGCTGGATTGGGGAAATTCCTTCTTCTATGTTTTCCCTCCCTTCTGCCTCATCAGTCAGGTACTACGAAAAATACAGATGGACTCTGCATCAGGGTTTGATAGTACCCGACTGGCCTACACAGCCATGGTTCCCAGTACTGCATGACATGTTTGTTGAAACACCGATGGTATTCCCCAGTGACCCAGAGTTGTTAACTCACCCGGTATCAGGCATAAGCCACCCATGCCATGAGAAAATCAAACTCATGGGTTGCAGGGTTTTAAACAGACCTTATCTGGAACTGGGATTGTCAGAACAAACCATCAACACCATGTCAGCATCCCTTTCGAACATCCACTAAGAAGCAGTACTTAACCAGCATCAAGAAATGCGAGAAGTACTGCCAGGAAACAAGGACCACGTACACAACAGCAACAGTCACCAACGCACTGGAGTCCCTGGCTTGCCTACACCACAAAGAGGAATCAGCTACAGTGCCGTCAACACAGCAAGGAGTGCCCTGTCTGCTTATTTGAAACCAGCACCAGGACAACAGCCGATGGGATCCCATCCACTGGTGGTCAAATTAATGAAGGGCATCTATAACATCAAACCCCTAGACCAAGGTATACCCATTTATGGGATGTCAGTGTGGCCCTGATGTACCTCAGGGGATGGCCACCAGCCAGATCCCTCAGCCTCGAACAAACTACCCAGAAAACGCTCATGTTGATGGCACTTGTATCCACACAGAGGGTCCAGTCACTACATCGATTGCGACTGGACAACATGGTGACCACCCCAGACCAGATCTCGTTCATCATCCAGGGTCTGGTAGAACAGAGCAGGCCAGGTATAGCCAATCCAGTTGTGGTGTTCCGGGCTTACCCGCCAGAGCCGCGGTTGTGTGTCATGACCTATCTACTATATTATATAGACACAACCTATAACATCAGAGGGAGTGAAAAAGCCTTATGGGTCAGCCACAAAAATTGCAAGATGGCTCAAGCAGGTACTAAAGGCTGCCGGAATAGACTAACTTTTTTCAAATCTCATTCCACCAGGGCAGCGTCTACATCAACGGCCAAAAGAATGGACGTACCGGTTGACCATATTCTGACGACAGCAGAATGGTCGAGGGAAACGACATTCAGAAATTTTTACAATAAGCCGTTGACGAAACCTGACTTGTTTGCAGAAATTTTTTACAAACTGCAAATATTTAATTTAAGCCCGGGGGAGCAATTTAATTTGTTATTGTTACTAAATACCATTTTTGTTTCTCGTAAAACAGATTCATTGGTTGGTTACGATAACAGACTTCCTCCCTCAAGAACTTCGGCAGTGAGTGAAATAAAACTGTTACATGGTTTGAAATCACAGAGCTTTGAAGTCTTCACGTAGTCACTCACGTGACTCCGAAGTAAATTGGTAAGATTAAACGAGAACTTACCAGTTTGAAGTTTGATCTGTATTTTATGAGGAGTTACGATGAGGGATTACGTGCCCTCTGCTCCCACCCTCATAATATAGGTCAAACTGATAACTGATGTCTCCTTTTCTTTACTATGTTTACTTCAATAACTGTGTCTATCTGTGATTCCACACCGCTGCTTGGAAGTATGCCGCGCATGCGCGCTGAGCGGGTTCTTCTCGTAATCCCTCATCGTAACTCCTCATAAAATACAGATCAAACTTCAAACTGGTAAGTTCTCGTTTAATCTTACTATTTTACTGTCTTGTGCAAGTTTACTAACCATGCCACCTACATGGTTATCCAAATTGTTAATAACAAACAACAGTGGACCCAGCACTGATCCCTGTGGTACGCAAGTTGTAGGCCTCCAGTCTGGAAAAAAAACCTCCACCCCACCCTCTGTCTCCTACCTTCAAGCCATTTATTAATCCCATTGGCTAACTTGCTCTGGGTCCCACGTGATCAAACCTTCCAAAGCAGGGTTGATGCTTTGTCAAAGGCCTTACCAATGTCCATTATTACCAATATAGACAATATTACCACATCTTCAAAAACCTCAAATCAAATTCAGTAGCCGCAATTGTCCTTGCACAAAGCTATGCTGACATTCCTAATCAACCTTTCCTTTTCCAAATGCATATAGGTCCCATCTCTCAGAAACCCCTCTAGTAACCTACCCACAGTGACGTAAGGCTCACTTAAATAAAGGAATAGCGTTTGCATCCTTTAGTCCTCCAGCATCTCACCCGTGGCTCTCAATAATGCAACTATCACCGCCAATGAATTATTCATTATGACCGTGCCCAACTATTGTGGTTCGACGCATAGATTACCTTATTGATCTTTAAGGGGCACAATTCACGCCTTAATTACTCTTGCTTTTACTTCTCAAGTGTTTCAGCTTGATTGCAGCTGCCTGTATCTGACATTTGCAGCTTCATTTTTCGTGACCAGAACTTCAATATCTTGTCTTCCAGGGTGTCCTACTCTTGCCAGGCTTGCTCTTCACTCTAACATGCCTGAGCTCCCTATCTCACTTTGAAAAGCCTCCCATTTGACAGACATTTATTTTCTTTCAAACAGATTTCCCAATCAACTTGTTGCAAGTTCCAGTCTCACACTATCAAAGGTAGCCTTCCCCAATTTTAGACTTAAACTTGTGGACCAGCCCTATCCTTTTAACATGGCTATAAAATAGAAATATGGTCACTGGTCCAAAAGTTCTCCCCAACAAACACTTAAGACACCTGCCCCGCCTTATTTCCTGAGAGGAGATTTATTTTTTCCCTTCTTTAGTAAAGCTATCGACATATTGATTGAGAAAAATTTCCTGAACACATTGATTAAACAGCATTGTATACAAGCCCTTAGCACCGTCACAGTCAATATTTGGAAAGTTTGAAATTCCCTGCTCTTACAACTATATTATTCATGCAGCTACCTGTGCTCTCCCTACATATCCTGTCCTCTAAGTTCTGCTGATTATTGAGGAGCTTATAGCACAATACCATAAAAATGATTATTCCCTTCTTATTTCTCATTCCACCCACAGAGCCTATATTCCACCCATATTCAACCAGGAATGACCTATCTTAAGTATTTTCATGATATACTGCCCAATCCAAAATGCAACTCCCTTTCGCTCCTACCTCCACCTCTATCCCTCTGGAACCCAGAACATTGAGCTGCCAATCCTGTCCCTCCCTCAGCAATGTTTCTGTTAAAGCTATAATATCCCCAAGCCATGTACCTATCTATCTGTGTAGGAAGGAACTGCAGATGCTGGTTTAAACCGAAGATAGACACAAAAAGCTGAAGTAATTCCAACTTCTTCAGAAGGGTCTTGACCCAAAACGTTCCTCAGAGATGCTGCCTGTCCTGCTGAGTTACTCCAGCTTTTTTGTGTCTACCTGTCTATCTGTCTTGCCTGTCATGCTTACTCCTTGGTGTTATTAGATCTTTGATTAAAAAAATTATAGTAAACTTTGGACCTTTGTGATCCTGCCAGGTAAACTTTTTTTTCTGATCAATATCAGTAACAAATAATTTTGGACCTTCCATTTATGTGTTTAATTTTTCCCTAAGTGTTAATTATCTTCTTGCTGATTATTGTTCCTTAATTGTTTTTTTTACTTATCGACCTGGTTTCTGGGAAATGATAAAGACTGCTTGGATCCAATATGTCAGCATTCTTCTTATCTTCTTGTGGGTCTTTGAAAAGATCAAGATATTTGTCTTTGAAAATCATGTATTAACTGCAACAATGGTACAACCATATAAGCAGCACCTGTCTTAACCCATTTTTAAAAAAAAGGACAGCTCCAAATATTACAAAGAAACAATAGCAATCAATAATCAACGTCTTGCATCACCATTTGATTCTTAAGATTGATGTCCTGTTATCTGTTGACTTAAGTGTCGACTTTACTTTGTTCTACCTGTATGAACTAAAGGGTAATTACATCAATAGGAAAGGTACTGCGTCAATCATCAAACATGTTCCCTCAACAAACATATTGGTGATAATGTTCCGCATGAGGCTTCATCTTCCTTATTTTATAAACATGTTCTTTTATAAAGTATTTCTCCAATTTCTCTTTATTGCATCAATGCTTGAAATTTATTTGTATCCTACACGGAACGAGAATGGTGAAGAACACTAACAAATAATTTGATTTGCACTGTTGTGGTTCCAGTTAGTTCCCACAATAATGCTCCACAATTATGATTTCCTCTTGGTGTCTAAATGAAATTGCACGCCATTCTTGGGTTATGGCAGAGTTCTGTACTTTGAACAGTTGAAAGATCAGAAATGTGGCCGGAAGCAGAGTTCCCTCATGGCAGAAAATTCTTGCAGAGGTGGGTTGTCCCATAGGAATATATAATGTGGGGAAGCCTTTCTAATCTTGTTTTGTATTTCTTAATAGAAAAGTTGACATTTACAAATTTAACCTGAGCTTATCTCAAGCTAATGATATTCTTTTGAAAGATGTTAATGCAGACGAGGCTTTAATTGTTATTGACTTAAAAAAAAAAAAACTGTTGCTGATCCAGACAGTATGTCTCAAGAAAAGATTCACTAATTAGAATGTATTCATTCATTCTGGATTTGATGTGGCATTATTCTAACAAGTGTCAAGAATTGTCACCGGCAGCCCTACAACAGACATCAAATCCATCCCGCTGGTTTCCCAAACGATCCTTTGTATGTATTGGCTGGGCATAAGCCTGGCGCTCATTAACTGGGCACAAGCTGTAGTGGGCATACTACTTAAAGTTAAGGCTGACACTCTTAGGATAATGTGCTGCCTTTCAAATGTAAGGCCAAGCATCAAAGATTCCTTGGTGCTATTTTGGGGAAAGAAGCGACCAACATTAATCTGTCAATTAACAAATCGAGAGAACCAGTGATCACATTGCTGCACAAACATCTTGTGTACAATACAATACAATACAATACAATACAATACAATAATACTTTATTAGCCAAGTATGTTTTGCAACATACGAGGAACTTTATTTTCCAAGTCAGTCATCCACCACAGTGACTCCTCCACTTTCCTCACTGATGGAAAGCAAAAAAAAAGTTCAATCTCTTCCCTTCTTTGTTCTCCCGCGGCCAGGGGCCTCGAGCCTTCCGTTGACGGGACAATCTTACCCCCGTAGCCGGCGGTCGAGCCCTCCGCATCGGGGAGATCAGGGAGGGGGATCTCAGCTCCTCCGACAGCGATCGGACCCTGGGTTGGGGCTGGTCGAACCTCTGTGTCATTGGAACTCCCTGACTCTGTCTCTCCCGAGACTGCGAGCCCTTGATGGTAAAATCCGCAAGCCACGGTTGGACCGATCCCAGGCAAGTGATCAGCCCCGATGGTAAATCCACGCCCCGCGGTGAGGTTCAAAGTCAGTTCCGAGGAGGCCTCCAGCTCCGGAGAGACGACCCGAAAACGAACCGCATCATTTACACAAACTTTAAAAACACATTGAAATAACAAAAAAAAGACGAAAAATAAGACAGATCGAGGCCGCCAATCGTACAGCACCCCTGGTGGACAAGTTGTTTCCCATATTAGAACAGTAGCCATAGTTGAAACCTTCTTCAGTGGCTCTGATGCCCTTTGGGGTCTCCTTAGACCACAAAATGCAAATCTTATTTTCTTTTCCATAATGACGTTTAGTGAGATTATAAAAAAAACTTCAAAACTTTCAATACAAACTCTGGTTAGGCTGGACCTTGCATTTAATGTTGCTACAACTTTTATTGTATGATTACCTGAATTAGAGCTTACAATGACTGCTGATGTAATTTCAGAAATGTTTGTGTTATAACCATTTTGGAAGGAGAATGTACAGTTTCACACCATGTTCAAAGCTGCTGATCCTTTTGTACAATACATTGAGTGTGTTTGCAGATGTCATGATTAAAGAATGATCTAATGCTGTTACATGATCAGAATTGGTTTAGATGATAAAAATAGGATAATATAAAAGAGATTATTGATATTTTGAATGTGTAATTCTTTATGTAAATGAATATGTGTTTTTCCTTTATGCTTTGATTTTATCTATTGGGTTTTAAAACAAAGGTGCGCAGAAATGTTCCATATTGCAGAGATGTTGAGTACATAGAACAGTAGGGGGGTCAAAATGTATAAACCAGGAGCTGCAGATTAATACACAAAAGGCCGCAAGGTGCAGGAGTAACTCAGCGGATCAGGCAGCATCTCTGGAGAACATAGATGGGTAATCGGCAATGTATTCTACAAATGAGTTAAAAGTCAGAAAGAAGGTAAAAATTGCAAAAAAAATGATAAAGGTATAGGCATGTCGCAAAGGTAATGCTACGGTTGTTATGGGAGATTTCAACATGCAGGTAGACTGGGAAAATCAGGTTGGAACTGGACCCCAAGAACGGGAGTTTGTGTAGTGCCTCCCTGATGGATTCTTAGAGCAGCTTGTACTGGAGCCTACCAGGGAGAAGGCAATTCTGGATTTAGTGTTGTGCAATGAACCGGATTTGATAAGGGAACTCGAGGTAAAGGAGCCATTAGGAGGTAGTGACCATAATATACAATCTACAATTTTAATCTACAATTTGAGATGGAGAAGGGTAAATCCGAGATGTTGGTATTACAGTTGAGCAAAGGGGACTACGGAGCCATGAGGGAGGAGTTGGCCAAAGCTGACTGGAAAGATACCCTAGCAGGGATGACAGTGGAACAACAATGGCAGGTAACTCTGGGAATAATACAGAAGGTGCAGGATCGGTTCATTCCAAAGAGGAAGAGAGATTCCAAGGGAAGTAAGAGGTGACCGTGGCTGACAAGGGAAGTCAGGGACAGTATAAAAATAAAAGTGAAGAAATATAACATAGCAAAGATGAGCGGGAAGCCAGAGGATTGGGGACAGAGAAGTGCCAGAGTAGTTAGAAGGTCTCTCCAACCCAATAATCTGGCACTAAATTGTTCTAAAAAGGAGGATATACAAGTCTATTTATGTACAGGAAAAGCAAAAGCAGTTGGCGGTGGACCAGGAGGAAGGACCCTTTAAACCTGGAGACAAGGTGTATGTATGAGCTTTCCAAACCACCCACCGCTGTTCAGGTAGAAGGTTGATCTACCTGGTAACATCTCAATCCTTACATGAGGGCTATCCCGCAGGTACGACTAGATAATAGCCCTGAGGTAAGTGAACAGGAGGACAAAGAAGTGAGGGAAGAGCAGAGCTCTAACAAGATAATGTGAGGTTTTTGGAGACATTAGTGACTATGAGACTGGTGTAAATAAGGTCAGAATGAGGGGGTGTATGTGTCTTGTTTGGGGAACAATGATTCACCTTCATACCTAACAATACTAGCTGGAGGGGTCTTTCACTAACGCCACGGATAAGCTAAAAACCTAAGGAGTGAGGTTAAACGAAACGCAGGGTTCGGACACCAATTATTTTGTGGCTGGAGAGCATGTTGGGGGGTTGGGGAGCATGGCTGATTATAATTGGTTTGACCATTGGGGTCGTACGACTTGCAGTGGCAATTATGATGTGCTGTATTTTCCCTGTATTAAGTTTCTACTGGTGAAAGCTACTGTGAAGAAACTACCAATGATAACGGGTGAAGACGAATTTGGCCCTCAAGGAAAATGGACCTCAGTGATAGAATTATACTACAATGGAGAAGAAGTGTTAGGAAAATGCTAAACGAAGTCTGTAAGGGAAGCTGGATCTTTTTTCCTGCCTCACGTAATGGGGGTGGGTTTTAGGCCCAGTCTCCCAGGGAGACAGAGAAAGAACACTACACAGAATTACACTAACTTAATTAAAAGATCCTGCATTTTAGGGCGATATGGGTGATTTGACCTGGGGGATGTGTGTGTGGTTTTCTTTGTCAGAGGAGACTCGGTAGAGTCTCACAGGAGGGAGTTATATAGAAGAACAATTAATTAAAACGTTTATCATAGCCAGCAGATGTCAGATATTTTACGTAATCAGACATCAGCTTATTTTCACGTGATTGTTAGCCATTTAGCAGCACTTAATTAAATCATTTATCTAAGAATCAAGACACTAAACAAGTTACTTATTTCTACTTTTGCACCTTTGTATTCTTAATAAAACCATTTATATACTTGTATTAATCATAAACTAATATGTAACAGTATAAAATAGTGTGTGTAACCTTGGCTTTAGCTAAAACATAGCTGGGAAATTAGAAGTAACAGTTTGGAATTTGAGGGCAGCCGAAAGAGGAAGAGATATGAGGGGAAATGTAAAGACTGAACCAAGGTCGGAAGTTAATGGTGGCGAGACAGAATATTAGAATTAAAGACAGATTGATGCAAGAGGAGTACAGCATGAAAGGTAATGTAGCAGAGATAAGGCTGAAAACTGTAATAAAGAGCTGCCTGTTTCTGTGGATCGGAGAGCATTTAGAGAACGGACAGGTGGCGTCATCTCTGAATGTTCCAGCCGAAAATGTGCAAATAAAGGCTTTCGGCTTCTTGAAGAATTCTCTGTGTTTGTGTCATCTTATCCAACTTTGAGTCTTAAAACCACGACATGATCACATTGAATGGCGGTGCTGGCTCGAAGGGCATAATGGCCCACACCTGCACCTATTGTCTATTATTGTAAGAAGTGAAAGTGCAACTAAGGAAATGCACACCGTCTTAATGCATCAATATTTTTAGTGATTTTTTTAATTACTTTCTCATTTTACTGTTTCTCTGACTCAAGCGGTCTGAGTTTTGACCTGTGATTTGTCCTCAATTAATCCCTGTTAGGGTTGCAGTGATTATACTACAATTAATCTCGGCACCAAGGTTTCTATGCAATGATATTTGATTCAAACATGTGAAGATGATAATATCATAGTATCTTGCGCAGCTGTAGTTCTCATTAACTAGGATTGCAAATGAAGAAATTATATATGGAAAGTGGTTTGATAGCTGAATATAGTATTAGAACATGAGAAGGATTACGAAAAAGATCTTTATGATACTGTATTTTCCACTAACGTGATAAACTTTGCATGCATTTGATCTGTTTCATGATTTATTTTGTTAATTTTCCGAGGCTTTCCAGAGGCTTAATTTTCTCTGTTGCCACTGTTAATGTAGAATTATCTTCATTTAATGAGAGCAGATGAGAGCAAGTGTCAATAACCCATCAAAATCCTAATTTTCACTGCTTTAATTGTTTCTTATAGTAGATTTAAACACAGCTGAACATTCTTTATGTTCTTATTTTCTATTATTAATTCTTTAAAAAAACACGTAGAAATTAAAAATTAAATCATCCATGTGGGTTTCACTTTACCATGCACCCTCCTTTAAGTCGCTAAGAATTATATTCCATTTTCATTTTTTTGGATCTTAAAATGCTAGCAAACAACCCTGACATGCCACCTCCTAAATATTCATCTAGCATGTTTTTAACAATTATTTGCAATTCCAAAGCACTAGGATTTTCCCCAACATTTTATCTCTACCTAGTTCATGAGGAATTATTAAAAACTACACAGCAGATAATAGACAATAGGTGCAGGAGTAGGCCATTCGTCCCTTTGAGCCAGCATCGCCATTCACTGTGATCATGGTTGATCCACATTCAGGACCTCGTTCCTGTCTTTTCCCCATATCCCCTGACTCTGCTATCTTTAAGAGCTCTATCCAAATCTCTCTTGAAAGTCTAGAGAATTGGCCTCCACTACATTCTGAGGCAGAGAATTCCACAGAATCACAACCCTCTGTGAAAAGGATTTTCCTCATCTCCGTTCAAAATGGCTTACCCCTTATTCTTAAACTGTGGGCCCTGGTTCCGGACTCCACCAACATCGGGAACATGTTTCCTGCGTACAGCATGTCCAAACCCTTAATAATCTTATATGTTTCAATAAGATCCCCTCTCTTCCTTTCAAATTCCAGAAAATACAAGCCCAGCCGCTCCATTCTATCAACATATGACAGTCCCGCCATCCAGGGAATTAACCTCGTGAACCTACGCTGCACTCCCTCAATAGCAAGAATGTCCTTCCTCAAATTTGGAAACCAAAGTTTAAACAATACTCCAGGTGTAGCCTCACTAGGGCCCTGTACAACTGCAGAAGGACCTCTTTGCTCCTATACGCAACACCTCTTGTTATGAAGGCCAACATGCCATTCGCTTTCTTCACTGCCTGCTGTACCTGAATGCTTACTTTCAGTGACCCATGAACAAGGACCCCCCAGATCTCATTGTACTTCCCCTTTTCCCAACTTGACACCATTCAGATAATAATCTGCCTTCCTGTTTTTGCCACCAAAGTGGATAACCTCATATTTATCCACATTAAACTGCATCTGTCATGCATCTGCCCACTCACCCAACCTGTCCAAGTTACCCTGCATCCTCCTCACAGTTCACATTGCCACCCAGCTTTGTATCATCTGCAAATTTGCTAAAGTTACTTTTAATCCCTTCATCTAAATCATTAATGTATATTGTAAATAGTTGCGGTCCTAGCACCAAGCTATTGTAAAACAAAATCCCGACATGCATCCTGGAACTAATCCAGACACACATACAGCACAACTATTAGTCATTGTGGCTTGAAAAAACAAATTCTCTTAATTTTCTTTTGCAAATGAAACTACATTGGGCCTTCATAAACTAAATGTATTTCAATACTGTCATATTGTCAGAAAAAAATCCACCTGTTTGTATACTATGAATTAATGAGCTCTGTATAGAAACATGGTCTTTCAGATTGGAGACTGGCCCAGAGCCTAGAGCTTCAGCAGCAGGCGCAGCATGGACTTCAACGTCGCGGAGCTCCAGTGTTGGAGTTACGACCGCGAGGGCCTGCTCTAACATCATGGAGCTCGGTCTGTGGAGCCTCTAGCTGCGGGCGCGGCATGGACTTTACCGTCGTGGAGCTGCCTGTGACCTTCACTGAGGATCACCTGAAGAGGTGCCCCGACCGCTGGGCATCGTGACTTGGCATCGTGAAGCCGCGGTCTCCGGTAGGAAGCAGCCGATTCGGGAATTCCGAGCTGCGGGGTGTTCCGATCAGTCCCGACGTCGGAGTTTCCATCATCCCGGCGAGAGGGCTTGTACATCGGGCCATCCGTAGAGGCGAATGCGGAGGGTTCAGGGCCCCGACCACGGGTCCACAGAACGAGGATGACTGACTGAACTTTTGTGCCTTCCATCACAGCGGGAAGTGCTGGTCCCACTCTGGTGGATGTTTTATGTTTAATTTCTGTTGTGCATTGTGTTCTTTCTTTCTTGCTGGGAGAGGACTGCTCATCCGCCTTGCTTACCCTTGAGCAAAACTGTGCAATGCAGATGGCACCACTCGCCCTCGGTTGGAATGAAAGCCACTTAGTGTAATAATGTAATGTTTCTTGTAGTCAGACCATGTGAAAGCCTGCAACTGTAGATGCCATGGTCGTTCTATAAATATCTCTGTGCAGTCAAGAATGCATCTCAGTGCTGGGCATTTATGTATTATCTGTTTTGGCTGCATGGACCTTATCAAATCACAATCTGGCCAGAAAATCAGGGGTTTCACTTGGATGGCTAGGAATTTAATCCAAGTATTGAATCTTTTAGAACATGTACCCCCACTGAGTCCAAACAAAGTCGCGAGAAACACCATTGACAGCCCAAGGTGCAGCTTCATCAACACGAGTTCCATTTCATCCTTGATGCTGAGTTTTGATCTGGGTCCAGACTTTTTTGGCGATTGTTTAAATGTTCTTGGCACTTTAATACTGACGACTTTTTTCATCCCTTCCCAATATCGCATTTTCATTGCTTTATGCTTCACATACTCACATAGGTTGTCTAAGTCTTCCTTCGAAGAAAGCCCTGTCAATCTTCTCACATTTTTGTCGGTCTTGATGTTGCTACAAAAACGTTTTTTAGCTGCAGCATTCTTCAGTTTTAGTTTCAATTCTTCTACCATGCCTTCCAACACTTCAACTTTGTCGGTCAGTTTGTTTATGTCCTGTTTTTGGATGCATCCCGTGCAATGACAGTTCTCTTGACAGCTGCATTTGTACACACAAGCAAGATCTACAGGAAAACCTTGTCAACGCTTGTTGTCTGGTCCATCGTCAACATGTTGGTCAACATTGGTTTGCGTTGCTTTACACAACTTTACTTACACATGTGCATGCAGAACTCATTCAGGTCAACAAACATGCATACAGCCCGTGGCCGTGGACTAGTGTAGTAAGAGGTGAAAGCCCCACAAATACTTTTCAAGAGTATAAAGGAGGATAGTAAAAGCTTCTTTAGGTATGTGAAGAGGAACAAAATCGTTATGACCAAAGTTGGCCACTTGAAGACTGAAATGGGTGAATTTATTATGGGGAACAAAGAAATGGCAAATGAGTTGAACAGGTACTTTGGATCCGTCTTCACTGAGGAGGACACAAACAATCTCCCTGATGTACTAGTGGCCAGAGGATCTAGGGTGGCGGAGGAACTGAAGGAAATTCACATTAGGCAGGAAATGGTGTTGGGTAGGCTGATGGGACTGAAGGCTGATAAATCAGCAGTGCCAGATGGTCTGCATCCCAGGGTACTTAAGGAAGTGGCTCTAGAAATCGTGGATGCATTGGTGATCATTTTCCAATGTTCTATAGATTCAGGATCAGTTCCTGTGGATCGGAGGGTAGCTAATGTTAAACCATCTGGTCTATAATTCCCAACAGAGAATTATAGACCAGTTAGCCTGACATCGGTGGTGGGGAAGATGCTGGAGTCAATAATAAAACATGAAATAGCGGCACATTTGGATAGCAGTAGCAGGATTGGTCTGTCAGCATGGATTTATCAAGGGGAAATCATGCATGACTAATCTTATGGAATTTTTTTGAGAATGTTATCAGGATAATGGACAAGGGAGAGCCCGTGGATGTGGTATATCTGGACTTTCAGAAAGCATTTGATAAGGAGATTAGTGGGCAGAATTTGAGCACATGGTATTGGGAGTAGGGTGCTGACATGGATAGAAAATTGGTTGGCAGACAGGAAACAAAGGGTAGGAATTAGCGGGTCCCTTTCAGAATGGCAGGCAGTGACTAGTGGGGTACCGCAAGGCTCGGTGCTGGGTCCGCAGCTATTTACAATATATATTAATGATTTGGATGAAGGGATTAAAAGTAACATTAGCAAATTTGCAGATGACACAAAGCTGGGTGGCAGTATGAAGTGTGAGGACGATGCTATGAGGATGCAGGGTGACTTGGACAGGTTGCGTGAGTGAGCAGATGCATGGCAGATGCAGTTTAATGTGGATAACTGCATTAAATTTGAACATTTCGTTCAGACCGTAAGGTCTGAATGATAAATAAAGGATCTAATTCTAATTCTAATAAATGTGAGGTTATCCACTTTGGTGTTAAAAAAAATAGGACGGCAGATTATCATCTAAATGGTGTCAAATTGGGAAAAGGGGAAGTACAACGAAATTTGGGGGTCATTGCTCATCAGTCACTGAAAGTAAGCATGCAGGTACAGCAGGCAGTGATGAAAGCGAATGGCATGTTAGCCTTCATAACACGAGGAGTTGAGCATAAGAGCAAAGAGGTCCTCCTGCAGTTGTACAGGGCTCTAGTGAGACCACACCTGGAGTCTTGTGTGCAGTTTTGGTCTCCAAACTTGAGGAAGGACATTCTTGCTATTGAGGGAGTGCAGCGTAGGTTCACAAGGTTAATTCCTGGGATGGCGGGACTGTCATATGTTGATAGATTGGAGCGGCTGGGCTTGTATACTCTGGAATTTAGAAGGATGAGAGGAGATCTTATTGAAACATATAAGATTATTAAGGGTTCGGACACGCTAGAGGCAGGAAGCATGTTCCCAATGTTGGGGGAGTCCAGAACCAGCGGCCATGGTTTAAGAAGAAGTGGTAAGTCATTTAGAACGGAGATGAGGAAAATCTTTTTCACACAGAGAATTGTGAGTGTGTGGAATTCTCTGCATCAGAGGGCGGTGGAGGCTGGTTCTCTGGATGCTTTCAAGAGAGATTTAGATAGAGCTCTTGGGGATAGGATATGGAGTGAAGGCAGGAACGGGGTACTGATTGTGGATGATCAGCCATGATCACATTGAATGGCAGTGCTGTTTCGAAGGGCTGAATGGCCTACTCCTGCACCTATTATCAATTGTCCATAGAAATCATACATTTCATTTCCACCCCCCCAAAACAAAAACAATAAAAAATGGTTCACAAAATATTCAAAAGGGAACTGCAGATGCTGGAATATCGAAGGTACACAAAATGGTTGTTATTTATCGTCACAATCTCGTTCACTCACCGAAGCGGGCCAGCTAGCGACCAAGGAAAAGCCAATGAACCATAAATACACCTAGTTAATAGTTTTAAAAGCTGTATTTTCTTACGTCGAAGAAGCAAAACTGGAAAAAAATTATGAAACGCAGGTCAAAACAATTATCGATCGTAATGTATACACACAGTAGCTCAGCTGGCGAGAATGTTTATCCCGAATGACCCATGACCTGGGCAGACTCACACAGCGCAGTTATAAAACCGAACTCGCTTATAATGATGCAAATAATTGGTGCTAAAACTTTTTGCATCTTTTTAGGTCACATTTTGTTAACCTTGTTCTACCTGTAATATATTCTTAATGTGAAAGTATGTTTTATGCAATGGAGAAGGGACACCACCATGTATAAAGAGGAGGAGAGGTGAGACAGAGGTCTCTAGGTGATAGGTGGACTGAGGACGGGTGAAAGACAATGGGCATATTAGGGTTGAGTATTGAACAGATCAGGCTAGATATCACTACACCTTGAAATAATGCTTCTGCACTGCTGCACAAAAAATATACAATTAAATCAACTTTAAAAGAATGCCAATAGCTACAAATGATTAATTTTCCGCACACCAGGTGTTCCAACGTTCTATGTGTGCGCTTAATGTTAAATACATGCATGAGTGACCTGCTCCTTCTCCTTATATTTTAGTGCACATTGTTTGAGATGACTTGGCAGCCTCAAAATGAGCAGTGAGTAGTTTTTCTACAAATGAGTCAAGTATTTATTATTTTCCCAGCATCACCTATATTATCGGGTGTTGGCCCACAGGACAATAGTTGGCTGGTTATTCGGAAGAGGGAAAGCTGGTTTCCCGCTACAATCACACCTCAAATAGCCATAGCAATCTAGTTTTAATATTTTCATTGATTAGGATTATTTCGTAAAAGCAAATGCAAAGGTGTCATAAACGGAGGTACACTCATTATTAATACTCAACAACAATTAACATATATACAGCACATTTGAATAATACAGGAGAATTATGAGACAAGATTTGAAATGGAATCACCCAAGGCCTATAAAATAGAGGCCTAAAGATGTTGAACGAGGGAAGTGTTGAAGAGTATATTGATGGCGGGAGGCCAATATGTGTAGGAAGGAAATTATAGCTTTGGATCTAAGCAGCTGAAGGAATGCCTGCCAAATCATAGAGGATGTTTTGATGATTCATGATGATCAAGGATGGATTGATCATTACACAAATAGGACCGGTTTGGAGGGATATGGACCAAAAGCAGGCAGGTGGGATTAGTGTAGCTGGGACATGTTGGCCGGTGTGGGCAAGTTGGGCCAAAGGGCCTGTTTCTACACTGTATCACTCTATGACTCTGACTATCAATGGGGCAACATGAGAGGATGGAGTGACATTGAAGAATTTCAGGGAGAGAAGTTGCAAATAGGTTGGAATTGCACCATGGGAACATTGAACACAATGAAAATGGAAAAAAAAAGTGTTTTTGCTTCATTTGCTCATTTTAAAATAAGATACCCAATGAGATTAATTGTGAGCCAATGTTGGCTGCTCCTTTATTGTGTGAATTTTGATTGATTTAATACGATTATTAGACATGACATTTGCTGCCCTTTTACATACTTCCCTGCTTCAAATTTGAGTAGAAAATATTCTTGTATTGAGTTTGGAAATACTTTCAAGATTCTTAATTTCATCAATTGCTTTTTCATTACAACTTCTACTTGGGTACAAACACTAAACTGAATAAATTAAATACATAACTTGTAATATTGAGACCCTGTTTTAACATATAACGATGGTTAAAATAAGTTTAGTTCCTTATTTTGGCCCTTGGACGGACGGACCCGGCGGCTGCTGCAAACATTCAGCGACTGTCCGAGAGGCAGCTGATGAGAACAACCGGGTAGACACAAAATGCTGGAGTATCTCAGCAGGACAGACAACATCTCTGGAGAGAAGGAAGGCAGATGTGTTTCCTGTTCTCAATTAAATCTCACTCCATGTCCTCTGCAGGATATCTGATTTGTAAGCCGTGTTACGATATATAATTTAACCATGGTGACAATCAATGACTGAACATTTAAGCTTGTGGCTTACATGGACTCATTGAATGAACGAATGAATGAATGAAAAAGTTTATTGGCCAAGTGTTCACATACAAGGAATTTGCCTTGGTGCTCCACCCGCAAGTGACAACATGACATACAGTGACAGTTAGGAATGATACATAAAACATTAAAAATTAATAATACAACATTGATTAAAACAGGGATGAAGGGGATGTTTGACAAACAGGGGTTAGTGTTTGTTTATTATTTTGTTTATTATTTATTTATGCTTTTTTGGTTACTTCATACATATTACTTGTAAGTGTATATCAGTTGTATGTATATATATGCTTGTATGCATCTCTAAAAATTGTCTGGGGTATTATTATTATTAATCAATTAATTATTAAATATGGAAGAAGGGTTTAGGGAGAAGGGGTGAGATTAAATACGTTATTCTTCTTCTCACTCCTTTTCGAGCTTGTAAAGAAAAAGTGTTGGACATTTAAATTTTGCTTTATGCTTTTCATTGCTTTGCAAATATTGCCTGGAATGTCCAATTGTTTGACTATTTCGATTTTGTTGTTGTTATTTATTCCTATTTATGTCTTTACTTGTTTGGAACAAATAAACAAACAAAACAAACAAACAAACAAATATTTGGTTATTGAGTAGAGCTACTACTCGTGGAAAAAAAGCTGTTTTTATGTCTGGCTGTGGCAGCTTTGACAGTCTGGAGTTGCCTTCCAGAGGGAAGTGATTCAAAGAGTTTGTGGCCAGGGTGAGAGGGGTCAGAGGTGATCTTACCCGCTCGCTTCCTGGCCCTCGCAGTGTACAGTTCATCAATGGAGAGAAGGTTGAAGCCAACAACCTTCTCTGCTGATCGGACGATTCGCTGCAGCCTTCGGATGTCGTGCTTG
Organism: Amblyraja radiata; assembly: GCF_010909765.2. NCBI lineage: Eukaryota > Metazoa > Chordata > Chondrichthyes > Rajiformes > Rajidae > Amblyraja > Amblyraja radiata. The sequence continues at coordinate 9,452,002 of NC_045972.1, read as the reverse complement.
GTGACTGAGCCAAACCAGACCATGATGGAGAAGGTGAGGACAGACTCTACGATGGCCGTATAGAGTTGGACCATCATTGCCAGTGGCAGATTGTGCTTCCTCAGCTGCTGTAGGAAGTACATCCTATGTTGTGCCTTTTTTACTGTGGAGTTGATGGTGGCCACCCACTTAAGGTCCTTGGAGATGATGGTTCCCCGGAACTTCAAAGACTCCACAGATGTGACTGTGGTGTTGTTGATGGTGAGGGGAGGCGAAGCTCCACTATCAATTCCACTGTCTTAAGAGCATTGAGCTCCAGGTTGTTGCGATGGCACCAGGACGACAGCTGTGTCACTTCCTGTCTGTAGGCAGATTCTTCCCCATCCTGGATCAGTCCAGTCAGGGTTGTGTCATCCGCAAACTTGAGATGCTTGACAGAGGAGTCAGTGGAGGTGCAGTCATTGGTGTAGAAAGAGTAGAGGAGAGGGGAGAGTAGGCAGCCTTGCGGTGCTCCTATGCTGAGGGTTTGCGGGTCCGAGATGTGCTTTCCCAGCCTCACATGCTGCTTCCTGTCTGTCAATGAAGCTGGTGATCCACCGACAGAGGGGTTCAGGCACAGTCAATTCGGAAAGTTTGGAGTGTAGTAGCTCTGGCACAATGGTGTTGAATGCTGTCTAGGTGTTGAAGAGTACTCAATGCTCTAAGAAGATGACCACCCTCTTCAGGTGGATGTTTGCATAATTTTTTGTTCCACCAGTGCCTGAGCAACCCGAATATTACTATGTCAGAGGTATTTGTATTTCTGTCACCTGCAATCTGCTAGCCAACGGAGTGGTCATTGGAGTGGTCATTGCTTCTTCCCCATGTACAAGATGCTTACTGTGTGCCTTGAATGGACAAACACTAGAGCTTGAAATTAATTACATCAGTCAGATTATGACCAAATGCCACATTTGGAACAAATGTGAAAATTCAGAATTCAAGTGGTCCTGGAAAGATGCCCAAATGTCACCAAACCACATGAAGTCAGCACTGTGGAACTTGACTGGACTGGTTGCCGTTTTGTTCTACCAACTAATTGGTGGGATGGTCTTTGTGGAACTTTCCAATAGCTACTTCCCCTCAGCCATCAGGTTATTAAACCTGGCTCGGACAAAACTCTGATTATTAGCAACCACTTTCTGTTATTTGCACTACCAGTTTATTTATTCATGTGTGTATATATTTATATCATGGTATATGGACACATTTATCTGTTTTGTAGTAAATGCCTACTATTTTCTGTGTGCTTAAGCAAAGTAAGAATTTCATTGTCCTATACAGGGACACATGACAATAAACTCACTTGAACTTGAACTTGAACTAAAACAATAGAGGGAGTCAATATTAAAAATAACAAACCCCAGTTTAAAATAACAAACACGCCTTGCTTTATTTTTCTTTATTTTCATTCACTCATCATTAATCGTGTATTAATCATCATATGAGGCTCTGCTGCGTATTCACAAAGTCTCATCTTTCAACAAGTTGAACAAGGAAGCTGTGCTCTCAATGCCAGGATGGAATTTTGTTTTAGCCTGTCACAGCTTAGGGTTCAATTAGATATTAATTTGTGTCATTCACTATTTTATAAATATAGCTTTTTATTTTAACATTATTTCTTGTATCTTAATATAATTTATAATTGCAATGGACCGACATCCTAGTCTTTTGAATATGAATGATACATTTTTAAAGATCAGTATTACTTGATAGAAATAATATACTAACCATAAAAAGGGTAAATGTATACATAGGAATCTCTTGTCACAAAGGAATGGGGAAGCCAGATCAATTAAATATTTAAAATTGAGGTAGGTAATTTTTTGAAAGACTGATGATTTGAGGGCAATGGGGAAATGGAACAGGAGTGGAGTTTGCAACCTGGGGTAGATCAGCCATGATTAAAGTGAGGAGCAGAGCAGGCTTGCAAAGCTCTTGCTTAGTTTAGTATAGTTTAGTCATACAGCAAGAAAACAGGCCCTTCGTCCGACTGAGTCCACACCGACCATCGATCACCCGTTTACACTTGTTCTATGTTATCCCACTTTCTCATCCGCTCCCTAAACAGTACGGGTGATTTACAGAGGCCAATTAATCTACAAACCTACATATCTCTGGGATGTGGGAGGAAACTTGAGCACCTGGAGGAAACCCACGCTGTCATAGGGAGCACATGCAAACTCCACACAGACAGCACGTGAGGTCAGGATTGAACCTGGGTCTCTGGCACTGAGACACCAGCTCTATCAGCTGCGCCACTGTGCCATGTTCAAAGTTCTCTGAGGGACAAAGAGGAGATTGCAAGGAGTTTGACAAAGATCTTCTTTGTTCCTTGCTAGCCACAGGTGAGGTCCCAGAGGATGTGAGAGTAGCCAATGTTGTTCCTTTGTTTAAGAAGGGAAGTAGAGATAATCCTGGAAATTATATGCCAGTGACCCTCAGGTCAGTGGTAGGGAAGCCATTGGAGAGGATTCTTCACGATAGGATTGACTTACATTGTGGAAGAGAATGGGTTAATTGGGTACAATCAGCATAGCTTTGTATGCCGCAGGCTTTGTTTTACTAATTACATTGAGTTTTTTTAAGGAGGTGATGAAGGTGATCGATGAGGGTAATCGATGAGGGTCCAACTTAGGTGATTTTTCAGGTGACTGCCGGCGACTGGAACGGCGACTGTCAGAGTGGAACACACACACACACACACACACACACACACACACACACACGCACACGCACACGCACACGCACACGCACACGCACACGCACACACACACACACACACACACACACACACACGCACACGCACGCACACGCACACGCACACACACACACATCACTTCCGTCACCAGCCCGTTATGTAGGCGGGGGACAGGGCAAGCGGGGGGAGCGGTGTCTGAGTGAAATTCACATGGTGCAAAGCCAATGTGATACAAACACACACCGCGATGAACAGGAAAGAGCACAGTGTATGGTAAGTCCTTTAAAAGAGGGAGAGGGGGGAGGGGGGGAGGGGGGGGGGGGGGAGGGCGGGAGAAGGACAACTTTTAAGAAGCAAGAGATACACGGCTGTGAAGCTCGAAGGACATTTAACATTACCGGTCGGTTATCTTTGGTTCTGAAAACTACTGCTTATGTTTTTTTTCCCCAATGAGCCAATGAAATTCACCAGTCAGCACCGGCTTCAACCTACGAGAACCTATGAGAACCTTCAACCTCCTGGCAACCCACTAGATCCTCCTGGCGACCCATCTATGGCACGAGAATTCTCGCTACTCTCCATGCTAATTTTTCAACATGTTGAAAAATTTGCGACGACCATTATGAGGCCGCAACTAGTTCCCAGAATGCAGGAACTCCTCACGACCATGAAGGCGACTCCCCGGCAACCACTTGCGAACATGTGGCGACTGCATAGTCTCCTGCAGTCGCCTAAAAAGTCACCTAAGTGGGACAGGCCCATAAGGCAGTGGATGTTGTGTCCATGGATTTTAGTAAGGCATTTGATAAAATCTCTTTGGTTGGCTGATCTAGAAGATTAAGATGTGTAGGATCCAGAGTAGTTTGGATTCCGAACTGACTTACCTATAAATAAGGGTAGTGGTAGAAGTTTGAAGGTTTGTGACCAGGGTGGCTCTGCATGCCCCTTGTTTGGGACTTCTGTTGTTTATGATACAAATAAATAACCTGAGCATAAATGTCGACGGGGATTAGTAAATTTGCAGATGACAAAAAAATGGAAGAGGATTTTCAAAGGAAATGGCAGGATTTTGATCAATTACAGACATGTGCAGAGAAATGGCAGAAGGAGTTTAATCGAAGCAAGTGTGAGAGGTTGCACTTTGAATGCAAGGGGGAAGTATATGTACAGAGATTCTAAGAATGAGGGGAGACCTGACTGAAGTATATAAAATTATGAGAGGCATAAATGGGGTAGACAGAACTTTTCTCCAAGGGTAAAAACATCAAAGACAAGAGTACATACTTTAAGATTACTCGGGGAAAATCTGGAATGCGCTTCCAGATGTGGTGGTGGAAGCAGATGTGATAGTGGCATTTAAGATGCTTTTAGGTGGGCACACGGATGTTTAGGGAATGGAGGAATGTAGATCACGTGCAGTCAGAGGAGATTAGTTTATCTTGGCATTATGTTTTGCACAAACTGTGTTGTCATGTTCTATGTTGTATATTTGTGATGTGCTGTGCAGCATTTATACTTTAACCCCCTATTAGCTAGTTCTTCACAATTCCACTGTTAAAATGTTTATGAATGTTTACTTCTGCACTTAATTAATGATATCCATATAATTATAGAACAATGTTGACATTTTCAAAAATTAGAGGCAAATCTTATAAGTATCTTATAAACAAGAAGATATGATAGTGTGTGCCACTTTACTACTAAACATGTAGAATGCTGTATTTGTAAATGTTTGGATCTGAGCATTCTACTTGTGACCTGTGGAGGCAGCTGAGGACGGGGGAGCCCAGGCATTGCTGCACTGGGGCTGAGATGACTGGTTTCCAACAACCAAACATAGTCATCTTTTATGCAAGACATGACCCATCAAATCAAGAAATGTCTTGATGTCAAAGACAATTAGTCTTACCTCACATAGACACAAAAAGCTGGAGTAACACAGCGGGACAGGCAGCATCTCTGGAGAGAAGGAATGGGTGACCTTTCAGGTCAATACTCTGCTTCAGACTCACCTCTGGTATACAATGATTTTACCAATGTGCAAACCAGGACTAATGAGGTATGAAGTTGTATGGCCTTGGCAGAAGTGTGAACATGTTCGAAGGTCCAAAGGTCCTTGTTGATTAAGAACAAGAGAAAACTAATAGGGTTGTGTTAGCATGAGGAGATTTGTCCAGCATTTCATGGACAGGATGTCGTTAGACAATTTTTAATATTCAATAATATTAATACTCTTCTGGAATAAATTAACTTGAGGAATGGCTCCACCCCCAAATGAACAACCCCTCAGTCTCTCCACCTCTGCTGTACAAGATGCACTGAGCAAGGTGAATGAGCGCAAAGCTGCCAGCCCCGATGGCATCCCTGGCCGGGTGCTTAGGGCATGTGCTGGACAACTATCCCAAGTCTTTACCGACATTTTCAATCACTCACTGGCCCAGGGTGTTGTCCCCACTTGCCTCAAGACATCAACCATCGTGCCAGTGCCCAAACAGTCAGCCACAGGGAGCCTCAACGATTTCCGCCCAGTGGCACTCACCCCTGTCATTGCTAAGTGCTTTGAGCGGCTGATCTTGGCTCACCTCAAAGCCAGCCTCCCCCCCCACACTGGACCCCCATCAGTTTGCCTACCGAGCCAACAGGTCTACAGAGGACGCCATATCGGCGGCCCTACACTCTGCCCTGACCCACCTGGACAACAACAACTCCTACATCAGGTTGCTGTTCATTGATTTCAGCTCCGCTTTCAACACTGTCATCCCCGCCAGCTTGATCACCAAACTCAGCGGGCTTGGCATCTCCACCTCCCTCTGCAACTGGACACTGGATTTCCTCACCAACAGACCACAGTCTGTTAGGGTCAACAACCTCACCTCCACCACTATAACACTGAACACCGGCGTGCCCAGGGCCGGCTTTAAGCCGATTTGACCGATTGCCCCCAATTGGGCCCCGCGCCTAATGGGGGCCCCGCACTAATGTTCCGTATTTCGTATGGAAATACGAATTCTCTTTGTTAAATAAAGATTTTTTTTAATTCGCCATCCGGATTTTTTTTTAAACGACCATGTATAACAACCGCTGCACGGCCATCAGACACAAACGATTTGTTAACTAGTACTGTTAGCACTTCTTAACATGAAGTTGTTAACAAGTTGTTATATCAATCTGCATCCATCCACATTCCTCAGTAAATGTTATTGTGTTTTGAATGAGTATTAATGACGCCGTGTTCCTTTGTATAAAATTCACGCGGCGTCAATAATACTTGTTTAAAACACAATTACATTTACTGAGGAATGTAGATCGATGACACGTTGAGAATTTCTTTAAACTCACCATCATGAGTGAGGGCCCCGGACCGCGAGAAGGGGCTTCTTCCTGGTGTGCAGGTTAGTCATTCACCTACCGACCCACGTTGTGTCTCTCTGTGCTTTGCTCTCTCTCTCCCTCCTTCTCTTTCTCCCGCTCACCATCTCGTCTCTCTCTAGCTCTCCCACTCCCTCTCTATCACCCTGTCTCCTCAGCATTCCCGGAATCATTGACGTTTAGCGGTAGACAAAAATACTGGAGAAACCCAGCGGGTGAGGCAGCCGCCTTGACCGCTGAGTTCCTCCAGCACTCTGTGTTTTTTGTTTGGCTCTGAAGTTGAAGGTGGCTCAGCGGGACAGGCAGCGGCTCTGGGGAGAGGGTTGCGTTTCTGGTCGAGACCCGTCTTCAGACAATCACAAGTACTTTCACCGACGAGAGTTCAATTCAGTCTGAAGAATGGTCTTCTCTCCAGAGTCACTGCGCTGCCTGTCCTGCTGAGTTACTCCAGCTTTATGTCTATCTTCAATTTCAGAGAAATACAATTTCTTACGGGGGGCTTATAACGTCTCTAAACCCCTCTGGGACACTCTGAACACCTCTAAACCCCGTCTATCCCCCCCCCCCCTATTTCCCTCTACAACACTTATGAACACTTCTAAACCTATCTAAAGCCCTCTAAACATCTCTAAACCGTTTAAACCCCTCTAAACTAGGAGGCTACAAGGTGACTTGTATAGGCTGGGTGAGTGGGCAAATGCATGGCAGATGCAGTATAATGTGGATAAATGTGAGGTTACCCACTTTGGTGGCAAAAACAGGAAAGCAGACTATTATCTGAATGGTGACTCATTTTTTTATGTGTCGTACTTTAAGTTCCTTGTATATTATGTAAAGACTGTTTTCTTCAAGTGAGTATCATTGCTCTTTGGATATATCGTGTTTTGTCACGTATTTAAGGATATATTGTGTTGTAACAACATAATTTTACAAAACATTAGTGTATAGAAAAAAACGAAACAGAAAGAGTGGGCTAATTAGCCATATAAATGACATATGACAGTGTGAATATTGTGCGTCTCCGAAGACGAAATAATGGCTGGTGAGTGATCAGCTGGTTCAGAATATACCGATTATTTAAACTGAATAAGGGGGGTGGGGTGTCGAATGGGCTAGTGGAGGATGGAGTTAAAGGGAAAGGGTTTCTTAAATGTGTGAGCGTAGAGACAGAGGGGTGTAAAATGAGGGTAGAAGCAATAGGTAGCAAGGTGAAAAGTAAAAGTGGCAGGCCGGAAAATCCAGGGCAAAAATCAAAAAGGGCCACTTTTCAACAAAATTGTATAAGGGGTAAGAGTGTTGTAAAAACAAGCCTGAAGGCTTTGTGTCTCAATGCAAGGAGCATTCGTAATAAGGTGGATGAGTTGAATGTGCAGATAGCTATTAATGACTATGATATAGTTGGGATCACGGAGACATGGCTCCAGGGTGACCAAGGCTGGGAGCTGAACATCCAGGGATATTCAATATTCAGGAGGGATAGAGAGAAAGGAAAAGGAGGTGGGGTAGCGTTGCTGATTAGAGAGGAGATTAACGCAATGGAAAGGAAGGACATTAGTTTGCAGGATGTGGAATCGGTATGGGTAGAGCTGCGAAACACTAAGGGGCAGAAAACGCTGGTGGGTGTTGTGTACAGGCCACCTAACAGTAGTAGTGAAGTGGAGATGGTATCAAACAGGAAATTAGAAATGCGTGCGACAAAGGCAAAACCGTTATAATGGGTGACTTCAATCTACATATAGATTGGGTGAATCAAATTGGCAGGGGTGCTGAGGAAGAGGATTTTTTGGAATGTATGCGGGATAGTTATCTAAATCAACATGTAGAGGAACCAACGAGAGAGCAGGCTATTTTAGACTGGGTATTGAGTAATGAGGAAGGGTTAGTTAGCAGTCTTGTTGTACGTGCCCCCTTGGGCAAGAGTGACCATAATATGGTTGAGTTCTTCATTAGGATGGAGAGTGACATTGTTAATTCAGAAACAATGGTTCTGAACTTAAAGAAAGGTAACTTTGAGGGTATGAGACGTGAATTGGCCAAGATTGGTTGGCAATTAATTCTAAAAGGGTTGACGGTGGATATGCAATGGAAGACATTTAAAGACTGCATGGATGAACTACAAAAATTGTTCATCCCAGTTTGGCAAAAGAATAATTCAGGGAAGGTAGTGCATCCGTGGATAACAAGGGAAATCAGGGATAGTATCAAAGCGAAGGATGATGCGTACAAATTAGCCAGAAAAAGCAGCATACCGGAGGACTGGGAGAAATTCAGAGACCAGCAGAGGAGGACAAAGGGCTTAATTCGGAAAGGAAAAATAGATTACGAAAGAAAACTGGCAGGGAACATAAAAACTGACTGCAAAAGTTTTTATAGATATGTGAAAAGAAAGAGATTAGTTAAAACAAATGTAGGTCCCTTGCAGTCAGAAACAGGTGAGTTGATCATGGGGAACAAGGATATGGCGGACCAATTGAATAACTACTTTGGTTCCGTCTTCACTAAGGAAGACATAAATAATCTGCCGGAAATAGCAGCGGACCGCGGGTCAAAGGAGTTGGAGGAATTGAGTGAAATCCAGGTTAGCCGGGAAGTGGTGTTGGGTAAATTAAATGGATTAAAGGCCGATAAATCCTCAGGGCCAGATAGGCTGCATCCCAGAGTACTTAAGGAAGTAGCTCCAAAAATAGTGGATGCATTAGTAATAATCTTTCAAAACTCTTTAGATTCTGGAGTAGTTCCTGAGGATTGGCGGGTAGCAAACGTAACCCCACTTTTTAAGAAGGGAGGGAGAGAGAAAACGGGGAATTACAGACCAGTTAGTCTAACATCGGTAGTGGGGAAACTGCTAGAGTCAGTTATTAAAGATGGGATAGCAGCACATTTGGAAAGTGGTGAAATCATTGGACAAAGTCAGCATGGATTTACAAAAGGTAAATCATGTCTGACGAATCTTATAGAATTTTTCGAGGATGTAACTAGTAGCGTGGATAGGGGAGAACCAGTGGATGTGGTGTATCTGGACTTCCAGAAGGCTTTCGACAAGGTCCCACATAAGAGATTAGTTTACAAACTTAAAGCACACGGCATTGGGGGTTCAGTATTGATGTGGATAGAGAACTGGCTGGCAAACAGGAAGCAAAGAGTAGGAGTAAACGGGTCCTTTTCACAATGGCAGGCAGTGACTAGTGGGGTACCGCAAGGCTCAGTGCTGGGACCCCAGCTATTTACAATATATATTAATGATCTGGATGAGGGAATTGAAGGCAATATCTCCAAGTTTGCGGATGACACTAAGCTGGGGGGCAGTGTTAGCTGTGAGGAGGATGCTAGGAGACTGCAAGGTGACTTGGATAGGCTGGGTGAGTGAGCAAATGTTTGGCAGATGCAGTATAATGTGGATAAATGTGAGGTTATCCATTTTGGTGGCAAAAACAGGAAAGCAGACTATTATCTAAATGGTGGCCGACTAGGAAAAGGGGAGATGCAGCGAGACCTGGGTGTCATGGTACACCAGTCATTGAAAGTGGGCATGCAGGTGCAGCAGGCAGTGAAGAAAGCGAATGGTATGTTAGCTTTCATAGCAAAAGGATTTGAGTATAGGAGCAGGGAGGTTCTACTGCAGTTGTACAGGGTCTTGGTGAGACCACACCTGGAGTATTGCGTACAGTTTTGGTCTCCAAATCTGAGGAAGGACATTATTGCCATAGAGGGAGTGCAGAGAAGGTTCACCAGACTGATTCCTGAGATGTCAGGACTGTCTTATGAAGAAAGACTGGATAGACTTGGTTTATACTCTCTAGAATTTAGGAGATTGAGAGGGGATCTTATAGAAACTTACAAAATTCTTAAGGGGTTGGACAGGCTAGATGCAGGAAGATTGCTCCCGATGTTGGGGAAGTCCAGGACAAGGGGTCACAGCTTAAGGATAAGGGGGAAATCCTTTAAAACCGAGATGAGAAGAACTTTTTTCACACAGAGAGTGGTGAATCTCTGGAACTCCCTGCCACAGAGGGTAGTCGAGGCCAGTTCATTGGCTATATTTAAGAGGGAGTTAGATGTGGCCCTTGTGGCTAAGGGGATCAGAGGGTATGGAGAGAAGGCAGGTACGGGATACTGAGTTGGATGATCAGCCATGATCATATTGAATGGCGGTGCAGGCTCGAAGGGCCGAATGGCCTACTCCTGCACCTAATTTCTATGTTTCTATTTATCGTGTTCCATGGATATTTATATATATTTAGTGCATGATAATAATATGACAGTGTTAGAGAGTGTTTGGGATATCATAGAGAAAGACTACATAAGAACAGTACGAAATTAGCCATGGAAATGGAAATATGTCTAGCCTACGATCAGCTGTCATGAATGTAAACAATGCATCAAAAATGGCTTGTGGGTGGAATAGCTGATTCTGAATATAATGATTATTTTTCGTGTTCCATGGATACTTATATAGGGTAGTTTTTACTTTTGGGGAACGCACCGCATTACTGTCGGCAAATCCTTCAGCCCGGCACCGCCAAATCATTCCGCCCGGGTAAGTAGATCCGCGACATGTGGCCTAAATTAATGTTATATTATGAAAAGTTCAATCGCAGGTTAGGTTTGGTTTGGTTTCGTTAGATGACTCAAAATTTATCTAGCGGTAGGTTTGGCTAGAAATCATCTGTTTGTAATGAATGTTTGTAATGAATGTAAACATAGCCTATTGGCTGAAGAACTTGAAGCTCTGAAACCTTTTCTTCCCTCCAGTATCATTAAGCCTCATGCTCTGTTTGAATACCTGATAGTAAACAATCGATTTACAGCATTTCCTAATGTTTTTATTGCTTTGAGGATTTACTTAACAATGCCTGTAACAGTCGCATCAGGTGAAAGAAGTTTTTCAAAACTAAAACTGATTAAAACATACTTAAGGTCAACAATTTCACAAGAGAGACTAAACAATTTGGCAATGATATCTATAGAAAATGACATTGCTAAAACCATTGACCTTGAAAATATTTTGAGAGACTTTGCAAATAAAAAAGCCAGAAAAGTCTTTTTCTAAAAGACCTGTGTATAATCAGTATGTCTGTAATTGCCTTACTTTGTATTAAAAAAAATAAAACTTTCATATAGTTTTTCAAAATTTTAGTATATCAAGCATTTAATGTTTTTTTTGGTTAAAGACGAGCATACTACACGAAATATAAACATACATAAATGTTTACTTTTGTAGAGTAGGGGCCCCGCCATCAGTTTTCTAATTGGGCCCCGCAATTCCTAGCACCGGCCCTGGGCGTGCCACAGGGCTGTGTGCTCAGCCCTCTCCTCTACTCCCTCTTCACCCACGACTGCATCCCTAAGTACGGATCCAACGCCATCATTAAGTTTGCTGACGACACCACGGTGGTAGGACTGATCAGTGACAACGATGAGTCAACCTACAGAGAGGAGGTCCAGCACCTGACAACCTGGTGTGCCAATAATAACCTCGTCCTCAACTCCAAGAAGACGAAGGAACTTATTGTCGACTTCAGGAAGGTCAGAGGGGGCAGACATACCCCCATCCACATAAACGGGACTGAGGTGGAGCGCGTCTCCAGCTATAAATTCCTCGGGGTACACATCTCGGAGGATTTGTCCTGGTCCTTCAACACCTCCAAGCTGATCAAAAAGGCACAGCAGCGCCTTTACTTCCTGAGGAGGCTCAAGAAAGCCCACCTGTCCCCCCAGATCCTGACCAACTTCTACCGGTGTACCATCGAGAGCATCCTGACCGCCTGCTTCACGGTATGGTACAGCAGCTGCACTGTTGCGGACAGGAAGGCACTACAACGGGTGGTGAAAACCGCGCAGCACATCATCGGTGCCCCGCTCCCTGCCATGGATGCCCTCCACCGAAAACGGTGTCTGAAACGAGCTGGGAAGATCATTAAAGACCCCTCCCACCCCAACCATGGACTGTTTGCCCTCCTCCCATCAGGGAGGCGGTACAGGAGCCTCAGGTCTCGTACCAGTAGGATGAGGAACAGCTTCTACAATCATACCGTCGCATTGCTAAACTCGGAGTCCCGCCGATAGATTCCTCCGATCCCTCCGTCCCCATTGTTTAATTATTCTGTATTTTTTATTATTCTGTATCCTCTTTTTTTTTAAATTTCTATATTGCACTACTACGGACTGACGCAAAACTGCATTTCGTTGTACCCATACTCAGTATTTGTGCAATGACATTAAAGTTGAATTGAATTGAATTGAATTGAATTGAATTATGGGGAGACACAAAATGCTGGAGTAACTCAGCGGGTGAGGCAGCATCTCTGGAGAGAAGGAATGGACGACATTTCGGATTGAGACCCTTTTTGGGGAAAGTTTTCAGCACTGTATCTGAAAGATTGGCTGGGCTCTATTCAGTTTCTGTATACAGATTTGTAAAGATTATTATTTTTTGGTTTAAGAGTATTGATGGGAAATATGGTATTTTATTGCCCAGTCCTATTTGCCTTTGAGAAGAAGGCGTGGAAGCACCTTGATCTGCGTAGTTCCTCATCTAAAAGTACATCCACAATACTGTTGGCTATGGAGCTCCGGAGTTTACACTTAGCAATGATGAATAGACTGTGATACTTCCAAATCATGAGCTATGTGACTTGGAAGGGAACATGCAAGAGGTGGGATCTCTATGCATCTACTGCTTGATTTTATCATTGAAGGTAGATGTCCTTAGTGTGGGAGGTGCTGTTGGAGCAGCCTAAAGGGCCTGTCAAACTTGCATGCCCTTGGCACGCAGATTACACGACCTCGTGGTCGCGTCGAGCCATGACGGTCCCGCGCGACTTCATTTGACCGCACAGCCGTCTGGAGCGCGTGACGTCATTTGAAGACGGATACAAAATGCTGGAGTAACTCAGCGGGACCGGCAACATCTCTGGAGAGAAGGAATGGGTGATGTTTCGTGTCAAGACCCTTCTTCAGTCTGAAAGAAGGGTCTTGACCCGAAACGTCACCCATTCCTTTTCTCCAGAGATGCTGCCGGTCCCGCTGAGTTACTCCTGCATTTTGTGTCTATCTTCAATTTTCTTGGCCCCGCTCTGGGAGTAGAAGTGGGGGCGGATCTGGACCGCAACGGCCGTGAGCCCCAGGCCGAGTTTCGACGATGTTTGCCTGCTTCTGCTGCTGTTGGAGGTGAGACGTTGCGTCGCGCCAGGGTCTTGGGCCTGTCCCACTTTGGCTGTCAGTTACGCGACAGGCCATTGGCGCGCGAAGATTTTGTTCGCTACAATTTCGGAGCCCCGCGTGATGTCGCGCACAACTACATACCCCTCCGCGCTTCTCAGTGGGACCGGCCTCGCGCGGGCCACATGATGCCCGTGCGCCTCAATGCGACCACGAGGTTGCATAATTTGCGTGCCAAGGACCCGCACGTGGGACAGGCCCTTTAATGAGTAAATGCACCACTTATGTAGCCCATAGTGCATTGCTGGTGACGGGAATGAATAGAGTGGTAGATGAAGTGACAATCTGAATTGTCGTTAAGAAAAACATAACAGTGTTGTGAATTTGCACCATTTTACCCGATCTGCCCAGGATATCTTATGTGTGGGAAGGAACTGCAGATGCTGGTTTGAACCGAAGATAGACACAAAAAGCTGGAGTAACTCAGCAGGACAGGCAGCATCTTTGGAGAGAATGAATGGGTGACGTTTCGGGTTGAGACCCTTCTTCAGACTCTCGACCCGAAACATCACCAATTCCTTCTCTCCAGAGATGCTGCCTATCTCGCTGAGTTACTCCAGCTTTTTGGGTCTATCCAGGACATCATATGTTCTCTTTTGATCTCACAATTTTATTTCTTGAGTGTGCTCCTGTATTCCTTGTACTCCTCAAGAGGCATACTTGATCCCAGCTGCCTATACTGGAGATAGGCCTTATTTTTCCTGATCAGAGCCTGGATAGAGTAGGCCTTGTAGGATAGAATAGGCCTAATTCTGCTCCTATCACTTATGAACTTACAAACTGTATCTTTCCCTTTGCTCTACCCCTTGTACTTGAGTTGGATTTGATTATATTTGTGCATGGTATATCTGATCTGTTTTGGATAGCATGCAAAACAAAGCTTTTCATTGTATCTCAGCCTAGCCACGGTATTAACATTGCTGCTCCTGACCTCATCATAATCTTGTCCAAACATGGGGAATATCTTGAATTCCAGAGCTACGATGAGAGTGACCAAATGGAGCAATAATTTATCCCTACATGAACCTGACCTCACCCATATTTATCATTTTGCCCTGTTTATAACTCTGCTCAACAACTTCGAACTGACTTGTTTTCTCCTCATTCCAATTCTAATGGACAGTCTCTGGTTTGCAACTTACCTGCTATTTCTATTTCTGCACTCAGTTCTGAGTGCTTCCAGCCTTTTATTTTTATAGCTGCATAATTATTAGATTGCACCCATTTATTTCTATTAGTCCTGTCATTTCATCCATGATGTATGCATTCAGATAAAGTGCCTTTAATTTGTCTTTTTGCCATTTTTTCTCTACTCTGACCCAGTTTATGGCCCTGCCTCACGGCGCGAGTCCACCCACGAGTGATCCCGAGTTTAAAACAAATCAAACTCGTGGTAATCACGTAGAATTAACGTAGCGGGATCGTCGGAACTCGTAACGCTAACGGCAGGTACTCGGGAAACTTGTTAACTCGTGAAAATCTTTCAACATGATGAAAGATTTCCACGAGCCAAATTTACTCTTGAAGTAAAAATTTTTAACTTTTAAACTCGTTGTAAGAACGTAGTAGCGCATAGGTTTACTGTAGTGACTCGTGAGTCTACCGTGGGCACTCTTTAACTCAGCGGGACAGGCAGCATCTCTGTAGAGAAGGAATGGGTGACGGGAAGGGACGTTTCCAAAATTCTGCTGCGACTTTGTGTTACTCCAGCACTGTGTGTTTACTTTTTGTCAACCAGCATCTGCCCTTTCTTGTGTATGACATTATTTGTATCCGTGGCAGTTGATTGTCGCTCCCTTCAGTTTCCCAGGGGGTTAGGGTGACTTAGTACGGGAGACAAGTGTAGGAGAGGTGTACTGACTGTGTGGGCAGACACTTTGGTAGTGATTGCGCATGGGGTTCTCTGTCGAGGACTTCATATTGCAGAGAGCATTATAAACAGTTGCCGCAAAAAAAGATTTTGTGTGGATCTGGTATATCTGGGCATTGAAGGCGCTTCTGGTCTGCAGTGTGCTATAGTCACCAAAATACACTGCATCTTTAGAAAGGAAAAAATACAAAACATGTCAATCCCACTGGATAGGCCTTAGTCATGGTGCTGTACAACACGGAAACAGGTCCTTCAGCCCAGCTTGGCCATGCCGTCCAAGTTGGCGTCTTGGGGTAGTCCTATTTGCCTGCATGTGGCCCATAGCCCTCTAAACCCTTCCCATCCTTTTATCTGTCGTTAATAACCTCAAGAAAATATTAAGTCTACGTGAGCCTGCTTCAGTTTCCTGGGTCCAACTCAGAGAGATGTCTCCCCCCTTTCCAGGGTTAATCGCTCCACTGTTTATAATGCTCTCTGCATTATGAAGTCCTCGACAGTGAACCCCATGGGCAATCGCTACCAAAGTGTCTGCCCACACAGTCAGTACACCTCCCCTACACTTGTCTCCCGTACTAAGTCACCCCAACCCCCCCCCTCCCCCCCCACCTTTCCCTCCCAACTCCAGTCCTGTCCCGACCCACTGGGAAACTGGAGGGAGCGACAATCAACTGCCACGGATACAAATAATGTTACACACAAGAAAGGGCAGGTGCTGGTTGACAAAAAGTGAACACACAGTGCTGGAGTAACACAAAGACGCAGCAGAATTTTGGAAACGTCATCCCATCACCCATTCTTTCTCTCCAGAGATGCTGCCTGTCCGGTGAGTTAAAGAGTGCCCACGGTAGACTCACGAGTCAATTCAGTAAACTCACGGGCTACTGCGTTCTTACAACGAGTTTAAAAGTTTAAAATTTTTACTTCAAGAGTAAATTTGATTCGTGGAAATCTTTCAGCATGTTGAAAGATTTTCACGAGTTAACAAGTTTCCCGAGTATCTGCCGTTAGTGTTATGAGTTCCGACGTTCCCGCTACGTTAATTCTACGTGATTACCACGAGTTTGATTTGTTTTAAACTCGGGATCACTCGTGGGTGGACTCGCACCGTGAGACAGGGGTTTAGTATGCCTTTGTGTTCATATGCTCTTTTCCTTCCTAATGCAATTTGGTTATCATCCATTTTGCTGCACTGCACTACTGTCACGTACAGTTTTTAACTTTCTAAATTTTCTCTCACCCGAATCCTCTTACTCCACAGTTTAATGAATCCCTCTGGTCTATGAACTATCCCTGCCCATTTTCAGATGTTTCAAGAATGACCTTCACCATCATACGATTGCAGTAGTGATGTTTGCTGGATCATTGTCCAACGTTGAGTTCCAACAACAATTCCCCAAACTATAAAGCCGTCCAAGCTGGATGGAGCAAGATTTGGACAGCATTCAGAAATGCAGTGATTTATCATAAATAATATGTTTGACACCCAGTCCTGAGGCTCACCGAATGATATATGGCTCAGGCAGGGAGTCTTGCTAACTCTTTTCACTACAAGCCTAGTTTGTGGAGAGAGCGTTTCTCTCTCCATCCCTCCCCCTCCCAAGTCACACCAGCTTTTCGTTTCCACCTAGCTAGCTACTGGTAACAATGACCTGTTTCCTTTATCATTGTTACTTTTTTGTATATCATTTATTTGTTCTATGTCTCTCTACTTCATCGTCTATATCTCTTGTTTCCCTTTCCCGTGACTTTTGGGCTGATGAAGGGTTTTCGGCCTGAAACGTCACCCATTTCTTCTCTGCCTGTTACTCCAGCATTTTGTGTCTATCTTCGGTTTAAACCAGCATCTGCAGTTCCTCCCTACACATAGTTTGTGTACTATATGGCTACATCAGTTCAAGACATTTGTGAAGAGTTTTTTTTTTAACATTACTTTAGTCTTGCCAGGCTATCCTTTTACTGTAACCAAATGAACAAAACTACAAAACAGAATCTAATGATATAATCCCCAGGAACTGGCATGCATTTCGGAAAAAAACATCCCATGTGCCTAAAGTTATGATCTGAATAATAAACACATTGAATACAAACAGTTATGTCATTATATTTTAAGTACTTACTATTTGGCAGCATTAAGGCATGAGATCATTTAAAAAAACTCCACCTTTCCTGACTAGTTGTTGGAAAATCTAGTCTGGTAGACATCAGATGGGTGATGATTTTTAGAAGCTGAGAGGTTAAATGTGCTGCAAGTGACAAAGGTTTCTGCATTGAATCCTAGTTCTATGGGCCACTTTGGAGTGGTGGATATTCAATTTTTAAATAAACAGTTCACGGAGAGACAGTATTGACTCATGAATGAGCGACCCAAGTTTCCCAAATTTCCTGAAAATTAAAGACAGTGGCATTGGAGAAAGGTGAAGATTGGCCTGTGAAATTACCCAAACCCTGCAGGAAAAAGCTGCTGATGAGCCCAGCATATTCTTTCTACTCTAAATTCTACTTCATAAATTTAGTTTAGTTTAGAGATACAGCGTCAAAACAGGCCCTTCGGCCCACCGGGTCCGCACCGACAAGCGATCCCCGCACACTAATACTATCATACACACAATAAGGACAATTTACAATTATACCAAGGCACTTAACCTACAAACTTGTACGTTTTGGGAGTGTGGGAGGAGACCGAAGATCTCGGAGAAAACCCACGTGGTCACGGGGAGAACGTACAAACTCCATACAGACAGCACCCGTAGTCGGGTTCGAACCCGGGTGTCTAACGCTGTAAGGCAGCAACTCTACCGCTGAGCCACCATGCTGCCGTGAAAGTATTTATAATTTATATACTTCTATCAAATGTCCTCACCTCTGCTCCGTGAACAACCCAGCTTCTCCAATCTCTCATCCCGGATTCATTTGGGAACAGCTTTTACATCTTTTCTGAAGTATGGCACCCAGGACTGGTGACAGTACTTCTGATGTAGTCAGAACCTTTAGTAGTTGTATTATGATTGGTTGTGCTGTTGCACCTGGCAGGACTGCCGATGGATGATACGCTTCACCCCATCAGGTTTTTCACCCCAGTAGCCTCTGCAACTAGCACATCATTCTTTGACATTTTCGTCAACTGCAAAAGGATCCCACCATCAATTATATCTACCCCTCTTCTTTCCCCTTTCCTGTTTCTAATGTCTCGGACATCTGGTGGCGCTGTTGATGGCTGCCTCCACCTACAGTCTGGTTAACTTTTTTATTATTTGTTTTGTTTAAAGTATGTTCTTGTTTTTTTTTAGTATTTTATGTGGGGGGGACTGGGTATGGGAAGGGGGACACCGTCCTTCAGTCACTTCCTGGCGAGGATGCGACTATTATCCGAGTCGCGCCCTCGCCCCCCTCCTTGCGGCCTACCAACTGGATTGGCGCGGCCTTTCCTGCCGGGACCGACCAGAGTTTCCGCAGCGGCGGCGCAGCGCTGGATACATCGCAGAGCGGGCCAGGCCTTACCTGGGATCGCTGTTTGGAGTTCCGGAGTGTTGGGCCTGCTGCATCATCATTGCGGAGCTGTGGTTCGCGGAACCCCGAACGCGGGCGGCGCTGGCTTCAACATCGCGGAGTCCTAGTACCCTTTGCCGGGGTTGCCGGCGTGAATCTCCGCCCAGCGCGGTCTGTGGACATCGGGAGCTGCGGACTCCGGTGGGAGGTGGCCGATTCAGAGGTCTAGGCAGCTGAGGATGTTCTACCTTTCGACATCGGGATTCCATCGTTCCCGGCGAGAGGGCCTGAACATCGGGCCGCCCGTAGCGGCGACTGCGGAGGACTGGGGATGCCCCGACCACGGGAGAACATTGGGGAACATCAGTGAGGAAGTGGACTGGACTTTGGTTCCTTCCCTCACAGTGGGGGAACTTTGGTGCCGCTGTGGGGATGTTTGTGTTGTGGACTACTGTGTTCTGTGTTTTTGTGGGGTTTTTTATTTGTATGACTGTAAGGAAAATAGCATTTCGTTCTCTCTTAATGGAAGACAATGACAATAAATTGAATCAAATCAAATCAAATCAATTAAATAACTCTCTCTGTGGCCCCTTTGTAACCTCATCCCCGCTTCACCCCTTCCCTGTCCGTTTTCCACTGCTACCATAGCTGGTGCAAACCTTACCTATAGCCGGCTTCCTCGGCACCAACCAGGGATCTAAATGTCCTTCCTAAGTGAAGCAGAGATTCACATGCATTTCCTCCAACTTTTTCTATTGCATTGAGTGCACTTGCTGTCACCTCCTCTGCATTGGCAAGACTAGTGTAGACTAGGCGACCGTTTTGCAGAGCACATACATTCTGTCAACACTGGGCTTATTGAGCTTCTGGTTGCATGAGATCTCAATTTCCCTTCCCATTCTCACATCAACCTGTCTGTCCTCTGCCTTTTCCACTGCCACAGTGAGGCTAAACATAGACTAGAAGAAAAACACCTCATGTTCCACATGGGAGGCCTACAGCTCAACAGTATCAATATTGTAATTTCCATTTCCAGATATCCCACACCCCTGTGTTTCTTTCCCCCTCCTCCTGGTCCATCTGGGTACTCTGGGGAGGGTAGAGAATGGAAGTGGTTCATTTACCACTTCCATTCTCTACCCTCCCCCAATTACCTATATTTGTCATCCTCCCCACCTTGTTCCATCTGCCCATCACCCACACTCCTACCCACCTAGGATGTTTCTTCCATGGCCTATCCTCTTCCTCATCTGCCTTTCATCCAGCTTCTGCCGCCCCTTCCCCCACCTGGTTCTAATGCTTAATCTCCCACCTTACATATTGTCTCACCACTCTCTCTCATCTCAATACTGGCTATCTTCCCCCAACACTCTCGGTCCTGATGTAGGTTTAAGAGCACAGATGTCCACTTTGCTTCCCACAGGTGCGGCTCCAAGCATTGAGTTCCTCCTGTGGTTCAATGTCTGCTCCAGAAATACAAACGTGTTTTTCTTTTCCAGAAAACCACGTTGATTGCCAAATGTTAACATTATTTTCCAAGTACCCTGCTACCACTTCCTTAATAAGAAATTCCAGCAGATACAATACTACTGATGTCAGTCGAATTGTTCCAATGTTTCCTATTTTGTTTGTCCCTCCTTTCTTAAATAATGGGGCTACATTTGCTACCTGAGTTCCTCCAGAGTGCCCCGCATTCCAAAAATCTGCAATTTCTTGTGTCGTGATAATTAGAACCATTTATGCATTTTTTTAGCCAGTTCTCTGGTGTCACAAGATTGTAATCCTGCATAGTTAGCTTTGCCTGCTGTCCACCAGCCTTGTTTATTACACACCTTTGAGTTTGGACCTTCTTGTATATTCTCTTAGTTTGGTTCTATCTAAAAACTTCCTATTTCTGTTTCGGATGCTATCTCTCCCAACCAGTTCTGTGAATTTTTTTTTACTTTGCGGTGCTATATTCTGTGTTTAACAGAATTGATTTAACGTTCCTCCAACAGTTCCCCAAGACGACATTTGTCCCAGCTCTGTTGAGGTACCCATGTTCTGACACATCTCCTCTAAAGCTGGTCCCAATGTCTGGGAATCTAAAGCCTCCTCTCATGCACCATTCCTCCAACCTCCTACGATACTCATTGGTCAGTGGCAGGTAGTCCAGCTCAGTGGCTTCCCCTGTGAATGAGCAAGGACATTGTGACCCTTTGGCTTACTGTCATATTGTCGCAGCGGCCTCTGCAGTCTGTCTGTGTATTTTTTATTTTTTTGTCCTGTTGAGGGTTTAGTTTGTAATGGGTTTTTAAATGTGTATGTGTGGGGGGTGGGGGGTGGGTGGGGGAAACTTTTAAATCTCTTCCCTGCATGGAGACCCGACCTTTTCCCTGTCGGGTCTCTGTTGCCGTTGGGGCCTAGCGCCGTGGAGCGGCCTCCAACCGGAGCGACCTGGGGGCTCAAGTCACGGAGCCTGTGGAGCTGTGGACCTACCTCCGTGGAGCTGTGGAGCTGTGGAGCTGTGGAGCTGTGGAGCTGTGGAGATGTGGAGCCTGTGGAGCTGTGGAGCCTGTGGACCTACGGACCTACCTCCGTGGAGCTAGCCAGCTTCGGAGCGTGGAGAGCTGCGGGGGCGAGCTGCTGCAACCCGACTCCGGTGGATGGTGACACCGGGAGCTCGCGGGTCCCCGGTGGGAGACTGCTTTGCGGGGCACCGGCAACGGCGACTTCTCCTGCCCGAATTGCGGGGTTGAGAGTGACCTGGAGGGGGGCCTTACAACGCCCGGCGCGGCTGTAAATTGCCGCAGACTTGCTAGCGCCCGCCGGGGGCTCCAACATCAAGACCCGGGGCAGGGCCCTACATCGCCCGGCGTGGCTTTGAGTGGCCGCGGACTTGCTAGCGCCCGCCGGGGGCTTTGACCTCGACTTCGGGAGAGGAATGGAGAGCAGGGGAGAGACAAGTCTTTGCCTTCCATCACAGTGAGGAGGAGACTCACTGTGATGGATGTTTATGTGAATTGAATTGTGTTGGTGTGTGTCTTGGTTCTTTTTTTGTATGGCTGCAGAAACCGAATTTCGTTTGAACCTCATGTGAGGTTCAAATGACAAATAAAAGGTATTGTATTGTATTGTATTGTATTGTATTGTATTGTATTGTATTGTATACAGAACCAATAAGCTACAGTCTATCAGTGCATATTCTGCGGCCCAAAATGGCCCCAAACTGGCGGCACTGTATACACACTGACCCCTGTGGAGCTCTACTGGTCACTGGCAGCCAACCAGAAAAGGCCCCCTTTATTCCCACTCTTTGCCTTCTGCCAGTCAGCCATCCTTCTATCCATGCTAGTAACTTGCCTCTCACAACATGGGCTCCTGTCTTGTTTTGCAGCCTCATGTGTGGCACCTTATTAAAGGCATTCTGACCATCCAAGTAAACAACATCCACTGACTCTCCTTTGTCTATTCTGCTTGTAACTCTCTCAAAAAAAATCCAAAAGTATATAGTTTAGTTTAGTTTAGAGAAAGAGCGCAGAAACAGACCCCTCAGCCCACTGAGTCCGTACCGACCTTCGATCCCCGCACATTAACACTATCCTACACACACAAGGGACAGTTTTACATTTATACCAAGCCAATTAACCTACAATCCTGTGCGTCTTTGGATTGTGAGAGAAAACTGAAGATCTCGGGGAAATCCCACGCAGGTCATGGGGAGAACGTACAAACTCCGTATCGACAAGTACCCCTAGTCAGGATCGAACCCGGGCCTCTGGCACTCTAATAGCCCCTGTCCCACTTAGGTGATTTTTCTGCGACTACAGGTGACAGACTGTCACCACATGGTCGCGGGGTGACGCCTGTATGGTCATGAGTAGTCTCCTCAAGTCGCCTAAAGAGCCGTAAAGGGCCTGTCCCACTTAGGCGATTTTTTCGGCAACTGCCGGCAAATGTCACAGTCGTAGCACGTTGCCGTAAAAGCGGCGACTGGACCCCCCTACGACAATGTCTACGACAAGTTGCGACAACCTACCACCTAGTCGACGTCAAGCTATGGCAAGCTACCGCCAACCGGCGACCCATTAGGACGTCCACCTACGACCACACAGGTTACAATCTACGACAACCAAAGTCCACCCGTGACAAACTACGACAAGCAACGACCCTGTCGGAGACAACTGAAGACAATTCAGTCGCCGGTACCTGTCGCCGGTTGACGTCGGTTGATGTAGGTAGTCGCCAATGGAATTCACTGAAGTCAGCACCCGCCGACAACCAACGTCACCTGCCGACAACCTGCGTCATCCTGGCGACAGTCTACGACAGCACCTACGACAATAGAAGACAAGCTACGTCAAGCCCACAGTTACCGAAAAGTTTTGAACATTTCAAAATCCAGCGGCGGCCAGAAAAATGTTACGACTCTTTAGGCGAGTTGAGGAGACAACTCACGACCATACAGGTGTCACCCCGCGACCATGTGGCGACAGCCTAGTCTCCAGTAGTCGCCAAAAAAATTGCCTAAGTGGGACAGGCCCTTAACGTTTTTCTGGTCGCTGCTGGATTTTGAAATGTTCAAAACGTTTCGGCGACTGTGGGCTTGACGTAGCTTGTCTTCTCCTTTCGTAGGGGCTGAAAGAGGTAGTGAAGAAGGCAAGAACGGCCTCTGCACCACGCCCTAATGGTGTTCCGTATTGTGTCTACAAGAATGACCCGGATGTTCTGAAATTCCTCTGGAGGAACATGAGGGTTGCGTGGGAAAAGCAAGTTATCCCCAAAGCCTGGCGAAGAGCAGGGGGAATACTGATCGCAAAAGAATAACATTCGTCCACCATCGAACAGTTTCGGCAAATAAACCTTCTTAACATAGAAGGCAAGATCTGTTTCTGTGGTGGCGAAAAGACTTACAAATTATCTCAAACAAAAACATTTCATTGATACGTCAATCCAAACGGCTGGCTTTGCAGGTTTCTCGGGATGCCTTGAACATACCAACGTCGATATGGCATCACATCCAGGCTGCTAAGAAAGAACAAAAGAATCTGCATGTCATGTTCCTCGACCTGGCCAACACCTATGGATCAGTTCCTCATTCGCTACTGCGGACAGCTTTTGAATTCTTTCAGGTGCCTGCAACAATAACAAATCTGGTAAAAAAACGACTTTCAGGATCTGCAATTTTGTCTCACAACATCAGACTTTACCATAGCGTGGCAACCACTGGAAATAGGCATCATGGCGGGGTGCACCATCTCCCCTTTGACCTTCACTGTGGCAATGGAGCTCATTATCCGAGCATCAAAATGGGTTGTGGGAGGAAAACGGCTACAGTGTGGTCAGCGGTTACCACCTATACGAGCCTATATGGACTATATAACAACACTAACAACAACTATCCCCTGCACCAAGAGACTTCTGGAAAAAGTTTATCAAAACATCACATGGGCAAGAATGAAGATTAAACCCACCAAGTGCAGAAGCATCTCCATTGTCAAATGTCAAAGATTTCATATTGACGGAATACCTGTTCCAACTGTTTCAGAAATGCCAGTGAAGAGCTTGGACCAATGGTATGATGCAAAGCTCAAGGACACTGAGCAGTTTGAACAACTCAAAAAGGATACCATCACGCACATAGCTCGCATCAACAAGACCTTGCTACCAGGAAAACTCAAGCTGTGGTTACTTCCAGTTTGGCATACGACCAAGAATCATGTGGCCTTTAACCATGTATGAAATCCTCATCAACAATGTGGAAAAGCTGGAAAGAATGATCAGCACACATGTGAAACAGTGGCTTGGACATCCAACATGCTGTCGGACTGTACGGGAGTGGTAAATTGGAATTACCCATTGCAGGTCTTGTGGAAGAGTTCAAATGCACTAAAGCAATGTTGGTCATGACCCTCACTGAATCAGAAGATACTGTTATTCGAACAGCGGCCCCCCGTGTGGCAATGGGGAGGAAGTGGACCCCATCTGAAGCCGTTCAGAGTGCTAAGTCTGCTCTTCATTTCCGGGATGTGGTTGGCCAAGTCCAATATGGGGAGCCGGACTCGGGCTCGTCCCAAAAGCTCCTCAATGACACAAGGCAACATCAGTGCAGGAGAAACGGCTCGTTGTGGAGGAGGTGAGAAAACAGGTGGAGGCTGAGCGGAAAATGGACGTGGACTTGGGAAAAAAAGCTTGTGTTTCCCTCAGACATCGTGGCTACAACACTCCGGCCAGACGGTCCTGTGGTCCACAACAGCCAAGTTGGCATACGTTGTGGAATTGACAGTACCATGGGAAGATGGTGTTGAAGAAGCTTATGAGAGGAAAAAGACCAAGCACTCTGAACTGGCAACTGAAGCTGCCCAGAATGGCTGGAAGACCGAGATTTTCCCTGTAGAAGTGGGATGCAGGGGATTTGTTGCTACTTCTATGATCAGTCTGTTAAAGAAAATGGGGATGAGGGGTCACTCCCTCCAACAAACAATCAAGTCATTGTCAATTTCAACAGAAAAAAGCAACAATTGTTTTCGATTAAAAGGAAAGACAACAATTGGGCTGCAAGATGAAGACAGGAGGGTATGGAACTGAGGTGGGGGGGGGGTGTACCTGGGATGCCAGGTATCACTGTTGAGCACTCTGGAGACGTTGTGGGCTTATCAATGAAACGGAAAAGAAGGAGGGTGACCACCTGTAGACCCCAATGACGTACCAACCCTACCTTTCACCACTCCAATCCCACTGCCACTATCAAGAGTGCCGACTTACTACAGAGATTGAAACATCAAGTCATATTAGCTCTATTGACTTCAAGCCAGAATCAGATCAACCACATTGATGGCATCAAAGTGGTTAAAGGGGTGATTGCTGCTCTAAAGGAAGCCACAGAAAATCCAGACAACTTAATATTGGCAAGGGAAGACTTCTTCAGTGAGGAGGTGCATCTTGATGCCACGTAGACAAAACTTTGGGAGCTACCAGTACATCCACAGTTCAGTTCAAAGATGAGGAGCTGTCTTCAAGCTGTCATCACTGTGTTGGAGAGGCAGTCTAGTAAATACTTTGAACTTGATGTAACTGAGAAACTGAAGGAGGAGACTGCATCAGCAAGATCACACAACATTGATGCGGAGGAGATAATGGGGATGTTTAGCTCATCGAAACAGAAATCTCTCAATGCCACCATGTGTTATTTGTCATCTAGGATGCAGGCCTGCAAGAATAGAACAGTCAACTTCCTTGATAATCTCAAGGAACAACGTAGGGAGGAGGTGCTCTGTAAGGCAGTGACATGGGGGAGAGTGCAGAGGAACAGACGGAAGAAATGAGAGCAGAAATCATCAAGCGACAGAAAGACAAGGAGCATGCTCGAGACACGAAAGAGAGGGAAAAACTAGGGAAAAAATTGAAAGACTGATTTAAGCAGTATTTGCAGAGATTATCTGAATTTGAACTACTCCAAATGTGATGATCTACAGGACATTCTTAGTGGGAAAGTAGTGGGCAGAAAGGCATGTCATGCATGGTTTGAAGAGCAAAAACTTGTAGTTTACAATGCCAACATTGAAAAGTTGAGGAAAAACAAGGTTGGTTATTGGTTACAATCTGAGGAGTATGATGAAGCTACTGATTATGACATGCCAATATACCAGCTAGCAACGGATCTTCTCCATAAAGACTTGGTCTATTTGCTAGAAATTGTAATTTCTTTACCTGTCTGTTACGGACTTACAGCATATAATACAATAATATTAAAGTTCTGATCTTGAGAATATCACATTTTTGAATTTTCAAGGCAGTCTGGGTGTTTATTACTATTTCCGTCACAACGGTCAATTTTGTAATTAGCTACAATTAGGTAATTAATTAATTATATGCTTTAATTTCAGGTCATCCAAGTAAGATGTTTTATATTTGTTTCAGAATGCTTCAATCTATAATAACTGAAAATTTAATTGTTCCCTTAATTTTTAAGAAAGTTATGGGCTTTTGACTGTCCTCGATCACAGCTTTTGTGTTGTCAATGGAAAAGCAATAGGGAACAAGATGCTAATTTATGAGTATGAAAGTATGAAAATGACCATAACTTTTTTAATACTGAAGATATGAAAGTGAATTAGGTGTCAAATTAAACTTCTTTTTATGCTTTATCTGATGGGATAAATTGCACTTGATTTTTAAAATCTCAAAATATTGTAACATTCCTAATATATATTATTCCTGTATATATTTATATATTAGGAATATATTATATATATATATATATATGCCACGTCCACCAGGAACCCATGAATTGCCATGAAGCTCACAAAGTAAGTGGCAATTATAAATACAAAAATAAATACAATCAGAAGTGCAAAAGAGCAGAAAGATGCACGATTATAGTACAAAACCCAAGTGGTGCAAAAGAATATTAAAGTACAATGACAGAATAACTAAATGTAATAGAGCTAAAAGTAAAAGTATGCTGCAGCACCTCCTGGAATGGGGTGTGAAAGAAGAGATTGTTCAGGAGTCAGATAACAGTGGCCAAGACACTGTTCTAAAGTCTGGATGCCCAGGCATTCAAGCTCCTGTACCTTATCTCAGAATGTTGAAAAGAGAAAAGGGTGACAGTCGTCATTGAGGATACTTTCAGCTTTCCTGATGCAATGCACCCTGAAGATGGACTGGATGGAAGTGACAAGCCTGTGATGAAGTGGGCTGTGTTCGCCAGACTCTACAGTTTCAGGTGGTGAAGAGCAGAGCAGTTGTCACACCAGACTGAGAATACTTTCTGTAGTTGCTCAGTGGCGGCGGTGGAGCCTCGGCAGTGACGGTGGAGCCTCGGCAGTGACAGTGGAGCCTCGGCAGTGACGGTGGAGCCTCGGCAGTGACGGTGGAGCCTCGGCAGTGGCGGTGGAGCCTCGGCAGTGACGGTGGAGCCTCGGCAGCAGTGGTGGAACCTCGTGGCGATGGAGCCTCAGCAGTGGCGGTGGAGCCTCGGCAGCAGTGGTGGTACCTCGTGGCGATGGAGCCTCGGCTGTAATGAAGTTTGGCGCCGACTGCGAAGCCTTACAGGTTGACCCGCAACTGGTCCAAAACGCCGCAGCAAGACTCCTGACGGGCACCCGAAAAAGGGACCACATCACCCCGATCCTGGCCTCTCTCCACTGGCTCCCTGTGCGGTCCGTAAACATTTCAAGTCCCTCCTCTATGTCTACAAAGCCCTCAATGGGCTTGCCCCCTCCTACATTAAAAGTCTTCTCACCCACCACTCCACCTCCATGTCCCTCAGATCGTCCGACTTGGGGCTGCTGAATATCCTGCGGTCTAGGCATAAGCTTAGGGGCGACCGCGCCTTTGCGGTTGCAGCTCCTAGATTGTGGAACAGCATCCCCCTTCCCATCAGAACTGCCCCCTCCATCGACTCCTTTAAGTCAAGACTAAATCTTATCTATACTCCCAAGCCTTTCCTGACGTCCACTGAGCGAGGGTTATATGTATATATGTATGTAGTTTGTTTGTCTATACTATTCTTATAACAAATGTAAAGCACTTTGGCCAACGAGAGTTGTTTTTTAAATGTGCTATATAAATAAATGTGACTTGACTTGACTTGATATAAATGTTCTTGTTGTCAAGACGATCCAGGGCTAAATGTACTGCAAGAGAGATGACATCCTCCAGAGGAATATTTTCCTGTACGCGAATATGGCGCTCCAGAAATTATTCAGTAATATTTCCTCCGCTCCAGTTTTCTGAGATGAAAAAAAAAAAAATAGCCTGCAAGACTTAGACTTAGATCCTTTATTTGTCATTCAGACCTTTCGGTCTGAATGAAATGTCGTTGCCTGCAGCCATACATGTAATAATAAACAACAAAACACACAATAAACACAAATTAACATCCACCACAGTGAGTTCACCAGGCACCTCCTCACTGTGATGGAGGCATAAATCTTAGGGTTACTGTCTCTTCCCTCCTCTTCTCCCTCTGCGCTGAGGCGATACCCCACCGGGCGATGGTAATCAGTCCCGCGGCTCACCGAGCTCCGCGAACGGGCCGGTTCAAGCTCCGCGGGCCGGGGTGGTCGAAGCTGCCACCCTCCAGTCCAGCGGACGCAGCTGTTGCCGCGGGAGCTCCGGAAAACAGGCACCAGCCTGTGACCTGCGAGCTCCCGACGATGTCGTCCACTGGCCCACGTCCGAGCCCCGGATTCAGATCGCCACCACCAGAACGCCGCCTCAGCTACCGGAGCACCGTCTCAGCCCCGCGCTGGGCCGCCTCAGCCACTGGAGTACCGCCTCAGCCCCGCGCCGGGTCGCCCTCATGGGAGCACGGTCCCAGCCCCGAGTCATGCCGCTGCCACCGGAGCGTCTCAGCCAGCACCGTCTCAGCCCCGCACCGGGCCACCCTCACCAGAGCACCGTCCCAGCCCCGCACCAGGCCGCCCTCACCAGAGCACCGTCCCAGCCCCGCACCGGGCCACCCTCACCGGAGCACCGTCCCAGCCCCGCACCGGGCCACCCTCACCGGAGCACCGTCCCAGCCCCGCACCGGGCCACCCTCACCGGAGCACCGTCCCAGCCCCGCACCGGGCCCCCCTCACCGGAGCACCGTCCCAGCCCCGCACCGGGCCGCCCTCACCGGAGCACCGTCCCAGCCCCGCACCGGGCCGCCCTCACCGGAGCACCGTCCCAGCCCCGCACCGGGCCACCCTCACCGGAGCTCCGAGTCGTGCCGCTGCCACTGGAGCGCCCGAACGCCGCCACAGCTCGAAGACGGCCAACTTGGTGAGTCCTGGCTGGCTCTACCTCCGGAGCCTCGAGGTCGGTCGCAGGTTGGAGGCCACCAGCTCCGCCATTAGGCCTCAGCGCAGACGGAGGCAGAGAAGGGGGGTACAACAAGAAAAAGTTGCATTCCCCCGAAGGGAGAGACAGAAAGCCCTGTTTCAGCCCCCCCCCCACACATAACACAACCTAATAACCAAAAATGTAACTAAACAAGACAAAAAAAAACAACAACAAAAAAGTGAAAACAGACGGACTGCAGGCGAGCCGCAGCCGTTCAACAGCGCCGCCACTTCCGGAAGAGTGTCCTGATGCAGGTTTCCCTGTCAAAGTATTTTAAATACAGATGGAATTATATTACAATAGAATTTAATTTTGATTTATTTTATACATTTATTGTTTACAATGATTGAATAACGCACTTCAAAAGTTTTAATCCTACTGATTTGTATTAAAAATAATAGAAACAAATGCATTATAGCTTTAGGTTTTATATCACATACATTTATATAGATTAAGAGTTTCACAGAGGTCAATAAACAATTGATGGACTGTTTTGTGGCCTCTCACACATTCTCAAACACAAACCATCACAGCTTGCTGTACAATTCCCACACCACACTCCATAGCTGTGAAAAGAGATGGTTTAACACAATGTGTAGGAAGGAACTGCAGATGCTGGTTTACCCCGAAGATAAACACAAAATGCTGGAGCAACTTAGCGGGACAGGCAACATCTCTGGAGAAGGAATATGTGACGCTTTGGGTCGCGACCCTTCTTCAGTCTGTATTTTGTGTCTATCTTCATGTTTCAACACAAATTTGTACTGATCAAAGCTTTGTTTTCAGATGGTCGAGTGTTCTCAGTTTCCTATTGCGTGGGGGAGGGGGTGTGGGGACGGTGTGAAGGGGGTGGGGTGGTGTGGGGGGGTGGAGTGGAGGAGTGGTGGGGTGGAGTTGTGTGGGGGGGTGGGAGGAAGGGGGGGTGTTGGTGTGTGGAGGAGGGAAGGGGGTGTGTGTGGGGGGGAGGGAATCCACTCAGCGGCCACCGGCCGCGGCACCACACAGCACCTCCCGACTCCACCCAGCGGCTTCCCCGACTCCACACTTGCGGGCTCACTCAGCACGGCTTGTGGACTCAGCCCCATCTCCAGGGATTTATTCTCCTTGCCCCGGTGATTGACAGCGGGTGCCGGAAGGTGCGTGGTGACTGACAGGCGAGAAGACCAATCTGCTGATCTCACGGTTTTTTAACGCTCAAAACTTTTGTAATATTCCACCGATCGGAACAAAACCTGGTATGCTTGGAGCGGAGGAGAACGGTGAGCAAGGTGGCAAAAAATCCTAGTGATATAGGGTACCATTTTTGTGCAAATTTAAAAAAAACGCAAGCCGGAAGAGGACAAGATGAGAGTTTTAGTAATAGTATAGATATAGATAGAAGAGGATAGATAGATAGATAGATAGATAGATAGATAGATAGATAGATAGATAGATAGATAGATAGATAGATAGATAGATAGATAGATAGATAGATAGATAGATAGATAGATAGATAGATAGATAGATAGATAGATAGATAGATAGATAGATAGATAGATAGATGTGCTGGGGCAACGGAGAATGGTTGGTGCCTGAAACGTGCTGGTTGGTGGTAATCGAGGCATATACGCTGGGGGGCATTTAGGAGGCTTTCACTGTAGATAGGCAGGTGGATATTCAGGGAATGGAGAAACATGGATCATGTGCGGGCAGCGGAGATTAGTTTAAATGGGCATTGCGTTTGGCAGGGACATTATGGGCAAATGGGTCTGTTTCTGTGCTGTACTGTTCTATGTTGAGATCCTTGTTCCTCCTCCACTTACACATAGTCCTCTTCTTTTTCTTTTTGTTCTTTCTCGTAGTCATACTTCCTTCCAAGGGGAATACCTATTTATACACCTTTGTATACAGTGACTGGACATGTGGCAGGTATGTTCCTAGGGTGCCCTGGCAATCCTCCCATTGTCCGGATAGGTCTATTATAGATATAGACTGCATTTTGAGGCCCTTAAAGGGTCTTGGACCATTTGAAGATTAAGAGGTAGGACCGAAATATTTGAAAAAGCTGTTGCTCCTTTTCTTCCACTTATACTTAGGGTGGCACGATGGTGTAACCAGAGGCCCAGGTTTGATCCTGAATGGATATATGGGGTTTGTACCTTCTCCCCATGACCTGCATGGATTTTCTCCAAGATCTTCTGTCTCCTCGCACACTCCAAATACATAGATGAATTGGCTTTGTGTAAACATACAGGTTAACTGGCTTTGTGTAAATGTAAAATTGTCCCTGATGTGTGTAGGGTAGTGTTAATGTGTGGGGATCGCTGGTCGGCGCAGACTCGGTGGGCCGAAGGGCCTGTTTCCGCACTATTTCTCTTAACTAAACTAAACTTATACAGAAGGAGTTTCTCAGTTGCACTACTGTAAGCGCAACCAAAACAACGGGAGAATTCAAACTAACATCCTTACATTGTGGGTAAATTTGCCAGCAGGTCACATTGCTGGATGAATGCCATGACTCATTTCCAACTCCCATGCGTTAGGGCAAATTTGAGCAATCTGTCAATTGTAAAATTAAAAGAAATTATGCCAGATTCTGCTATATCTCCGAATGAAGTTTCTTTATTATAATTCTCATGGGCACATTGTCAACAACGTGTACTGTCTTCTTCATCGCACCCAAAACGCATAGATTATGTTCATTTAAACTGCTGGACATATTATAATGCAAATTCACATGCAAAAATCTCATTTCCAAGGGATCTTCAAAAAGCAATTTTAGGGAAATGTGGATTTTCCTGCACTTCCATTCTTTTAGCAATTTTGCAAGAGTCAGCTGAATATGTTTGTTCACCCTGTGTTCTGTCCCCACCCTGTATCCATCCTCTCCTCCTCCCCCCTCCACCCACTCCACTCAAAGAACCTGCTGTTAAATCTGCTTCTTTTTTCATGTCCTTATGCTGTATAGTGGCTGGCCACTGCTGAACACGTCGTTGCACTATTGGAGTGTTAAGTGCAAGGTCTGCAGTAGTACATGGATTGTCCAGCAATGGGCATTGCAGTAGGTGTTGCATTGTCTGGGTCCGTGTGCCACAGTCACAGGTTGTTGTACCCTCGATGTAGCCCCATTTGTGCATTGTCACCCTTGACCGCCCGACCCCGGTTGGCAGTCGGTTGAGACATCTCCAGTTCAGCCACTCACACCTTTGCTGTTAAATCTGCTGAAAACTGAGAAATCCTTGTTTTGTTGACGGAATGAATTTTACATTAAATTAGTGCAGGCAGTCCTGACCCAAGCCCTTAAGTTCATAGAATAATACTATCCTCAAATTACTATAAATTCCAACCATTATTGAAGTCCTTGTTCAATTGTGCCTCAAATATGTGAGAGAGATCACATTTCCTGCAAGGATTGCTCCTACTCTCATTTGGAAGCACAGCACCCAGTAGAAAAGTGTGGGTTGCATTTATATAACATCTTTCAGAATATTCCCATACCAGCAAAGTACTTCTGAAGTTTAGTTTAGTTCAGTTTAGATTAGAGATACAGCGCAGAAAAAGCCCCTTCGGACCACCGAGACTGCACCGACCAGTGATCCCCGCACATTAACACCATCCGACACACACTAGGGACAATTTACACTTATACCCAAGCCAATTAACCTACGAACCTGTATGCCTTTGGAGTACGGGAGGAAACCAAAGATCTCGGAGAAAACCCACAGGGCAGGTGGGACTAAGGGAAAATAATTGTTCGGCACGGACTTGTAGGGCCGAGATGGCCTGTTTCCGTGCTGTAATTGTTATATGGTTATATGGGTCATGGGGAGAACGTATAAACTCCGTAGGACAGCACCCGTAGTCAGGATGGAACCCGGGTCTCCGGCGCTGCAAGTGCTGTAAGGCAGCAACTCTACTGCTGCGCCACCGTGCCACAGTGTAATTGATTTCCTACTGTGCTCCTTGATACAGAATGTAAACTTGGCTGGCTCAGCATATCAAAGCAAAAAACCACATAAACACTTAATGTGCTTAACATTTAAAACAGGAGGTCATTTTGATTTTGATATTGGAACACATTACACTGAACCTTTCTTCTCAACAAATTTATGGTGCACATCATCTCACAATGTTTTATTGCTGGCATTAGATTTCAAAATTACAAACAAAATCCTTGTCCGCTCACAAGCACAGGCATTCTTTTAGTGATTAGCGCAAAATTAAAAGAATGTTCCAACACTTGTCTACAAATGCTTCTTTATCTAATGAGGATTTAAACATATGTTGTTACAGTGAACAGTTAGACAATAGTGATATGATTCCTTAATATTAACCTTGCAAGAAAGTTATAACATATTAATAACAGTTATCCCAGCCCAGTATGTTATGTGCCTCTCCCAAATACTAAAACAATGTTTTGCAGTGTTTTCCTCTCATTTGGTAACTGAAGACCTTTCAGACTCAATGTCCGTCCCCCAACTTCCCTGACTCATGAGTAGCACAGCCACGTCTCAAAGCTGCTCATTGTTTCAATTTAACTCTGCCGGACTCCTTAAAGAAATAAATTTACTCAACGCTCAAACGTGTGGAGATCAGAAAGATTTCAGAGGTAAGATTCTTTTTTCCCCAAAATTTCTAATAGCTGTAACTTTAAAAAGGTCTGTTTTATACCATGCAGCATCTCCAGAAATCCCACTGCTTTGCTATATTTTGAGTTAAAGCACAACTGTAAAGCAACCATTCCACTCCACCCTGCTTCTGGCATGCATGGAACTGAACACTATTTACGTGCAATTTAACACAGTGTAACTCTTCATTTTATGTACAGCTATTACAAAAACTGTTCAAACATCTTCCAGAATCACCATTATTTATTCAAAATGTTTTCTCGCTAGATGTGTCAAAGAATGATGATGATTTGCTCTCATCACTTGTTAACTGTTCATTCTAGTACAACATGTGATGGAAACATTGTAACCCATAATTATGATCCTGTTTTCTCTTTGAAAAATAAAGTTCCACAGATTTAACCAGTGGACCTGTGTGCTCTTTGAACGCGGGACGTTCTAAAAATCCTGAAAAACCATAAAGACAATGAATATGAGATTATTCCAAGTGGTGATTTTTGACATGTTGGTGCTTCGAGATATATAATGAATGGGATTTATTTGGTTTACCTGTAAGTCTGTGGTTTTTATAACAAGCAAGCCTGACCCATTAAACAGTGCATCTCGGGCTGGCAGAAACGATCTACTGTAGGACTATAATTCAAAGTCCGATAGGGAGATTCTCAAGCTTGAGATAGCAGCTGTTGGAGTGAAGCATCTGTAACTGGTCCACGTGATTATGCATTCATAAATCCAGAGCTCTGGTGCTCAAGTTCATTGAATTGCTGAGGTGGGAGCAGCTATTCCTGAGGTTCCAGCTCGGGAAGCTCAGTTAACTTGTTCAATGGACTGTGATCAAGAGAGAAGTCATGGTGAACTCTTGCAGGTGAACTCCTCCGTGAGTTGTGTCACCCATTCATAATCCTATTGCGCAGAAGTAATTGGCACTTATTGCTCAACGAGAGCTGTGTTCTACCTGTTAACCTGAAATGAATGTTTTATTCAGCTGTTCACCTATCCACAAATCAGTACATGCTCAATGTACTCAACCTTTCTTCATACCCGAACCCCTTCATCATAAATATCAACCAAGTGAACGTTTTCTGCGCTGCCTCCAACGCATGTATACATTGAACGGATATGGATGCCAAACAATGTGATGTTTTGAGGTAACTTACAGTGCATAAAGTTGATAGGATGCACAATTTATCTGGTTACAAACCAACAGAATATCCTCATTTTAAAAACTTAGGCTCTTATCAACCTACACCTAAATTTCCTGGTCTTAAGAAAGTACAGCCGACATGTGTGTAGTCATTGAAACTTACAGAATAATGAAAGGCATGCATAGAGTAGATGTGGAAGGATGTTTCCACTGGTGGGAGAGTCTATGACCGGAGATCATAGCCTCAGAATTAAAGTGTGATCTTTTAGAAAGGAGGTGAGGAGGAACTTCTTTAGTCAGAGGGTAGTTAATCTGTCGGACTCATCGCCTCAAAGGGATGTGGTGGCCAAGTCAGTGGATATTTTTAAGGCAGAGATAGACAAATTCTTGATTAGAACGGGTGTCAAGTGTTATGGGTGGAAGGCAGGAAAATGGGATTAGGAGGCAGAGATCAGACAGGATTGAATGATGGAATAGACTCGATGGGCCGAATGGTCTAATTCTACTCTTCTAACTTGTGACAGATACATGTGTTTGATGTAATAACTGATTCTGCTTTCCTCAACGATTTGGATTGACAGAATATCTTTGTCTGAAGCAGAATATTGATTTATTTAACAGGTTTTGTTACATTATTTTTGATCAGCTATGAATATAATTTCAGGTGCAGCAGTGTTTCAATTATATGTGCTGATTATCAGACATTCAGAAACGTGCCTAGAATTCCTAATTACTCTTTGGTTTAATTCATAACTGGAACTACCATAAAATGCTACCTACCACCTGCAAACTGAACTCTATGAACAATAGAACAATAAATTAACAATTGTAGACAAGTCCCAACCTGCAACGTCACGTATCCATTTTCTCCAAAAATGCTGCCAAACCCGCTGAGTTACGCCAGAATTTCCTGCCTACCTTTAGTGTAAACCAGCATCTGCATTGCCTTTTTTTTTTACATTTCGTCTGCTCCACTACGAAATCCCCTCAATGTATGCCTACTTTGAAAAATGTGTCGGATGTTTAAAATGTTTAAACCGAAGATGGACACAAAATGCTGGCGTAACTCAGCGAGGCAGGCAGCATCTCTTGGAGAGAAGGAATTGGTGGCATTTTGGGTCAAGACACTTCTTCAGGTCTGAAGACGTGTCTCGACCCAAAACGCCACCAACCCTACTGAGTTACTCCAGCATTTTGTGTCTATCTTCTACTTTGAAAACATTCTCCTCTCTCTGACAGAAGTACTCTCTCACTGCTCCTCCCCTGTGATTCCTCCTGCTCTCCGGCTCCCCGGTCATGTTTTCACGACCATAGCCACATGGGTTTTCTCGACGCTTGCCTGCACCTCCATCTTGTGCCTCGAGGTTTCTAACTCCGGGTCCAGACCTCCCAGTTCGGACCAAACCTGGATATCAGGTACCGACAATTAATCCACCACTTCTCGCAACAGTTCTCCGTACGTACCCTGCGTTCCACATCCTCACTCTGTCTTTCCTTCAGCTCCAGGCCTCACTCACCCAGACCTGCAGTCGGCCCCAGCTTTACTTCATTCTATGAAAAGGGGAAGTACAATGGGATCTAGGGGTCTTTGTTCATCAGTCAATGAAAGTAACATGTGGGTACAGCAGACAGTGAAGAAAGCGAATGGCATGTTGGCCTTCATTACAAGAGGAGTTGAGTATAGGAGCAAAGAGGTCCTTCTGCAGTTGTACATGGCACTGGTGAGACCACACCTGGAGTATTGTGTTCAGTTTTGGTCTCCAAATTTGAGGAAGGACATTCTTGCTATTGAGGGAGTGCAGCGTAGGTTCACAAGGTTAATTCCCGGGATGGCGGGACTGTTATATGCTGAGAGAATGGAGCAGCTGGGCTTGTACACTCTGGAATTTAGGATGAGAGGGGATCTTATTGAAACATATAAGATTATTAAGGGTTTGGACACGCTAGAGGCTGGAAACATGTTCCCGATGTTGGGTGAGTCCAGAACCTGGGGCCACAGTTTAAGAATAAGGGGTAAGCCATTTAGAATAGAGATGAGGAAACACTTTTTCACACAGCGAGTTGTGAGTCTGTGGAATTCTCTGCCTCAGAGGGCGGTGGAGGCCGGTTCTCTGGATATTTTCAAGAGAGTTAGATAGGCTCTTAAAGGTAGAGGAGTGAGCAGAGAAGGCAGGAACGGGGCACTGATTGTGGATGATCAGCCATTAACCCACTGAATGGTGGTGCTGGCTTGAAGGGCCGAATGGCCTACTCCCGCATCTATTGTCTATTGTCTTTGCCAGATCCACGTCTTCAACAAATGCTTTCTTGCCTACTGGACTCCACTGAGGACCACAGGCTCACCCGCTTCCAGACCTGCCCTTCTGCCGATACTCCTCGACCTGACCAGCCACAGGCCCAGGGCTTCACCGCTAGACCGCGTTGCCCGCCCGACCCTCACGTGGCCGAGACTCGGGGCACCATCACCGCCAGGAGGAACAGCACCAACATCCACGTCTCCCAGGCTGCGGCCACAGACGCCAACTCCACCACCGTCCCTTACCCGCACTCCCGCGGGCCGCGCCCATAGACTCTAGCGATCCTCACTTCTCCCTTGCCCACCAGCAGGGCCAGGACCATCGACCTAACTGAGTTCCAGGCCTGCAGCCTCCATGTTGTTGGCTCCAACACAACGTTGTCTCAATCTCGTGTTGACTCTCCTGGGTCCTACTGCCCCTCCCTTCCAACAGGGAGCCTCAATAATGGTACCACTTGATCCTGCTGCCCTTCCCCCACTTTAACCCACACTACTCCTACTATCCGCCCCCCGCCACTCTTCACACCCCCCCCTCCGCTCAGAATCCCCAGCACTCATCCACTGAACTCTGAACTCATCTATACGTACCTCGATTCCATCCTATTCCCCCTTCCCACCTACATCCAAGACACATCACATGCCCTTCAACTCTCCAATCTTCCGTGCCCCTATTCACGGACGTCCTGCCCCTCTATACCTCCACCCCACCAAGAAGGTCTCAATGCTCTCTGTTTCTTCCTGGAGCAAAGACCCAACCAATTTCCCTCTACTAACACTGTCGTCTGCCTAGCTGAACTTGCCCTCGTGTTCACTAAAGAATGAGGACATCATAGAGGTCATTACATGGGAAACCTCATCCTGGGAGCAGATACATTGGACATGGAGGAATTGAGAGTACAGGATCGCATCTTTGCAAGAGGCAGAGTGGTCCAGATAACTGGCAGTCGAAGATAGACACAAAGAGCTGGAGTAACTCAGCGGGACAGGCAGCATCTCTGGAGAGAAGGATTGGGTGATGTTTCGGGTCGAGACCCTTCTTCAGACTGAGAGTCAGCAGGTTTGTCCCTCAACATCACAATCCCCCACCAGGAAGGTCTCACGCCCTGTGTTTCTTCCTTGAACAAAGACCGAACCAATTACTAATACTCTCCCCCGTATAATAGAACTTGACTTCTCTTTCGTATCCTCTCACTTTCACCAAGTTAAAGGTGTAGCCATGGGCACGCGCATGGGCACCCTCAAGGGGACGCGCATGGGCACCCTCAAGGGGACGCGCATGGGCACGCGCATGGGCACCCGCATGGGCACCCGCATGGGCACCCGCATGGGCACCCGCATGGGCACGTGCATTGGCACGCCAGCTATACCTGCCTTTTTGGTGATTATGATGAACAATGCTTATTCCAGGCATACACTGGCACCTATTTGGTTGGCCCAATCTATATGTAGATTAAAGTCACCCATGATAACCACTGTACCTTTGCTACACGCATCCCTAATTTCCTGCTTGATGCTGGGGTAGGAGCAGGGAGATAGGGGATGTGAATGTGTGGCTGAGGAGTTGGTGCAGGGGGCAGGGATTTAGATTAACCTCTTCTGGGGCAGGGGTGACCTGTACAAAAGGGACGGGTTGCACCTTAATTGTAGGGGGAGCGACATTCTGGCAGGCAGGTATGCGTATGTATGCGTGCAGCTAACGGGAAAGAGAGTGTAGGAAAGGTAAATTTTAAACTAACAGGGCAGGGGGATGGTACCCAATGCAAGGAGACAGAGGGCTATATAAGCAGGACAGAAGCAAAAGTTATATGGGGGATGAGAAAAACTAACCTGAAAGCTTTGTGCCTTAATGCGAGGAGCGTTCAAAATAAGGTGGATGAATTGAATGCGCAGTTAGTAGTTAAGGGATATGATATAGTTAGAATTACAGAGACATGGCTCCAAGGTGACCAAGGCTGGGAGCTAAACATGCAGGGGTATTCGATATTCAGGAAGGATAGACAGAAAGGAAGAGGAGATGCGGTGGCATTGCTGGTTAAAGAGGAGATGAATGCAATAGCAAGGAGATACATTAGCTTGGATGCTGTAGAATCGGTATGGGTAGAACTGTGAAAGAACCAAGGGCAGAAAACGCTTATTGGAGTTGTATACAGACCCACCAAACAGCAGTAGGGAGGTTGGGGATAGCATCAAGCAGGAAATTAGGGGTGTGTGTAGCAAAGGTACAGCGGTTATCACAGGTGACTTTACGGGAGGCGTTTTTAAACCAATATGTAGAGGAACCGACAAGAGGGCAGGCCATCCTTGACTGGGTATTGTGTAATGAGGATGGATTAGTTAACAATCATGTTGTGTAAGGCCCCTTGGACAACTGTAACCATAATATGGTGGAATTCTGCATTAGGATGGAGAGTGACACGGGTAATTCAGAGACTAGGGTCCTGAACTTGAATAAAGGAGACTTTGAAGGTATGTGATGGGAATTGGCTAGGATAGACTGGCAAATTAAACTTAAAGTTTTTTTTAAAGGTTTGACAGTGGAGATGCAATGGCGAAGATTTAAAGACCGCATGGATGAACTCAAGAAATTGTTCATCCCTGTCTGGCAAAAAAAAATAAAACTGGGAAGGCGGCTCAACTGTGGCTGACGAGGGAAGTCAAGGACAGTGTTAAAGCCAAGGAAGAGGCATATAAATTGGCCAGAAAAAGCGGCAAACCAGAGGACCGGGAGAAATTTAGAACTCAACAGTGGACAAAGGGGTTAATTAAGAGGGGGGGAAAAGAGCATGAAAGAAAGCTTGCGGGGAAGAAAAACTGACTGTAAAAGTTTCTATA
This sequence comes from Amblyraja radiata, assembly GCF_010909765.2. Classification (NCBI taxonomy): domain Eukaryota; kingdom Metazoa; phylum Chordata; class Chondrichthyes; order Rajiformes; family Rajidae; genus Amblyraja; species Amblyraja radiata. Next base: position 9,411,646 of record NC_045972.1, on the reverse strand, counting down.
GGTCAAGAGTGTTTTATTGTCATATGTCCCAGATAGGACAATTAATTCTTGCTTTCTGCAGCACAACATAATATGTAAACATAGTACATAACGGGAGAAAACAAGTTCAGTGTGTGTATACACATGCACACATACTTAATCTCAATAAATAACAAATATAGTGCAATAATAAAGATAGTCTGTTGTAGTTCAGAGCTTATTCGTCGTTGTGTTTAATTGCCTGATGGCTGTAAGGAAGAAGCTGTTCCTGAACCTGGACGTTACAGTTTTCATGCTCCTGTACCTTCTTCCCGATGGCAATGGTGAAATGAGTGTGTGGCCAGGATGGTGTGGGTCTTTGATGATGTTGGCTGCCTTTTTGAGGCAGCAGCTTCGATAGATCCCTTCGATGATGGGAGGAGGTCAGAGCAGGTGATGGACTGGGCAGTGGTCACAAATTTTCTGCATTCTTTTCTGCTCCTGGACGTTCAAGTTGCCGAACCAGGCCACGATGCAACCATTCAGTATGCTCTCTACTGTGCACCTGTAGAAGTTCAAAAGAATCCTCTTTGACATACCGACTCTCCGTAATCTTCTCAGGAAGTAGAGGTGCTGATGTGTCTTCTTTATAATTGCATCAGTGCGCTGGGTCCAGGAAAGATCTTCGGAAATATGCACGCCCAGGAGTATTTGACCCTCTCCACCATCGACCCATTGATATAAACAGGATTGTGGGTCCTCATCCTTCCCCTTCCAAAGTCCACAATCAGTTCCTTGGTTTTACTGGTGTTGAGAGCCAGGTTGTTGTGCTGGCACCATTTGGTCAATCGGTCGATCTCACTTCTATACTCTGACTCATGGTATGTAGAAAGGAAAAGATTAGTGAAGACGAATGTAGGTCCCTTACAGTCAAGACAGGCAAATTTATAATGGGAAACAAGGAAATGGCAGAACAGTTAAATGAGTACTTTGGTTCTGTCTTCACGAAGGAAGACACAAACAATCTCCCAGAAATACTAGGGGGCTGAGGATCTAGTGGGAGGGAGGAACTGAAGGGAATCCACATTAGTCAGAAAATGATGTTAGGTAAACTGTTGGGACTGACGGCACCAAGTATATTGTAAGATGTTTCACCTGGATTCCTCTTTTGGTGACACGCATGGTTTCACATTTATAAAGGTTGAGCTGCATGCCTCATTGAGTGGTCACAACAATGGGGCATGCAGTTCAACCCTTCCAAATGTGAAATCATGCGTGTCACCAGAAAGAGGAATCCAGGCGAAACATCTTACAATATACTTGGTGCCAGCCTTAAAGAATCCGAACAAACCAAGTATCTTGGCATCAAATTGCAGAACGATCTGCGTTGGAATGGTCAGACTCATCATGCAACGGTGAAAGCAACAGGTGTCCTAAATTTTCTGAGGCGCAACTTTCATCATTGTTCAACTCCAGTCAAGGAGAAGCTATACTTCACCCTCGTTAGACCTCATTTGGACTACGCAGTTGCAGCATGGGACCCATACACAAATAAAAACATTTCTTCCATCGAACGTGTCCAAAGACAGACAGCTCGATTTGTTACTAACACCTATGAGAGAGAAGCGAGTGTTAAAGAGCGAGGGAGCTGCTTAGCCAATGAGTTAATCGGTAATAGTTCACAAGGTCCCACACAGATTAGTGTGCAAAATTAGAGCACATGGTATTGGGGGTAGGGTATTGACATGGATAAGGAACTGTTTGGCAGACAGGAAGCAAAGAGTAGGAATTAACGGGTCCTTTTCAGAATGGCAGGCAGTGACTAGTGGGGTGCCGCAAGGCTCGGTGCTGGGACCCAAGTTGTTTACAATATACAATGTATTAACGATTTAGACGAGGGAATTAAATGTAACATCTCTAAGTTTGCGGATGACACAAAGCTGGATGGCAGTGTGAGCTGCAAGGAGGATGCTATGAGGCTGCAAGGTGACTTGGCCAGGTTGGGTGAGTGGGCAGAAGCGTGGCAGATGCAGTATAATGTGGCTAAACGTGAGGTTATCCACTTTGTTGGCAAGAACAGGAAGGCTGATTATTATCTGAATTGTGTCAGATTAGGAGAAGGGGAGGTGTGCTTGTACATAAATCACTGAAAGCAAGCATGCAGGTTCTGTTATTTGCACTTTATCAGTTTATTTATTCATGTGTGTATATATTTATATCATGGTATATGGACACACTTATCTGTTATGTAGTAAATGCCTACTATGTTCTGTGTGCTGAAGCAAAGCAAGAATTTCATTGTCCTATACAGGGACACATGACAATAGACTCACTTGAACTTGAACTTGAACTTGAACTTGAACTTCAACTTGAACTTCAACTTGAACAGGCAGTGAAGAAAGCCAAGTCGGCCTTTATTGCGAGAGGATTTGTGTTTAGGTGCAAGGAGGTCCTACTACAGTTCTACAGGGTCCTGGTGAGATCACACCTGGAGTATTGTGTGCAGTTTTGGTCTCCTAATTTGAGGAAGGACATTATTGCTATTGAGGGTGTGTAGCGTAGGTTCACCAGGTTAATTCCCGGCATGGCGGGACTGATATATGTTGAAAGAATGGGTTGACTGGGCTTGTATTTGCTGGAATTTAGAAGGATGAGAGGGTATCCTATAGAAACATATCAAATTCTTAGAGGATTGGACAGGGTAGATGCAGGAAAAATGTTCCCGATCTTGGGGGAGTCCAAAACCAGGGGTCACAGTTTAAGAATAAGGGGTAGGCCACTTAAGACTGAGATGAGGGAAAATGTTTTCACCCAGAGAGCTGTGAATCTGTGGAATTCTCTGCCACAGAAGGCAGTGGAGGCCAATTCACTGGATGTTTTCAAGAGGGAGTTAGATTTAGCTCTGAGGGCTGTAATCAAGGGATATGGGGGAAAAGCCGGAATGGGGTACTGATTTTGGATGATCATATTGAATGGCGGTGCTGGCTTGAAGGTCCGAATGGCCTACTCCTGCACTTATTTTCTATGTTTCTATGTTTCATCCCACAACTCTTTCGTAGTTCACTTTTTTGGTAGTTAAGTTTATAACCAGAGTACACCCCAAACCGTTCTAAAATATTCATAATCACAGGGAGAGAGCTGACTGGATTCGAGATGTACAGGAGCAGGTCATCCGCATACAATGAGACTTTATGAATTGTGTCAAACCGTGTGATACCTTTAAAGCCCTTCTCTGAGCGTAACCAAACCGCCAAGGGTTCTATCGCGACAGCAAACAGGAGTGGTGATAACGGGCAACCCTGCCTGGTACCTCTCCGAAGGGGGAAGTGGGGCGACAGTGTGTCGTTTGTTTGTACTGAGGCCACCGGGGACGAGTATAATAGACTGACCCAATGAATGAAACTATTGCCGAGGCCAAACCTGTCCATCGCCTCGTATAGGTACTTCCACTCGACCCTGTCGAAAGCTTTTTCGGCGTCGAGGGAGACCACTATCTCCGGGGTCTCACTACTTGGTGAATGGATGATGTTAAGGAGACGCCTAGTATTGTGGGAGGACTGTCGGCCTGGCATAAACCCTGTTTGATCTAATGTGATAATAAAGGGCATCACTTGTTGAAGACGGAGCGCAAGAACTTTAGAGAGGATTTTGAGGTCCACATTCAAGAGTGAAATTGGTCTATAGCTACTACAAAGCAGAGGATCTTTCTCCTTTTTAAGAATTAGGGAGATAGTAGCCAACGACAAGGTGGGCGGTAGGCGACGATGTAAAAAAGCCTCATTGTACATATCTCTCAGGACTGGTGCGAGGAGAGCAGAGAAAGCTTTGTAATATTCTACAGTGAAGCCGTCAGGGCCGGGCGACTTTCCGCTTTGCAGCGATGTGATGGCTGCTTGGACCTCAGTGACAGTTATGGGACCACCCAAGACTTTCGTGGCTTCATCGTCAATTCGGGGAAACGTCATACTACGGAACATGTCATCTGCAGTGGGAGGACAATCGGAAGTGTATAGCTCAGCGTAAAATTTAGCAAATGCTTCATTAATTCTAAGAGGATCGGTATGAATCTCCCCTAAACTGGATCTAATGGCTGGAATTAGCCGTGAAGTCGCCTCGGTTCTGGCCTGATGGGCCAAAAGCTTCCCAGCTTTATCCCCAGATTCAAAAAAGTGTTGCCTAGATTTAAGCAGTCGTAACTTGGCTTTATTGGTAGACATGAGGTCAAAGTCTATTTGTAACCTAAAGCGTTCTTTATAAAAATTAGGGTCTGGGTCAGATGCGTATTTATCATCAATGTCCTTTATTTTTCGTAACAGGTCTGCCATTTGGGACGTCTCGGCTCTTTTCAGGTTGGAGACAAAAGAGATAAGTTGGCCCCTAATATAAGCTTTTGAAGCTTCCCAGAGTATACCTCTTGCTATGTCCGGCGAGTCATTCAGCTCAAAATATAAGGTGATTTGGGAGTGCAGGAATTGCTTGTAGTGAGGCTCTGTTAGTAATGAGGAGTTGAACCTCCACTGTTTAAAGGGGTTAGTTCGTTTACGAAAGTGAAGATCGAGGGAAGTCGCAGCGTGATCTGATATCACGATACTATGATACTCGCTGGATTTAATTTTGGAGAGCAGTCTGTTATCTAAGAGGAAGAAGTCTATACGGGTATAGGTACGGTGCACGTGGGAAAAAAATGAAAATAATTTAGTCGTGGGAAATGTATGTCTCCATGGGTCAGTGAGCCCAAGTTGTTTGGTAAAAGCATGCAAAGTCCTACCTGATTTAGTTAAAGTGGAGGCTTTGTTCGAAGATCTGTCCAGTATAGGGTCTTGGACCAGATTAAAATCTCCACCCACAATGATGTGGTAATTTTCAATGTTTGGGAGAGATGTAAAAAATGTGGTTACAAATGAGCTGTCATCCCAGTTGGGACCGTAAATACTGGCCAATATGACAGGTGTGTCTTGCAGTTTGCCAGAGACCATGACAAAGCGACCAGCAGGGTCTTCCACCGTTTTCTGTGTTTCGAACATAACGTTTTTACGAATCAGGATAGCAGTACCCCTAGCCCTATAATTAAATTTTGAATGAAATAAGTGGCTAATCCAGCTTCTCTTAAGCCGTGTTACCTCTCTGTTGCGAAGGTGTGTCTCTTGAATAAAAAATATATCGCCCTTAAGGTATTGCAAGTGGGCCAAGATCTTATCAGTCTTAGTAGGACCCCCCACTCCCCTCACGTTCCACGAGACAAATCTAAGAGTATCGTTTGTGTTGGCCATATTTAGCTATATCCAAACGAGTGGGCAGAGCGCTGTAATACTGCAGATTGAAATGGAAGAGTGCATCGAAGCCAGCTGCTGAGAGTGGGGGTGTGGGTGGTAAAAGGGGAAAAGAAAAAAAACAAAACAACAACAAAAAATACATACATACGTATACACACAACAAACGGTCGTGACACATATCACTTAACCATCTTTCAAACCTGAGTCCCCGGACCTGAGGTCCCCAATGTCCCAACCGAACCTTGAGTGCCCATTGCACCAAGGTACGTTGTCCTCGCATCCGCATGGAGTAGTCCGATCTTAACTCCCAATATTTCCACATCCCAAAGCAGCAAAGTCGCTCAATATCAGTAAAGTAACATAAAATGAAATAACTATAATAATGATAACAATGATAATAATAATTTGAGAAATGGACAATAGAAAATAGAAATAGAAATAGAAATAAAGTGAAGTAAACCTAAATGAATAGATACAAAGTTAAAATAATAGCCTTGGTAGTTGTACTACCAATGACATTGCTAACACTAATGGTAATAATAGTAGTGATGATAGTAATAATACAACAAGACAAATTAACAAAATTAACAAAATAGTGATACTAAATAAGTAAGCCAACGTATAAGTGAAACAGGAATAGCTTCCTTTGGTATAACATAGTATAACTTAAAGTTGGTAAGGTATAAAGAAAGAGTTAGCATTAGAGAGGTTAACAAGTGGCAAACTGGATTCTTGGATTAAGGCGCAGGGCAGAAGAACATCAATTAAGTTTTGTTAAACAAAAACGCTGTAAGAGCTAATTGGTGTAACGCAGCCTTGACTATAATGAGTTCTTATCAGCCCCAGACATGCCGCTATTAAGACTAGTGTAAACAAACCATTCAAATGCTGGCCAGCTGCTAAAAGCAAGAAGGCAGAGATCAAATCACGAACCACAATGTGGGTCCCTTTAGCCCTATTTTATAGCATGTACAGGGGAAGAGCCTTTCAAGTATGATTACACATAAACATTAAAAGGAAAAGTTGGTAAGACATAGTCATTGATATAACAGCAAGGCCGAGCGCTAGCAGTGGCTAATTGCTAAGGGCAGTCAAGCTAAAGTTAGCCCATAATGTAACCGTAGATTAACTGGATCCCTGTGCCATTCGGATGTAAACGTACCGAGCAGAGTCAGTCATCTGTGGGTCCCGGTCTGCATCAACGGTAAGATGAAATGAAAGCCTGAGCATCCTCGGGAGATGTTAACCGTCGCCTCTTTCCCTCCCCGGCCATGATGAACAGCTTGGCTGGATAATGAAGGGAGGGTTTGAGACCCAGGTTGTACAGCTCCTTCATGACGTCTCGATATGCAGAACGTTGTTCAACTATCTCGGGACAGTAATCTTCAAAAATGTGAATCGGGATATCTTTGTACTTCAGCTTACCCCTCTGCCTCCGAGCCTCACGCACCACCAACTCGCGGGTCTGGAATCTATGGAAGCAAACCACAACTGCTCTGGGTTTCCCACCAGGGCTTGGTTTGGCTGCTAGCGTGCGATGGGCTCGGTCTAGCTCCGGGGCTGATTCCAGTATGCGTTCGCCAAGTGTCTCGAGCAGGAGTTGAGAGAAAAAAGCTGTTGTTTGGGGGCCTTCGATGTTCTCGGGGAGGCCGATTATCCTTACGTTATTTCGGCGACTCCTGCCTTCCAGGTCGATAAGCTTAGACTTAAACTTGGCGTTCTCTTCGATGACCGTAGTTAGCATTGTCTCCATAGCTCGCATGTCTTGGCTGGTGGTATCGGCAAATGTCTCTAATGACGAAAGACGCTGTTGTTGATCTAGAATAGTGGTCTGGATATTGTCCAGCTTCGTTTCCAGCTTGGTGAACGCTGCGTTAAATTCTACCAGTAGCGATGCCTTGTGCTCTGTTAACAAGGCTGCTAGCTTAGCCATGATGGTGCTGGTCGACGAGTCTTCAATATTTTGCTCCTCTTTCTTTCTTCTGCCTGCTATCTTTACGATGTGGAGGAGTGCTGTCGATGGTGTTAAATATTTATGGTAGTTTTAAAACTTAGGCTGAGCTGTAATAACAGTTGAAGGTTAACAGATTGGGAGCTTGGAAAAAGTGCGACTACTCCAGCTTGTTGCTCCACCTCCTCCCCGACCTACTGTTTTACAGCGCCAGAGACCAGAGTTTAATCCTGACTATGGGCGCTGGCTGCACAGAGTTTGTACGTTCTATCCATGACCTGCGTGGGTTTTTTTCCGAGATCTCCGGTTTCCTCCCACGCTCCAGACGTACAGGTTTGTAGGTTAATTGGCTTGGTATAAATGTAAAAATTTCTTGAGTGTGTGTAAGGTAGTGTTAATGTGCGGGGGTTGCTGGTCGGTGCAGATTCGGTGGGCTGAAGGGCCTGTTTCCGCGCTGCATCTCTAAACTATGGTAGAAGGTTTGGAAAGCCTTACAGAAATTCTACGCCTTCTGTGCACTTTTATGATCTGTTCAAAAGTGAACTCCAGCTACATTTTAGCCAATGGCATTACCAAACATGCCCTTTAGTTTATACTTGAGTGGAAATGTCTTTACTGTAATTTTGAATGTCGTGAAATCAAGAATTAGATTAGCAAAAGCAAAATCATGAGCTTATTTCCCACCTTTGTAAACTATGAAATTAAACTTGCATACGTTGGAAATAGATTGTAAATGTCTGACTCGCCCTCTTCCAGGAAGTCTGTGTGAACCGCCAACATTCTCAACCAAGAATTTGAATCTTTTGAAATAAATTATTTTCAGGAAGCTGAAACCAAGCAGCCTACCTGCTGCTAGTGGAGGCTTCCAGCATCCAATAAGCTGCAGTTGGGGGGGGAATCAAAACCTCGCAGAATGGTAGAGCACTCAGCAGGACAGGCAGCATCTCTGGAGAGAAGGAATGGGTGACGTTTCGGGTGGAGACCCTTCTTCAGACTCGAAATGTCACCTTTTCCTTCGCTCCCGAGATGCCTTCTGTCCCGTTGAGTTACTCCAACTTTTTGTGTCTATCTTCGGTTTAAACCAACACCTGCAGTTCCTTCCTACATGGTAGAGAACGGTGCTTGGGCAGCTGTTTGGTAGAACAATCTAAAGCCCCAAGCCCTTTCAAGGAATCTGCATTTTGTTGCCTTCCTATCTTCACCTCGATCTCTATTGAATTTCTTCCACTATTTAAAAAATATATTTCTTCTGGGCGAGATCTGGTCTGGCCATCATTTTTCAGAAGATAGACACAAAAAACTGGAGTAACACAGTGGGTCAAACAGCATCTCTGGAGAAAAGGAATAGGTGGCGCTTTGGATCGAGACCCTTCTTTCGAGAGGAGATCTACTAGAATGTTGCCTGGGTTTCAGCACCTAAGTTACAGAGAAAGGTTGAACAAGATAGGTCTTTATTCTTTGGAGCGCAGAAGGTTAAGGGGGGATTTGATAGAGGTCTTTAAAATTATGAGAGGGATAGACAGAGTTGTCGTGGATAAGCTTTTTCCATTGAGAGTAGGGAAGATTCAAACAAGAGGACATGATTTGAGAATTAAGGGACAAAAATTTAGGGGTAACATGAGGGGGAACTTCATTACTCAGAGAGTGGTAGCTGTGTGGAATGAGCTTCCAGTGGAAGTGGTGGGGGCAGGTTCGATTTTATAATTTAAAAATAAATTGGATAGGTATATGGATGGGAAAGGAATGGAGGGTTATGGTCTGAGTGCAGGTAGATGGGACTAGGTGAGAGTAAGTGTTCGGCACGGACTAGAAGGACCAAGATGGCCTGTTTCCGTGCTGTAATTGTTATATGGTTATATGGTTTCTCTCTAGTTCCTTATGTCACTGGAAATGTATTATCTTTATTTACTCTATTAAATCTTCTCTTATCTTTATGTTGAAGGCAATATTCTGCATTGTAGATATCCCTCAGCCCTGTTACTAATCAGTATCATTTGACAGACAGGTACTTCTTCTTCTTCTTGCGTATGGCGTGCACAGCCTAAAGTTGTAGGACAACTTGTTCCATTTGATCTTATTTGATTGTGCACGCCGGGTTGATTGCATTAGACGAATCAGGGCGGACCACGTGAAGGTTGCAATCTTCCACCCCAGAGACAGGTACAGGTTCTGCTCTCTCAACCTAAGGAAGGATTTACTTGCGATAGAACGCAACAAAGGTTCACTATTTTGATTTGTGAGATCAACCAGATCAGTTTAAGCAGCCTTATATCATGAAGAAAAGTGTCTTGGACCGAATATTTTAGCCCTGTTTTTCTTTCCCCAGTTGCTGCCTTATTGGCCTGTCCCACCCTGGCGACTTTTTAGGCGACTGCAAGAGACAATTCAGTCGTCACATGGTCGCCACATGTTCGCGGGTGGTTGCCGGGGAGTTGCCTTCATGGTCGTGAGGAGTACCAGCATTCTGGGAACTAGTCACGGCCTCATTATTGGTCCCCGGGAATTAGCGTCGACTAGAATGAAGCTGCCATGGAGCGTAGTGAGAATGTTCGTGCCGTGGGTGGGTCGCCACGAGGTCCTAGTGGGTTGCCAGGAGGTCGAAGGTTCTCGTAGGTTGTAGCCGGTGCTGACCGGTGAATTTCATTGGCTCATTGGGAGAAAAAAAACGTAAGCATTAGTTTTCAGAACCAAGGATAACCGACCGGTAATTTTAAATGTCCGCCGAAGTTCACAGCCGTGTAACTCTGGCTTCTGAAAAGTTGTCTCCACTCCTTCTCCCCCATTCTCCCCCCTCCCACCCTTCTCCCCCCTCCCCCTACCCTCTTTTAAAGGACTTAACGTACACTGTGCTTTAGCCGTTTGTAATTACAGCGCCAACCTTCCTGTTCATCGCGGTATGTGTCTGTATCACCTTGGCTTTGCACTGTGTGAATTTCACTCAGACAGCGCTTCCCCTACTTGCCCTGTCCCCCGCCTGCATAACTGGCTGGTGAAGGAAGCGATGTGTGTGTGTGTGTATGTGTGTGTTCCACTCTGACAGTCGTCGTTCCAGTTGCTGTTTTTTCTGGCGACACCCGGCAACTTGACAGTTTGATGAGCGTGATTCCAGCATGGCCTGCTTTTATTTCAGATTTCCAGCTTTAGCAGTTTTTATTTTACAGAAGATAGATGTGACTGCCAAGGATCAGGCTGCGTTGCAAGATAATTCTCCGCTAACTTGGAAGAGAACAAACAATTACAACACTACAATTCCATTAACCCCTCCCTTCCTCGCAAACTAATTCAACATCAAACACCATCCTGCAATACGAATTCTTTCAAAAATCAAAGATGTCCCCCTCTCCAACAAAATCATTCAAACTCACTGAAGAGTTCCTCTCACTCATAGATTAGCTGCCCTCCATTTAAGGTAGTCCATATTATTTTGCCATTCACCGACTGATTTGCACAATACTCACGGGGCACAAGTCCAGATGATCCATCATCTGCACGGCTCAGTTTGCTTCATCAGCGGACATCTCTGGCAGCAGGCGATGACAGCGAGCATCAGTGTTTCCATGATACTTCCCTCCTCTGAAAACAATAGTGTATTCATCTATTTATTTACTTTGTATCACTTGACTTCTCTTAACATCTGATCTCAAGGTCAAAGCTCATCATTCTTGAGGACACCTTTCGAGGCGCTGACTTCATTTCATGGAGCAGAGAAATTAGGGAGCTGTGATTTTAAAAATGGCGATGTTACGTCCTTAAATATACTAATGTAGACAAAACCGCTGGCGAAACTCAGCGGGTGAGACGGCATCTATGGAGCGAAGGAATAGGTGGCATTTCGGGTCGAGACCCTTCTTCAGACTGGTGTGGAGGTGGGGGGCGGGAAGAAGAAAGCATCAGAAAAAAGAATGAATTAGCACTGATGTCTGTTCTCTGGAGTTAATGCTAATCTAACACCAAAGCTATGCGGCACGCTGGCGCAGTGGTAGAGCTACTGCTTTACTTAAATATACTTATACACATTCATTCCAAACATGATCTCTGGATCTGTGCAAGAAGGAATTGCAGATGCTGGTTTAAACCGAAGATCCACACAAAAAGCTGGAGTAACTCAGCGGGACAGGCAGCATCTCTGGAGAGAAGGGACTCGACCCGAAACGTCACCCATTCCTTCCCTCCAGAGATGCTGCCTGTCCCGCTGAGTTACTCCAGCTTTTTGTGTCTATCTATGATCTCTGGATCTGCTGTATCAAGCTCTCTGCTAGAGTCAGCATTCTGCACATAAATTTTATCAGCTTTTTGGAATTACTATTTGATGGAGAACTCACAGCACCAACACTGTGTAGGATTAACTCTTTCTTTGTTGGGACAGGATGAATTAGCAGATTATAGCATATTTTTGCAATGGACAAACTTTTATTTGAGTTTAAATTCACCTCCACATCACATCCTTTCATAGCAACCAGTGTAATGGAAATTCTATTTGACAATAATTGATTATAATTAGAGCCAGGATTTTGATGTGCTTTTTCATGCCTTTTGTGATGATTTCATCGGGATAATGCCTTTTTCATGATTGAGTGTCTAAATCAGCCTTTTTTTGCCATTTTGCTAAAAGGCGTTCTATTTTCTCCAGTTGTACTGTGATTTCAATTACGTTTTCTATGTTAACACGTTAATATTAATGTTAACATAGTATAACTTACAAGCAGGGGCGGAAAACCTGGGGGGGGGGGGGGGGGGTTGCGATTGTACCTGCATCAACTACCTCCTATGGCAGCTCGTTCCATACAACTATCACCCTTTGTGTGAAAAAGTTACCCCTCAGATTCCTATTAAATCTCTCTCCCCTCACCTTAAACCTAGGTCCTCTAGTTAAGGAAGGAGTATTGGTAAGAGTTTTTACCTTCTGTTAAATTGGGTATAGTCATTAAACACCCACTCGGGGTCTAAAGTGACCAAGAAAATTAATAATTCTCTCTAGATACAGACACATTTTTTTCAGTCTGCTCAACATTTCTTCCAGATTCTGCAGCTGTTTGGCTCTCCTGACTAATGAATGCAGGATATCATCGAGTAGACAGCTGTCATGTGAATGCCTCTCTGGACAGTGGACAAAACAAAATGTGGTCAGTTATATGTGAACATGCCGTTGTGTGTGTTGAGAGTAGATAATTTCCCCCTCTAACACTATCTACCAATGTGCCTGACACATTTCCTATCTTATGAATTACTGTCAACCATATAAAATTACAAATACATTTTATATTTTTGGAATAGGATATGGCTTGTTTAACTGTTAGCTTGTAAACTACAGGAAGGAACTGCAGATGCTGGTTTAAACCAATATAGACACAAAATGCTGAAGTAACTCAGCGGGACAGGCTGTATCTCTGGAGAGAAGGAATGGGTGACATTTCTGGATCAAGACCCTTCTTCAGACTAGAGTCAAGGGAAATGGAATCGAGAGATATAGACGGTGAAGTAGAGAGATATAGAATAAATGAAAGATATGCAAAAAAGTAATGATGATAAAGGAAACAGGCCATTGTTAGCTGTTTTCTAGGTGAGAACGAGAAGCTGGTGCGACATGGGTGGGGAAGGGCTCCTCCATTGTCAGAGTGAGGCTAAACACAAATTGGAGGAACAGCATCATATTTCGCTTGGGCAGCTTACAACCCAGTGGTATGAATCTTGATTTCTCTAACTTCTAGTAACCCCTGCATTCCCTCTCTCTCCATCCCTCCCCCACCCAAGTCACACCAGCTTCTCGTTACTTTTTTGCATATCTTTCATTCCTTTGTTCTATATCTCTCTACTTCACCATCTATATCTCTCGTTCCCCTTTCCTCTGACTAGTCTGAAGAAGGGTCTCGACCCCAAACATCACCCATTCCTTCGCTCCAGAGATGCTGCCTGTCCCGCTGAGTTACTCCAGCATTTTGTGTCTATCTTAGCTTGTAATCTATAATGGGTGACATGATGGCACAGCAGTTAGTGCTGTTTCCTCACTGATCCAGGGTCCCAGGTTTGATCCCAACCTTGGGTGCTGTCTGTATGGAGTTTGCTTGTTCTAAGTGCTACTGTTTGGGTTTGGGTTTGAGCAGGCAGGTTCATTGACAAATGGAAACTATCATTCAGTGTAGGTTAACAGTAAAAAGCTTCCAATAATGGAAATGGGAGGGTGGAAAAATGAAAAATGAAAAATGAGGCGATTTTATCATTCCCTAATTTCGTCCCCAATTTCATTTGGGAAGTATCTCTAAATCATACATGAGAGACATCACAATTCTAATTAAAATAGATTTAAGATTATTTTGAAGAAATGTGACTGTATTTTGCTATATTTCCCACATCTCTGCTTTGAGGGTCAAAAGCTGCAATCAAACCTATTATGTCATTTTTCTTCATTCTTTTCTCACCTTCTCAGGGCACAGTGGTTTGACTTTCCTTCTCCCTTGGATTTATATTTGAGGAAGTGTTGCGTTGCTCTTTCATACTATCTGACATACACATTGATCTCAGTTTCCTGATTGTCAATTCCATCACCATGGCCCCATTTACCTCAGCAATACTCATTCCTCCCAACCAACCTCCATTCCCCCTCCCCCTCTGACCCCTATTCCACATCACCTCAACAGTGACCCCATCCTGACCCCCCCCCCCCCCCCCTCCCATTCATCCTGTGTATCTGGAGATCAATTGGCCCAAATGATTCCTTTGATCTTGCATTGGAATGCCTGGAAAGAAAGATTCTCATAGACTGGAGGTAAGGGATCAACATAGCTCCAGTCAGAGGACAGTGAAGAGAAAATGCCACTGGCTTAAGGATGACTGCATGCAAGTGCCACTTCCTCTTCTCCCCTCTCCCATTGGGCAAAAGGTAGAGGAGTGTGAAAACGCACACCTTAAGATTCAGGGAAGTTTCTTCCTGGATGTTATCAGGCAACTGAACCATCCTACCACAACTAGAGAGCAGTGCTGAGCTACCATCTACCTCATTGGAGACCCTCAGACTATCCTTGATCGGACTTTACTGGCTTTATCATGCACTAAACATGTATCATGTATCACTACACTGTGATTGGCTCGATAGTGACCATGTATTGTCCTTTCACTGACTGGTTAGCAAGCAAAGCTTTTCACTGTACCTCGGTACACATGACAGTAAACTGGGCAGCACAGTGACACAGGGGTAGAGTTGTTGCCTTACAGAGCTTGCAGCGTCATTGACCCGGGTTTGATCCTGACTACGGGTGCTGTCTGTACGGAGTTTGTGTGTTCTCCCCGTGGCCTGCGTGGGTTTTCTCCAAGATCTTCGGTTTCCTCCCACACTCCAAAGACATACAGGTTTGTAGGTTAATTGACTTGGTGTATATGTAAATTGTCCCTTGTGTGTGTAGGATAGTGTTAATGTGCGGGGATCGCTGGTCGGTGCGAACTCCGTGTTTCTGCACTGTATCTCTGAGCTAAACTTAACTAAAGTTTCCATTTCAGATGGCCATTGTATATTGAATTTTAATGAAATAGACATTTTCGTATGACCGTGAGAAATGGACACATCTGCAGCTGCAACCATTTTTTTGGAGTGCTCTGCACATTTTCAAACGACCATTGTTAAGACTTTGTAGCTAAGTAAGAACCTGATTTGGCCTCCCTATTTTTCAACCACATTTACGATGTACTTCTCCACCCATGTGCATCATACTGTGCATGAATAACCATTAACGGAAAAAAACCCAGCAATGAGTAAAAGCAGATAAAGGAAGCAGGCAAATAATGACAAAAAATAGTGCTGACGTACCAGGATATTTTAATTCTCTCATTTCATGTACAGCCGGGGGTGGGAGATTGCAACCTTCTCGTGGTCCGCCCTGTTTCGACAAATGCTATCAACTGTGTGCACAGTCAAATAAGATCAAATAGAACAAGTTGTCCCACAACTTTAGGCTGTGCACGCCATACGCAAGAAGAAGATGGACAGCCGAGAACATCAAGACATTAAAAGAGGAAGAACTAAAAAGTTTGTAGATGGTTTTAACAAGTTGCAGTAGGTTGTTAGAATAGAAAGCTCACATTGCTATGGTAACTAGGGTTCAGGTTTACTATCCCTGGCAATCGTTACTTCTTTACTCCCATAAACTGCAGATATGGGCGATATTTGTAGATATGACAGATATGGTGTTCACTTGTTAAATTTGTTCCCTTACAGAATGCACTCTGTGTTTATATTGTTGGCCTTTTGTTGTTCATTCAGCGCATGACATTCTAACTCCAAACAGAGCGATGCTCCATTGGTTGATCTATTTTATCCTCATTTGAGTGTGAAATCAGACACTCATCATTTTAGGATTCCAAATTGGAAAATGACAAAGGGACAGTGTTGCAGTGATGATTATGATGAATAATAGTTTGTGGAGTACTCCGAGTGTGCCACCAGGTTGTGAGTGCAACTACTCTGCGAGTACTCAGAGAGCACCATTACACTGAGGACACTAAGTGCCTTTGTGTCCTCAGATTGACTGAAGAAGGGTCACCTGAAACATCACCTATCCATGTTCTCTAGAGATAGACACAAAATGCTGGAGTGACTCAGCGTGTCAGGCAGCATCTCTGGAGAGAAGAAATGGGTGACGTTTTGGGTCGAGACCCTTCAGCCAGAGATGCTGCCTGACCTACTAAGTTACTCCAACACTTTGTGTCTTTTTGTGTATTAACCAGTATCTGCAGCTCTATGTTTCTGCCAATACTCTGAGACTACTCCAAGTGTGCCATTAGAGATAATGGACGTGACCAATGGAGTCATCTTTGTCGGTCTTTTAAGATTTTTTGGCATTTTTTATAATGTTATCATATTTTTCCATTCTTTCTCTCTTCAACTGCTGGGAATTTAATATTGAGATCGCTAATCTTCAGTTTAATGTGTTACTGGACTTAAACCTCAGAGGTTAGACAGGCATAAATATCAATAATCAGAATACCATTATATTTTGTCATACATTAAACATTGACTACTCTATTACATTGATTCAAGCTTATCAACATTGTGCAATTCTAGTAGTGTGGAAGGTAGTAAACTCTTCCGTATGAAGAAGATAATTGCCATTAAGTATATTTGGTGGGTGCTAGCTACTCCCAAAATCACATTTCGAGCAGGTTCTACCATGTTAACGGTGCTGGAGTCTTCATTGATGGTAAAGCCATTTGTGCAGAGATTTAAGGTTAGTGTCAACAGACCCATCGAGCACGGGTCCCAAGAACAGCACATTTCAGCTTCTTTCAATTTCTAGGCCCTTGGCTAGAGGAAGCCTTGCTGAATGACTGTCTATGAGAGGTTTAACAAAGAATTGCAGATGCTGGAAAAATCGAAGCTGGACAAAAAAGCTGGAGAAACTCAGCGACTGAGGCAGCACCTATGGATAGGATGACTTCGGTGCTATTCCTGCCTCTGAAATAATAAAAGTCAGTTTCATATTTTTTTACATCTAAAGTCACTAAATAATCCAGATATGTTCATTTGTAAAGAAGATATTACAAATTAACTCAATGTTTGGCTGTGAATGGAAAGGGGAATGCAAGATCAGCCAAAAAGAACAGGACTTTGGAGGTGTCTGCTGGGACAATTGACCCAATTAGTTATTTTATAAAAAATAATTAGTTTGTTTTGAATTAGGAATTATCTTAAATATTTAAATAGTAAATGTGTTAGAGTAGATCTCTGCAATTCGGTTAATCTTGCCATCAGGATTGAAATTAGCTTAGTTATTTCTACCAATCACACTTAGGTACAGGAATCAGCTTTGGTGTTTTAAACGTGTTTCAACATGTGAATCCAAACTAATTTGATGATCTCAGTCTAGACTTTACTTACACTTAGTTCCTCCCACACTGTTGAGTGCATTGGGCAGCAAGCTTTCGCCATTCTTTTGCCATGTGCGACGCCTTCCACCCTCGATAGTTACCGTCCTGGGCTTCTAAATCATTCTGGAATGTTCGTGAGTTTGGTCGGCGTCTTTTCCTTCTTCCATCAGGTTGCCATGTCATTGCTATCTTAGGTGCACATTCTGGTGTCATTCTGAGTACATGTCCTGCAAGTTTTATCCTGCGTACCTCTATGTCCTGGCTGAGAGGCTTTGTTGCAGTTTCACCTCGTTTGTGATGTGGTCTCTGTAGCTAGTCTTCAGGATCTTCCTCAAGCAGTGTTGTTGGAATCCATCCAATTTCTTTTTCATCTTCACATTGATTTTCCATGTCTCACTGACATCGAGGGCTGTCGGGAGGACTACGGACTGGAAGAGCTTGACTTTTAGCATCTTGGATATCCCGCCACTAGACCATATCGGCTGCATTCTTCTGAAGACTGATGCAGCTTTACCAATTTGGGAGTTGATGTTGACCTCTGCATCTCCATCTACTGTGAACATGCTGCCAAGATAGGTAAATCTTGTAGCGTTTTCCACAGGTTCCCCATTGATTATCAGTTGGTCTATTGGCCACTGGTCTCCAGTCTGCATGGTCTTGGTCTTCTGGCAGCTGATCTTTAATCCAACCTTTGATGCATTCTCCTCCAGAGCGGTATTGTCATCTCTTGAAGGGTGTGTCTCGATTCTGCTAGTACGGCAATGTCATCGGCAAAATCCAGGAATAGATCCCCAGTTTATGCTGCGTTAGTTAACTACAGAGCATTAATAGGTTGAATAGATTCTAGTTTGACTCATGAAAGGAGTTTTCTGGAAAGTCCAAGAAGTGAAGAGGAAACCCTCACAACAGAACAAATATATACCAAATGTAGAAACAAGGAACTGCAAATGCTGGTTTACAAAGAAAGACACTAAGTGCTGAGTAACTCAACGGGTCATGCAGCATCTCTGGAGAAGATGCATAGGTGACATTTTGGGTTGGGAACCCTTCTGCAGTCTGATTGTTGTAGTGGAGGTGGGGGGGGGGGGGGGAGCTAGAAAGGAGGAGGGGCAAGACAAAGCCTGGCAGGTGGATATCAGTGATGGTGGTGGTGGGTGGTGGGGGGTGTGGGGGGGGGGTGGGGGGGGGGGGGGGGGTTGATAGCCAAATGGTGGTACAGAGGCTCGAGATGAGAAGACAGAAGGAGTGAAGTATTGCAAATTGTGAAGCCGTTGAGCATAATTTATGTGGAAAGGGAGGGGGGAAGGGAAAAATAGGTGTGAGGCCAGGTGGAGGCACAGGGGTGGGGAAGAAAGGGGGAGGGGGAGAGGATGAAGTGGGTTTGGAAGTTACCCAAGGATTCTATGTTCATACCATTGGGTTGTAAGCTACCCAAGCAGAGTACGAGGTGTTGTCCCTCCAGTTTGCACGTGGCCTCACTCTGGCAATGGAGGAGGCCCAGGACAGAAAGATCAGTATGGCAATGGTTTCAGTAGGTTAGCAACTGGCTTCAACTGCCGGCGTGACATAATCCATTACAACTACTGGTGCGACATCAATCGTCTTGAATTGAATTGATTTGAATACTTTATTACCACATGTGACAAGTCACAGTGAAATTCTTTGCTTGCTTAGTCAATGTATGCAAATAGACGCCATGTAAAGGGCGCTGACAACGTTACAAAGTATCCCACGCCAGGTCCTCCTTTGCTCTCCTGCCCCCCCCTCCCCCACCCCGCCTTCTCATGGTGATCCACCCAGGCCCGATCCTCCTTTGTTCCCGGTGGCACATCCTCCGGCTCCGTTCAACGCCGGCTCCTGCCGTGGGACTCCGCCTCTTCCTGTGCGCGTTCAGCCGCCTCCGTACCCGTCCGGTCTCCTCCGTTCCACTGCCCTTCTCCACTGCCCTTTACCCACTCAAACCTCACCCCCTTTGAATGTCAACAGTTGGAATCACAATCACGCTGAAGAAGGGTTCCGACCCAAAATAAAACCTATCAATGTTCTTCAGAGATGCTGCCTGACCAGCTGAGTTACTCCAGCACTTTGTGTTTAAAAAAAATATATATATATACTCCCAAATTAAACTTTATTTATAAAATTTGCAATTACACATTCAGAACAATCAATTGTCATCATTCACTGACTTATCCTTAGGTTTTCCTTTCGAATTGTGGATGACTTGATTTAACTTAGAATTGAATGGGTCCTGAGGTAGTTTTTGAAGAACTGCAGATTCTTACACAGACGGCACAGAAGGTACTAAATGGCATGGTAGGCAGGTAGTCTGTGAGGTGATTCATTCCTACTGTCAAATTACACATGGCCTCAATGTGCTCCTGATGCATGGACTCAAGGTCTTCAATATCATCCCAAGTGCTCCATCTCCATGGAGCAATTGTAGAGCAGAGATTCTCATGAGATATGTTTAAGAAAGAACTACAGATGCTGGTACAATCGAGGGTGGACACAAAATGTTGGAGAAACTCAGCCGGTGAGGCAGCATCTATCGAGAAAAGGAATTGGCGACGTTTCGGGTCAAGACCAGACTCAGGATATATGGGGTTTTTCACGGGAACTTTGAGCACAACCAAAAATCTTTCCCTCAATCAAATTGGTGATTTCCACGATGGAACTCAGATAATCAGAAGCTTTGCTGGCACACTGAAGCAATGGTAAACTTCTACATTTTCCTGGGTCTCGTTGCATTTGATCTTTATTGTAGGTGGGTGCTGATGTATGGGAGGTGGGGGGGGGGGGAGCAGTGGGGGAGGGGATCTTAGTAGAGGAAAGCTGTTTGGTTGATCCTCTTCTCTGGTTTAATGGATAAGTCAAGAATGAGTTGGAGCCCAGCTTCCAATTCCACACATCTGCACATGTCCAACAGGTTCAATGTCAGTTCGCCTCAGTGACAAGCAAGGCTGCAACATTTCTCTGGCACTTTATGTAACTTTTCTCACTGTAACGTTGCACCTTTCAACAAACTTCTCACGGGAGTGAAACATGACTAACAGCAAACTGTTAACTCTACATTATCTCTACTTCAGGTCAACCCAACCAGAGTCTTGCTGCAAAATGCAAGCAATGTTTGATAGGTTGTGCATTTGGGGGCTGAACACAATCAACTCCTAGCACACATACTCAGGCTGAAGCTCAAAACGAAGTTTCTCATAATAAGTAGCAGACTTAATTTTAGTACTCATTGAAAAAAATAATCAGCTATTATTTATCTCCCTAATTAAAAAAATTTTCTCTTGGCTTGTTGGGCGGGTATATCTCAACCTGGCTGACTTGCTGAGGAACTGCCTGGCTCTAGATTTAACCATTGCATCTGGTTTGCCGTGATTAAATTTTCCATGTTCAGGACAAATCCCAATGAGGCTTCAATCACTCGGGGCTGCAGAGTTTGTACGTTCTCACTGTGACCATGCGGAATTTACCCGATTTCCTCCCACATTCCAGGCTTCTGTAGTGCTGGGCAATAATGAAATAACAAATATTATTTGTAATATTCTCTTTGATCGTGAGCTTAGAGAAAAGGGGAAGCTTTCAGTAAGGAGAGCAAACAAAAATAGTCTTCAAATTAAACGGGCAGTATGTAATTCAAGCTAACAATCGCATTTAGTATAAAATAACAAAATTATCATGTCAAGTCAACATTCTTCAAATTGTGGCTCTCTCCATAGAGACACAAATTTTCTGGCAAGTTCCATTCAGGACATCCCATAACTACAGAGCAACCCTCATTATTATACATGACACGAAATAATTTTTAAAAAAATTATTCAGATTGAAAATCTCTCATCACAATTATTAATGTGTCCAGTTGAAATAGAAATTAATCACTATGAAGCCGAATTTCAGGTTGCAAACTAAAGGTTGTTATTTTGCTGACAGAGAGTGGAAAACGCCCACGTATCCGACTCGCCAACCTACTGCCGCTTGACGTCTGCTTTAAGGAGCTGGAGCAGCGAGGCTGGCTGGCGGCGGCAGTGAGCAAAGACCATATGATCTTTAGTAGTGGATGCCTGGAGGTCGGCGGCAGCGCTGGGAGTAAGTGAGGGAGCGAGTGCGTGAGCGGAGGACACTGGGCAGATTCTCCGCGTCGACACTTCGGACACGAACGCTCCTCAAAAGAAATTCCAATTTTAAGCTGAGCTAATTTTCACGTAACTAAGGAGAAAGTTTCCTTACAGCCAGGCGAGTACTGGGTGAAATTAACAATTCCTTCTTAAAACTATATCGGTGGTTTCTGATTGTGGTTTTCTTCGTCTCTTCTTTTCGTTTGTTGTTGTGCTGTTTGTAAAAAAAACAACGTGCTGTAAATCGAAAGGTTTCCTGTCGTTTTCCAAGATTGGAGGCACTTTGTCCGTAGGCACCTTGTTCTTGCCCCCAGCTTGGCGGCACCTTGCCCGTGCACAACGAGGAAATAATTTGCTTGCCTATTTCCAAGTGTAACCACTTTTAATTCAACCAATTCCATCGTCGGTTTCAGCATGTCAGACGTGGAAGTGTTCAGGCACGTTCATTTGAACAAGAAATATTGAATCGGTTCGAAATAATACGTGAACTCAGCTGGGGTTTAAGATTCTTCGGCATCTCCTGCCGCGACAAGCCAAAGTGAAGAGAGAAGTGTGTAGCAACTAGGAACTGCAGATGCTGGTTTACACCGAAGATAGACACAAAATGTGTGTGTGTTTGCAGAGGAGGCTTGGTGGAGGGGGGGGGGGGGGGGGGGGTGGTAGAGCGGGTAGAGCGGGTAGGGTAGTGGTCAGTGTGAAACCAAATAAACATCGATAAACGGAATCATTACCGTTCCTACAAAATGAACAATTTAATTAAGATGATGTTAAATTATTGTTATAATGTGGTGTCATTTGAACATTTTAAGACCAGGTCTCGTTAAGGCTGCTCTAGGCTATAGTCAAGATGTATGGAGGCAATGCTGCCACTTCTGGCAGCCTTAACAATACTCAACTGACTAGATTTAACCCTGCTCCTTCCCCGTCCTTCCACACTCATCTCCCATTCCCGAATCCATCATTTCCCTTTTATCTCCGCTCTCTCTCTTTCCCTTGTCCCCTTCCACCTATGACCCTCCCTCGAGATATGTATTTCGCACCTTTTTTCTCCTTATCTGACGCCCCTTTATCTACTTTGTCACTTTCTCCACATATCTGCCAATCCAACCCCTCTCACCAGTGTCCATCTTTCACTTGTAGAAACAAGGAACCGCAAATACTGGTCATAGCGTGGAAACATACAGCGTGGAAACAGTCCCTTCGGCCCAAATTGCCCACACCTTCCAATAGATCCCATCTACACTAGTCCCACCTGCCGGTGTTTGGCCCATATCCCTCTAAACCTGTCCTATCCATGCACCTGTCTCAATGTGTCTTAATCGTTGTGATAGTACCTGCCTCCAATGATCTCTTCCGGCAGCTCATTAGATAACCCACCACTCTTTGTGTGAAACAGTTACCCTTCAGTTCCTACTGCAGATCCTTTGGATCGATCAGCGACGTGGAGAGGGGGGAAGTGCTGCATGGGCAACAGCCTGTCCTCCATATGTCATCGCCCAGGCTTGCATCCGACCGCACATCACCTGCAAACTAGGATGCATTGAAAAAGCTACTTTTATAACTACTAAACCAGGTTCGCTTCTTAATAAACAGACACCACACAAACTGTTTGGTAGACCAGTTCAAAACTTTACTTAACATCGGCCGATGGAAGGGAGCGAGAATTCCAGCTAAGTGACCAATATAGACACTCGACTGTCCTCGGTCCCCTTCCCTGTACAACAGAATTACATTGCCTTAAATAGGGTTTTTTTGTCCCCTTAGCACATTTCACAGACATTAGTCATGGTCAGAGGTACAGGAAAAGGTTTCCACAGAATGCATCACACCAAAGGCCTTTTGTTTACATAGTACAAGATAACATTGGCCATTTGGTTTACGACATTTTATCTTCACAGAGATCACCCTAGCTCTTTCGCTGCTTCCTCTCTGTCACTTGGTCCCTCATAAACATTGGCCATTTGGTTTATGGCATCTTACTTCACAGATATGACTAGCTGTTTCTCTCTTCCTTTCTCGCCTCCTCCCCCATAACATTGGCCATTTTGTTTACGGCATCTTACTTCAAAGAGATCTAGCTCTTCTCTGCTTGTCACTTGGGAGACAATGTTATAGGATTTATTACTCACACACCCGCAACCTGAGGCAAGCCTAATTTGAGACGTAATATAAGCTGTAAGCTAGCCCAGAAGCCAATTTAATATCTTCTTATATTTTTAACTAAAATTCAGCTTCATCATTCCATCCTTTTATCAAAATTTTGATAACAACTACAGTCCTTGCTGAGTACATACTAAAGACCATAAGCATCTCATCAGACAAATTAATAGTACACTAGTAACACAATCAATTCATAGCGGACAATCGTTCCACAAGTCCCTCCAAACATTTTAAATGGCCACCAACCTCCCCCGGATGTGACACTAAGATACTACCATAGGACAGGAAAAGGATCATAAAAATTGCTCAGCCTTTATTCGGCTTCGCTTGGAACTCCCCTTGTGCTGGTGTAACTGGTTCATGCTTCTCTTGTGTGGCACTGCATTTGCAACATAACAATGCCCTGTCACAAATATACTGTTTCCTAAAAATACACCAGTGCCTTGGTTGTGGCAAAAACAGGTAGATTTAACTGGCCTTTGCAGATCTCTTACTGTCTGTAGTCAGGTTTTCTTTGCTGAGCTTGTCATGTTTGACTTCAATCTTGTTTAAAAGGAGGTGTGTACCATCCTTTAAATGTGGGTTAGTCCGCAAGTGTGCCAGTCTGAAGAAAGTTCAGTCCATGTGGGCTGGGCCACCCCAGAATAAAGGGAGCATCAATAGCCCATCGTCCTTGTTTCCACAAACTGTTCACAGTCAATCAAATGTATCCAGCGACGATGATCTTTAATCTTTACAGCAGTTCATGTTGTTAGCAACACTTGGTTGTTCTTTTCAATACAGTCTCAATTTATTCTTGTCCCAGCACCATCATCGTATAGCTTTTATGGCCTTGGTCACTGGTTTCCAGCAAAAACTCCTCCAACCTGGGAATGTAGATCTGGCAAGACATGGGTTAATTGCCGTCCATACATAATTAGTTAATTGCCCAGGGCCTGTAAGTGGCTTTTCCTGTATCAATAAAAAGTTGTAAATCTTGTTCCCAGCTGAGTTTCTCCAGCATTTTTGTCTTCCTTTGATCCTCCAGTATCTCAGTTCCTTCTTAACACTTCCCTGTGAATTTATTCTTTAATCCAATTATATCCGAAGAGGCTCTCCCCACCTAAATATTCAATTCTCCAAATATGTTCTCTTCCCCAATCTACTTTATCTTCTCACCTTTCATCCCTCATTGTGAGTTCCCTCAAACCCCCTTTTGTAAGTCATAAGACAATTTTTCATCTACCTAATTTCCCTCACACAGCACATGCTTCAACATCTTTTTGTTTGCTTGAAAACAGTAATCTTGCTTCATTTGCATTTTAAAAGACAACCTCTGTTATCATATCAAAACAATCTTTCCCAAAATAACTCACTCAGAATCAGTAATCAATAATACATTTTCTTTTTCTCTGTAATTTTGACATTTCCAATCTCATTTAACACTTTAATCGGGATGAGTCTCTTTAAACTTGGTTCAAAAGATTTATAATCAACCAACACATTTTATCATTCGAGTATAGCTCCGCCCCCCCATTCATGCCTGTTTCTTAACGGAGCACACCATAAACTGTCTGTCCCATTTGCATTTTAAAGGACAAACTTCTTAAAGCGACACACAACTTTGCTCATTGCTTCGAATTTCACACATTCCACATAAAAAACATTGCTTTACAATCAGTACATATACAAAAACATTGTTTTACCAGCAGTATATAATATTTCATCTTCAAAGACGTCCCTTTGTAATTTACTTTCCCTTTTTCTGACAAGACTTCTGTTTACCAAAATCCTGGTTACCTAATCCTAATTGGACATTGATCCAGATCATGATTAGTCAGACTCCCCTTGACTTTTCAGTCTCCCTAGCTCTTTCCTCATTTCTCCATCAAATTTCCCTTCATCCCCAATTTTTTTATAACATAGTTGCCTGTCAGAAAAAGGATTTACTTCCGGGGTAATTTTGTTTTGCAATCCCCATTGACTCTTTCCACCATCCCAGATACCTGTGGGTGGTGCACACAGTGAAATTGCTGTCGGATATTAAAATGTGCACATTTTTCCTTATTAATAGTGGCAATAAAATGAGGACCATTGTCTGAGCTTATGACAGTAGGTAGGCCAAACCTGGGATTAACAACATTGTTACTGTAGACATTGTTACTGTAGTTTCAGCAGTATTATTAGTGGTTGGTAGAGCTTCACTCCACCTGCTAAATAAATCTAAAATCACTAAGCAATATTTATAACACTGGGCCCTTGGCATTTCAATAAAAATCAATCTGTATGCATTCAAACGGTCGTGATGGCATTGGCGTCACCCCTGAGGGTATCTTAAAATTTGCCTGGATTACTTTGTTGGCAAATTTTACATTCTGAGGCCTGCCACCACGTTTCCTTTGTTATCCTATCATTCCCTCCTTACCAGCATGGGTAAGACGGGTAAGAATGTATCGAATACACCAACTTGTCCAAGCGGGGTGTGCTGAATCAATGGCACAGCCCTCTTGTTTCCATAGTTATTATTATATATGAGAGGCGTCCCTCTGTAATGTACATACCTCCTTCATGTTTGGCAGGACCGTTCTATTTGCTAGCGTCTGTTTACGTGCTGTCACTATGCATTTGGATGTACAGGCTGCCTGTTTGGATACACTATCAGCAACTCATTGTCCTTTGCTATAGGGTCCCCAGCACCAGTGTGTGCAGTACATTTAACAATGACCAGCTGTTCTGATAGCATCAATGCCTCAAGCAAATTACGCACAGAAAGGCATTCCCGTGCTTCTAATCCTGGGGAGCTTTGTAAGGTCAGAACTTCAAGGTATAGGGATGTTACTGACGGAACTGTCCCAGGTAAAGATGCCATTGCTACTGGTAGGGCATAGGGAGGTGGACATCTCCCAAGATTATCTAACTCCTCATCTTCATTACCAAATAGGGTCGTCGTGCCAGACATGAAGTCTCCTCCAGAGGATTTACCAGTACTGGGTTTATTTTTTACTAACCATCACCTGTTTCTCACCTCCTGTTTGTCTTTTAATTATTTTCTCTTGTTCCTCTGCCCACTGGCATTCTAGTTGCAATACGTTCCATCCTTTCCGAGTGCTATCCTTGTTTCTTAACTCTATCCCCTTCTTACATACAGCATCCATCCCACTTCAAACTCTATACTCTCCTCATGCTTCTTCACTGCTTCTGCTTCCCATGTTTTAATTCCTTTCTTCCATTTCTTTCCTGCCTTCCTTTCCCATATAAATATCTCTACATTCCATGTTCCCCCTACTGGCCAGGCTTCATCCCCCAACCGTTTGGTCAACTTGTAACTTAACATTCTAAATTTCTTATTATACCTAGGATTCAAATAACACATATGTTGGACTGTTATCCAGAGCATTCCCCATAGATAGATAGAAAGAAAGAGAAAAAAGACTTCTTAATTCCGAATCGTTCCAAATATATCAACTAGGCTGACCCGCTAATGAGACCCCAGTTTCTCAATTTGGCTGACTAATTAACTCTTTAATATACGACCCAAGTGTCTCAACGAGGCCAACTCGATAACCGAGACCCCAGTGTCAACCTGGCAGACGTTTTAAACTTAATATACAACGCCACTTATTTCTCAATCCGACAACTCTGCGGATGTCTCAATAAGCCAGACGCACACCTCACCCACCGTATCTCAACCCGACAAATCACGGATGTCTCAATGAGGCCGATGAGCCCTTAGTAGAGATAGAGAAAAAGAGAAAACAAAGAGAGATAGACAGAGAGAGAAAAAGAGAAACCACTCACGTCCTTCTTAACAATATACACAAGCCCTTCTTAAAAATACATGCACAATTCTGTCTTAAAAATACATACACAATCCCTTCTTAAAAAAAAATATAAAGCCCAACTGGTCTTACCTTTGTCTGTTTTTAAGAACCTCGGCAGGGAACCAATTCAATGTCTGATGAAGGATCACAGATGTTCCCGGGAGTTTCTAGGGAGTCGGTCTGACAAGGGGGCCGATAGAGCTCAGTTATCTCCCTTCCAATCCCAGCAACCTCTGCAACCTCTTGCACAGTCAGCCGTTGATGTGGTCCCAGCGAGGCCTGCATAACTACGCCAATGAAAAAGCTACTTTTATAACTACTAAACCAGGTTCGCTTCTTAATAAACAGACACCACACAAACTGTTTGGTAGACCAGTTCAAAACTTTACTTAACATCGGCCGATGGAAGGGAGCGAGAATTTCAGCTAAGTGACCAATATAGACACTCGACTGTCCTCGGTCCCCTTCCCTGTACAACAGAATTACATTGCCTTAAATAGGGTTTTTTTGTCCCCTTAGCACATTTCACAGACATTAGTCATGGTCTGAGGTACAGGAAAAGGTTTCCACAGAATGCATCACATCAAAGGCCTTTTGTTTACATAGTACAAGATAACATTGGCCATTTGGTTTACGACATTTTATCTTCACAGAGATCACCCTAGCTCTTTCGCTGCTTCCTCTCTGTCATTTGGTCCCTCATAAACATTGGCCATTTGGTTTATGGCATCTTACTTCACAGATGTGACTAGCTGTTTCTCTCTTCCTTTCTCGCCTCCTCCCCCATAACATTGGCCATTTTGTTTACGGCATCTTACTTCAAAGAGATCTAGCTCTTCTCTGCTTGTCACTTGGGAGACAATGTTATAGGATTTATTATCTCACACACCCGCAACCTGAGGCAAGCCTAATTTGAGACTAAATATAAGCTGTAAGCTAGCCCAGAAGCCAATTTAATATCTTCTTATATTTTTAACTAAAATTCGGCTTCATCAGCATCACCCATGGTCAGTCATGACCGAGGGGGGCCTACTAAGTTCCTACTAAATCTTTTACTCCGCACCTTAAACCTGTGTCCTCTGGTTCTCGATTTCCCCTACTTTGGGCAAGAGACTCTGTGCATCTACCCAATCTATTCCTCTCATAATTTTGTACACCTCTATAAGATCACCCCTCATCCTCCTCCACTCCAAGGAATTGAGTTGCTCCAAGGAATTGTAGCTCAGGCCCTTGAGTCCTGGCAACAGAAAAAAGAGAAGTCTGAAGAAGGGTCCAGACTTGTCACCTGTCCATGTTCTCCATGGATATTGCCTGACCTACTGAGTTACTCTAGCACTAGTCTTCTCCACCTCTCACTTGCCAGGCTTTGTCCAGCCCCCACTTATCTTTTCTAGCTTTCTTTCCCCTACTACAATCAGCCTGAATATGGGTCCCGACTCAAAACACCTGCCTGTCCATTCCCTCCACAGATGCTGCCTGACTTGCTGAGTATTAAACCATTGCCTCTAGTTTGCTGTGATTAAATTTTCCATGTTCAGGACTAATGCCAATGAGGCTTGGCCAATCACTAGGGACTGCAGAGTTTGTACGTTCTCTCTGTGACCATGTCACTTTTCTCCGGTTTCCTCCCATATTCCAAAGACTCGCAGATTAATTGGCTTCTGTAAATTGCCCTGGTGTACAGGCTAGTGTAGGGGCCATCGGTGGTCAGTGCGGCGTTGTTGGGCCAAAGAGCCTGTATCTCTAAACTAAAATATTGTTTTTTTTTATGCTATGGGGATGCTTTTACTATATAATCTGTCGTCAATGTTTGGTTTTGGTTCTGCCAGAACCAATTTTTCACTCCTTGATCAATCACGTTTAAAAAACATCTGAATTCCAGCTATGAAGTGAGTGACTCTCTTTGACGTTAAGACAATACCATGCGAAACATGGAATCACAGCAACCGAGTGAAATTGCAGCACAGTAATCTCTGCTGGAGAAACTCAGCGGGTGAGGAGCAAAGGAAATAGGCAACGTTTCGGGTCTGAAGAAGGGTTTCAGCCCGAAACGTTGCCTATTTCCTTCGCTCCATCGATGCTGCCTCATCCGCTGAGTTTCTCCAGCACTTTTGTCTACCTTCGATTTTCCAGCATCTGCAGTTCCTTCTTGAACAGTAATCTCTGCACTGGCTGGAATCCCATCTAAACTTGTAATGGCAGCAGGTTATTAATTTCATTTCAGGGAGTGCTGCGGACGCACCAGGCGCGAACATCTTCAGCTGTACTATTATTGACTATTAGGTCGAATGGGGTTTGGCTGCCTGTGATTGCATAATGTGTAAGAAGGAACTGCAAATACTGGTTTACACTGAACATTGACACAAAATGCTGGAGTAACTCAGCAGGACAGGCAGCATCTCTTGAGAGAAGGAACGGGTGACGTTCGGACCAGTTTGACTGTTCCTTTCATTTCAGCTCACACACTACCATCCCACCCCTGCCCTGAAGGGTACAGAATCCCCTTCCTCATCTGGTAGAGAATGTTGGCTTCATCAGTCATCTCAAACGTGGAAACAACGTCATTGTTTTTGTTTGGCAGCTTAAGAAGGCGAAGGAGATTCATATTAATTGCTGACACAGAGGTGGATCCCAGTGGTATCCTTGGAGCCGCCAACTCCTCCTCAGTGCCAAAGTAGCTGGCAGATAATTGTGCAGGTGGCCACAGTATCACAGTATTGTCAGAGTAACAACAACTAACAACAACGGGTGGCGCAGCAGTAGAGTTGCTGCCTTACAGCGAATACAGCGCTGAAGACTCGGGCTCGGTCCTGACTATGGGTGCTGTTTATACGGAGTTTGCACATTCTCCCCGTGACCTGCGTGGGTTTTCGCCGAGATCTTTGATTTCCTCCCACACTCCAAAGAGGTACAGGTTTGTAGGTTAATTAGCTTGGTAAATGTAAAAATAAAATTGTCCCTAGTGGGTTTTGGATAGTGTTAATGTGCGGGGATCGCTGGTCGGCGCGGACCCGGTGGGCCGAAAGGGCCTGTTTCCGCACTGTATCTCTAAACTAAACTAAGGGGAGGAGTAAGGCAGCACTGTTAGTTTTGAACGCAGAAGCATTGTGTGTCTTCCTCACGCTGGAATCTGACACTCCCCATGCACAAATCTCACACTTGGTTGTGAATATTTTGAACGTACTTGACAGATATATCGGAGGAACAGGAAACTGCACTGAAATTAATAAATTGTTTGGGATCTGGACAAGTCTAGTTAAAAATTATAGTGGATGTAAAGAGAGACGTCATACCACCAGCCAGCCTCACAATTAGTGACAGTTCTGGTTTAAAGGACTGTGTAGAGTATGTTGTACATACAACACACTGGAACATATGGTGGCCACCTGCGCTGCCAAAAGCTGCAGAACTTGCAAAACAGGAAGGCCAAAAAAATCTGAGCTTGCTGGAGGGCAATTTTTGTAACGTATGGTCACCTTTTTTCAGCCTGCCCAAAACATATCATCAGCCATCACAGGCAATAGGAGAGGAAACTGGTGCCAAGTACTTCAAGTGACAACAACCTTCCACACCTCACTCGAGGAGTATTGCAGTGTCCATCCACCACGCTGGGTCCAGTCCTTCATCTGCGCTGTTGGTTGTCACAGCTGCCACCCTCCTCCCCGCCCTCCATTCCTCACCTCCTCCCTCCATCGAGAACCCCAGCCTCTCATTTAATAAAGAATCTGTTTTAATCCCAGTTTGCTTTGCTTCTGTTTTAAACAAATGGTATTTGGGAATTTCTCAAGGAAGCAAATCACATCTGCAAAGCAAGTAATTGTTTTAAATCAATTGCCCAAATATCTTGGGGCCATTTTAGCTCACAATAAGGACAGTCGTTACCTGCGCTGCCTTTTGAGAGACCCATTATCCAGGATTTTTTTTTTTTTTTTAACCATTTACAGGTTTTCTATGGTCTGACATTCCCAGAGTAATCATCTTTTCAGGCAGAGGTTGCAAACAATCAACCCAGATTCTGGCTGCCCTTGTCTGTGTTTACACATGCATGTTCCTGTGTGTACACGTTTGCCTGTGTGTGGGTGTGTGAGAGAGTGTGTGCCTGTTTATTCCTGTGTGGTGTCCCTTGTGCTTCTGTGTGTGTTTTGCACTGTGTGTGTGTGACTGCTTGCTTGTGTATGTATGTGTGTGTGTGTATATACTCTGCTACTGTGTCTTTATTGGTGTATATGTTGATGTATGGGACGTTTGGGACGTTTGGGACGACAGATGGCACAATGGGCTAAGTGTTCGGCTGGCGACCGGAAGGTGGCCGGTTCGAATCCCGCTTGGAGTACATACTGTCGTTGTGTCCTTGGGCAAGACACTTCACCCACCTTTGCCTGTGTGTGAATGTGTGTGAGTGATTGGTGGTGGTCGGAGGGGCCGTAGGCGCAGAATGGCAGCCACGTTTCCGTCAGTCTGCCCCAGGGCAGCTGTGGCTACAGAAGTAGCTTACCACCACCGAGTGTGACTGAGGAGTGAATGAATAATGCGCTGTAATGCGCCTTGAGTATTAGAAAGGCGCTATATAAATCCCATCCATCATCATCATCATCATCGCATACCAGCTTTGGGACCTGAGACTATTAGGGGCAGCACGGTAGTGTTGCTACCTTACAGCTCTAAAGACCCGGGTTCGATTCTGACTATGGGTGCTATCTGTATGGAGTTTGTACATTCTTACCGTGAACGCGTGGGTTTTCCCCGGGTGCTCCGGTTTCCCCTCGCACTCCAAATACATACAGGTTTTGGAGGTTAATTGGCTTTGGCAAAGATTGCAAATTGTTCCTAGTGTGTAGTATGTGCTAGAGTAACTGGGATCGCTGGTTTGTGTTGACGCGGTGGGCCGAAGAGCTTCTTACCGCGCTGTATCTCTAAACTAAAACTAAACTAAGCATCACAGCACCAAATGCAATCTAGGTCTTTGAATCAGAGAGCAAAGTCGCAGTAAAAGTTGTCCATGACCATAAGTTACAGGCTGGCACGTTTCAAGATGCAAGACTAGATACCCAGAACCATTGTAAAAAAAATTATGAGTGTTTAAAAAATATGGAGATCACCAGATGAAGGTAACGCCCCTTCCGGGGGGGTGGGAGGGGGCCAGGACTATAAAACCCCAGATGCCTGGACGTGAGTCAGTCACTCTGGAAGATCGCGAGGGAGAGGCCACAACTGTGATTCTAAGCTGTGAATCAACTGAACTGTGAGTCTGCAATGTACTTACAATAAATGATTTGTTAATGAAAATGAAATGAGTTGTTTGGCCTGCCCTGTGCTTGAAATTGAAATGGAAATGAAATTAAATGAGTTGTTTGGCCTGCCTGAGACCACTAATTTCAGCCCACAAGGCCCCTATTTGCCGAGAAACCAGTCCTTTTTGCTCAAAATGCTCATATTAGCCTAGGAGGAGCATTTTGGCCCAAAAGGCCCGTGCCAGGCCAGGAAAAGTCCCAAAAAAAGTGCCTTTCACTGAGATTTCACTTAGATTTATTTTTAAAGATCCCCATTCGGCCCATCAGGCCTGTACTATCCCAAGAGGAGTCCCTTTGGCCCATCAGTAAGTATTCCCCCTGCAAGTATTATACATCACCCCAGCAGTTTTCTCTCTCCCATCCTTGGCTCCCTGTGATATCTAGGCCAGGATAGACTTTCCTCCTTCATTGCTGTGATCTGCAGAAAAATATGAAAAATGTCTAAAATTGATTCTCCACCCTCTCCCCATTCTCACTCACAGAGTCTCTCACCTGTTTTGGGCAGAATTTCTGGCAGTTTCTGAGCTGCAGCCCACCAGCCCTGAGTGACTGAGCTGCCAGCCCACCAGGCCTGAGTGACTGAGCTGCCAGCCCACCCAGCCTGAGTGACTGAGCTGCCAGCCCACCAGGCCTGAGTGACTGAGCTGCCAGCCCACCAGGCCTGAGTGACTGAGCTGCCAGCCCACCAGGCCTGAGTGACTGAGCTGCCAGCCCAAGAATCCATTTGGCCCACAATGTCCATACTAGCCCTCTGGAAACAAGTCCCTTCGGCCCACAACACCCATACTAGCACTCCAGAAAGCCTCCCCCCCCAACTGGCCACCAATATTGGAATTGGTGGAGAGGTGGAATATTGCGTTGGGGGACCAGCCCTCCCGTGTGAACATGGGACCCAACGGGTCCCACTTAGTCTAGTATCATATAAATCTTGCAATTAAGCATAAAGATGTGTTCAGTACCTTCAATGGCAATATATCAGTGTGCTGCACTTTATACTTCCACATAATATAAATCAAGTATATTTTTGGAAAGAAAATAACTTTTAAAAGCCTTAATAGAGGAAAGGAAAGTGAAGGCACAGGGCATTTGAAATCAAATTTTACAGCCTGCAGCAGAACTTGGTGGGGAAATGGGATATTTAGATACCACATCTGGAGAATGGCAAAATGGTTTGAAGTTTAGAAACGAAGGTCATTAAACAACTGGATCCGAGACAAAACCGGGTGCTGAAGAATAATGTAGGTCAGTGGCTTGGAATGACCAGAATAAGTAGAGGCAGTCATGTTTAGGATTTGAGAATGCTAAATGACTAGAGGATCGAACAGTGAAAGGCTTGGATAGAGTGGATGTGGAGAGAATGTTCCCACTAGTCTAGGACTAGAGGACAGCCTCAGAATTAAAGGATGTTCTTTTAGGAAGGAGATGCAGAGGAATTTGTTTAGTCAGAGGGTGGTGAATCTGTGGAATTATTTGCCACAGAACGCTGTGGAGAAAAAGTCAGTGGAGAAGTGGAGAGTCAGCCGCAAACACGCCTCCGACTACGTAATAAATCCCATCCACATTATTACAGACAGATAATATTTAAAGGTAACTGGTTATAGTTATAACATACTGAGTTAAACTAAATGGCTGCTACATAATCAGCCATGATTGAATGGCGTAGACTTGATGGGCCGAATGGCCTTATTCTACTCCTGTCACTTCTGATCTTCTGATCGAAGGAGTTGAAAACAAAGGCATCAAAGGTCAGAGGTTTCAGTGGAATGGAGGCAAATGATATTCTGGGGATCAGGGCTGTTTGAGGTGGGGCAGGCAGTGGACTTTGTGACAGTTCTGCCAACAAGGGTGCATATGATCTGTTTCAACCTAAGGCAGGTCCAGCAAAAATAGGAAGGAAGAAGTGAAGCATCAGTCTCCGGAATCCTGTTTAAATCATTGACCATGGCTGTTTTGATGCAGGACTCAGTTCCATTTTACTACTTGCTTCCTGCAGCGCCTTACTCCCTTAAATCCAAAAAAGTTGCCCCTCAGTACTCCTTCTTCAATTGCATTCTCGTTGATAAGTGTCAATTTTTCATAGGCTGTTTACTAAGGGAAGTATTTACTTTTACTGCCCGACCAACTCTAACGGATTTGTAATCTTTGCAGTGAGACTGTCTGACCAAGAGCAAACCTTCTGCACTACAGTTTTACGCTAATGTATTTTTGTAAGAGCTCTTAAAGCAGCAGGCACTCCATTCCTTCTTTAACTAAACCAAACCAATAAGAACTCAAAACATGTCCTAAACTTACCTGCCACTCAATTATTCCAAATGCAATTTAACGGCAATGCCAATTCTAACATATCCCCTATATTAGACTTATCTTTTGAATAATAATAAAACATGCAGTGAATTCTTAGCAAGATAAAATTATGACCAAATAACTTGTCCAGTTCTACACAGTCATTGTCATGCAGTTAAACAAAAAAAAAAGTCTAATAGTAATCAGAACTTTAATTTATTAAGTCAGTGTATCTGTTCTCATTTTTAAGATTGTATGGACTGGAACAGCATTTCCTTTAAGTCACAGTGGAAAGCTCCAGACGTCCAGATGTGTGTACTGTTCATGATCAGTCAGTCATGGTGGAGCAGATGGGAATCCAAGGTTAAATATAGCTGTCAGATATAGTGATGTAAGATGGGAGCTAATTGAGGCATGATGTGCAGATGTGGCCCGATGTTGGTCTTAATTGATGTTTATCATTTATTTAACTTTTGTTTTATATTATTTCTAATGAAACAACACCATTTAGGAAGCAGACTGCTCAGAGGTCAGAGAATTTGCATTTTTATGATCTAAAGGGTTACAAGGTACTGCTGGAAATATGTGATTTCAGAAGCATTGATCATATGGGTTAGTATTGAAAATGTTGCATTAAAATTTGACAACAGCAGATACCATTATTGAAATAGTTGGTGTCAAGCTGGGAAGGGTACAGAGAAGTTTTAAGAGGATATTGCCAGGACTAAAGGGTCTGAGCTATAGGCAGAGGTTGAGTAGGTTGGGACTCTATACCTTGGAGCACAGGCGGAGGAGGGGTGGTCTTGTAGAGGTGTATAAGATCATGAGAGGAATCGATCGGGTAGATGCACAGAGTCTCCTGCCCAGCGAAGGAAATATATGTGTATTAAAATGGTTACATGATCCACTCATGTTTACACATGCACTTACAAGCTGTATAAAGGGCCTGTCCCACTGTCACAACCTAATTCACGACCTCTGCCGAGTTTGCCCTTGACTCGTACTCGCAGCAAGGTCATCACAAGGTAATAGGAGGTCGTAGGTAGGTCGTGATGCTGGTCGTAGGTACTCGTGGCATCAAGTAGGTCGGGGCGTTTTTCTAGCCTGATGAAAAATGTCCATGAGTAAAAAAGGTCGTGAATTAGGTCGTGAAAGTGGGACAGGCCCTTTAGAAAGAGGCATGTGAAGATTTCTAGTAAAAAATAAATGAGGCATTATCTGTGTCAGATTGCTATATTTCTGTCCACTGGTCTTTAAATCAAAAAGTCCAGTATTTAACCTTAAGTTTAGCTGGTTCTAGCATCCCGTAAATCATGCCATGATCATTTTTATTCCTGCCTCACAAATAAGCAACATTCGTCCCAGCTGCCTGCGTTTGGGCCATATCTCTCCATTCATCTACCTGTCTAACTGTTTCTTAAACGTTGCAATAATCCCTGCCTCAACTACCGCCTCTGAAAGCTTGTTACATATACCCACCACCCTTTGTGACAAAGATATCGTCTCATTACTATTAAATCCTTTCCCCTCCACCTTAAACATATGTCCTCTGGTCCTCGATTTCCCTACTCTGGGCAAGTGCCTCTGTGCATCTACCCAATCTATTCCTCTCATGAATTTTTAGCTTTTATAGTTAGAGAGGTCGTTTTTAAAGACTAAAAACTTTTAATGCTGTGAAATTGGTTAGATGACGTGCAGGTATGTAGGTTAATTGGCTTGGTATAAGTGTAAATTATCCCTTGTGTGTGTAGGATAGTGTTAAGGTGCGGGGATCACTGGTCAGTGAGGACCCGGTGGGCCAAAGGGTCTGTTTCTGTGATGTGTCTCTAAACTAAACTAAAATGACAAGAGCAGCAAGAAACAGAAAAGCAGATTGAACGGGTTCCATAGATATATAAAAGTTTAACAAAAATAGTATTGGGAAAATAAAGAAATAAACATTAAATAAATAACCCGTGACGGACCTCAAGGAATTGTCATGGGTTCAATGAACTTACAGAAATTAGTATAACCTTGGAAACAAATTAAACAGAATCTAAAATTAAGAAATCTATCTCTTTTAATGCCAATAGTCAATAATCCGTCGTTTAAACCTTCAATTATAGATAAATCATTTACACAATGGGAAAGAATGGGAATTAAAACGCTCGAATATGTGTATGAATTGGGAACATTATTATCATTTCAACAATTACAACTGAAATATAATTTGAAAAATAATCAATATTTTAAATATCTTCAAATCCGTGACTATCTGAAAAAATACACAAAAGACTATCATAACATGCCTCCAGACTTACTGGATGAAGCAATGAAGACAAAGGCTGAATCAGCAAATCTAATATCATACTTATACAACATTATTTTAAATATAGAAATACCTACAACTGATGGCATTAGAAAAGACTGGGAACAAGAACTAGCTATAAAAATTTCAAAAGAGAGCTGGGATAAACACTTACTATATGTGCATAAATGCTCGATCAACGTACGACATACTCTAATTCAATTCAAAACATTACATAGACTATATTATTCAAAAACCAAAATAAATAAACTTTTCCCCAATGTCTCACCCACTTGTGATAAATGTCAGTCTCAAGAAGCTACCATAGCGCACTCTTTTGTTTTTTGTATAAACTTCCAAAAATTCTGGAACGAAATATTTGAAATCTTCACAAAATTAATTAAAATAAACCTTGTACCAAAAGCAGAATGGATCATTTTTGGAATATCGGAAGGTAACCCCGAACTAAATGTGTTTCAAAAGAACTTACTTAATTACGGGCTAATAATGGGAAAAAAGCTTATACTCAAATTCTGGAAAAACGCTCCAATACCAACAATAAAAATGTGGATTTCAAACATGTTCGAAACACTACACCTGGAAGAGATGAGACTCCTCCTAGCAGGCAAAGCAGACCACTTCCAAAAGACGTGGTCTGCATTTATGGAACTATTACAAGCATAAGGTGCAATAGTAATCTAAAAAATAAATGGCACCAGGATCTGGTAACGGGGGGTGAAAAAACACGGTTGGTATATCCTTTTTAGCGGAGTTTTGTGTTATAATAGAGCGATTGTTTCTCCTTTTTTTTTCTTTCCTTTCTAGGATCTATTTCTTTTCTTTACTTCCTTCTCTAACTTCTTTTCTAAGGGGCTTTCTTTTCCCAACACTTTCCTGCACCTTCACGACTCTTGCTCACTTTCCTTACTTCTTTTATTTCTACCGTTTTTAAAGCTCGAAAAATGAAGTGGTACAACAAATGTAATAAGATATATGTGATGTGCATTACTGTAATTTACTGTACTTCTAATAAAAATAAATAAAAAATAAAAAAAATAAATTAGTATAACAGCAAAAATACTGGTACTCGAGAAATGAAGGAGCTGAAATCTGAGTTTTTTCTTGAATGTGGAGCTGTTAATTTAGCAGAAAATCTTGTGTATGGCTGTTTGCTGACAACTCCGTTTTAACTGACACAGTCTGTTTAACCCTTTCCGTCCAAGGAATCACTACTCAACATGTTACAACATACATAGATACATACATATATAGAAAATAGGTGCAGGAGTAGGCCATTCGGCCCTTCGAGCCTGCACCGCCATTCAATATGATCATGGCTGATCATCCAACTCAGTATCCCGTACCTGCCTTCTCTCCATACCCCCTGATCCCTTTAGCCACAAGGGCCACATCTAACTCCCTCTTAAATATAGCCAATGAACTGGCCTCAACTACCCTCTGTGGCAGAGAGTTCCAGAGATTCACCACTCTCTGTGTGAAAAAGTTTCTTCTCATCTCGGTCCTAAAGGATTTCCCCCTTATCCTTAAGCTGTGACCCCTTGTCCTGGACTTCCCTAACATCGGGAACAATCTTCCTGCATCTAGCCTGTCCAACCCCATAAGAATTTTGTACGTTTCTATAAGATCCCCTCTCAATCTCCTAAATTCTAGCGAGTATAAGCCAAGTCTATCCAGTCTTTCTTCATATGAAAGTCCTGACATCCCAGGAATCAGTCTGGTGAACCTTCTCTGCACTCCCTCTATGGCTATAATGCCCTTCCTCAGATTTGGAGACCAAAACTGTACGCAATACTCCAGGTGTGGTCTCACCAAGACCCTGTACAACTGCAGTAGAACCTCCCTGCTCCTATACTCAAATCCTTTTGCTATGAAAGCTAACATACCATTCGCTTTCTTCACTGCCTGCTGCACCTGCATGCCTACTTTCAATGACTGGTGTACCATGACACCCAGGTCTCGCTGCATCTCCCCTTTTCCTAGTCGGCCACCATTTAGATAATAGTTTGCTTTCCTGTTTTTGCCACCAAAATGGATAACCTCACATTTATCCACATTATACCACTTTTGCTATGAACACTCCCCTTACACTCCTTGGATCACCAGTGAAGCAAATTTAGCAAAGCAGTCTTAATAGACTGCTTTGCTAAGTTTAGGACCGAGATGAGGAAAACATTTTTCACACAGTGGTGAATCTCTGGAATTCTCTGCCACAGAAGGTAGTTGAGGCCAGTTCATTGGCTATATTTAAGAGGGAGTTAGATGTGGCCCTTGTGGCTAAAGGGATCAGGGGGTATGGAGAGAAGGCAGGTACGGGATACTGAGTTGGATGATCAGCCATGATCATATTGAATGGCGGTGCAGGCCCGAAGGGCCGAATGGCCTACTCCTGCACCTATTTTCTATGTTTCTATATCGCATATCATGTCCACAGGCATCTTTAATGGTCCCACTATAACAGGGACAGTCTTTGATGGCCAGGGCAGGTATGTCGTACAGCAACTACCTCTCAGTTTACATGGTAATGTAATCCAGGTCTCCAAGCTTAAGCACCCACATTTAACCAGCATAAGCAATGCATACAACCCTGCAAGCACTCGTAGCACAAAATGTAACCACTGTACTATGGATGTATTAACTGGGATTGGTCACAAAGGGATGGACCATTCCCCACCATGAATGGACACATGCGCACAAACCCAGCAGATGGATACATGGCTTCCCCTAACATGAGCATGACATATTCTACATTTAAGTTCTTCATTGACCTGGATCTACGCGATGCATCTCCACACAGGATATGCCATTGCCTCCCCATCAAAGTCCATGCCCTGCCCCGAACAATTCAAACTTGCTGCCTCCCCGCCACGTCAAAGTACAACTTCTTCCTGTCTGATAAGGGCTGTGGGAGAACATGGATTCCCCGTCGCACATGGAAATTGGGTGTTGTTGTGATTAGTCACAATGATACTGTGCGTTAGTGTAGTTAGTGCCATCCATCCGAGCAGCGCCAGCATTCTCACTCCCCACAAGGTGCGACTCTCCCATCACCTGCAGACAAAACAAGATTGTATCTTGTTAGCACTTCACTATCTTTACTTCAATCTCCGGTGGTTCAAGCATGTGAATGAAGGGTGTCCAACATTCAGCAGTTGTTATCTGCTCCCTTAGCGATGACCACCCCTTTTTCCACTGGGACATTGGTGTGAGTAACACAAATGTTGCCCACCTTAAGGTCACCATCCCCTGCTTCTTCCATTCCCTGTTGCCACTTGTCATCCTCCTCATGCCCAGAAGCTTCTATTATCCTGTGGAGAGCAAAAGCGCCAGGCAGTGGCCAGTTGTTAATGTTGTCCAGGACATTCAGCGTTAACATGGTACACATTGTGATACGTCTCCTTTTGGCGTCAGACCAAAGGAGCAGCCGGTAGGTAGTTCTTCCCCCATATTGGTCGTCCATTTTATCTTCCAGTCCCTATTCTTCCAAGTTGCCATTGGCAACTGGCCAGGAGTCGGTGTAAATATGGACGGGAACGTCCGTCTCCTGGAGGGGGTAGAGTGGCCACAATCAGTTCAGCCATTCGGTTGGATCCACTATCACCCTCTTCCACATAGCTTCTCCCTATGCGAGGGTTCTGTGCAGCCGTCCTCCTTCTATGCTTTCCACTCTCCTGCCAAGAAGAGCCATCAGTGAACCAAGCATGCACTTGACCTCGGGAGTCAATCTATCAAAAGGCACCCCCATTTGATGGGTGATTCTTTGGGCTTGGCACTGGAATCGGTTCTTCCATTGCCACTGGTAAAGAGGCCGCCTATTCATGCAGGTGGCTGACCCTTGGTGGCCCTCTAGTTGATGCAACATTTCTAATTTACAATGGATGACTGTAGAACTGTTCCCTTCCTATGGCTGGTGTTGTGGAGTAAAACCCAATTCACTGTGGGAAGCTCTGGTCTGGGGAGTACCTTGCCAGACACGGTCAGGAATTCTGTTTCCAATAGCGCCAATTGACAGAAACATGCCAATAACTGTTTATCATTGAGCTGTCATTCTAGTCCAGAATCCCAGAGACACATTGTGTTAAAGTAAACTTGAAAACGCACCTCAAAGATTGGGTAAGGGAAACAAGGCTATACTTTATTTAAGGTAGACAAAAGTGCTGGAGAAACTCAGCGGATGCGGCAGCATCTATGGAGCGAAGGAAATGGGCAACGTTTCGGGCCAAAACCCTTCTTCTTTATTTAAGAGCGCTCAGTACCACACCCATTGGGAACGGTCAAACTAGCCTGAAGAAGGGACTCGACCCGCAACGTCACCCATTCCTTCTATCCAGAGATGCTGCCTGTCCCGCTGAGTTACTCCAGCATGTTGTGTCTATCTTCGGTGTAAACCAGCATCTGCCGTTCCTTCCTGCACAGTCAAACTAGATTGTTGCCTGAACAAGACTCATGTGATCTTTCATACAGTTTTCCTCTTTATTGTTTATTTGCACTAATTAGACTAATTGCCAATTCCACTAATCAACAAATGTAATTCATGCACATCAGTCAAACACATCCGCAGCCTCTGGACAGGGAAATAATGGCAAGACTTGCTCCAGCATGACATGGGCAGCCTCAAAAGCACATTGTTGTTCCAATCCACATTCTAATTCCGCCTTTTGTTGGGTTACTGTAGACCAGCGTTTCTCAACCTTGTGGAATCCTTGAAATAATTTTCATGTCTCAGGGAACTCCTCCATAAAAATTATTATATATCTTTATTCATCTCTTTCTTTCTCTTTCATAAACTTAAAGTTCATAAGGCAAACATAATGTATTTTTCTGATAACTGGTTTAAGCAAAGAATAACATGTTTTTCTCAAGTTTATTGACAATGCAAAAAAAAAACAAATCAAACTGCTTGTTCAAAACTGAAGCAAATACTGGCCGGTACAAAGCTTTTCAAAAAGAGGGGTAGCATGACAGGGTTATAAATTTTTTTATGTGAAATAATGTGCGTGCTGCCCACATCACGAGCAGAAGCGTAAAGTCCCTCGATGCCGAGGTCCAGGGCCATGGAAGCTCTGGGGTTTTAGATGCTCTCTGATGCATTCTGAGCCTTATTTTGTAGCATTTTTGCGTATGACCAATATTTCAGAAATTAACAGGAATCTGAGAGGTAGATTTTTCACACAAAGGGTGGTGGGTGTATGGAACAAGCTGCCAGAGGAGGTAGTTAAGGCTGGGACTATCCTAATGTTTAAGAGACATTTGGACACTAGATGGATAGGACAGATTTAGATGGATATATGGGCCAAATGCATGTGAGTGGGACTAGTGTAGATGGGACATTTTGGTCGGTGTGGGCAAGTTGGGCTGAAGGGCCTGTTTCCACACTGCATCACTCTATGACTAAAAAGTTAAGAAGAAAAATGCATGTTGATAAGTAGAGCAGATTTGAAAGAGTAGTGAAATGTAAAGGCAGAGAGAGGTTTATGGGTGGAAAGGAACATAGGAAAGGAGGGGGGAGAGTGGGCTTGGGAAGATGGGTGAAGGGAAAATAGACACAAAGTGCTGGAGTAACTCAGTGGGTCAGGCAGCATCTGTGGAGAACGTGGATAGGTGACATATCACAGAGTGCTGGAGTAACTCAGTGGGTCAGGCAGCATCTCTGGAGAATATGGATAGGTGACATGTCACAGAGTGCTGGAGTAACTCAGCGGGTCAGGCAGCATCTCTGGAGAAAAGGTATAGATTATATTTCGGGTTAAGACCCTTCTTCAGTAATATTCATGATGTGACATGTATAGACATTCCTGAATGTTACCCAAATCATCGTGAGCTACTTTGTTACGGTGCCCTCTCCTATAATGTCTCTGCTGCCTTGGGTGATGCAGGACAGGACACGAGCTTTGGGATACGGTGTGAAGCTGTTGCAGTCTGTCCCAGCCTGGTAAAAACCTGGATGGAATGGATGTGGAGAGGATGTTTCCACTAGTGGGAGAGTCTAGGACCAGTGGCCAAAGCCTCAGAATTGAAAGACGTTCCTTTAGGATGGAGATGAGCAGGAATTTCTTAAGTCAGAGGGTGGTGAACTGTGGAATTCATTGCCACAGACAGCTGTGGATGTCAAGTCAATGGACATTTTTCAGGAGGAGATTGATAGATTATTGATTGATACATGTGTCAGAGGTAATGAGGAGAAGGCAGGAGAATGGGTTTGAGAGGGAACGATAGATAGAGTCATAGAGTGATACAGTGTGGAAACAGGCCCTTCGGCCCAGCATGTCCCATGGTGCAGTTGAATAAGACTTGGTGAGACCGCATTTAGAATGTTGTGTTCAGTTCTGGGCACCATGTTATAGGAAAGATGTCAAACTGGAAAGAGTACAGAGATGATTTATGAGGATGTTGCCTGGACTAGAGGGTGTGAGCTATAGGGAGAGGTTGAGTAGGTTGGAACTCTATTCCATGGAGCACAGGAGGATGAGGGGAAATCTTATAGAGGTGTACAAAATCATTAGAGGAATAGATCGGGTAGATGCACAGAGTCTTTTGCCCAGAGTAGGGGAATCGAGGACCAGAGAACATAGGTTCAAGGTGAAGGGGAAAAGATTTAATAGGAATCGGAGGGGTAACTTTTCCACACAAAGGGTGGTGGGTGTATGGAACGAGCTGCCAGAGGTGGTAGTTGAGGTTGGGACTATCACAACATTTAAGCAACAGTTAGGCAGGTACATGGATAGGACAGGTTTGAAGGGATATGGACCAAATGCAGGCAAGTGGACTAGTGTAGCTGGGACATTGTTAGCCGGTGTGGGCAAATTGGGCCAAAGGGCCTGTTTCCACACTGTGTCACTCTATGACTCTATCCATGTTCTCCAGAGATGCTGCCTGACCCGCTGTGGGAGATTGTGCTTCCTCAGCTGCCGTAGGAAGTACCTCCTCTGTTGTGCCTTTTTGACTGTGGTGTCGATGGTAGCCCCCCCACTTAAGGTCATTGGAGATGATGGTTCCCAGGAACTTAAAAGACTCCACAGATGTGACTGGTGTTGTTGATGGTGAGTGGGGTGAGGGGAGGGGGAGCTCTCGTAAAGTCTACAATCAATTCCACTGTCTTAAGAGCATTAAGCTCCAGGTTGTTGCGATGGCACCAAGGCGCCAGCTGTGTCACTTCCTGTCTGTAGGCAGATTCCTCCCCATCCTGGATCAGTCCAATCAGGGTTGTGTCGTCCGCAAACTTGAGTAGCTTGACAGAGGTGTCTGTGGAGGTGCAGTCATTGGTGTAGAGAGAGTAGAGGAGAGGGGAGAGTACGCAGCCTTGCGGTGCTCCTATGCTGAGCGTTTGCAGGTCCAAGTGCTTTCCCAGCCACACATGCCGCTTCCTGTCTGTCAGGAAACTGGTGATCCACCAACAGAGGGGTTCAGGCACAGTCAACGTTTGGAGTGTAGTAGCTCTGGCACAATGGTGTTGAATGCAGAGCTAAAATCCCCAAACAAAATTCTCGCATAGGTCCCCTGGCGGTCTAGGTGCTGGAGGATGAAGTGCAGGCCCAAGTCATCCACAGATCTATTGGCCCGATATGCAAACTGCAGAGGGTCCAGCAGGGGGGGTCGTGATATTTTTCAGCTGTGCTAGCACAAGCCTTTCGAGAGTCTTCATGACTACAGAGGTCAGTGCGACAGGCCT
The DNA here is from genome assembly GCF_010909765.2 of Amblyraja radiata. NCBI lineage: Eukaryota > Metazoa > Chordata > Chondrichthyes > Rajiformes > Rajidae > Amblyraja > Amblyraja radiata. The sequence continues at coordinate 9,366,980 of NC_045972.1, read as the reverse complement.
ATAGTCATTAAGACCAGTAATCCTTGCCTTTTTGGGTACAGGGACAATAGTGAAGAGTTTGAACCAGGCAGGGACAGTACATGTTTGCAGGGACTGGTTAAAAATGTCTGTAGTTGTTTGGCACAGAGCTTGAGTGTTGAGGGGGAAACATTGTCAGGTCCTGGAGATTACCGGCTTTTCTGTCTTCTGAAAAGCCTCTCCACCTCCTCTATTTTTATTGTTTATGAAGTGATGTTGTTCAGCAAGGAGGGTGTGGGTAATTGGGTGTGAAGTGGTGATTGGAGAGGGGTGAGTGTAGAAGGGCCCAGTCTTTGCATTAGAGGTCTGGCTGTGAGTGGGTGTGAAGTGTTGGTTGGGGTGGGAAAGGGTCCAGTCTTTACATACTGGAGTCTTGCCTTAAGTATGTGTGAAGTGGTGAATGGGGAAGAATGGGTGCAGGGTCCATTCTTTGCAGACTGGGGTCTGGCTGTGTTTGTTGAGGAGGAGGAGGGGGGGGGGGGGGGGTACCAGGGTTACATTTCTGATTTTCAAACCTGCAGTAAAACTCATTCAGGTCGTTGGTCAGCTGATGATTATCCAAAGAGTGGGGGTTTTCCTCTTATAACTGGTAATTTCTTGCATGCCCTTCCAAACTGAAGAAGAGTCACTAGCTGAGAACTTGCTCCTCAACTTCTCAGAGTACCTTTCCTTGGCAAGTAGAGGCGCTGATGTGCTTTCTTTATAATTGCGTCAGTCTTCTTGGACCAGGAGAGATCTTCAGAAATATGCACGCCCAGGAATTTGAAGCTCTTGACCCTCTCCACCATCGACCCCTTGATATAAGCGGGACTGTGTCCCCCCATCCTACCCCTTCCAAAGTCCACAATCAGTTCCTTGGTTTTACTGGTGTTGAGAGCCAGGTTATTATGCTGGCACTATTTGGTCAGTCGGTCTATCTCACTTCTATACTCGGACTCGTCCCCATCGGTGATACGTCCCACAACAGTGGTGTCATCAGCGAACTTGATGATGGAGTTCGCACTATGACTGGCTATGCAGTCATGAGTATAGAGTGAGTACAGCAGGGGGCTGAGCACGCAGCCTTGAGGTGCTCCTGTGCTGATTGTTATCGAGGCTGACACATTTCCACCAATACGTCTGTGGTCTTTGAATGAGGAAGTCGAGGATCCAATTGCAGAGGGATACGCAGAGACCCAGTTCTGAGAGCTTGGTAACCAGCTTGGAGGGGATGATTGTATTAAATGCCGAGCTGTAATCAATGAATAACAGCCTGACATATGTGTTTTTGTTGTCCAAGTGGTCCAGAGCGGAGTGAAGAGCCAACGAGATCGCATCCACTGTTGATCTGTTGTGGCGGTAGGCAAACTGCAGTGGGTCCAGGTTTTTGTCGAGGTAGGAGGTATTTGCTCCATGATCAACCTCTCAAAGCACTTCATCACCACCGACGTTAGTGCCACTGGTTGATAGTCGTTGAGGCACGTCACCTTGCTCCTCTTGGGCACGGTATTATTGATGCCCTTTTAAAGCAGGTGGGAACCTCAGACCTCAGAAGTGAGAGGTTGAAGATGTCCATATAAACTACAGCCAGTTGGTCCGCACAGGTTTTTAGAACACGACCGGGTATACCACCAGGTCCAGGCGCTTTTCGAGGGTTCAAATTCAAGTTCAAGTGAGTTTATTGTCATGTGTCCCTGTATAGGACAATGAAATTCTTGCTTTGCTTAAGCACACAGAAAATAGTAGACATTTACTACAAAACAGATAAATGTGTCCATATACCATGATATAAATATATACACACATGAATAAATAAACTGGTAAAGTGCAAATAACAGAAAGTGGTTATTAATAATCAGAGTTTTGTCTGAGCCAGGTTTAATAGCCTGATGGCTGGGGAAGTAGCTATTCCTGAACCTGGTTGTTGCAGTCTTCAGGCTCCTGTACCTTCTACCTGAAGGTAGCAGGGAGATGAGTGTGTGGCCAGGATGGTGTGGGTCTTTGATGATACTGCCAGCCTTTTTGAGGCAGCGACTACGATAAATCCCCTCGATGGAAGGAAGGTCAGAGCCGATGATGGACTGGGCAGTGTTTACTACTTTTTGTAGTCTTTTCCTCTCCAGGGCGCTCAAATTGCCGAACCAAGCCACGATGCAACCGGTCAGTATGCTCTCGACTGTGCACCTGTAGAAGTTAGAGAGAGTCTTCCTTGACAATCCGACTCTCCGTATACTTCTCAGGAAGTAGAGGCGCTGATGAGCTTTTTTGATAATTGCGTTAGTTTTCTCGGACCAGGAAAGATCTTCAGAGATGTGCACGCCCAGGAATTTGAAGTTCTTGACCCTTTCAACCATCGACCCGCTGATATAAATGGGGCTGTGGGTCCCCCTCCTACTCCTTCCAAAGTCCACAATCAGTTCCTTGGTTTTGCTGGTGTTGAGGGCCAGGTTATTGCGCTGGCACCATATGGACAGTTGCTCAATCTCTCTTCTGTATTCTGACTCATCCCCATCAGTGATACGCCCCACAATAGTGGTGTCGTCAGCGAACTTGATGATGGAGTTCGCACTGTGGTTCGCTACGCAGTTATGGGTATAGAGTGAGTACAGCAGGGGGCTGAGCACGCAGCCTTGAGGTGCTCCCGTGCTGGTTCACCCCATTGAAGGATTTCCTGACGTCGGCCTCTGTGACTGAGACTGAAATACCATCACAGTGAATGGGGGCGCGAGAAGGCACATCAGTGTTCTCCCTATCAAAGCGTGCGTAAAACGCATTGAGCTCGTCAGGGAATAATGTTTCGCCGACATTCGAGCTGCCTCCTGGTTTCGCCTTGTAGGAGGTGACTGCATTCAGGCCCCGCCACAGCTGCCGAACATCTGTCTCAGCTCTGATTCGTCTTCTCAGCTCTTACCGATTAGGCTATCTTTTAACCCTTTAACGATTAGGCTATCGGCTTGACGCATATTTGCCACCCCCGATCTTGAAATGGAAAAGTTACATCTGTATATAATGATCCCATTAAAATGTATATTTTATAAATTTCCAATATTTTATACTAAGTATTATTAAAATTGCTTAAGTACTTTTGTTATAAGATGGAAGGGGTAGATCCGCAAATATGTCGTAATTTGAACATGGGAATTAAAATTATTATCGACTTAATTCACATCTCTGTAACTTAGCTTTTAGGGGGGATACGGTACAGTACTGATTTTGGTATCAAAATGCCTGCAATTCAATTATACAACGAGGTCAGAAAATCTAGTCAGAAAATCCTGTGTCAAAAATGTTTAGTTTTGACAATTAGCTCCGAATAAAATTGGTGATAATGTTCTCCCTCTCCTAACCTTTGGTTTTCACTGCACCAAGGAGATCTTCCAACTCCATCTTCCAACTCCATCTTCTCCCTAGCTTCCTCAGCAGCAACATCTTCAATGGATTGCTGCATTACTGCAGACATCCATGATGATCCTGAAAACGTGCAGAATTTTGTAATATTCAAATTATATTAAAAATAGGATGCAAAAAGAAAGTCACAAACTATGGAATTCATATTTTTCAGCCTCGCCTCTCCCCTCCACCTCTCTCTCCCTCCTTCCCCTCTCTCTCTCTCTCTCCACTCCCCCTCTCACATTCCCTTCTCTTCCTCCTTTCTCCCTCCCACGCAGCATTAAAGGGAACACGGCGTGGGGGGGGGGGGAGAAAGGAGTGAGGCCGGCGGGAGTGGGGGGTGGCGTGGGCCCAGCGGGGGGGGGGGGGAGTGGTGTCATGGGCGGTGGGTGGGGGAGGCGAAGGCCCGTTCGGAGCGGCGTCTGGTTTCGAGGTTACAGCCGCTGCCAGTCGTTCCTGCTCCCGCCCGGCGATGGGTCACCGCGTGGGGTCGAGAGCATTGTAAACAATGACTGCATCATTGTACTATAATGATTGCTTGATGTATTGTAAACTCTGAGTGTATTTTTGATGTGCAGTGCTGTGCATTTTTGCTGCATAAAGTCCTTGGAAAAAGAAAAGCGAGCAAGAGAAACAACGTTTCATAAACTAACAAAAATATAAATAAATAAACTTTTGATAAACTAACAAAAATAAACGTAAACATATTTAATTTAAAAAAAATCATATATCATCCCTAAATCATGGGTAAAAATGACTGAATAACGTGGGTGAATGAGGGACTGAACCTGCACACCAGGAAGCACAGACAGGACTGATGGAGACCGTGCATGCGTCTGTACTCGAGTGAGTCACTTGATGACACATGAACCTGTCACGTACAGCTCCTGTCCACTGACCACTGTACGCCGTTTCACACTGGCGCCATATAGACGTAGCTAAATATGCTAAATAGATGTCACTAAATATGCCGTACTTGCATAATAAAATTACGAATATGAAATTAAACACAAGAATGACTCAAAATTGCATTTACATATGATTAGCCTATTTATCATTATTTCTCTCAGAACCGCTAGCGACCTCTTGCGGAACACTAGCGTTCGGGGGAACCCCGGTTGAGAAACGCTGTTGTAGACAGTGGTCTCAGAATGATACTTAAATGCAGGATGTGGAGTAGCCAATACCCCAAAAGTGCCACAACCTATATGTCTCCTGCTTGTACGTGGGGGAGGGGCAGCTCCAAGGTCTAAGTGGAATTGATTGTAGACTTTAGGAGAGCTCCCCCTCCCCTCACCCCACTCACCATCAACAACTCCACAGTCACATCTGTGGAGTCATTTAAGTTCCTTGGAACCATCATCTCCAGGGACCTTAAATGGGGGGCCACCATCGACTCCACAGTCAAAATAGGCACAACAGAGGATGTACTTCCTGCGGCAGCTGTGGAAACAGGCAATGATGGTCCAGTTTTATACGGCCATCATGGAGTCTGTCCTCACCTTCTCCATCATGGTCTGGTTTGGCTCAGCCAGCAAGCATGACATCCGGAGGCTGCAGCGAATCGTTCTATCAGCTGAGAAGGTTGTTGGCGGCAACCTTCCCCCCATCAACGAACTGTACACTGCAAGGGCCAGGAAGCGAGCGGGTAAGATCATCTCTGACCTCTCTCACCCTGGCCACAAACTCTTGGAAGCACTTCCCTCTGGAAGGCGACTCCGGACTGTCACAGCCAGACATAAAAGCAGCTTTTTTCCACAAGCCTATTCAATAACCAAAAGTCTGTAGCCTCCTTTTGCTCAGGTATTTTATATTATTTTTCACATGTTTAAATCATAATGTTTTCTTTTTAATTGTCTACTGCATATCGTGTTGTACCTGCGAGCAAAGCACCAAGGCAAATTCATTGTATGTATACATACTTGACTAATAAAATGTATTCAAATTCAAATTTAAACAGAATTCCAGACCGGGTCTGGAAAGGTAATCCTCACAGTTTAGGATTTTGGTCCAGAACACCAGCTATAGGAAGGGGACAGTTGAATAGTCATCCATTGTAAAATGGAAATGGTATATCGGGACTCCTCAGGCAGGGGAATCGAGAAGAAGGCATTGGCCAGGTCAGCCAGAGCATACCAAGGAATGTTCTTTCTCCCCGACATTTCCTCCATGACAGTGGCAATGTCGAGGACAGCCGCAGATAGAAGGGGGGGGAGGGGGGAGCGTGGGGGGTTTATTCAACTGGCGGTAATCGACCAATATTCTCCAGCTCCCATCTGATTTTGTTTTTTACTTGCCACACTGGCCTGGTAGAACCTGCTGCTGTTTTCCTCCACAGTGTTCTTTCCACAGGGCGAATATCGTGCCTGTCAGAACTCCATCTGTCTGTTCCCCGGGTACTATATTTAAATCAGGGCAAGAAACGTTTTCCTTCTGGTTAGCTGCAGGGTCCTGTCCTTTAGCGGACCCTTGCTCCCTGCCGCGGGATTTTCTTCCCCTCACTTTTGCCTTACCATCGACCACACTCTCCTAATCCTCCTGAAGTCTGGCACACCTCACCTACCATTTCCCCCCCATCATCGGTCCCAGCAGAAACAGCACCATGTCCCTTTAGTGATGGTGATCTGTCCGAACTAATTGTGAATGCATACCTGCACCAAACACCTGTTCGTCGGCACCCGAATAATCCTCTCCTTCCTCATATATCACAGCCACCAGTGCTGTTCCCACCTCTGGCATATCCCACTGCTTATCATACTGGTGATGGCAATCTAATGGGGAGGGGTAGTTTTGTTTGATTACTTTCATTACCCTATTGAAAAGTATCATCATCATCATCATCAAGGAGGTACAGTACTTTGCGCCAGAGGCTTCCTTCAATTTGTTCCTTCCTTTATTTGTTGATATTGTGATGGTTAAGGGCCTGTCCCACTGCAGGGACCTCCTTTGCGAGTTTAGATGAGTTTACGTACGACTCAAACTTGCAGCATGGTCGACATGGTCCTAGGGGGTCACTGTTAACTCTCCTTCATGTTCAAGGGAAGTTCCCGTATACTCGCGGCCTCAGTTTGGTCGAGGAAAAATTTTCAGCATGTTGAAAATTTTTCGGCGAGTAAAAATTGGTCGGCATGGTTCTTTTGAGCTCGTAATGCAGTGGAGTGGGGTGGCTATGTAGTTATAGGCAGTCGAGGGCAGCCGTAGGCAATCTCCTTCGCTGTCCGGGCATTTTAATTGGCTCGTTGGAGTTTTCAGAACCAAGAAAAACCGACCGGTAATGTTAAATGGCCGCTAAACTTTATTATAAGTTGTCTGGCTTCTTAAAAGTGTCTACACTCCTTCTCTCCCCTTCTCTCCCCTTTCCCCCCCCCCCCCCCCCCGCGCTCTCTAAAGGACTTACCGTACACTGTGCCAGCCATCTTTTACCTTCCTGTTCATCGTGGGTGTGAATTTCAGACAGCGCTCCCCCGCTTTCCCTGGTCCGCACCTTTGCGATGTGCGATGTGTGTGTGTGTGTGTGTGTGTGTGTGTGTGTGTGTGTGTGTGTGTGTGTGTGTGTGTGTGTGTGTGTGTGTGCGCGCGCGCACTGATGGTCGATCCAGCTCGCGGTTTCATCTGGGGGAGGGGGGCAGTCTGGGGTCTGGTCTTGACCTCCCCAACAAGCATCATCATCACCACACTCTTCCCTTGTGTGGTGATCCCACCCTTGGTTAACACAGTCCGTACTTTTACAGGGCCTAGTCTCCAATCCATTATGCGTGCAGCCTCCTCATGGTGGACCTGTGTCAAATTACACGCCACGTTCACCCCCCTGTTCCTCTGCCGTATTTGCTCAAACTTGTATTATTTTCTCCACCTCACTCAGTGATACACATCGCTGTTTTGACCCTCCCAGTTCCCTTCTTAAGATCTATTTTTTCTTTCTCTCACTTCTCATCTTCTTGCTGTCGAGTTACCTCAGCAAACAACCACATGTATTCGCCTTTATTCCCTTTCTTTCCCCGGAAAGCCTACAAAGTGTGCTAGTTTAAATCCCATCTTTACAACTTTGTCGGAGGTTTCCATCTTCCAAGACACCGGTGGTCCAGATTCTGGCAGTATATCGGCAAGTAATCTATATCCCTCAGTTATCTGTTTACCCCGGCATTTTGTGGAACTCCGGGGAACCAGGTTTCTGTTTCGGAAACATCGTCAGTCAAAATGAGATCCTGCCGACTACGCCAAAATGTAATGCAACACCTATCTTAGGTAGATAAAAATGCCCGCTAAACTTTATTAAAAGTTGTCTGGCTTCTCCAATTTCATTGACTTCTCCAATTTTAGGGTGAACATTAACTTCTCCAATTTCAGGTAGTCCTTGCTTTTTCCCTCTTTCCCTTCCACTTCCCCGTTTTCCCACAAGTCTACTGTCTCCGCCTCTTCCTTTCTTCTTCCCACCCACACCACCCCCACATCAGTCTGAAGAAGGGTCTCGACTGGAAACGTCGCCTTTTCCTTCGCTCCATATATGCTGCCTCACCCGCTGAGTTTCTCCAACATTTTTTATCCACCTTTGATTTTTCCAGCATCTGTAGTTCTTTCGTAAACGCTATACCTATCTTAGTAGCTTTGACTGCGACTATTTGGTTTCAGAAACAGAGACCACACAAACAAGATGTTAGTCAATGCAAGATTTACTGGGCGACAAAGCATCTATCTTAACACGTGTGTAGGAAGGAAGTGAAGATGCTGGTTTAAACCGAACTTAACAATTTTGAACTTAACAAGTGTTTCTTAACAACTCCTGATGGACCGCAGTCAGTCAGTGGCAGGCGGCTTCATCCATAATGCGGTTCAGTTATCCCTCGGCACCGGTCGAAACCCAGTCCAAGGGCGAAGTCCGAAGAGCTCATGTGTAACAGGTATTTTATACCTAAAAGCCTGACCTTCTCCCCTAATATGAAAACAACACTTGCAACTATGCTTTCAAACTAGCGATTCCCCTTTGTGTAATAAACAAGAGTCATTTGTCACCACAGGCTGCAAACTAGTCTCTGATGTCTCGGGGAAGACAAAAGCTTATCTTTGTTATCTGGCAGCTGGACTCATGATTTATCGGTCCATCTATGTTAACATAAACATTCTTCCAAAACATCTATTTGTTCTTCTAAGCGAATGTTGTGCTGTTAATTTAGCAGAGAAGCATGCATATGGCTATTTCTGACAACTCCATGTCAGCTGACACGTCCTGTCCAATCACTACTCACCATGTTACAACCTAACCCTCTCCTTACAATCCCTATGCATGGAAAAAGACTGACCATCTACCCCAATACGCCTCTCATCATTTTATAAACCTCCATAAGGGCTACCCCTCAGCCTCCCACACTCTAGTGTGAGTAAACCCACCCTGCCCAATCACGCGTTGTAACTAAAGCAATGCATTCCAGGTGAATTCTCTTCTGCGTTCTTTCCAATGCTACTACATCCTTCCTGTAGTGTGGCAACCAGAACTGTACACCATATTCCAAATGGCACCTGACCAATTAGTCCACCTATATCCCATCCAAGTTATTTTACATGACAAACCACATTGGTCCCAAGATAGGCACAAAATGCTGGAGTAACTCAGCGGGGCAGGCAGCATCTCTGGAGAGAAGGAATGGATGGCGTTTCCTTCCCCACTCCTTCTCTCCAGAGATGTTGCCTGTCCTGCTGAGTTACTCCAGCATTTTGTGTGTATCTTTGGCCTAAACCAGCATCTGCAGTTCCTTCCTACACATTGGTCCCAGCTTTGTCCCTGTGTCAACAGCACTGGTTATAAGTAAAAAAACACAGATTGGCCATCACTCTCTCATCTATTACCAAGCCAATTTTGAGTTTGGATTGCCAGGACACCTTGGATCCCATGCATCCAACCTTATGGACCAGCCTATGCATGGGACTACTGTGCGGAACTTGGTCAAAAGCCTTGGTCAAAAGGCCATGTAAACCACATTCACTGCACTGCCTTCATCAATTTTACTTTGGTCACCTTCTCGAAAAGCCTTATTGGCACATCCTAATATGCCTTTCCAAGTTAACATAATTCCTGTCCCTGAGAATTTTTTCCAGCTGTTTTCCTACTATTATTGTAAGGTTCACTGTCACTTTGTAATTTTGTCTGCATCCTGTACGTGGCGACTCTTCACATACTTTGCCTGAAGTGCACCTGGAATGCAAGGCTTTAGTTATACTATAGGATGCAGACAAAGTGTGACATGTCACACATGATAATAATGTTTCATTCATTCATTCATTCCTATAGTTTCCTGGCTTATCCCTATGACCCATTTTGAATAAGGGAACAACATTGGCTGGATGATCAGCCATGATCATATTGAATGGCGGTGCAGGCTCGAAGGGCCGAATGGCCTATTCCTGCACCTACTTTCTATGTTTCTATGTTTCTATTAGCTATCCTCCAGTCTTCTAGTACTTCAACCATGACAAATTAAGAACCCCATAACATCCTAAAGTAAATCCCATCAGGCCCTAAAGATTTATCCTTGTTCATGCATGCCAATATTTATAAGACTACTGTACCTCCTTCCCGAATTCCTTGTGTCTGGAATATCTGAAATGGACAAAGGAGAGCCAGTGGATTTAGTGTACCTGGACTTTCAGAAAGCCTTTGATAAGGTCCCACACAGGAGATTAGTGGACAAAATTAGAGCACATTATATTGGGGGTAGAGTGCTAACATGGATAGAAAATTGGTTGGGGGCGGACAGGAACCAAAGAATAGGGATTAACGGGTCCCTGTCAGAATGGCAGGCAGTGACGAGTGGGGTGCCACAAGGCTCGGAGCTGGGACCGCAGCTGTTTACAATATACATTAAAGATTTAGATGACAGAATTAAAAGTAACATTAGCAAATTTGCAGATGACACAAAGCTACGTGGCATTGAGAAATTCCTCGTATGTTGCAAAATATACTTGGCGAATAAAGTGTGATTCTGAAATGTGAAGGGGATGCTATGAGGATGCAGAGTAACTTGGACAGGTTGGGTGAGTGGGCAGATGCATGGCAGATGCAGTATAATGTGGATAAATGTAAGGTTATCCACTTTGGAGGCAAGAACGGGAAGGCAGATTATTAGCTGAATGGTGTCAGGTTAGGAAAAGAGGAAGTGCAACAAGACCTGGGTGTCCCAGTACCTCAGTCACTGAAAGTAAGCATACAGGTACAACAGGCAGTGAAGAAAGCCTTCATAAAGAGAGGAGTTGAGTAGTGGAGCAGAGAGGCCCTCTGCAGTTTGGTGGGGCCTGGTTAGACCACACCTGGAGTATTGTGTGCAGTTTTGGTCTCCTAATTTGAGGAAGGACATTCTTGCTATTGAGGGAGTGCAGCGTAGGTTCACAAAGTTAATTCCCGGGATGACGGGGCTGTCATATGCTGAGAGAATGGAGTGACTGGGCTTGTATTCACTGGAATTTAGAAGGATGAGAGGGAATCTTACAGAAACATATAAAATTATTAAGGGATTAGACGAGCTAGATGCATGAAACATGTTCCCCATGTTGGGGGAGTCCAGAACCAGGGGCCACAGTTTAAGAATAAGGGGTAGACCATTTAGAACGGATGAGGACAAACTTGTTTCACACAGAGGGTTTGAATTTGTGGAATTCTCTGCCTCAGAAGGCAGTGGAGGCCGATTCACTGAATGCATTCAAAAGAGAGTTAAATAGAGCTCTTAGGGCTAGCGGAAACAAGGGGTATGGGGAGAAGGCAGGAACGGAATACTGATTGTGGATGATCAGCCATGATCATATTGAATGGCGGTGCTGGCTCAAAGGGCTGAATGGCCTACTCCTGCACCTATTGTCAATGTATCTATGTAGCTATGTATCTTATCCCTCCCCGAGCTCCCTATCCTCCACTTCCTTCTTCCAGGTGAATGCTGATGAAAAGTACTCATTTAATAATAATAATAATGGATGGGATTTATATAGCGCCTTTCTAATACTCAAGGCGCTTTACATCGCATTATTCATTCACTCCTCAGTCACACTCGGTGGTGGTAAGCTACTTCTGTAGCCACAGCTGCCCTGGGGCAGACTGACGGAAGCGTGGCTGCCAATCTGCGCCTACGGCCCCTCCGACCACCACCAATCACTCACACACATTCACACACAGGCAAAGGTGGGTGAAGTGTCTTGCCCAAGGACACAACGACAGTATGCACTCCAAGCGGGATTCGAACCGGCTACCTTCCGGTTGCCATCCGAACACTTAGCCCATTGTGCCATCTGTCGTCCCAATTTAGAGTTCCACTGATATCCTCTGGCTCCACCTATGGATTTCCCTTTTAATCCCTGAGTGGACCAATTATTTTCCTCGATAACCTCCGTTTTTAATATACTTACAAAAGATTTTGGGGATTCTCCTCAATCCTGTTTGTCAAGGCCATTTTATGTCCTCATTTTGCCCTCTAATTTCTTTCTTGTTCTCTCCTGCATCTCGTATAAACCTCAAATGACTCAGTTCAGTGACTCTAAGCTCTCACTTCTAAATGGCCGTCCACTTCTTGAATGTTTTTCCCTCAAGCAACCGCTCCCAATCTCCTTTCACCAGGTCCTGTCCTATACAGTATCAAGCTAAATTAATTCACTCCAGTTAATATCAAGAAATGGATGAAAGAATTGTGTAACATAATCCTTCTTTTTTTACCAGACAAAGGATCACAACCCTTTTGTTTGTTGCTGGAGTTTCCTTGGTCCTTATCTTTCACCCCACCAGCCTTTGACAGCATCATGTTATTCTTCATCGTTTCTGCCAACTGCACCCCGGATTCTACCGCCAGTCACATCTTCCCCTCCCCTTACTGCTTTCATCTTAACTCTTTCCGTGACCCCCTGGTTCGTTCCTACTGTACCACCCATCATCCCCTGTCCCCAGGCACTTTTCTCTGCAACGTTAGGAGGTGTAATACCGGCCCCTTCACTTCCTCCCTCGCCACCTTCCGGGGACCTAACCAGCTCTTCCAAATGAGATAGAGAATCACAAGGTCCTTCTCCTCCCACCTCATCTCTGGCATTTGGTGTGCTTGATATGTACTCACCTACATCAGCGAGACCAAGTGCACCTTGTCCACTGCTTTGCCCAGCACCTGTACTTTGTCTGCAATGACCATCTTGCATTGTCGGTTGCAAATCATTTTAACTCCATTGCCAGGGGTGTTAAATCCAAGCAAGAGAAACAACACCTCATATTTTGCCTGGGCTATCTACAATCCAATGTCATGAACATTGAATTCTCCAATGTCAAGTAATCGGCACACTCTCTGTTCCTTTCTCTCTTCTTCTGACCCACTCAGGTCCTCTCGACTCTCCGTCCTTTCCATCATCCACTTCCAGCCCACTCTTGCCCAGTTTCTTTCCTCTTCCCACCTGGTTCCATCTGCCTATCATTCACTCAGACTGGCCACTAGTTCCTTTATCCCTTCCACTCGCCCACTGTTTCCATTTACTCACCATCCATCCCTTATCACCTTCATTTCATATTGGATTCCACAACCTGCAGCCTTTCTTTGTAACATCTCATCATATCCCAGCCTCTGTCGTTATCTCCACACTTCCCTCTGCCCTCCACTATTGCTCAGCCGCTCTCCACTAGGATGTACCTATTGCTTGCGAGCGCCTGCCTCTCCCCTCCCTAGCATCCCTTTACACTGGTTATCTCCGCAGTTTTGGGGACAGAGCCTTCTCCAGGGCTGCTCCCAGGCTCTGGAACTCCCTCCCCCAACTGATCCGCAATTCCGTGTCCCTCAACATCTTCCAGTCCCGCCTCAAGACTCATCTCTTCACCTCTGCCTAGCCATAGCCCCACGTCCCCCTCCCTTTTCATCTGTGCTTGAATTGCCTCATATTGTGTTTTGAATTGAATTCTGTCTTTAATTTGTGTACTAGTCAGGTCTCTACTATTTATTTCATTCCGCTTACATGTTTTTCCTCTAATTGCTAAATTTTTGTAAGGTGTCCTTGAGACTCTTGAAAGGCGCCCATAAATAAAATGTATTATTATTATTATTATTACAAACTCAATCCTGGCGCAGGGTCATGGCCTAACATGTCGATTATACTTTCAACATCCACAGTTGCACCTGAACTGTTTAGCACCACCAGGAGTTTGTTTTCATTTTGCTTTACATCTAGTGGTCTGGAAATTTTGTTTGCCTGGTACCAGCGAAAGCCCGGCATGCCAGATTAACAGCGTTTTATTGTATTATTAACAGAAGGGTCATTGACCTGAAACATTCACTCTACTATTCTGTCCAGATTCTGCTGAGTGTTTTTGTCATTTTCTCTTTTTGTTTCAGATTTCCGGCTTTTTGCTTTCAGTAGAAACCCTATCTGCTCCTTGATTGAGACATTTGGTATTTCCTGCTTAAGACTGTGCCAAGTTGTCATTCTGGTTGTAAGCTGTGGATAGAAAGCAAAACGGAACATGATGTGACCAACCTCTAGAAATATTTTCCCAGTAAGGATCTAGGCCATATATTTATCAACATCACACCTTGTATGGGACGACAGATGGCACAATGGGCTAAGTGTTCGGCTGGCGACCGGACACTTGGAGTGCATACTGTCGTTGTGTCCTTGGGCAAGACACTTCACCCACCTTTGCCTGTGTGTGAATGTGTGTGAGTGATTGGTGGTGGTTGGAGGGGCCGTAGGCGCAGAATGGCATCCACGCTTCCGTCAGTCTGCCCCAGGGCAGCTGTGGCTACAGAAGTAGCTTACCACCACCGAGTGTGACTGAGGAGTGAATGAATAATGTGATGTAAAGCGCCTTGAGTATTAGAAAGGCGCTATATAAATCCCATCCATTATTATTATTATTATTATGTTATGTTGTTTTCTACTCAAAGTATCCGTGCCTGTAAGGATCTTTATTACAAGCAGCATTCCCCTGAACAGTCTTAAATTATAGGTGTTCATTCCATATAATGAATGGACAGAAATCCAATATTTGTTCTTTTCTTTTCTACAATGCATGATTGCCAAAAGGGCTTCACTCAGCAATCAATCCCAACAGTATTAATGAAAATAACTCTTACCAGGGTGGCACGGCGGCACAGTGGTAGAGCTACTGCCTTGAAGTGCCAGAGACCCAAGTTTGATCCTGACTTTGTCTGTACAGAGTTTGTACCTTCTTCCTGTGACCTGCGTGAGTTTTCTCTGAGATCTTCGGTTACCTCCCACAGTCCAAAGATTGTAGGTTAATTGGCTTGGTATAAATGTAAATTGTCCCTAGTGAGTGTAGGATAGTGTTAGTGTGCGGGGATCATTGGTCAGTGTGGGCTCGGTGGGCCAAAGGGCCTAGTTCCATGCTGTATCTCTAAACTAAACTAAACTACCAAACAAAGGCAAAGGAGTCTTCTTCAAATGTGGTTCTTCTCCCTTGCAATTTAATTTTTTTCAACTGCAAATCTTGATTTATGGCTGAGTGATTTTGAGGCAATTTGTAACAACTCTCTCTGTTTTACTTTACAGATCGATACTGAATTCGCAGCCATTGCTACAATGAGGCTGAGGTTTATAACTACCAGCATTGTTGCATTTGTGGTCATTCAGGCACTGACTTTGTTCTTCTTGTACTCCAGACAAAATGTTGTTACATATCCATCCGAAGAACAGGATAGCAAAGTTCACATCCTCATTCTTTCTTCCTGGCGATCGGGCTCATCCTTTGTCGGACAAGTATTCAGTCAACACCCTGATGTTTTTTATTTAATGGAACCTGCTTGGCATGTCTGGGTACAAATGCATCCAAACGGTGCAAAGGTCTTGAAAATGGCTGTCAGGGATCTGGTGCGATCCACGTTCTTGTGCGACATGTCAGTTTTTGATGCATACATGAACGAAAACAGACCTGTATCTCACTTATTCCAGTGGGAAGTCAGCCGAGCCCTCTGCTCACCACCAATGTGTAACTATTATCAGAGAACTGACCTAACGAACGACTTAATGTGCAAGAAACACTGTAACATGACCAAATTTTTTAAAATGGAGGAAACCTGCAAAAGCTACAGTCATGTTGTGATCAAAGAAGTGAGATTCTTTGAGTTAAAGTCACTGCTTCCTCTCTTCACTGACCCCTCTCTGAACCTCAAAGTTATTCATCTTGTCAGAGACCCCAGAGCGGTGCTTAAATCTCGTAACAAGTCCTTATATGCACTGTTACGAGACAATGGTATTGTTTTAGGCGTTGGAGCTAAACACATAGAAAAGGATAAAGGGGAAGATTCAAATTATGAAGTCATGAAAGAGATTTGCAAAAGTCACTTGTTGATTCATGAGCTTGCCACTGAGGAAGCTCCTAACATCCTGAAACAACGCTACATGATGGTGCGGTATGAAGATGTAGTTAGAGAACCACTCAAGGAGTTATCAGCAATGTATAAGTTTGCTGGTTTAAGTTTGACTCCAAAACTTGAATCTTGGATATATAATATCACACATGGAAAAGGAACTGGATCAGCTTTCAAAATAACGTCTAGAAATGCTAAAAGCATATCAGAGGCATGGAGAACTGAAATGCCATTTAAAGACATTTTAAAAATACAAAAGATCTGTGGAAAGGCCATGCAGATGCTTGGATATGAACTGGTTCAAACTGAATTTGAACAGAAACTTTTATCTCGGGACCTCATCCACCCGCAGAAAAATCAAAAGTTTAGCTGGTTGACTTCTGATGAGGATGCCACGTAGGATTGCAATTTATATTTTCATTTTGTTTTTACCTGTTATTTCTGATTTTATTCAACTTTTGAAACTTGTATGAAGTCCAGAACAATTTTTAGCTCCTTACATGAACACTTTTGAACAATTAAATTGCAAAATTGTAACTGGCTTTGAAGGTGGGGCAGATGTTTCCGTATTAAACTTCTGTGATCATTTAACATGGTCATCAGGTACAGCTCTAACTGCAAGATAAACAAGTGGAAAGATTATTCAATGGGATATTTCATATTGGGAAGATGTATCTGTTAAAGTCTGGTTAATATAATTTCTTTAGATTAATGAAGATAATTTGTCTCTTATTTAAATCTAACGTTCCACTTTGATGTGAAGCAAACAAAAAGTGTCATTATTTTGTGCTGTCTCGGTACTTCTGGTGTTATGTAATTGAATTACTGACAGGGCTTCATCTATGAAAATCATTGGTATGTATGCTGGGATATTCTGTGCTTAAAATAAATAAGCATAAAACTTTAAGAAATGCATTAACAGCTTCCCTTGCACATGTCCAGCGGAATAACTCCTTTTAATTGCAGGGTTAATTTCAAGTTTACGTTTATAAAGACTTTTATCTTGAAAATAAAATGTTTGCCAAATTGTCAGAAGCAATCTGCTTGCACAGGTTCAACAACATCCTTATGTTTATAGCCATGTTATGTTTATGAATGTTTTATTTCCGAATGGGGGGAAAGCACCACATTCCAGACATTAAGAAATGTTTCCATTTTAGGGAGCCCGGGACCAGTAGGACACACTGCTATAGAACAGCTTGGCTTTGGATGAAGTAAAGTTCCCTTTCCGTGACCCAATATCAGGAGAAATCATTCAGCCCAATGCAGTGTAAGCAAGAAAGAAAGAGCTCGATAGAATAATTTCACTTTTCAGTTCTTTGGTCAATAGGCTTCAGGATTATGGCATATTAGATGGTCAGATGTATTTCAAATTTGAGATTGATATTTGATTGAAATCTGCTAAGCAGAATAGATCCTTATTGTTCATTCCCTCTCGGCGTCTTGATAAATACCTTGATCTAAATTGCCCCGAACCTTCTCTAGAAGTTCACTTACTAAAAATGGTCGGTTATATTGTCATTATTATCTTTAGGAATAAAGACAATATAACCAACCTTTTTTAATAAGTGAACTTCTTCAGTGCTGACAAATGTCATCATGATTTTTAACTGTGTTTTCTTTGGCTCCACATCATTCATGTCATGTAATGATCAGAGATGTGTGCGGTATTTTGACTTTAGCCTGTGTTATGTGTTCCAATTTGATCTCCTTTGCCTTTCAATTTTTGCCTAAACTATCAAAAAGCAACATATGCCTGCCACTCTAACCATGTTGCCCTGGTATTTTCAAGTATCTGTGGACATACACTCTTAAATCCTGAAGATAGACCCAAAAGCTGGAGTAACTCAGCGGGACAGGCAGCATCTCTGGAGAGAAGGAATAGGTGACATTTTAGGTTGAGACCCTTCTTCAGACTATCTTCGGTTTAAACCAGCATCTGCAGCTCCTTCCTGCACTCTTAAATCCTACCAATCTGAGGGTCATACCATTCCTTGTAGGTCTTGTTTGCCACCACAAAAGCATGCCTTTACTCATACCTGCTTTAAAAGGACATCAACAATACCAATAAAACCTGCCCAAGAAGAGCAAGGTGACGTGCCTCAATGACTATCGACCAGTGGCACTAACGTCTGTGGTGATGAAATGCTTTGAGAGGTTGATTATGGCGCATATCAACTCCTACCTCGACAAGAACCTCGACCCACTGCAGTTCGCTTACCGCCACAACAGATCAATGGTGGATGCGATCTCACTGTCTCTCCACTCCGCTCTGGGCCACTTGGACAACAAAAACTCATATTCAGGCTGTTATTCATTGATTACAGCTCAGCATTTAATACAATCATCCTGTCCAAGCTGGTTACCAAGCTCTCAGATCTGGGTCTCTGTGCATCCCTCTGCAATTGGATCCTCGACGTCCTCATCCACAGACCAGTCTGTCCGTATTGGTGGAAATGTGTCATCCTCAATAACAATCAGCACGGGAGCACCTCAAGGCTGCATGCTCAGCCCCCTGCTGTACTCACTCGATACTCATGACTGCATAGCCAGACATAGTGCGAACTCCATCATCAAGTTCGCTGATGACACCACTGTTGTGGGACGTATCACTGATGGGGACGAGTAAGAGTATAGAAGTGAGATCGACCGACTGACCAAATGGTGCCAGCACAATAACCTGGCTCTCAACAGCAGCAAAACCAAGGAACTGATTGTGAACTTCGGAAGGGATAGGATGGGGACCCACAGTCCCGTTTATATCAACGGGTCGATGGTGGAAAGGGTCAAAAACTTCAAAATCCTGGGCGTGCACATTTCCGAGATCTCTCCTGGTCCCAGAGCATTGATGCAATCATAAAGAAAGCACATTAGCACCTCTACTTCCTGAGAAGATTACGGAGAGTTGGTATGTCAAGGAGGACTCTCTCTAACTTCTACAGGTGCACAGTAGAGAGCATGCTGACCGGTTGCATCGTGGCTTGGTACGGCAACCTGAGCATCCAGGAGCGGAAAAGGCTGCAAAAAGTTGTAAACACTGCCCAGTCCATCATCGGCTCTGTCTCC
This sequence comes from Amblyraja radiata, assembly GCF_010909765.2. Classification (NCBI taxonomy): domain Eukaryota; kingdom Metazoa; phylum Chordata; class Chondrichthyes; order Rajiformes; family Rajidae; genus Amblyraja; species Amblyraja radiata. The sequence continues at coordinate 9,348,195 of NC_045972.1, read as the reverse complement.
CTACCATCGAGGGGATCTATTGCAGTCGTTGCCTCAAAAAAGCTGCCAGCATCATCGCCCGCCGGGTGCTTTGACTCTGACATCGGGAGGAGAATGAGGAGTGCAGGGGAGAGATAAGACTTTGCCTTCCATCACAGTGAGGAGGAGATTCACTGTGATGGATGTTTGTGTAAATTGTGTTGTGTCTTGGTTCTTTTTTTGTGTGTATGACTGCAGAAACCAAATAAATTGTATCATTGTATCAAGGACCCACACACACACACATCCTGGCCACACACTCATCTCTCCGCTGCCATCAGGTAGAAGGTACAGGAGTCTGAAATCTGCAACATCCAGATTCAGGAACAGCTTCTTCCCCACAGCCATCAGACCATTAAACACAACTTCAAACAAACTCTGAACTATAACAGCCATTTGCACTTTAACTGTTTATTTATGTGTGTATATATATTCTATGGTATATGGACACACTGATCTGTTCTGTATTTATGCCTACAATATTCTGTTGTGCTGCAGCAAGTAAGAATTTCATTGTCCTATCTGGGCACATGACAATAAAACTCTCTTGACTTGACAACTTGATATTTTGAATTCCATTTGCAACATTTCTGCCCATTTTGTCTTTCCACAGTCTATAACTTTCCTTCTCACCACAAGCCAGTTTTTGCATCAGATGCAAAAGTTTTCATCACATACCTACATTTAAATCAAATTAATTGAAGTATACTACAAAATGAAAGAATCATCAGTGAACCAGATTAAACAGTTGTTCTTTGTTAATTCCAACCAGGTGCTGAATGTACTGTTTGTCATTACCCTTTGCCTCCAGCCTCTGAGCCATTTTGATCCAACGACATTTTGTTTGGATTTATTGGCCTTTAACTTTAATGATCAGTCTGTTATTGGAAATTTGTCAGGTAGCTTTGATAACATCCATGTAAATTGCATCAAATGAGCTATCTTCATTGATCTCATTGCATCCTCAATAACTTCAATCAAGTTAGTCAAATATGATTTTATTTGAACTAATCCATTGTGATTATCCTTGATTTTTTTCTTTCTTACTAATTTATTATTAACACCATGCAGACTTTGTTCAAATATATTCTCCATCTCTGATGTTAGGAACTGGTTTACGAATAGTTGGTCAGCTTTTTTTAAAACCACCGTGGTATATTTGCAGTCTTCCTGTTCTGTAGAATCATGCATGTAGCCCTAGAGATCAAATATTTCCCCACCCATGGCTGTCTCATTGGTCTGTTCTTCAAAATTAGACTGTTTCCAACCCGTTACTCTACCCTCCCTTGTAAAACTAGTCACCACCATGAAACCTACTACCTGCCCCCTCAACGTTGTCCCCTCGACACTGTCCCCTCTGCCCTTCTGAAGGATGTCATTACAATAGCCGGTCCCAGCATCCTCGCCATCTTCAACAGTTCTCTGGCCACTGGCACTGTTCCTACCTGCTTCAAGCATGCGGTGGTCCAGCCCCTCCTGAAAAAACCTAACCACGACCCCACCTTGCCTAGCAACTACAGACCTATTTCAAAACTGCCTTTCCTTTCAAAAGTACTTGAAAAGGTAATTTTAAGTCAACTTATGCCTTACCTTCACCAAAATATTATCTTGGTAACTTTCCAATCAGGTTTCATGGCCCACCACAGCACAGAGTCTGCCTTGTTGAAGGTACACAATGACCTACTGCTCACCATTGACTCCGGCGACGGTGCAATCCTGCTCCTTCTTGACCTCAGCGCAGCATTTGACACAGTCGACCATACCATCCTAATTGACCGTCACCGGTACGGGGTTGGTATTGATGGCACTGCCCTGAGCTGCTTCATCTCCTACCATAAAGGTAGGAGTTTCTCGACTAACATAGGCAACTCATTCTCCTCCCCAGCTGGCCTCTGCTGCGGGGTTCCACAAGGTTCCATCCTTGGCCCCATTCTCTTCTCCCTGTATATGCTCCCCTTAGGCCAAGTCATTCAAAGGCACAGCATTTCCTTCCATTGCTATGCAGACGATACACAACTCTATCTCCCCCTGAAGCCCAACAACCGATCAAATCTACATAACCTTATCCACTGCCTCAAGGACATAAAGTGTTGGATGGCCCAGAACTTCCTCCAACTAAACGAGAGTAAGTCTGAGGTCATCTTTCTCGGCCCCTCGGACTCAATCAAAACGATAGCAGGCAGCCTTGGAAGCCTTACCCCACTACACAAACCTCACGTCAAAAACCATGGCGTGATATTTGACTCAGTGTTGAAATTTGACAAAGAAGTCGTGATAAAAGCAAGCTTCTTTCAGCTTCGGACCATAGCTAAAATAAAACAATTCCTCCAGTTTGACGACCTTGAAAAGATCATCCACACATTTATCTCCTCCCGCCTAGATTACTGCAACTCCCTTTACACTGGCATCAGCCAATCTTCCCTGTCCTGCCTGCAACTGGTCCAAAACACCACAGCGAGACTCCTGACGGGCACCTGAAAAAGGGACCACGTCACCCTGATTCTGGCCTGTCCCCACTGGCTCCCTGTGCGGTTCCGAATTTCATTTCATGATCTTTCTTTATGTTTACAAAACCCTTAACGGGCTTGCCCCCACCTACATCAAAAGTCTGCTTACCCACCACACCACCTCCAGGTCCCTCAGATCGGCCGACTTGGGGTTACTGACCATCCCGCGGTCTAGGCATAAACTCAGGGGCGACTGCGCCTTTGCGGTTGCAGCTCCTAGACTGTGGAACAGCATCCCTCTTCCCATCAGAACTGCCCCCTCCATCCACTCTTTTAAGTCGAGACTTAAAACTCATCTTTACTCTCAAGCCTTTCTTGACGTCCTCTGAGGGAGGGCTATATGTATGTATTTATGTATGTACTTAATCTATGAACCACTGTTGGATAACGTTAGTACCTCCACCAATGTAAAGCACTTTGGTCAACGAAAGTTGTTTTTTAAATGTGCTATAGAAATAAAAGTGCCTTGAGAAGACTTGATTTGACTAGAGGATTTGGGAACAATGGTTAGAGTCTCTGTTATTTAATTTCCTCTAACTTTGATTCCATACTAGACCATTAAAAAGCAGAAAAGGTCAGGGTGTCAACTGAAAACAGCCACAGAATAGGTATGTTACAAAACTTACCTTCAGCGGTGCTGCAGTTCTGTCACTGGCCATGTGCGCGACCTTGGCGCCTTTGAGAGGGGGGCGGGTTTAAAATGCCGTTTTCTCCAGCCTGTTGAAATCGATCTTTGTCAGGCTGTTTAGCTGCTGAAGAATAATCGCTCCGACATCGGTTTTATCAAGTTTATTAAAAAAAGCGCTGGATAATTTAACAGCAGGAGTAAAATAAAAATCGTCTTCTAAAGCCGTCAACGCTGACAACGGGACAGATCTCACGTACGGGACAAAGCAAGGCACGCCGTTTATTTTTACATATAAACGTGCTTCTTAGGATGCCTATAATCAAAATTTCACGTTGCGAAAAGGTGACTTAGGCCACATACGAACCGGCAGTGTTTTTCCTGCCGATATGGGGTTTAAATTCACTGCAAATGCAACGTTCCACAAAATCTCACTCACAAGATGATTTAAATGGCCATTAATTTACGGGAATTAAACACTAAATTCCTTCCATTTGGCCTATAATTTGACATTGAGATTTTAAAATCATGTTTTATTGTGAATTCTTGTGTGAATGTTATTTGGACACTTAGGCTATTTGAAAATGTTAACCTTTTCTTAAGAAATGGATAGATGTTTAGATCTAGTAATTGAACTTTGTAATTAGCTACAATTAGGTAACTAACTAATTATATGCTTTAATTTCAGGTCATCCAAGTAAGATTGTTTCATATTTGTTTCAGAATGCTTCAATCTATAATAACTGAAAATTTCATTCAGTTCTCTTAATTTTTAAGAAAGATATGGGCTTTTGACTGTCTTTGATCACAGCTTTTGAGTTTAGTCAATGGAAAAGCAATAGGGAACAAGATGCTGATTTCCGAGTATGAAAATGACCATAACTTTTTTAATACTGAAGATATGAAAGTGAATTAGGTGTCAAATTAAACTTCTTTTTATGCTTTATCTGATGGGATAAATTGCAGACTTGATTTTTTTAATCTCAAAATTTTGTAACATTGCTACACAGAAGCAGCGTCTACCCTGTAATTTCACCAAGAAAAACTATGCAAAATTTCACTGCGTCATGGGCAAAGGAAACTACTCGAAGCTTTGATGGGAATGAAAACCTTGATATCAACTCAGGGGAGTTCCTCTTCCCTGCTTGTGGCAGAATTAGCAAATTTGGTGGTGATTTCATCATCCACTTTGGAACCTGCAGAACTGGAGTGAAGCCAGTCATCCTCAACCTTAATAGACCAGCTAAGGTGTGAATGATCCCAGGTGCAGATGCATCTGATGATATTCCTAGAGTGTGGTGGAAGAGTGCTAGGGTGCCGATTGTGAATAGGTTTTATGTGCAAGCACTGGTGCATTTCTCAACAAATTAATGCTTCCTGAAAAGTAACATGCTAGAGATGCTGGAATTCAGAAATAAGAACAGTATGCCGGAAACAGAAACAGAAACAGAATCAACATCACAGATCAATAGTCTTCTGATGATCTGAAACCGTAATCCTGGTTATCTCTCCAGCTTGCTGTTTCTGTTACCATGCAACATTACTAAGCCAATGGTGTATTGGCCACATATACCAGTTGGATCTTGGTCACATTGCAAGGACTGAATAATGAACTGTACACCAGGTTAAGACAACTGGTATGGTGCTGTGGATGATCGGGAACCCAGGACGGCTTCTGAAGAGTTGAGGATAAACAGAAATCTCAGCTGGATGAGTAAAAAACAATACAAAACAGTGACCGTTTTGAAACTGCTCCCTTTATTTGCAGCGACTGCAGCAGAGATAACTTGGCCAGAGTGGTGCTCTTGCATTACATCTGTTAATAATCAACACCAAGGCTCAATCCATCACGCATGGGTTGGAAGGCTGCCATGACTATTTACAAGGAATCAATTTGGTTCTTTACAACTATTTGTCTGAAGAAGGGTTTCGGCCCGAAACGTCGCCTATTTCCTTCGCTCCATAGATGCTGCTGCACCCGCTGAGTTTCCCCAGCAATTTTGTGTACCTTTGGTTCTTTACAACTATTTACTTAAGATTGTCTACCTTGATCAGTACATGGGTGGCTCTTTGGTGTGGACCACTGGTGTATTCATCCAGGACACCTGGATTCAACAGTCAGTGTGGGTTGTTTTTCTTTCACATCTGCAGAGGAATTTATTTGGAAATCTTCCATTTCAACCTATTCGATCACAATAGTGAACCACGTAACAACTGGAAAAAGCATTTTTATGGAATTGTGCAACTAGTTCATGAACTTACAAATCTTGTTTTAATCTAATAACCGTCCTGATTTCACACAACAGTTCTTGGTGATAATGAAGAGAATCTGCCATTTGTGAAAGATTTTGCTTCTGTGCAGCAGCTCTTTCGTTGCCTGTTCCTTTAACCAGCATCTTTGTGCAGAATAGCCAGCAGGCGTGGAGCTCAGTCATTTATAAACCAGTTCCAGACTAGTTCTAATTGTTCTTTTAACATCTGTGAAGGCTTAATGCCAAATTTCATGACGTGCCTTGGGCTGAAAACCTGCAGCACTAATGTCACCAATCACCACTTATTGTGAGTACAGCTGCTCATACAAAACACCAAATAAAATATGAAGAATACGGATAAGCAATGACTCCAGGCTTAACAACGATGTCACACTGCAAAGAAAATCAAAAGATTTCTGCTGTGCCAAAGAATGCCGTCCCAAACCTGATGGCTGTGTTCTTTAAGCCATGAACCTGTTGAACCACAGATCTTGCACCCCAGGGGTATGAATATTGACCTCTAACTTTAAGTAACCCTTGCTTTCCCTCTCTCGCTATCCCTCCCTCTTTCCAGTTCTCCGCCCAGTCTGACTATCTCTCTGATTACATTGCATCCCTGTTTGCTTTGTCACTAACAATGTTGTACTAACTGTGTTGTAGCTAACAATGACCTCTTCTACATTTTCCTTCATCCCCCTCTCTTTTGACCTCTTACACTTCCTTATCTCTGTAACTCCCTCTCCCCTGACGCTCAGTCTGAACAAGAGTCTCGACCCGAAACGTCACCCATTCCTTCTATCCAGAGATACTGCCTGTCCCACTGTGTCTATCTTCGAACCACAGATAAGATTTATATTTGATTTATAGGGTGATTTCACGAAAGGTCACTGGAGCGTAGATCCGCACCCACGTGACTGAAAATTTTAACTGGGGGACAAGCGTCACTTCCGGTACATGTTAGTGAATGGGAAAACACGCACTTTCACACCCGTTAAAAACATCGAAAACGGCCCGTTTTCGAGCTGCAATTAACTGTACTAGTCGGGGTGACCGTGAGGAACAGCTACCTAAATTTACAGTCCAACAAAAAGATAGAAACTAAGGTAAATTCAAGAGGGAGCTGAAGGTGTAAATACAGCGGAAGTGCTAGCGGGCATTTGCCGTGGAGATTTAAAGATCCAAAATATCGGGAATTATCGCGTTTGCTCGCTGCATTACATCAAAAGTAAGGCATTATTGACTTTGTTATCTTTATTCATTTGTTATATGAAAAGTATTAAAAGTTAAAAATCCGTCAGTAAAATTGCAAAATCGCCCATGGTTCTCAGGTGGGTTTTAACATGCAAAATGAAAACGCTTCTGAAGCTCCATTTACCATTTAAATAATCGTAAACTATCAATGCGTTTTGAAATAAATTTTACTGAGATGCAAGCTGTCAGCTGTTAGTTGGACAAAAGCAGGACATTTTATTATTTGCCAAAATATATTTCTCAATGTTTCTTGTTTAAAGCCTGCACAATCACCCAAACTACTTATTTATTTATTTATTTATCATCTAATAACAGACAAGCCTGCAGCATGGAATGATGTCAACAATCCTGATTGGGCATCCACTGTGAGCAGGATAGACAATGTGCACAAGAACGCCATCAACTTGCAGAGCTATAGATGCTTGAGCTGCAACCAAATCTGCTTTAATACTCTCTTCTTGTTGCACGTGCATGGCGTTCTTGTGCACATTGTCTATCCTGCTCACAGTGGGTGCCCAATCAGGATTGTTGACATCATTCCATGCTGCAGGCTTGTCTGTTATTAGATCTATAACTTTGTTTAGTTTTGTTCAGAGATATCACCCACCGGGTCCGCGCCAACCAGTGATCCCCACATATTAACACTATCCTACACCCACTAGGGACAATTTTTACATTCATCAAGCCAATTTACCTACAAACCTGTACGTCTTTGGAGTGTGGGAGTAAACCAAAGATCTCGGAGAAACCCACGCAGGTCACGGGGAGAACGTGCAAACTCCGTACAGACAGCACCTGTTGTCGAGATAGAACCTGGGTCTCTGGCGCTGCATTCACTATAAGGCAGCAACTCTACCACCGTGCTGCCTGCCCCTCTGCAATTCCTTGGAGGGTTGAGCAGATGTGTTCCCAAAGCAAGCTGAGATGCAACTGTGATGTGTATGGTTTCGATGGTGCATCTGTAAGAATGTTAAGAGTCACTGGACACTTTGGATTTCCCCAGTCTCTTCAGGAAGTAGAGGCATTGGTGTGTATTCTTGCCTGTGGTTGACCCATGACAAATCCCTGGTAATATTAATGTCAAGGAACTTGAAGCTCTCGACCACTACCACCTCCGCCCAATTGATGCTGATTGGGGCATGTGCTCCATCCTGCTTCCTGAAGTCGATAACCAACTCCTTGCGGCCATTGAAGGAGAGGTTATTGTCCTGGCACCATGTTGATTCTGAAGGCAGAAACTTTGTGCATCTCCTTCACACAGAGTAGCAATGTTACAAAATTTTGAGATTTTAAAAATCAAGTCTGTAATTTATCCCATCAGATAAAGCATAAAAATAAGTTTAATTTGACACCTAATTCACTTTCATATCTCAAGTATTTAAAAAGTTATGGCCATTTTCATACTCGGAAATGAGCATCTTGTTCCCTATTGATTTTCTATGGACATAACAAAAAAGTTGTGATCGTGAACAGTCAAAAGCCCATAACTTTCTTAAAAATTAAGAGAACTGAATGAAATTTTCAGTTATCATAGATTGAAGCATTCTGAAACAAATATAAAATAATCTTACTTGGATGACCTGAAATTAAAGCATATAATTAGTTAGTTACCTAATTGTAGCTAATTTCAGACTTCAATTACTAGATCTAAACATCTATCCATTTCTTAATAAATGATTAACATTTTTAAATAGCCTAAATGTCCAAATAATATTCACAAATAATTCACAATAAGACATGATTTTTAAATCTCATTTACATTAATTTATAGGCCAAATGGAAGGAATTCAGTGTTCAATTGCTGTAAATAAATGCCCATTTAAATCAGCTTTCCAGTGGGTCCCTGTGGAACGCGCTGGTTTAGAACGTTCACATTGCGGTAGATTTGTGCCTCAAATGCCGAGAAAAATACTGCGCGATATAATGGGCCCAAATTGAGCTACTCGCAATATTAAATTTTGTATAAAAGGATCTTTAGAAGCCCTTTTGAATGTAAAAATATACAACCTACCTTCTGCTATTTGCTTTATGAGACCCTGCGGTTGCTGACGGTCGCGGGTTTAAAGATTGATTTTTAAACTACTATAACTATTATTCAAGGCCTTTAAACCTAATAATAGCTTTTGCGACGGGGTCTTCCAGCGATTTTTCGTTAATAATTAACTAGGCTGAACATTTTCGATTGGAACAGCTTAGAGAAAATCGCGTTTTAAACCCGCCCCCTCTAAACGGCGCCAAAATCGCGCACACCCGCAGCGGCAGATATTCAGCGACGCTTCAGGTAGGCTTTGCAACATACCTACACAGAGGTCAGACTGTGACGGTCTCCATGTCCAATGTCTCCATCTCCATGCTCAGCCTGCCAGGGCCTACTTGATCTCCCTGTTGCCAAACACTTTCATTCCCCTTCCCATTCCCACACTGACCTTTCTGTCCAGGGCCTCCTCCACTGCCAGGCTGAGGACCAGCACAAATTTGAGGAGCAGCACCTCATATCTCGCATGGGCAGCTTATGACCCAGCGGTATGAATATTGATTTCTCTAACTTCAAGTAACCCTTGCATCCCCTCTCTCTCCATCCCTCCCCCACCCAAGTTGTTGTACCAGCATCATCAGTCGTCTTGTTGAATCTCGTTGTCTGTCACTCATTTTCACCGAGCCCACGGCTAACAATTGTCTGTTTCCTATATCATCGTTACTTTTTTGCTTATCTCTCTTTCATTCGTTCTCTTTCTCTCTATATATATCTCCCATTTCTCTTTCCCCTGACTCTCAGTCTGAAGAAGAGTCTCGACCCGAAATGTCACCTATTCCTTTCCTCCAGGGATGCTATCTGACCCGCTGAGTTACTCCAGCTATTTGTGTCACATTCTTGATATTTGGCTCTTCCTTGCTGGGTAAATGGATGGGAAAGGAAAGTGCAATGAAACTAATGACTTCTATGAGGTCTGGACACCTAAAGAACAGACCAAGGAGGCACTTACAGTGGTCACAAAGGAAGTTGTCATACTTCCCTACTCTGGTGCAGTTGGCAGAAGTCCTGGCTGCATAAAGCAGACGGTACATCCATCAGTGCTGCTCCTGCATCTAACCTGAACTGGTGAATGCCAATGTTAGGAGTGAATAGACGGAAACCTGGATACAGCAAACTGTAAGCAATGAGTGCGAGCCCCAAGCCTGTACCACAGCCAACAAGGTAAATAATAGAGGAGGCATCAGAGGAATGGGCAGGAGACTGGCACATGGTGAAAAGAAAGAAAATTAAGTAATGGGAAATGTCTCCAAAGATTGCTAAAAAAAAAATGAGCAGACCAGAGGGTGAAAGGAGAACGGATGGTGCAGTGAGACAGACTTCCTCCATCGAGGTCGACCCCAACATTTCTCTAGCCATGTACTGGTAATAAGAGAGGTGGCTGGCAGCAGGTTCCCCACAGTGCCCGCAGCAAGCTGCCAGTCCAGGCATCAACCCAAGCCCCAACCTCGGCCGACAGAGGCAAAGGACGGGGAGGCAACAGGGCAACTTGCATATGGGGAAAATAAAAATTAGCTCCAAAAAAGACAACCCTAATACAACAAACGACTTGTTCAGCCCTCAGTGACTGTTCCTCATCTAAAGACAAAGCAACACAAGGAGTTGAAAATATTTCCCGGTCAAGAACCGAAGATAGACACAAAATACTGGAGTAACTCAGCGGGACAGGCAGCATCTTTGGAGGGAAGGAATGGGTGACATTTCGGGTCGCGACCCTTTGTCAGACTGACTTCGGGAGGGGGGGAGAGAGATAGATAGATAGATAAGGAAGTGTAAGGTGTGAAAACAGGACAAAGGGAATGGAGATCAAGGAAAATGTAGAATAGATCAAGGTTAGCTGGAAAAAGCTAACAACAAAGCAAACAGAGATAAAATGTAGTCGAAGAGAGTAAGACTGGTCAGAGAACTGGGAAGCGGGAGGAATGGAGATTGAAGGAAATCAAGTTTACGAAGTCAATGTTCATACCGCTGGGGTGTAAACTACCCAAGCGAAATATGAGGTGCTGTTCCTCCAATTTGCACTGGGCCTCACTTTGACAATGGAGGAGGCCCAGGACAGAAAGGTCAGTGTGGGAATGGGAGGGGGAGTTAAAGTGTCCAGCAACCGGGTGATCAAGTAGGTTTAGCTGGACTGTGTGGAAGGATCGCCGAGCATGCGCTTGGTCTCGCCCATATACAGGAGTCCACACTTGAAACAGCGGATACAGTAGATGAGGTTGGTGGAGGTGCAAGTGAACCTCTGCCTCACCTGAAAAGTCTGTCAGGGCTCTTGAATGGAGTCGAGGGGGAAGGTATAGGGACAAGTGTTGCATCTCCTGTGTTTGCAGGGGAAAATACCTGGGGAGGGGGTTGTTTGGGAGGGAAGGGATGAGTTGACCAGGGAGTTGCGGAGGAAACGGACTCTGCGGAAAGTGGAAAGGGGAGGAGATGGGAAGATGTGGCCAGTAGTGGGATCCCGTTGGAGGTGGCGAAAATGTTGGAGGGTTAGGTACTGTATGCGACGGATGATGGGGTGGAAGGTGAGGGCAGTGAGTTCTGCATGGGTGCAGGATGTAGTCGTCAATGTAGTGGAGGTAGAGTTCGGGGATAGGGCCAGTGTACGCCAGGAACAGTGATTGTTCAACGTACCCTACAAAGGGGCAGGCATAGCTGGGGCCCATGCGAATGCCTACAGCTATGCCTTGGATTTGGAAGAAGTGGGAAGAGTCGAAGATGTTGTTAAGGACTCAACTTAGCATATGTGCATAAACATTGTGCTCCAAGTGATTGTACGCATGATTTACATTCTCCCCAAATGTTGTTTGGGAAACGTATCTGCAATTGGACATGATTCCTCCATAAGGGTCCCTAATCAATGGGAGGAAAATTGAAAAAGTCTGAACATATGTGGAGTTTGTAAGTTTAGCTCAGACTGCTGTTGATCGGCATACTAATGAGCATCTTCAACCAGTTTAACTTGCTCATGGAAGGTGGTAAGGCAGGGTGAACCTTCTTTACCACTTCAGCTGACGGTGCTGGGAATCAGGTTCAGAGGTGCTCAGCCGTGCATCAAGAACTGGGTGAAGTGCATCGCCAAAGTGAAGCAGACACTGGGATTGGGGTGGTGATACTCGCTCTTGGTTACATGAATGCACCTTGTTGACGCATGTGAGGTGTCATGTTGTTATCCCAGTTTGCTGTGCACAATGCAGGTGTGGTCCATGTTTCGTGCATTCTACTCTATTTGGAAACCGTCTACGTAATGTGCAATATGTGTCGAAATGCAATGTACAAATACCCCAGTGGAAGGGAACACAGTGGAAGGTGTGGTCCTCTTCTGCCAAGAACGGGCGTCACTAGTTGCGGAGATTCTTTCATCACCAATAGTACGGGACATGTTCCTGCGGATGATTCCATTTAGTTGGATAGAAACATAGAAACATAGAAATTAGGTGCAGGAGTAGGCCATTCGGCCCTTCGAGCCTACACCGCCATTCAATATGACCATGGCTGATCATCCAACTCAGTATCCCGTACCTGCCTTCTCTCCATATCCTCTGATCCCCTTAGCCACAAGGGCCACATCTAACTCCCTCTTAAATATAGCCAATGAACTGGCCTCGACTACCCTCTGTGGCAGAGTTCCAGAGATTCACCACTCTCTGTGTGAAAAAAGTTCTTCTCATCTCGGTTTTAAAGGATTTCCCCCTTATCCTTAAGCTGTGACCCCTTGTCCTGGACTTCCCCAACATCGGGAGCAACCTTCCTGCATCTAGCCTGTCCAACCCCTTAAGAATTTTATAAGTTTCTATAAGATCCCCTCTCAATCTCCTAAATTCTAGAGAGTATAAACCAAGTCTATCCAGTCTTTCTTCATAAGACAGTCCTGACATCCCAGGAATCAGTTTGGTGAACCTTCTCTGCACTCCCTCTATGGCAATAATGTCCTTCCTCAGATTTGGAGACCAAAACTGTACACAATACTCCAGGTGTGGTCTCACCAAGACCCTGTACAACTGCAGTAGAACCTCCCTGCTCCTATACTCAAATCCTTTTGCTATGAAAGCTAACATACCATTCGCTTTCTTCACTGCCTGCTGCACCTACATGCCTACTTTCAATGACTGGTGTACCATGACACCCAGGTCTCGCTGCATCTCCCCTTTTCCTAGTCGGCCACCATTTAGATAATAGTCTGCTTTCCTGATTTTGCCACCAAAATGGATAACCTCACATTTATCCACATTATACTGCATCTGCCAAACATTTGCCCACTCACCCAGCCTATCCAAGTCACCTTGCAGTCTCCTAGCATCCTCCTCACAGCTAACACTGCCCCCCAGCTTAGTGTCATCCGCAAACTTGGAGATATTGCCTTCAATTCCCTCATCCAGATCATTAATATATATTGTAAATAGCTGCGGTCCCAGCACTGAGCCTTGCGGTACCCCACTAGTCACTGCCTGCCATTGTGAAAAGGACCCGTTTACTCCTACTCTTTGCTTCCTGTTTGCCAGCCAGTTCTCTATCCACATCAATACTGAACCCCCAATGCCGTGTGCTTTAAGTTTGTATACTAATCTCTTATGTGGGACCTTGTCGAAAGCCTTCTGGAAGTCCAGATACACCACATCCACTGGTTCTCCCCTATCCACGCTACTAGTTACATCCTCGAAAAATTCTATAAGATTCGTCAGACATGATTTACCTTTTGTAAATCCATGCTGACTTTGTCCAATGATTTCACCACTTTCCAAATGTGCTGCTATCCCATCTTTAATAACTGACTCTAGCAGTTTCCCCACTACCGATGTTAGACTAACTGGTCTGTAATTCCCCGTTTTCTCTCTCCCTCCCTTCTTAAAAAGTGGGGTTACGTTTGCTACCCGCCAATCCTCAGGAACTACTCCAGAATCTAAAGAGTTTTGAAAGATTATTACTAATGCATCCACTATTTCTGGAGCTACTTCCTTAAGTACTCTGGGATGCAGCCTATCTGGCCCTGGGGATTTATCGGCCTTTAATCCATTCAATTTACCCAACACCACTTCCCGGCTAACCTGGATTTCACTCAATTCCTCCAACTCCTTTGACCCGCGGTCCCCTGCTATTTCCGGCAGATTATTTATGTCTTCCTTAGTGAAGACGGAACCAAAGTAGTTATTCAATTGGTCTGCCATATCCTTGTTCCCCATGATCAACTCACCTGTTTCTGACTGCAAGGGACCTACATTTGTTTTAACTATTCTCTTTCTTTTCACATATCTATAAAAACATTTGCAGTCAGTTTTTATGTTCCCTGCCAGTTTTCTTTCATAATCTATTTTTCCTTTCCTAATTAAGCCCTTTGTCCTCCTCTGCTGGTCTCTGAATTTCTCCCAGTCCTCCGGTATGCTGCTTTTTCTGGCTAATTTGTACGCATCATCCTTCGCTTTGATACTATCCCTGATTTCCCTTGTTATCCACGGATGCACTACCTTCCCTGATTTATTCTTTTGCCAAACTGGGATGAACAATTTTTGTAGTTCATCCATGCAGTCTTTAAATGTCTTCCATTGCATATCCACCGTCAACCCTTTTAGAATGAATTGCCAGTTAATCTTGGCCAATTCACGTCTCATACCCTCAAAGTTACCTTTCTTTAAGTTCAGAACCATTGTTTCTGAATTAACAATGTCACTCTCCATCCTAATGAAGAACTCAACCATATTATGGTCACTCTTGCCCAAGGGGGCACGTACAACAAGACTGCTAACTAACCCTTCCTCATTACTCAATACCCAGTCTAAAATAGCCTGCTCTCTCGTTGGTTCCTCTACATGTTGATTTAGATAACTATCCCGCATACATTCCAAGAAATCCTCTTCCTCAGCACCCCTGCCAATTTGATTCACCCAATCTATATGTAGATTGAAGTCACCCATTATAACTGTTTTGCCTTTGTCGCACGCATTTCTAATTTCCTGTTTGATACCATCTCCAACTTCACTACTACTGTTAGGTGGCCTGTACACAACACCCACCAGCGTTTTCTGCCCCTTAGTGTTTCGCAGCTCTACCCATACCGATTCCACATCCTCCAAACTAATGTCCTTCCTTTCCATTGCGTTCATCACCTCTCTAATCAGCAACGCTACCCCACCTCCTTTTCCTTTCTCTCTATCCCTCCTGAATATTGAATATCCCTGGATGTTCAGCTCCCAGCCTTGGTCACCCTGGAGCCATGTCTCCGTGATCCCAACTATATCATAGTCATTAATAGCTATCTGCACATTCAACTCATCCACCTTATTACGAATGCTCCTTGCATTGAGACACAGAGCCTTCAGGCTTGTTTTTACAACACTCTTACCCCTTATACAATTATGTTGAAAAGTGGCCCTTTCTGATTTTTGCCCTGGTTTTGTCTGCCTGCCACTTTTACTTTTCACCTTGCTACCTATTGCTTCTACCCTCATTTTACACCCCTCTGTCTCTACGCTCACACATTTAAGAAACCCTTTCCCTTTAACTCCATCCTCCACTATCCCATTCGACACCCCACCCCCCTTATTCAGTTTAGATCTTGTTGGATCTAGTTGGAGCTTGCTCTAGTTCCTGCCCCTTGCAGAAAATTGATGCAGAAGAACACATTTGACCATAACTCACCCAGGCAGTGGTCTGCACAAAATATGCTCAAGTCTCTGCAGGTAAAGAACACAAGAAAATAGGAGCATAAGGAGGCCACCTGACCCTTCCACCCAGCCTCGTCATTCATTATGATTCACGGCTGATCTGGCCAAAGCCTCAACTGCTTCTGTGCCTATTACTCCTAGCCCTCAATTCCCTGATCTTTTCAAAATCTAATTCCCCCCTCCCCCCCCCCATCTTGAATATCCTCAGCAATCTGGCTTTCAACACCACCCTTCTGGGTAAAGAATCCCATAGATTTACCACCACTCCCATGTGAGAAATTGCAACACGGTCGGTTTTAATTGACTGAAATAAAGAGGACGAAGATTGGATTTTTTGCCTTCCATCACAGTGAAGAATGTGGGGGAGCAGCAGTGGAGGATGTGGGGGAGCAGCAGTGGAGGATGTGGGGGAGCAGCAGTGGAGGATGTGGGGGAGCAGCAGTGGAGGATGTGGGGGAGCAGCAGTGGAGAATGTGGGGGAGCAGCAGTGGAGGATGTTTAAGGGCCTGTCCCACTTGGGCCTCATTTGCTGGTCACGCAGGTGGCGCGCGATGATTGTGAGAATCCCAAAATCCTGATGTGCTTCGTACGCCACCATGTCTCACCACGCGTCATGCGCGCGTCGTGCGTCGTAACGCGTAAATGATGTCGCGTAAATGATGCGCAAATAACGCCCAAGTGGGACAGGCCCTTTATGTTAACTTTTATGTAGTTGTGTGTCTTGGTGATTTTTGATCGTATGGCTGTATGGTGATTCGCATATTGGTACATGTGACAATTGGTACATTGATTGATTGGTACATGTGACAATAAAAGACCTTTGAAACCCTGAAAGACAGTCTCAGTTCAGCAGAATAAAGAATAAAGATATTTTTCTTAATTATCTTTAAGATTAATTTGCAGTAATTCTGAATAGGACATAGCTCTATTGTTAGCTTATCTTGCCTGCAGGTCATTTCACTAAATTATAAATGTTATACTGTGCCTTACTGATGAAACTGTCTACTCCTCCAAAGAGGTGGAGCAGGATGCCAGTCAGTGCCTCCTCTGTGTTACCCGTGTTACAGAACAATAGCTGAGAGAGAAAGCTGCGAGGTGGGATCATTTTACAAAAAGGTTCTTATTCTTTGACGGAGAACATTAGAATGGAAAGTATGATTTTTGTAAATGCACAATGTTGGCAATATTGAACCAATTTCAAAAGACACTGCATTGAATTAAATGACTGCTAAATATATTTTAACAGCTCATGAATTATATAAATATTTGATATTATATATATTATAAGATTTTTTTAAATGTATATATAAGATTTACATAATTCATGAGCTGTTAAAATATATTTAGTAACTCTTTAATTATATATATATATGAATGCATATATATATATGTGTGTGTGTGTGTGTGTGTGTGTATGTGTGTGCGCGCGTCCGTTTGCGTTCATTTATATATATATATAATTAAAGAGCTGCTAATATTTTTATATATATACAAAAAAAATGGATGCCTATATTTGCTGTGCAAAAGTAGTCTTTGTTGTATTCTTTCCTTCCCAAAGAACATTTATTGTTTCTGAATATTCATATCATTAAATTAATTTTTCATGAAAGGAGATATTTAGAAGGTGTGGTCAAACAGGTATACGTTGTTACGGGTTAAGGAGTCATCTGGATGTAGCCCAAAGAAACGTAACACATCATTCTGCACTTCAAATGTGAAATCCTAATCCTTTCATAATTCTCTTGACACTGACATTATGTTGTGTCATTTAAATTACCAGGTCATTTTCATAATGATATAATTCAATCTACATAGTATGTTGTGTTGGATTTCTCAATCTGGGTTTGGTTACGAACATTCTTAATTGTGAAATATGATTCATTTATAACACACCCTACAGTGCACAAAGCAACTACGATGGAAATAGTTTTGCTTGATCTGTCCTACATGCTCAGATTATATTCCTGAAGAATACATGCATTAAGCTTTTCTACATAGTCTCTGCATTGCAGTTGAGCCATTATTGAAATGTGAATTTGAAATGTCAATACTTCTACAAAACAATAAGAATACAAGAACTAGAAGCAGAAGTAAATCCTATGACGTCAATTCTGCTCTACTATTCATTATCTCAATGTCATTTTCCATTAATTCCCTTTTCATACACAAATGTATTTGAATTCTGTTTTGAATGAAATCGATAGCCGCATGGCCCTTCAGGATGGGAATTTCAAGGCCTTTCTGTCCTGTGTATGAAGGAATTTCTCCTCATCTATGCCATAAGGGCTCTTATTCAATATCTGTGATGCTTAGTTCTAATCTAGGCTCTTTGGCGAGGGGAAATTTCTGCTCCACACCATCTTGTCATACTCTGTAAAACATTTGTAATTGTCCATGAGATATTTTCTCATTCTTCTAAACTCTCGAGAATAGAGGGCTTCTCAATCGTTTCTCATCCTACAATCAGCCTTAAAATTATCTGTTGCATTCTCTCTGTGGTAAGATCGTCTCAGTGTTGTTACAATAACATTTTTAGAGGACATTTGAACATGGACATGGATATGAAAGATTTGGAGGGGTGTGGGCCAAATATGGGGAAAATTGTATCAGCTGTAATGGGGCCATCTTGGGCGAGTGGGTGTAAGGGGCTTGTTTTCATGCTGTATTACTCTATGCTCTATATTTAGTTTAGTTTAGAGATATAGCGTGGAAACAGACCCTTCAGCCCACCAAGCCGACACCGGCCAGCGATCCCTGCACATTAACACTATCCTACACACACCAGGGACAATTTACACTTATACCAAGCCAATTAACCTACAAACCTGCAATTGGACATGATTCCTCCACAGGGGTCCCTAATCAATGGGAGGATAATGGAAAAATTATTTGGAGTGTGGGAGGAAACCAAAGATCTCGGAGAAAACCCACGCGGTCACGGGGAGAAAGTACAAACTCCAACAAGACAGCACTGTAGTCGTGATCGAACCCATGTCTCTGATGCCGCAAGCGCTGTAAGGCAGCAACTCTACCGCTGTGCCACCATGCCCCCCCCCCCCACACGGTGTTTATTAGGTGTGGAGAATAAAACTGTTTCACCAAACCTATAAATAACCACACTACATCCTTACTCCAATATTCAAATCCTGTTGTAATAAATATCAACATAACATTGTCCTCGTCACAGCTTACTGCACCAACACACGGGATTTCGGTGACTGTGTACAAGGTCACCCTATCTTTTACATCAACATTATCCAATTTCTCACCATTTAAAATTTACATTGCTAATCCCTTTTTTATTTGCAATGAATTTGATAACATCACAATGTCCACTTTAAATTGCATCTACTGTGTTTTTGTCCACGCATCAAACATGTCCATTTTTCCTGGAAGCCTCTTTACATCCTTCTTCCGAATCAATGTTACTTGGTTCATCATCATCGGCAAACCTGGAAACCTGACATTTGGTCCCCTCAGCCAAAGCGCTGACGTACATTGTGAGTAGCTGAAGCTCAGGCACTGCTCCAGGCATTTATTCCCACTCATTGCTTTCTGTCTAATCACCGATTCTTAGTCCCGCGAGCACTATCTGTTGGAGCTTGGAAATAGCAACTATTGACAGGATGGAAGATTCCCCATAAGGTGTCTACAACCAGATAAAAGCTGCAGTTATTATGTTGAATGGAATTTGTGGATAAGGAGTCATTTTAATTTGTTCCCTTTCTGATTCATTATTGTTCAACATTCGTTTCCTTTGAAATCTTTTTTCCAATCGATTTTCTTAATTTCCCCTCTGGACTTCTCTAATTCTATTTGAATCAGCAGGTGCTCAGTCAAGTTTTTGAAGCAAAAGGGCGGCACGTTGGCGCAGCGGTAGAGTTGCTGCCTTACAGCACCGGAGACCCAGTTTGATCCTGGTTACAGGTGCTGGCTGTACGGAGTTCGTACGTTCTCCCCGAGACCGTGTGGGTTTTCTCTGAGATCTTCGGTTTCCTCCCAACACTCCATAGACAAAAATGCAGATATAAATACAAATACAAATTCCCTTTACTGTCATTCAAACAAACAGAGGTCTGAACTAAATTTCGTTCCCTGCAGTTATAACCATAAAATATACATGACACACAATTAGCACAGTTTCACACAAACATCCATCACAATGAATCTCCAAACACCTCCTCACTGTGATGGAAGGCAAAAGTCTTATCTCGTCCCTGTTCTTTGTTCTTCTCCCACGTTGAGGCGTTCGAGGCTCATGATGTTATAGCCCCTGGCGGGCGTTGGCAAGTCCCGCGGCCGATTAAGCCGCACCGGGCGATGTAATAATAATAATAATACATTTTATTTAATGGGCGCCTTTCAGACATCTCAAGGACACCTTACATAGTAATCGGAATAACATATAATCGGAATATAACAAGTAATAAAGACATCACAGAGACACAAATTAAAAACAGAATTCAATCCAAAAACAGAAAGCAGTCAAAGCGCGCTAGCGTCCACTCTCTCTTCACGGCAGCCATCTTGGACACAGACCTACAGGACTACAATTAGACAAAAAAAAATCATCCCCCCACAGTGGATAGCACTGTGGAGGAAGGCACAATGTCCAGTCCCCACCCCATGTTCACCCCAAAGTCAGGCCTATTGAGGCCACCGCAATTGCCTCTACGGAGGCCCAATGTCCCTGGCCGTTCTCACCGGGTGGTCTTGCCCCGGCGTCAGGAGAGTCCTTTCGGCGGCTGGGCCTCACCGGGTGGTCTTGCCCCGGCGTCAGGAGAGTCCTTTCGGCGGCTGGGCCACCTGGAACGGCCGCTTCCTGGTTGGAGCCCGCGGCTGCCGAAGCCGACAAGGCCGCGCCGGTTTGGAGCTCCCAGGCTCCCGATAAAAAAGTCGGCGCCGCCCGCTCCGCACTGCCGCCTCTCCGCACTGCCGCCTCTCCACACGCCGCCTCTCCACATGCCGCCTCTCCGCACTGCCGCCTCTCCACACGCCGCCTCTCCGCTCCGCAGACCCGCAGCCTGGAGATGTTGCTCTCGGCGGTCCAGCTCGCCAAAGCTCCAGCGCGTCGCTCCAGCGCGGCGACCCAGGCAAGGCATCGTCCGCTCCACTCCGCTCCGCTCCAGCGCTCCAACGCTGTGCCGCCGCCGAGGCCGAGGTGCTGGGCGGTCCCCGCCAGGAAACGGCGCTCCAAGCCCGCAGGTAGGCCACGAGGACGGGTCGATGGGCAGCCCGGAGAAAAGGCTGCCACACCGACCAGGTAGGGACCTAGAAATAAAGTTTACACCTACCCCCCACATTAAAAGACCATATCCCCTACAAACAAAAAACAGGACTCACTAAAAACTATAAAAAAAAACGAATTTAAAACGGACGGCTGCTGGCTAGCAGCCGTTCACCAAGATGGCTCCTCCTCCTCCTCCCCCCCTGTGACGGGCCGATTCAAACCCCACGACTCGGGGCGGGCGAAGTTGCCGCAGCAGGAGCTCCCGAAAATCAGTCTCCCACCAGGGACCTGGGAGTTCCCGATTTTACCGTCCACTGGGCCTGCGGCCGAAGCCTCCGAAGCTCCGCAGTCGGGTCGCAGCTGCCGAGCCACCACAGCCTCCGAGTCTGCCAGCTCCGTGGAGGTAGGTGAGTCCGCAGGCTCTGCGACTGGAGCACTCAGGTCGATTCCGGTTGGAGGCTGCCAGCTCCACAATGTTAGGCCCCAGCAAAACGGAGACACGACAAAGGAAAAGGTCGCGTCTCCGTTCAAGGAAGAGATAAAAAAGTTTAAAAGCACCCCCCCCCCCCCCGCACATATACACAACTAAAAATAAACCAAAAACATATTCTAACAAGACAATAAAAAAGAAAAAAAGACAGACGGACTGCAGGTGAACCGCGGCCACAAGGCGCCGCTACACATGTCAAAGACGTGCAGGTTTGTAGGTTAATTAGCTTGGTATAAGTGTAATGTGTGTTGGATAGTGTTAATGTGCAAGGATCGCTGGTCAGCGAGAACTCGGTGGGCCGAAGAGCCTGTTTCCGCGGTGTATCTCTAAACTAAATAAAAATGATATAAAGACTAACACAGAAGTGCTAATTTCTACCCTCTGCTCTAACATAGGTGCAGTTGGTGGGAATTACTGAATTGCAAACGGGAGCAGAAATGTTGGTTGATTTCTCAAACACTGGGGAACTGAGGACAATTATGACAGTGCTCTGATTGCAGTTGATTCATACAATAAATGCAGGGGATTTAAATCTTCCATCTGCCTTTCTCTGAGCAGGGAAGCTTTACTCCATGTTGTTTGTCCTTTAGATGTGCATGACTCAGCTGGTCCACATCTAAATAACGGTAAGTGTTGAAGATCATCCCATATTATTTGCTTTAAAGTACCGGCAAATTGGTGTTTTTCTAGTACCACAATCTTCTGAAAAGTCTGGGCAAGTCTGAACAAATTAGCACCAGAAAAATGTGTTGCTATTTTTAAGGGGACAGACTAAAGTGCTTCAGCTGTTTGGAGCCCCTGCAGGCCAAAAACATGGCACCTCCACTGGGAAACTAAACTGTTTGCTGTTTGCCATTTGTTACCACACAAGTACCACTTTGTTTATATTCAGAGTTTGTTGCTTATATTGGATGTTCTCGTGGCTGCGAGTCTAAATACCATGTCTAGTGTGGAGAGTCTCACCGTGTACAGGAAAAAGTAAAAATAATTCATCGCGACACAGACATCACTGTGCCAGCTTTAAAAGAGAGGGTAAGTTTCCCAGTGGAACATAAATGGAATCAGAGACACAAGGGGCTGCAAACGGTGGAATCTGGAGCAAACAGAGGAACTCATCAGATCAAGCAGCATCTGTGGAGGGAAATGGACAGTCAGCGTTTCAGGTTGAGAACGTTTCATCTGGAATAGAAAATAAGTGCAGGAGGAGGCCATTCGGCCCTTCGAGCCAACACCTCCATTCATTGTGATTATGGCTGATCAGAATGGAGAATGGATTCGGGTTCCAAAGTTACCACGACAGAAAATACCAAGAGGTCTTTTTATTTTTCTGTCAATGTGCAGTCGTGTCAAGAATACAAGCACATTTGACTATTCTGAACCCTCACTTAGTGGTCAAATGTGTTCCCGGGAACAAGAACACAAAGGGGATTAGTCTAAAATAATCCATGGCAGTATTATTTACAGTATTTTTGTTTAATAGATGTCTCGCCCTACTTGAAAAGACACAATTGAATTCTCATTGCCCTAGTTAATAATTACCCTTTAATCATCTTTTACAGAGATATCCTTTAATTTCTTTATAAGAGTTTGTCATGCTCAGAGCATTTGAGGAAAATAAAATTATAATTTTTCTGGGGTGACATATATACTCATTCAACCATTTTAACAGAATTAAATACTTGCCTACTGCTCCTTCAGAACAGTAGAAGGGTCTCCACCCGAAACTTCGACTACCCATCTCCCTCTGCAGATGCTGCCTGACCTGCTGTGTTCCTCCAGCAACTCTCCCTCTTTTGCTCCAGATTCCAGCATCTGCAGTCTCTTGTGCACTAAAGTCAATATTTCATGATCATAGAAATAAATGATGATATTTCGCTGTTTCAATGTGAATGCATGCACTATGAATCCACCTGCAGAGACAAATCCATAGCCACATCTACGTTAACTGTAATTGGGGTGGGGTGAGAGGACAGTAGCCCAGGGCACACCTTCCCCCCCACTAGATCTGCCATTGCAGACCTGGTAAGAAGGTCAGATAGGACAGAGGATATTTGGAGCATGTACGTGAGGCCCCAAGAGAGGATGGAGGTTGGAAAGGTTAGAGCTCAGTTAAGTTTAATTTAATCTATTTTCACGTGTACCGAGGTGCAGTGAAAGCTTTTAATGTATGCTATCCAGTCAACAGAAAGACAAAACATGATTACAATCGAGCCATTTACAGTGCATAGATACATGATGTCCCACTTGGCCATCATTTGCACGCCATTTACGCGACCTCCAAAAATGTGGTCGTCGCGTTGTGGCGCACAGGTAGCGTGGGACGGGTGCATGGAGAGGCGTGGAAGAGTGTGGAGTTGCGCGCGGTATCGCGCGGCGCTTCAGGATTTCGTGCTGCATGAAATCCTCGCATACCACCTGCGTGACGTATCGCACACGCACGCTGACGCATTGGGTATGCACGCTGACGCATTGGCGTCGCACGCTGGTGTCCCGACGTCTCACGTGTATCGCGTGGTGCGTAACCATGCGTT
Source organism: Amblyraja radiata (assembly GCF_010909765.2). NCBI lineage: Eukaryota > Metazoa > Chordata > Chondrichthyes > Rajiformes > Rajidae > Amblyraja > Amblyraja radiata. Next base: position 9,324,606 of record NC_045972.1, on the reverse strand, counting down.
GCCGCGCGCCGCAGGATATTCTAATGACGTCAAGCGCACTAGACGGCATGATGATGCGTGATTTGCGCACGATGTCGTGCGTAACGACGCGTCAACCTATTTTGCATATGACGCATAAATGTGGCGCAAACGACGGCCAAGTGGGACAGGCCCTCACAGCCGTGTATCTCTGGCTTCATAAAAGTTGTCTCCATTCCTTCCCCTCCCTTCTCCCACCCCCTCTTTTAAAGGACTTACGTGACCCTTCCCGTACACTGTGCTTTCACCGTCTTAATTACAGCGCCAACCTTCCTGTTCATCGTGGTGTGTATCGGTATCGCATTGGCTTTGCACCGTGTGAATTTCACTCAGACAGCGCTCCCCCCGCTTGCCCTGTCCCCCGCCTGCATAACGGGCTGGTGAAGGAAGCGATGTGTGTGTGTGTGCGTGTTCCACTCTGACAGTCGCCATTCCAGTCTCCGTTTTTTGTCACAGTTCCAGTCACAGGCACAGCTGACCCCACCTCTCTTATGAATATCTACCAGTGCGTGACGTGCCGGACTGTTTGTGCACCATGCAGAAAACTGCATAGATGCCAATGTGCTTTGCACTTCATTTGTCTTCATTGTACGTATTAGGAAACTTTCATGGGGAAGCACATCGTGTGCAGGAGTACCTGGAACAAATTTAGCGAGAACTATGAAGCAAGTACAAAGCTATGCTATACAATTGTGCTTTTGATTAAATTCATTTGTGGTTTGTGAAAGAATTTCCAAGTCAAAGTTCCCACCCCATCCAGCTACATGCAAATGTAAAAATGATTTATGCTGAAGTAAATAATTAATTATTCTAACATTTTTAAAGATAAAAAACAAAAAAAAGTAAAAAACATTATTCGATTAAAAGCATCATTCTAAAGCAAAACTATTTTGAACAAGTATCGTACTTTCCCATTTATCTCTTTTAAGAAAAGGTGCCGAATAATCTATCACATGGGCTGAAGAAGTAGGAAGGGTTTTGAACAGTGTGTACAGAGAAAATGGTTCCACTTGTGGGGAAGAACCCAAATAAAAGTCAGCAAAATAAGATACTCAACAAGAAATTTGATACGTACATGAGCAGAGGATCACCAGGCAGGCAGGCAGTCTCCAAGTGCCAATTTTTAAATAAATGTCAGTGGAAATGCCTGTGTTGAGCCAGAGTAACCTCCATCCGGCCTGTGAAAACAACTTCCAGAGAGCACTGCAGCAATCTGTCATGTACACATTCAGATATTAACCTCTCCTTCAATGTCAGCAAGCCAAAGGAGCTAGTTATTGACTTCAGGAAGCAAGGTGGTGTATATGCCCCAGTCAGCATCAATGGTGATGAAATCAAGGTGGACAAGAGGTTCAATTACCTGGGAGTAAATATCATCAATAATCTGTCCTGGTCCAACCATGTTTACATTCTGGCCAAGAAAGCACATCCAAGCCTCTACTTCCTTAGAAGACTAAGGAAATATGGCAGGTCTCCAATGGCTCTTACAAACCTCTGCAGATGCACCTAGAAAGCATCCTCATGGGATACGTCACAACTTAGATTGACAACTGCTCTGCCCAAGACTGCAAAAAATGGGGTAGGCTGGGAGATCAGGTCCACACCCTCAGCTTGTGAGCTGTCCGACAAAGAACTAAGGAGGCGTGGGATACTTGGTAACTTTGTCGGTGCCCTCTATGTGGCCACTCTTTGGATACCTTGGGTACGCAAAACAAAGAATATTACTGTGACTTGTCACATGTGACAATAAAGTATTCATTCATTCAGTCTAATGACAACTGGGAACAACTGAGAATTGAGGATGCCCCAGTCCATCACACAATCCAGCTTCATCCCCATCCAACCCATTTACACTTCATGCTGCCTTGGAAAAGCAGCCAAGATGTAAAGGACTATTTACTTCTTCTCCACATATCATACATGAATACAATCAAGCAGTGGACATACTAATGCAGATGAAGATAGATGTAAATCTCTTGGGCCTGCATTGAATGCAGTAGATAAGGTTGGAGGAAGAGCATGTGAACCTCAGTCTCACCTGCAAGGGCTTCTAAGGTTCCTGGATGGATGTGAAGGAAGAGGTATAGGGAGAGGTGCAGGTGTGGTTGCAGGGTTAGTTACCTGGGAGGAGGTGGGTTTGGCAAGGAAGGGACGATTGAATCCAGGGGTTGCTGTGTAGAGGTCTCTACAGAAGATGGAAAGGGGTAGGGATGGGAAGAGGTGATTGGTGGTGGGATCACGTTGAAAATGGCAAAATTGTCAGAGAATGATGCATTGGATGCAGGGGCTGGTGGGGTGAAAGGTGAGGATCTCGGGAACTATCTTTGTTCCGCGTGAGGGGAGAGTGAGTGAGCGCAAAGCAACAGGTGCGACGTGGGTTGTGGGCAGGGGCGGAAAACCCAGGGGGGCCAGAGGGGACACGTCCCCCCCAAGTTTTGAGAGGTGGGCGACATCCCCGCCAGGTTAACCTGCCTGGGCTTGCGGGAAATATGGCCAGCGCGGAGAAGCAGCGCTGGTATCCCGTCAGTCCAGACAGGGCTGTTAGTAACCCGGTGAGACAGGCAGTTGAGCTGCATTTAGCGCTGGATTGAGCCTCCGAAGCCTCCCGCGCGTGTGAGTGTGCGCATGCGCGCGCGGCCGCCAAAAAATTGTGTCCCTCGTCCCCTCCATGTTTTGACAGCGAGTTCCGTTCTTGGATGTGGGATCCATCTATGACAGCAGGGAGGGGTACAAGTTTACTAAAGAAAGAGGGCATCTCAGTTGTTTGCGAATGGCAATCCTCATCTTAGGAGCAGATAGGGTGGAGATGGAGAAATTGAGAGTAGCGGATAGACGCCATTCATTTGCGGAGATCTGAGATGTCATCATTATCAATACTAATACCTGTCTGTTCATGAAAAGAGTGCAGTCAACAAATTGATGCCAAGAAGTAGCTATTAATTTTGGGATATCTGGCACTTCACTAATAGCCTGAAATTGTAGACACTCATGCAGCTTAACATGGCACCGATGGTGTTACCTGGCAGGTCTGATCCAGTATCACGTGAGGAATAAATTGACTGTATTTTTTTTAGCATTATTTTGCAGTGGAACCAGAATCAGGGTTTAACCTGAGTTGGCCAAACTGCGAGGCTACAGGAAACAAACTTTCCAAAAAGATTTTTTTTAAGTTGTATCTCAGTACTATACACGTCACGATGACAAATATCAATACCAATTCCCGACCGTTCAGGCAACATAAATGCCCATTGGTTCTCTCACCACAGATGCTATCTGACCCACCTAATGATATACGGGCCTGTCCCGCTGCGGGGGCCTAATTTGCGAGCGTAGAAGAGTTTAGGAGAGTATGAAAAAGTGTCATGGTCATGTTGTATCGCTGAAGTAGAACACCTCCTTCGACCTTCCTCGACTATGTAGAGAACTTCCTACGAATATGTTGAAGACCTCCTTCGACTATGTAGAAGACCTCCTTCGATCTCAATCGACTATGGTGAAGACTATCTGTGACTACCTTCGACTACATTCGATTACCTTCGATTGCCTTTGATTACTTACGAATAACATGCCGACCTACTACGACCTACGTCGACTAAACCTACGAGTAAAAAAATATTTATTTTTTCCATGTCTTTTTTTACTCGCGGGCATTTTTCAGCATGCTAAAAAAAACGCCGCGGCCTAGCTGAGGCCTCGAGTGCACGGGGACTACTCTCGAGCATGAAGGAGAGTTACAAAGACCTCCTAGAACCTCGTGTCGACCATGCTGCGAGTGTGAGTCAAGGGCAAACTCTTCTAAACTCGCCAATTAGGTCCCCACAATGGGACAGCCCCTTAATACAATTCCGGTTTCTCTTTCAGGTTTTAAGCAGCTGCAAGTTTTACTTTTCGCTTATCAGCAGGCAAAAGAAGGCATGGAATGTGTGACGTTTTATGAATTCAGGTTATGCATGTCCCTGTTAGATGGGAAGCTTGTCAGCTGAGAAGCCGGGGCTGGAGGCTGGCAGGTCGGGGCAGGAGTCCCACGAGTCGACGAAGCCCACGGCCGACGTAACCTGAGTCAGCGGAGCCGGCAGCCGGCTCCTAGGTCGACGGATCCCGTGGCTGGAGCCTGGGTCGGCGCCACGGAGGTGTCGAGGGGGGACCCAGCGCCCATTGTGGAGAGGTCCGTGTGGCGGCTGTTAAGGGTGCTGACCGATGGACAAGGATGAACTGTGGAAGTGAGGACACCACTGCTGGGGGGAGGAACAAAGGAGGACCCAGCATGGGAGGACCGCCGTGAGGGGGGGGGGGAGGAGGGAGAGTGGGGGGGGGAGAACAAGATCGACCTGGCGCGGGATACTTTGTAACTTTGTCGGCGGCCTTTATGTAGCGACTATTGCATACCTTGGGTGCACAAGCAAAGAATTTAATTATGACTTGTCACATGTGACAATAAAATATTCATTCATTCGTTCTGTTAGAGTGAAGGGCCAGGCAGATGGGAGTGTGGAAGCTGGAATGACGAGTACATTTGAGCCTGGTCAGGAAAAGAAAGAGGCGAGGTATACTGAGATCAAACGTATCCCTGGAGGAATATCGTGAACAGGAGCATTCTCATGAAGGAAATAAGGAGGGCTAAAAGAGGACAGGAGATAACATAAAGGAAAATCTAAGAGGTTTTAAGTACAATAAGGGAAAGAGGGTAAATAGAGAGAGAACAGGGACCTTCAGCAACTCGGTCTGCAGCCACAGGAGATGGCCAAGATCCTCAAATAAGTATTTCGCCTCTGCTTTTACTGTAGTGAAAGGCATGACGACTGGGAAACTCGGGAGATGTCTTAAGGAAAGTCCTTATTAAGATCATGGAGGCTGGACTTCCTAAAGTGTATGAAGGTATATAAATCTCTTGGGCCAGATCAGATCTGTCAGAGGACACTGTGGAAAGCTAGAAAATAAATTGCAAGAACACGAGCTGAGATATATGAATCATCATTAAATGTGGGCGAGGTGCCAGAGAACTGAAGGGTGGCTAATGTTGTGCCTGTATTTAAGATAGGATGCAAGGCAAAGCTTGGGATCTATATACCAGTGAGCCTAACATCTGTGGTAGGCAACTTACTGGAGCGGTTTCTGAGGGATAGGATTAGGATAGACAGGACTGATTTGGGATAGTCAGCATGGTTTTATGTGTGGGAGATCATGTCTCATGTATCTGATTGGGTGTTTTGAAAAAGTAGTGTTGACGAGGGCAAAGCCATAGACATCGTCTATATGGACTTCAGCACGGCATTTGATAGTTCCACATGTAGGCTGCTCTGGAAGGTTAGATCGCATGGGATCCAGGGAGAGCTATCTGACTGGATAGAGAATTGGCTTCATAATTATGTTCCACTCTTAGATTAATTCATTTTCCACTGCATCATTGCTGAAAAGAATAGGTTTTGAAGGCAAGGGATGAAAAAGGATTAAAGGGATTAGCATGGATTTATATGTGAGAGATCGTGCATCATTAATCTGCCTAATGGTATGCACATTGTATTCACCAGAGCAATCAGAGTATATGTGCAGCACAACAGATTGAGAAAGCAACACATGTGATCTTCAGCTTCATAATGGGAGACACAAAAGAGTAACGTGGAAACTTTGTAAAATTCTAGTTAGGTCGTAATCAGTGCACTACATCCAATCTGGTTCCCACAATTTAGGAAGAATGTACATGTCCTAGAGAGAATGCAGGAAAGATTTAAACTTGTGTGGTTCCAAGGATCAGGGTTTTCATTTATGAAGATTGAATAGAGAATCTGCGGATATTCTCCAGGGGGCGCCACACCAACACTCTGTCTTTGTCTTTTCCTTCCTTTGCGTTTCTAGTTTGTTGTAAAATGTATGTTTTAGTTTATTTTTAGTTTTGTATTACAGTGCCCTCCATAATGTTTGGGTTTATTTATTTATTACACATTTATTTATTTGCCTCTGTACTCCACAATTTCAGATTTGTAATAGAAAAAAAATCACATGTGGTTAAAGTGCACTGTGTCAGATTTTAATAAAGGCCATTTTTATACATTTTTAAAGAGAGGGCCTTGGGCTGTCGATGGTGTTTCTCGCGACTTTGTTTGGACTCAGTGGGGGTACATGTTCTAAAATATTCAATACTTGGATTAAATTCCTAGCCATCCAAGGGAAACCCCTGATTTTCTGGCCAGATGGTGATTTGATAAGGTCCACGCAGCCAAAACAGATAATAAATAAATTCCCAGTACTGAGATGCATTCTCGACTGCACAGAGATATTTATAGAATGACCACGTAATCTACAGTTGCAGGCTTTCACATGGTCTGACTACAAGAAACACAACACTGTGAAACTATTGGTTGGAATTGCCCCAAACAGCATGATCACATTCTTATCAAAAGCTTGTGGTGGGTGATCATCTGATACACACATTGTTGGGAAGAATGGATTTTTGAACTTAGTTGATCCTGGGGATTGCATAATGGCGGATAGAGGATTTCCCATTCAAGAAGACTTGATGTTTCGCCAAGCCTATTTAGTGATTCCCCTCCCAGCGGTGGTAATCAGCAAATGATCAGAGAAAAAGTACACAAAACCAAGAAGGTTGCCAATGTCCACATTCATGTTGAACGAGCCATTGGGCGTCTAAGGTTGTTAAAAATCCTGAGAAACTCTTTACCCATCACTTTAGTTCCGCATATTGATGATATTTTCACCATCTGTGCAGCATTATGTAATTTACTGCCTCCATTGGTGTGGACATGAGATGTTGTTGCACTTGCAGATTATTTTGATCAGAAGTTCAACTTTATGTTCAACCAGATTTGGTATGAACTCCAATCCAGAACTTGCTGAGTTTGCAACATGTACATTTCAACTTAATCAGACCTTTACATCTCTTACATCAAACTTAAACAGTTTTGTTATCACCATGTATCTATACAGAGCTCATTTATTGCGTTTAATTCATAGTATACAAACTGGTGGATTTTTTTGTGACAGTATGACAGTACTGAACTATACATTCAATTTGTAAAGGCCAAGTGTCGTTGCATTTGTATAAACAATTTTAAGAACATTTGTTTTTTTAAGCCAGAATTACTATTTACTAATAGTTATACTGTATGTGTGTCTGGATTAGTTCCAGGATGCATGTTGGGATCTTGTTTTGCATATCCGTTGTGTAATTTTGAATAATTCTTCATGTATCAGGGAGAGATAACATGTTGGGGAAAATCATAGTGGAATTGCAAATAATTGATAAAAACATGCTGGATGAATATTTAGGAGGTGGCTTGTCATGGTTGTTGTACACGCGATATAGAGGGTTGTTTGCTAGCATTTTAAGATGCAAAGAAAACGAAAACTCAGACCGAAAATGTTATTTTTACACAGAGTTCCGCCCAATACGTACACATAGTTTATATGGCACTGCCTTCACTCGCAACACTCTTTATTTATCCCGAATGACCTTTGCCAAATCCCATGATTCATTGCACGCGTGAGATACTGAACTCGCTTTTTGTAATGATTATAAAGACTTTAATCTGTGTCTTTTGAAAGGGATTGTATAGATGATTGAAGTGTGAATCCAGGTGGGACACAGAGAAGGGGGGGGGGGGGGGGGGGGGGGGGGAGGGGGGAGTTGTCGATTTGTTACATAAATTGGTGGTCAACTTGCTCTCTCCACAGTTGATGATGAACTGGTTTGACATTTATCAACATTTTTTAATCTTGAATTTTTTAAATAGTATCTGCACCTTTTTTTTTAGCTCATGTTTTAGAAAAGTGTCATATATTTTGCAATAAATTTGTGTCAGTTCTTTATCATTTTACTTTATTAATTTTTAAAATAATGCTACATTTTTCATCTTTTTCTTTTGTCCTTGTACTGTTTAAGATTAAAATACATGCTACCGCCCACTTCCACCTTCCTAATTTTAGCAAACAAAGGCTTCCATTGCCTGAAAAGTTTTCCATTATTTGCAACACCATTGCACTGCCTGTTCGGCCCAGTCAAGCTGACCTGTAATTGCCAGCCTTTGGGCTTTTTAAATCATTTAATTACAGAACAACTAACACTTCTTTCTAAGCCACAATTATCTGTCATCAACTGTGCTTTCATGCACTTCTGAGAATGTAATCTTCAAAGCCAGTTGTCTTAAGGGTGAAAAGAAAACAACCCCCTGAGAAGATATCATTTAACAGCAATAATAATGAAAAACTCTTGTAATGTAATTAACAAAGGCAGCTTCAATATGAGTATACCAGTGAGAAACAAATCAAAAGTGAGAAAATCTTTAAACTTGAGATGAATGGAGTAAATGTTGATGGTATTTGCAATTTATTTCATTCATTGGGAAATATCAATTGAAAAGTCATCCACTTTGTAAACAGTGGTTGTCAGCTGCAAGCTTTTCTAGGTTTGTAAAAAGGAAAGGTCTTCTTATGAAAGGTAAATGACCACAAATGTTAACTCTGCCTCTTGTCTTTTCAGATGCTGCCTGATGTGTGGATTATCACCAATGTTGCAGTTGTTGCCACTTACATGCAAGTTGTTCCTTAAAGGCCGAGCTAGAAATATTAATTACTCAGTTTTACTATCAGCAGAGGTTTTCTATTCAAAAACATTTTCTCTTGCCAAAACAAGTTAGGCAAACCTGGGGATTTATTTGACTGTGGACTTCCTCACAATTCAAGCTGCTATTGAACGTGCATCCTGTGCTATGGGGGCACTGCCCTCTACTGGAACTGAAAGGGATTCACATGATGCTTCATTCTGCAGCTGTCGACACTAAAAGGCAAGTTGCATTTCGATCATCACATCAAGCCAACATGCGGCTTATGGGAGATAAGGGCTATTCATTTACAGAATGGCTGGTAGCTCAAATGCTGGACTCATGAACACTTGCAGAATGTACAATGCAAGCCTTATTACCACAAACAATACAGGTTCTTATACTTTTATACAGTGGCTTGCAAAAGTTTTCATACCCCTTGAACTTTTCCACATTTTGTCACGTTACAACCACAAACGTAAATGTATTTTATTGGGATTTTATGTGTTAGACCAACACAAAGTGGCGCATAATTGTGAAGTGGAAGGAAAATGATACATGGTTTTCAAATTTTTTTACAAATAAAAAACTGAAAAGTGTGGCGTGCAAAAGTATTCAGCCCCCCTGAGTCAATACTTTGTAGAACCACCTTTCGCTGCAATTACAGCTGCAAGTCTTTTGGGGTATGTCTCTACCAGCTTTGCACATCTAGAGACTGAAATTTTTGCCCATTCTTCTTTGCAAAATAGCTCAAGCTCAGTCAGATTGGATGGAGAGCGTCTGTGAACAGCAATTTTCAAGCCTTGCCAGAGATTCTCAATTGGATTTAGGTCTAGACTTTGACTGGGCCATTCTAACACATGAATATGCTTTGATCTAAACCATTCCATTGTAGCTCTGGCTGTATGTTTAGGGTCGTTGTCCTGCTGGAAGGTGAACCTCCGCCCCAGTCTCAAGTCTTTTGCAGACTCTAACAGGTTTTCTTCCAAGATTGCCCTGTATTTGGCTCCATCCATCTTCCCATCAACTCTGACCAGCTTCCCTGTCCCTGCTGAAGAAAAGCATCCCCACAGCATGATGCTGCCGCCACCATGTTTCACAGTGGGGATGGTGTGTTCAGGGTGATGTGCAGTGTTAGTTTTCCGCCACACATAGCGTTTTGCATTTAGGCCAAAAACTTCAATTTTGGTCTCATCTGACCAGAGCACCTTCCTCCACATGTTTGCTGTGTCCCCCACATGGCTTGTTGCAAACTGCAAACGGGACTTCTTATGCCTTTTTTTCAACAATGGCTTTCTTCTTGCCACTCTTCCATAAAGGCCCGATTTGTGGAGTGCACGACTAATAGTTGTCCTGTGGACAGATTCTCCCACCTGAGCTGTGGATCTCTGCAGCTCCTCCAGAGTTACCATGGCTGCTTCTCTGATCAATGCTCTCCTTGCCCGGCCTGTCAGTTTAGGTGGACGGCCATGTCTTGGTAGGTTTGCAGTTGTGCCATACTCTTTCCATTTTCGGATGATGGATTGAACATTGCTCCGTGAGATGTTCAAAGCTTGGGATTTTTTTTATAACCTAACCCTGCTTTAAACTTCTCCACAACTTTATCCCTGACCTGTCTGGTGTGTTCCTTGGGCTTCATGATGCTGTTTGCTCACTAATGTTCTCTAACAAACCTCTGAGGCCTTCACAGAACAGCTGAGATTAGATTACACACAAGTGGACTCTATTTACTAATTAGGTGACTTCTGAAGGCAATTGGTTGCACTGGATTTTATTTAGGGGTATCAGAGTAAAGGGGGCTGAATACTTTTGCACGCCACACTTTTCAGTTTTTTATTTGTAAAAAAATGTGAAAACCATGTATCATTTTCCATCCACTTCACAATTATGTGCCACTTTGTGTTGGTCTATCACATAAAATCCCAATAAAATACATTTACGTTTGTGGTTGTAATGTGACAAAATGTGGAAAAGTTCAAGGGGTATGAATATTTTTGCAAGCCACTGTATAACAAATTCCAAAACAATGACCTGCAGCCCTCTCAAGACCAATCATATGTTTGACTGTGACGAGATTCCCAATCTTGGCAATCTATCGCAACCACTAGCTATCTTTTCACGTTTCAGTGATTGAATTACCGTTAATTACACTAATAATGCTAACATATTAAAGTTGTTGCGAGATCTTCACTGAATGAAAACATTTGGTGGGTGGGTGTAAGGGTTAATGGTGTAGTAAACATTTTATTTTACCCATAGCAGACATTTTAAAACAGGCTTTGCAGATCGACCTTTAACGATACTAGAGATACACAGATAAGAACTTGTTTTTCAGTTTTTATCAAAGAATAAACATACCAATGTTCGGAGCTAACATGTTGTTTAAGAAGGAACTGCAGATGCTGGAAAATCGAAGGTACACAAAAATGCTGGAGAAGCTCAGCGGGTGCAGCAGCATCTATGGAGCGAAGGAAATAGGCAACGTTTCGGCCCGAAACGTTGCCTATTTCCTTCGCTCCATAGATGCTGCTGCACCCGCTGGTTTCTCCAGCATTTTTGTGTACCTTCGGAGCTAACATCCTGTGGTGCCTCCATGTCAGACAATGGCACCAAAAAAAAAAAAAAAAAGAAGTTGTACATAAAATGTATTATGAAAATATATATTAGGCACTTTGGTGCCATATGACTGTACTTACTTCTAATAAAATAAAATATTTAAAAAAAAAAAAAAAAAAAAAAGACAATGGCACCTTCTTGTCATAGCAGCTGTTTTGCTCCCTAACACAATGTGCAACTCCTGTTTTAACTCCCTGATACAATTCAATGAATCTTATCATGTCTTTGTAAAAGACAGGCTTCGTTCATGTGAACAGTGGAAATTTACTGGATTAACTTTGAGCTGCTTTAAACTGTATAAATATTGCCTGTACTTCTGTGTATTCCTTGAGAGGGCAGTAGCAGGTGTCTGAGTGTGCCACAGTACTCTCAGGCTTCTGAACCTTCTCCCACCTGCTGTTAAGTAAAAAGCTTTTAACCGAGACTCGTGTTCTTTGAATTATTTTACAGTTTAAGTTTAGTCGACTATCACATTTTGGATATCATTATGGATATCAGTATTTGGAAAGCTTGGGCTATGAAGGTAAAGAGAAGAAATTTGAGATTAGGCTTGGGTATCAGCGCGCTGTGTATATCTTCTTGCACTGAGACACAGAATCAGAAATGTGTGCACTTCCCCAACACTGTCTGCCCCAGAAACCTCGATCTATTTACTACACTCACCAGGTCCGTCCCATTAAACTTCGCTTCAGTTACCCCTCTCTGCATTCTGATCTCCTTGATCTTACCTTCTACACAGCTACATCTCTTCACTAGATAAAAGCTGGCTAGGGTCTGACCTCCGCAGTGGAGCATGGGTGAAGCTCTACAAGCTTCGTACTGGAGTTGGGCGTTTCAATGCCAGCGTGTGGAGATGGGGGCTCCGCCAGAGCCCAGCCTGTGAATGCGGAGCAGAACAACTGACAGCCAACCGTGTAATCTCTGGTTGCCCGCTCTACCACCCACCAAATGGAGCTCAGGGCCTGGCAGACATTGACTCAGAGACAACAACCTGGCTGCTCAACACCCGGCTTGAGATCTAACTATTCCTTTGGTTTATTTATGTTTCTTTCGCAAGAAGACCTTCACTTAATTTTCCATCCTCCAACCCTCCTTCTTCCTGTCCACTTCCCTATTCCCTCTCCTCCCTTTCTCACTCCATCTTTCACATGCTCCACCTCCCCATCACCCTTCTCTCCTCCCACTGCCCTCACCATCTCTCTCCTGCTCACCTCTTTCAGCTTCCTTCCCCTTTCTTTCATCTCCTACATCCATTTACCCATTCCTCCTTCCATTTCTCCTCCACCTTCCCCTATTGTCTCGCCCTCATCCACCCCCTCTGTCACTCCCCACATCCTTCTTCCCCTCAACAACCTCCTGTCATTCCTCTCCCTCTCAATCTAAATGTGCACTTTGTGTAGCAATGTTACAAAATTGTGAGATTTTAAAAATCAAGTCTGCAATTTATCCCATCAGATAAAGCACAAAAATAAGTTTAATTTGACACCTAATTCACTTTCATATCTTCAGTATTAAAAAAGTTATGGCCATTTTCATACTCGGAAATTAGCATCTTGTTCCCTATTGATTTTCCATTGACTTAACACAAAAGCTGTGATCGAGGACAATGAAATGGCCATAACTTTCTTAAAAATTAAGAGAACTGAAAGAAATTTTCAGTTATTATAGATTGAAGCATTCTGAAACAAATATGAAACAATCTTACTTGGATGACTTGAAATTAAAGCATATAATTAGTTAGTTACCCAATTGTAGCTAATTCCAAACTTCAATTACTAGATCTAAACATCTATCCATTTCTTAAGAAAAGATTAACATTTTTAAATAGCCTAAGTGTCCAAATAACATTCACAAAGAATTCACAATAAAACATGAATTTTAAATCACATTTACATTAATTTATAGGCCAAGTGGAAGGAATTTAGTGTTCAATTGCTGTAAATTAATGGCCATTTAAATCAGCTTTCGAGTGGGATCCTGTGGAACTCTGTGGAACGCGCTGGTTTAGAACATTCCCATTGCGGTGAATTTGTACCCCAAATGCCCAGAAAAATACTGCGGGATTTAATGGGGCTACTCGCAACATTAAACTTTGTATAAAGGGATCATAAGAAGCCCTTTTTAATGTAAAAATAAACAACCTACCTTCCGTTGTCCCCTGTATGAGATCCGTCCCATTGTCGGCAGTCGCGGGTTTAGAGGATAATTTTTAACCTACTATAACAATTAAATTAACCATTTAAATTTAAAAATAACTCCAACGAAAGAATCTCCCAGCGATTTTTCGTCAGCAACTAAGTAGGCTGAACAACCTTGATTTGAATAGCCTAGGGAAAATCGCGTTTTAAACCCGCCCCCCTCTCAATGGCGCCCAAATGGCACACACGGGCTTGGACAGATCTGCAGCGACGCTGAAGGTAGGTTTTGCAACATACCTACTTTGTGCCAGGCCTTATCAACTAACATATATGTTAAACAGATCAACTAACATTGTTTGTAAAAGGTAGTTGCTGCTTAAAGGGCCTGTCCCACTTTGGCTATTTTTTAGGCGACTACAGGCGACTAGGCTGTTGCCACATGGTTGCCGGGGTGTCGCCTGTATGGTCGTGAGTAGTCTCCTCAGTCGCCAAAAGAGTCGTAGCGTCTTTCTGGTCGCCGCTGGATTTTCAACACGTTGAAAGATTTTCTGAGACAGTCGGCGACAGTGGGTTTGACGCCAATGAGCGTAGCTTGACTTCCCCAGACGTAGGTGTTGTCATAGTTGCCGCCAGGTTAACGAGAGAAGAGGAGTTATTCTCGTCTTTGCTTTCTATCCAACCAGCCTTTACATTTGGCAGATCATCCTCCATAATTTTCATCGTCTTCAACATGATGCCAACAGCAGACACACCTTCCCCGTTCCTCTCCCCTCCCCTCATCATTCTAAAGGATTTGTTCTCTGCCAAACAATGATTTACTTTTCACCTCCATCAACACTCCTTCTCCTTCTCATGGCACCTTTTTACACAACTATAGCCGATTTAAAAATTGCCCTTTTACCTTTTCTCTTCCCACCATCAAGGCAGCCAAATTCTTTTGTTCTCACCTGAAGCAGCTATTCACTGTCCCTTCCAATATACTGCACTAGTAAGTAATCACGAGAGAGAAACCAAATGCAGATTGGGCGACCACGTTGCAGAACATTTTCTTTCAGTCCGCAAGGTTGAGCCACAGTTTCTAGTTGCTCTCACTTTATCACTAAAGCACTGCCCTCTACTGGAACGGAAAGGGATTCACATGATGCTTCATTCTGCAGCAGTCGACACTAAAGGGCAAGTTGCATTTCAATCATCACATCAAGCCAACATGCGGCTTATGGGAGATAAGGGCTATTCATTTACAAAATGGCTGGTAGCTCAAATGTTGGACTCATGAACACTTGCAGAGTGTACAATGCAAGCCTTATTACCACAAACAATACAGGTTCTTATACTTTTCAATAACAGATTCCAAAACAATGACCCGCAGCCCTCTCAAGACCAATCATATGTTTGACTGTGACAAGATTCCCAATCTTGGCAATCTATCACGACCACTAGCTATCTTTTCACGTTTCAGTGATTAAATTACCGTTAATTACACTAATAATGCTAACATTAAACTAGTTGCGAGATCTTCATTCAATGAAAGCATTTTTGAAAACATCAGTTGAACAAAGGGGACTATGAAGGCATGAGAGAGGAGCTGGCCAAGGTCGACTGGAAAAGGACCGTAGCAGGAATGACAGTGGAACAGCAATGGCAGGAATTTCTGGGCATAATCCAGAAGATGCAGGATCATTTCATTCCAAAGAGGGAGAAAGATTCTAAGGGGGGTAAGAGGCAACCGTGGCTGACAAGGGAAGTGAGGGATGGAATAAAACTAAAAGAAAAGGTGTATAACATAGCAAAGAGTAGCGGGAAGCCAGAGGATTGGGAAACTTTCAAAGGACAACAGAAGGTAACAAAAACGTCAATACGGGTGAAAAGGGTAAGTTGGCCAATAATATAAAGAAGGATAGTAAAAGCTTCTTTAAGTATGTTAAGAGAACGTTAACATACACCAACAATAAAAATGTGGATATCAGATATGTTTGAAACACTACATCTGGAAGAGATGAGATTCCTCTTAGTAGGTGTACGTTTTTGGAACTATTACAAGCATGAGGTGCAATAGTAATCAAAAAATAAATAAATAAATAAATAAATAAATGGTGCCAGGATCTGGCAACAAAAACAACAACAAAAACAGACTTGGTTGGGAGTTCCCTTTCTGCAGAGTTTAATGTTATAATAGAGCGATTGTTTCTCCTCTCTTTTTCCTTCTTTTCTAGGGTCTATTTTCTTTCTTTCTTTACTTCCTTCTCTAACTTCTTTTCTAAGGGGCTTTCTTTTCTCAACACTCTCTTGCACCTTCACGACTCTTGCGCACTTTCCTTACTTTCTTTACTTCTATCTTTTTCATAAAGCTTAAAAAATGAAGCGGTACAAAAAAATGTATTAAGACATATGTGTTGTGTATTATTGTAACTTACCGTACTTCTAATAAATTTTTTTAAAATAAATAAATAAATAAAGTATGTTAAGAGAAAAAGATTAGTAAAGACAAATGTGGGTCCCTTGAAGGCAGAAACAGGTGAAATTATTATGGGGAACAAGGAAATGGCAGAAGAGTTGAACAGGTACTTTGGTTCTGTCTTCACTAAGGAAGACACAAACAATATCCCAGGTGTACTAGAGGACAGAGGATCTAGGGAGACAGAGGAACTGAAATAAATTTGCATTAGGCAAGAAATAGTATTGGGTAGACTGATGGGACTGAAGGCTGATAAATCCCCAGGGCCTGATGGTCTGCATCCCAGGGTACTCAAGGAGGTGGCTCCAGAAATCGTGGACGCATTGGTGATCATTTTCCAATGTTCTACAGATTCAGGATCAGTTCCTGTGGATTGGAGGGTAGCTAATGTTATCCCACTTTTCAAGAAAAGAGCGAGAGAGAAAACGGGGAATTATAGCCCAGTTAGCCTGACATCGGTGGTGGGGAAGATGCTGGAGTCAATTAGTACAGAGGTAATAATGGCGCATTTGAATAGCATTAAAAAGATTGGTCCAAGTCAGCATGGATTTATGAAGGGGAAATCCTGCTTGACTAATCTTCTGAAATTTTTTGAGCATGTGACAAGTAAAATGGATGAAGGAGAGCCAGTGGATGTAGTGTATCTGGACTTTTAGAAAGCCTTTGATAAGGTCCCACACAGGAGATTAGTGGGCAAAATTAGAGTACATGGTATTGGGGGTAGGGTATTGACATGGATAGAGAATTGGTTGGCAGACAGGAAACAAAAAGTAGGGATAAACAGGTCCCTGTCAGAATGGCAGGCAGTGGTGAGTGGAGTGCCGCAAGTCTCGGTGCTGGACCTGCAACTATTGGAATGATGGAATTAAAAGTAACACTAGCAAATTTGCAGATGACACAAAGCTGGGTGGCAGTGTGAACTGCGAAGAGGATGCTAGATGGTTGCAGGGTGACATGGACAGGTTGAATGAGTGGGCAGATGCATGGCAGATGCAGTATCTATCTATCTATCTATCTATCTATCTATCTATCTATCTATCTATCTATCTATCTATCTATCTATCTATCTATCTATCTATCTATCTATCTATCTATCTATCTATCTCTGATTGTGTTATCTTCCAGTTTGCGCGGTCGTTCTATTTGCACACAAACGGTACGTGATAGCGCTACGATTTTTCACCAGATCACTCACCTCTGCTGCTATTGCACCAAGTTTTGTTCCGATCGGTGGTCTAATGTAATAGTTAGCGAGTTTTAAAAATCGCAGATCGATCTACTCCCCTGCCAGTCGGCACCGCGTGGATTGGTCTTTTCTCCTGTCACTCCACGGGATGGTCCGCCCCTTCCTGCGCCATCGCGTCTTTACTGGAGCTGAGGGAGGCTCTCCATGCCTGGCGGAGATCTCCACTGCACACAATTTTCGGAGGGACCGGAAGCGGCCCAACCTGGCCCGGCCCGGCGTGGAGTCGGAGACGGAGATGTCGCCAAACGGAAAACAGAGACTCTAATACTGGCGGACGATAACGTCCAGCGACCCGCTGTGAGTCCACATCGCCCGCTGTGAGTCCTCCAGTCCCTTCCCCTCTGGTCCCCCTCGCTGGCTCTTGCCCCCTTCCCTCATGATACTCCCCCCAAAACCCCCGTATTTTCTCCGAGCTCTCTCCCCACACCCCCCCCCGCCCACACCCCCTCCCCCCGCCTCCACAACCCCGTCTCTCCCACCTCCACCACTACCCCCCACCCACACCCCCTCCCCCCCACCCTCCCAACCTCCACAACCCCTCTCCCCCCCTCCGGCTCCACAACGTTCGCTGCCCCCCCCCGCACAACACACCCCACACATCACTCCCCCACAACCCCTCCCTCCACAACCCCTCCCCCATACCCCTCAACCCACAACCCCTCCCCCCCACAACCCCTCCCCCCCACAACCCCTCCCCCCAAAACCCCGCCCCCACCATCCCTCCCCCCACCACCCCTCCCCCTCACACCCCTCCCCCCCACCACCCCTCCCCCTCACACCCCTCCCTCCACGCCCCTCCCCCCCACACCCTTCCCCCCCACACAAACCCTCCCCCCACACAACCCCTCCCCCACACATCTCCCCACACACCCCTCCCCGCAACTACCCCCCTTGCCCCAACAACCCCCCCACCCACACACCCCTCCCCCCGCACCCCCCCCCGCTCACAGGCCCCCTCCCCCCACAACCCCTCCCCCGCACAAGCCATCCCACCCACAACCCCCCTCCCCCACACACCCCACCCCCACTCACCACCTCCCCCCCACCCACACACAACCCCCTTCCCTCCTCCCACCCCTTCCCCTCCCCTCCCCACCACTTCTCCTCTCCCCTCCCACACATGAAGAGGAGGGGGAGGGAGTGCTGGGGGATGAGGGGAAATGAGCCGCGCCTGCACAGTTAGGGGCTATTGGCGAGTGGTGGAATATTGCGTTGGGGAATGGGTTGCATTGGGGGACCAGGCCTCCCATGTGACTGGGACCCAACAGGTCCCACTTAGTCTACTAATGTAGATAAATGTGAGGTTATCCACTTTGACAGCAAGAACAAGGAGGCAGATTATTATTTTAATGGTGTCAGATTAGGAAAAAGGGAATTGCAAGGAGTCCTGGGTGTCCTTGTACACCAGTCACTGAAAGTAAACATGCAGGTACAGCAGGCAGTGAAGAAAGCTAATGGCATGTGGGCCTTCATAACAAGATGATTTGAGTATAGGAGTAAAGAGGTCCTTCAGTAGTTGTACAGGGCCCTAGTGAGACTACACCTGGAGTATTGTGTGCAGTTTTGGTCTCCAAATTTGAGGAAGGACATTCTTGCTATGGAGGAAGTGCAGTGTAGGTTCACAAGGTTAATTCCCGGGATGGCGGGACTGTCATATCCTGAGAGAATGGAGCAGCTGGGCTGGTATACTCTGGAATTTAGAAGAATTAGAGGGGATCTTATTGAAACATATAAGATTACTAGACTGAGTGGGACCCGTTGGGTCACATGTTCACATGAGAGGGCTTGTCCCCCAACGCAATATTCCACCTCTTCACCAATTCCAATATTGGTGGCCAGTGGTGGGGGGGGGGGGGGGGGGGGGGGCGCTTTCTGGAGCGCTAGTATGGGTGTTGTGGGCTGAAGGGACTGGTTTCCAGAAGGCTAGTATGGACATTGTGGACCAAATGGATTCTTGGGGTGGCAGCTCAGACACTCAAGCCTGCTGTATTGGCAGCTCACTCACGGCTGGTGGGCTAGCAGTTGACTCACGGCCATTCCTTGAAATTCCATTTCAAATTAAATTAAATTAAATTTCTTTATTTATATAGCACATTTTTAGTCAACTTGCATTGACCCCAAAGTGCTTCACATAATTACATTCACACGCACAGGCAAAGATGGGTGAAGTGTCTTGCCCAAGGACACACACAGGCAAAGGTGGGTGAAGTGTCTTGCCCAAGGACACAACGACAGTATGCACTCCAAGCGGGATTCGAACCAGCTACCTTCCGGTTGCCAGGTCCATTTCAAGCAGGGTGCAAGGCCACCAAATTCAAATGCAGTTTCCTACCATTTCAAGCAGGGTGCAAGGCCACCAAATTCAAGTGCAGTTTCCTACCACTTCAAGCAGGGTACAAGGCCACCAAACTCAAGTGCAGTTTCATGCCACTTCAAGCAGGGTGCGAGGCCACCAAACTCAAGTGCAGTTTCATGCCACTTCAAGCAGGGTGCAAGGCCACCAAATTCAAGTGCAGTTTCATGCCACTTCAAGCAGGGTGCAAGGCCACAAACCAACCACCACCAACAACCATTTGCTGTGCTTTATTTCAAACCAACCGCCACCAACTACCATTTGCTGTGCTTTAGTCCCTCCGGAAGGGGCGTGGCCTTCAGGAGAGAGAATCTCAAAAAATTTTAAACACTAATAACTCTTTTATTTTTAATCAATGGGAAAAATCCTCTTGTCCTGCACAGCAGAGGAGGACTCTCAGTAAGATGGCCAAAAATCACAGCCGTAAGTGCCAGCGTTTTTTCTAAAATCAATATACAGAACAACAGGAAGTGGTCAAGATCAGACTTTTAGTAATATAGATTAAGGGTTTGGACACGGCAGGAAATGTTCCCGATGTTGTGAGTGTCCAGAACCAGGGGCCGCAGTTAAGAATAAGGGGTAAGCTAGTTAGAACGAAGATGAACTGTTTAATTTATATCCAAATACAGAAAAATTAATAGCCTATATATATAACATCATTTTGGATAAGGAGAATCCAATAACGGAAGTATATCGTCAAGCATGGGAAAATGAAATGGGATTGGCTATAACAAAAGAAAACTGGGAAGAAAGTCTACAACGAATACACCGGTGTTCATTAAACGCCAGACATATACTGATACAATTTAAAGTATTATATAGGTTACATTATTCGAAAACTAAATTAAATAGTATTTTTCCGAATCTCTCCGCTATTTGTGATAAGTGCAAGAAAGCAGAGGCAAATTTAATACATAGTTTCGTTACATGTCCTAAATTGAATTATTACTGGACAGAAATCTTTAAAGTTATTTCTGAAGTCATCAAAGTTAAATTGGACCCTAACCCAAAGCTAATAATATTTGGAATTCCGGATTTACATCTATCACTTACAGTAAATCAAAGAAATTTCTTTGATTACTGTTTAATAATTGGAAAAAAAAATCATATTGAAATTTTGGAAGGGAACATTATCCCCCACAACCAAAATGTGGGCAACAGAGATGATGGAGACGTTACATCTGGAAAGAATTAGATTTGTCCTATTGGACAAGTATAATTCTTTTGAACAGATATGGTCTCCATATATACAGTATTTAGAGAAGTAGCTGTTCTTGGCAACACAGCTCGACGTGCACCCTGCGGGATTTGGTGAGAATAATTCATTTTTATATTGGAATTACATATATGTCTTTATTGATACTATCACTTGTAGTAGTGTTATTAATAATACATATTGTGGTTACTAAAAATGTTTTTTTTTTTTTTTTTTTTTTTTTTTTTTTTCGTTTCTCTTTTCTTTCTTATATATAATCAAATTATTATTTAATCACTCTCTTAATGATTTATTCTTTCTCTATTCTTTCTCTATCATTATTTCTAAAAAAACAGTAGATAAGTATTACTAGTGTTTTACTTAATGCAAATTGAATTAATTTGATATAAAGTTGTTTGAAGCATTGTAATTGATTACCTTTAATAAAAAAATATATTAAAAAAGAACGAAGATGAGGAAACACTTTTTCACATAGAGAGTTGTGAGTCTGTGGAATTCTCTGCTCTCTGTGGTGGAGGCTGGTTCTCTGGATACTTTCAAGAGAGAGCTAGACAGGGCTCTTAAAGATAGCGGAGTCAGGGGATATGGGGAGAAGGCAGGAATGAGGTACTGATTATAGATGATCAACCATGATCACATTGAACGGCGGTGCTAGCTCGATGGGCCGAATGGCTTGGGGATCAGCGCAGTGTGTATATCTTCTGGCACTGAGACACACCCTGACCACATAGAGTTTTCAGAAACCTAGACCTATTTACTACCCACCAGGTCCTTCCCATTAAACTTATCTTCACTTACCCCTCTCTGCATTCCTATCTCCTCAGCCTAACCTTTGCCTCCTGTTCCCTCCTCCAGCCCTCCTTCTTCTTCTTCATTTCCCCAATTCCCTCTCCTTTCCTACTCCTTTCTCATTCTGTCTTTCACACGCCCTTCACATACCCATCACAAACCTGTACTCCCATTTCCCCCCTTCTCTTCTCTCCTGCTCACTTCACCATCCCTCTTTCTGCTTCCTTCTCCTCTCTTTCATCTTCTGCCTCCTGTCCTCCTCCCTCTTATCCTCAACCTCCCCCACTTGTCCCTCCCTCACTTCTCCTCTGTCACTCTCCACTTCCTTTCTACCTCTCACTCACCATCCCGTCTCTTTACTCTCCCCCTCCATCTAAACTAACCTGTTGTGCTGGGCCTTAGCAACTAGCATGTGCGTAGTATTGTTTTGTACAAAGTTAGTTGTTCTTTAAGTCTTCTACCTCTTTTAGTGCAGTGTCAGGTAATTCATTGCCCTCTGATTTGTATAATTGTTTGCAGTAATTTCCAAAGTCAATCTTGAACAGTAATGAATGATCAGGTTTAATGTAGTTCCTTGGTCTTGGTAATGAATGAATGAAAACTTTATTGTCATTCAGATATACACCTAGACACAGTGCACCTTGAACGAAATTTCGTTGCATTTGACTCTCCAATCAGGTAAATAGTAAAAGTAAAAGTGCTAGGTGCGTCCATAAAAATGCCTCATGTGCATGGTTCTGTAAAATAAATATATATAAAAAGTTTTTAAAAAGTGTCGATATTTAAAAAGTTCTAGCCTCGGTTTTGTTGATTGATCAGTAATCTTATGGCCTGGGGGATGAAGCTGTTGCAGAACCTGGTTGTCCCGCTCTTCATGCTGCGGTACCTCCTCCCAGAGTTAAGCAGTATAAACAGTCCGAATTGTGGGTGTGTGGGGGCTCTGGTAATGCCCTTAGCGCTAATCAGACAGCGCTTGTACCCCATGTCCATGATTGAAGGAAGAGAAGTCCCAATGATTTTTTCCGCTGTCCTCACCACTCTCTGAAGGCACTTCCAGTCCGCAGCTGTACAGCTGCTGCACCACGTAGAGATGCAGCTGGTCATGACCGACTCAATTGTGCTTCTGTAGAAAGTGGCGAGGATGGGAGGGTGGAGGTGTAAACTTCTCAACCTGCGGAGGAAGTACAACCGCTGCTGTGCCCGTTTTGCCAGAGATGTAATGTTTGTGGACCAGTTTAAGGTGTCCGTTATATGCACCCCCAGGAACTTGATCTTTTTCACCTGCTCCACTGCTGAGTTGTTGATGCAAAGTGGAGTGTGACTGGGCTGAATTTTCCTTCTGAAATCGACGACAATCTCCTTGGTTTTGTTCACATTTAGGAGAAGGTTGTTCCTGCTGCACCAGCTCACGAGCTGTTCCACCTCCTCTCTATATGCCTGGTCGTCGTTGTTCAACACTGCATGCCATAGTCAAACAGCAAACCCAGACAGAACTCTGGTGACCAGAATGAGAGAGTAACTGAGTTTAGAAACCCCTACAATTACAGAAGGCTTCAGGTAGAACAGACTGCAGCTTGTGTGAGATATAAACTGATAATGTGAAAGTTTGATAATAATAACAGAATACACCAGAAATACTTAGCAGGGCAGGCAGCATCTGTGCATCAGTTATTGATCTATTGCCATAAAGGTGAGAGGTAATTGTGAGTGCAGAACTTAGTAATCAACATATTGCAGAGAAGGCGAGGATTGTAGACAATAAATAGAATGCATGTGACAGGGTGCAGACTGAGAGAGGGGGAGTGTATGAAGGGAATAGTGGTGATAGAGGCTGGTAAAGATTTATAACATGGAGTAAGTTCTAAGCCTTTGGCTCCCAATGTCCATGCCGGACATGGTGCCAGGATAACCTAATCTCCTCCACCTGTACGTGATCCATACTCAATCATTCCCCGCTAATCCATGTACCTATCTGAAACCCTCTTAAACGCGGCTACTGTATCTGCCTCCTGCACCACCCCAGCAAGATGTTCCAGGCACCGTGTACTAAACAAATTGAACAGCACATCTCCTTTATAATTTGCCCTTCTCACCATAAAGATATGCATTCTATCCTTCAACATGTCCACCCTGGGAAAAAGGACTGACCGTCATATTAACACTTCTCATAATTTTATAAACTTCAATCAGATCTCCCCTCAGCCTCCGAAACTCCAGACAAAGCAATCCTAGTTTGTCCAACTTCTTGTAATAGCTAATACCCAGTAAACCAGACAGCATTCTGGTAAACATCTTCTGCATTCTCTCCAAAGCCGCCACTTCCTTCCTGTGGTGGGGCAACCAGAACTGCACGCTACGTTCCAAATGCAGCTTAACCAGTCGTAAAATGTTGCAACATGACTTCCTGATTCTTATATGCAATGCCCCAAAATATAAAGGCAAGCATAACACACACATCCTTTACCCCTCTATCTGAACTTGTTAATTACAGCATTTTCCTGAAGGTGATACAAGTAGGAGGCAAAAAATAGAGAAAGAAAATAACACGACCATTTCTAAGAGACCATCAGAAGACACAGTTTCTAAGATGTTGGATAATCTGAATAAAGAATGTAGAATACCAGAAATATTCAGCAGGTTGGGCAGCATCCGAGGGTAGTGAAACAGATCCAGCAAGATTGGGAGAATGGAACGGATATCTTGCAAGATAGTGAATAGAAGGAGGATTGAAACCATGGGAGTCCATGGATTTCTAATGGTTATTGGCCACTAGTCAATCCCAAAATGGAGGTAGACATGTCAAGAAAGGAACCGAGATGAACTGCGCGGAAGTGAGAGTGGGCCAATAGTTGCTAGCACAAGCAATTAAACTTTTGAGTTCTTTATGAGATCAGGAAGCATTCAGTGAGAGAAGGAGTGAAACACGGACTGCCCCTCATACCCCACTTGGAGATAAGCATAGCTAGGACTTTTACAAGTGGCAAAAACTTTACTTGAAGATAGTCAATGGAGTTAAAAGAAAAAAATTGTGGAGTTTCAGAACAATTTGGCTAAGTGAAATAGGATGGAGTAGAAATTACCAAGAAAGAAGCAAATGTGTGATGTGAAAAGATTATGAAAATGAATAAGAAGGAACTGCAGATGCTTTAAACCGAAGATAGGCACAAAAAGCTGGAGTAACTCAGCGGGACAGGCAACATCATTGGAGAGAAGAAATGGGTGACATTTCGGGTCAAGACCCTTCTTCAGACTAGTTAGGGATAAGGGAAACGAAAGATATAGACGGTGATGTGGAGTGATAAAGGACAATGAATGAAAGGTATTCAAAAAATTAACGATGACAAAGGAAATAAGCCATTGTTAGCTGTTTCTAAGGTGAAAATGAGAAGCTCATGCGACTTGGGTGGGGGAGGGATAGAGAGAGAAAGAATTCCGGGGCCACCTGAAGAGAGAAATCAATATTCATACCACTGGGCTGTAAGCTGCCCAAGCGAAATATGAGCTGCTGTTCCTCCAATTGGGTTTAGACTCATTCTGACAATGGAGGAGACCGAGGACAGAAAGCTCTGTGTAGGAATGGGAAAGAGAATTAAACTGTTTGGCAACCGGGAGATCAGGCTGGTTCACGTGGGCTGAGCGAAGGTGTTCCGCGAAACGATCGCCCAGTCTGCGTTTGGTCTCGCCGATGTATAAGAGTCCACATCTTGAACAACGTATACAGTAGATGAGGTTGGAGGAGGTGCAAGTGAACCTCTGCCTAACCTGAAAGGACTGTCGGGGCCCCTGGACATAGTCGAGGGAGGAGGTATAGCGACAGGTGTTGCATCTTCTGCAGTTTCAGGGGAAGGAACCTGGGGAGGGGGTGGTTTGGGTGGGAAGGGATGAGTTAACCAGGGAATAGCGGAGGGAACGTTCTCTGCGGAAGGTGGAAAGGGGTGGTGAAGGGAAATGTGGCTAGTGGTGGGATCCCGTTGGAGATGACGGAAATTTCGGAGGATTATATGTTGTGTGCAACGGCTGATAGGGTGGAAGGTAAGGACTAGGTGGTCTCTGCCTTTGTTGCAACTAGGGGGAGGGGAAGCAAGGGCAGAGCTGCGGGGTACCGAGAAGACACGAGTGAGGGCCTCCTCTGAGGAGAGGTGAACCCCATTCCCTAAACAATGAGGACATCTCAGATGTTCTAGTATGGAACACCTCATCTTGGGCACAGATGCGGCGCAGACGGAGGAATTGGGAGTAGGGGATAGAGTCTTTGCAGGAAGCAGGGTGGGACGAAGTGTAGTCGAGATAGTTGTGGGAGTGAGTGGGTTTGTAATAGTCGTCAGTCAATAGTCTATTTTTGTGATGGAGACTGAGATCAAGAAAGGGGAGGGAGGTGTCGGAGATGGCCCAAGTAAATTTTTAGTGCAGGATGAAAATTTATGGTGAAGTTGATGAAGTCTGAGTTCTGCATGGATGCAGGAGGTAGCACCAATGCAGTCATCAATGTAACAGATAGAGTTTGGGGATAGGGCCTGTGTATGCCTGGAACAGGAATTGTGCAAAGTACCCTACAAAGAGGCAGGCATAGCTGGGGCCCATGCTGGTGCTCATAGCTACGCCTTGGACTTTGAGGAAGTGGGAGAACTCAAAGGAGAAGTTGTTGAGGGTGAGGACCAGCTCTGCTAGGCGGAGTAGTGTTAGTGGAGGGAAATTGGATGGTTCTGTGGTCGAGGAAGAAATGGAGGGCTTCAAGGCCTTCCTGGTGGGGGTTGGAGGTGCAGAGTGACGGAGCGTCCATAGAAAAGATGAGGAAGTGGAGGCTCGGAAAGCGAAATTCATTAAAGAGACGAGGGGCATAGGTCGGGAGAGATTGGACCGGGGGGGGGGGGGGGGGGGGGGGGGGGGGGATAGGCTGGAGTTGAGGTACGTGGAAATCATTTCTGTGGGACAGGAGCAGGTTTGCACAATCAAATTGGAAACCAAAGCTACAGAGGACATCTGAGTTACCAAGATCTAAGAGACTGGGGGTGACAGGAGAAACGAGAAGTAAACGAGAAGTAGACAAAACGGGCTGAAACAATGGGTCTCGCAGTTTAGTCCCACTTGTCGGTCTTGACAAGGAGGTGGAAGTGGGGGACTGTGAGGTTGATGACTGTGGAGAGTAGATCTCTGGAGCAGACATTTACTCTTCGCATCAGTCTGAAGAAGGGTCTCGACCCGAAACATCACCTATTCCTTCTCTCCATAGATGATACCTCACCCGCTGAGTTTCTCCGGAATTTTTGTCTACCTTAAATCTCTGGAGCAAATCAGTTTAGTTATTTTGATTTTGATTTTATTAGGGACAGTGCATATTAATAAAACATTTGCATGTAATATGCAAGATTGTAGCCAGTGGCTAATTTCCATCTTTAGTCCCACACAAAAATAAACACATCCCAAACAAGGTAAAAAAACAGAAGACAAAAACAAAAACAAAACAAACAATATGGTTTAGCCTGCAGTCATAACATAGAATAAATAACAAATACTCAACACAGTTTAAAGTCCCAAAGTCATTGTCTCTTCCCTCCTTGCTTTCCCTCTGCGCTGAGGCAATCCAAGCCTCCGACGTTATGACCCCGCCGGGTGATGGTAGGTAAGTCCCGCAGGCCGAATCCGAGCTCCGCAAACGGGCCGGTTCAAACTCCGCGGCCCGGGGCGGTCGAAGCTGCCGAAGCTGCCGTCCTCCAGTCCAGCGGACGCAGCTGTAGTTGCGGGAGCTCCGGAAAACAGAACTCGAGCTCCCGATGATGTCGTCCACTGGCCCACTGGCCGAGCCTCCGAGGCTCCAAAGTCGGGTCGGAAGCCGTGCCGCACCGCAACCACAGCCCCGAAGTCGGCCAGGCTCGCGTTGGTAAGTCCTGGCTCTGCTCCACAGCCTCCACAGCCTCGAGGTCGGTCGCAGTTGGAGGCCGGCAGCTCCGCGATAGGCCTCAGAGCAGACGGACACGGAGACGGGGGATACGGCAGGAAAAGTCGCATCCCCCTGAAGGAAGAGCCAAAAAACACACCACACCCACCCCCCCACACACACACAGTTAAATAAACCGAAACAAATCGCAAAAACAGGACAAAAGAAAACAAAAAACAGAAAAGACAAACGGACTGCAGGCGAGCCGCAGCTGCAAGGCAGCGCAGCCACTCCCACTTTGAGAGACATTGGTGCTTAGGTTATGGTTCAGAAGGTTGGCAATAAATTGGTGCCAGATAGTTGAAGGCAGAGATCAGTGTGTCCTTCACTGTAATCTGCATTTGGCATCGCTCGTATAGAGTGGAAACATTCATCTCTCTCAACCAGAACTTAATGATAATCAGAGAAAGATCTGGATAAAGAGCTGGAATTCATTATAATGGGGACAGCTGTACAGCTGTAGCTAGCTGCCCGCCATCTTAACCATTGCCATACTGCATCTTCCACAGTAGCAGATTTAACAGCTGCCCTTTTACCTTTTCCCTTCCGACCATCAAGGTAACCAAAATACTGCATTGTAGTATGCGTTTTTGAGAGAGAAACCAAATGCAGATGGGCCGATACTTTTGTAGAACGTTGCCGTTCTGTCCACAAGATTGACCGTGAGCCTCCATTTGCTGATCATTTTAATCTCCATCTCACGCCCAGCCTGAACGCTCACATTGTCCTCACAAAGGCTGACTTAAACCCATGGAGCAACATCTCCTACTCCACTGCTGCGTGGGACTGACAGATCCTACAGTTTGTATTTACTGTTGAAAATTAAGAATGAAAGGTCATTGACCTGAAAAGTAGACATTATTCATTAAACACATTTGTTGCGTAGGTGTGGGATATTTCCAGACCACAAGCTAAGGGATTGATTTGTCTGTGGGTTTAGTTTTAGTTCAGCTTAGAGATACGGCGCAGAAACAGACCCTTCGGCCCACTGAGTCCACACCGATTAATGATCCCCGCACATTAACACACACTAGGGACAAGTTTACATTTATATCATGCCAAGTAACCTACAAACCTGTACACCTTTGGAGTGTGGGAGGAAACCGAAGATCTTGGGGAAAACCCACGCGGTCATGGGGAGAACGTGCAAACTCCGTACAGACAGCACCAACAGTTAAGATTAAACCTGGGTCTCTGGCCTTGTAAGGCGGCAACTCAACCACTGTGCGTCTTTAAGTAGATAGGCCATATTCGATAGGGTACGTGAGACTGCTATCACCATAGTAATGGTGAGGAATTCAAAAGCAGTGCCATTCAGGGCTGGATGCTGTGTGCAAGATGACAGATGAACTAATAGTGAAACATGCTCAGGGCACTTGGATGTGAAAGGTAGTAAACCCTGCTCTTGTACCAGAGATAAGACCTGGTTGAAGGTGTAAATCTGATAATATAATTGTGTTTTACTGTTTCTTAATACTAAAGATTATCAAGGACCACCTCCGGCACGCAGGCCGAGCCCCAAAAGAACCGGAAACCCGTGCCAGAGACAGGACTGGCTGACGTACAACGCGGTCAGCAGTTTCGAAATTGCCGAAGCCAGAGACAGGAGGAAGGCTGCAGCCCTAAATCCCCCCACAGCGGCCCTCATGTGCTTCCCACTGCCACTGCTCCCGTGTGTGTGGCTCACGCATCAGACTCGTGATCCACATTCCATCCCACATAACATGAGGCTGCACAACCATGCTATCGTGGTCTACAACGGGCCATCACCAATATTAAAGGAGAATGTTATTGTGCTCTTTTACAAAAAAATGCTGTGTGCAATTGTTGCTATAAAATTAAATTAATGTCAGGTGGTTTAACTGGTGCTGGGCTTCAAACATTGTTAGTAGAATCTTCCCGAGTGGCAATGGAGAATCCATTGTATCTGTCACATTCTGTGAAGCCACTGGACTGAGTATGGGTTTATTCAACACTTCTCACTAGAGTCAATACTTCACATTACAGCTAAACAGAGAACCCAGCATCCATTCAATAGAAACCTGCTACTCAGGAAAGTACCATTTAATCCTCAGTGTACTGGCCCTCCGCCAATTTTCAATCAATGCCTGTATGTTTTAGTTTTGCAAACGAACCTTGAGAGTCAAGCGTGTTTTATTGTCGTATGTGCCAAAGTGAAACAGTGCAATTCTTATTTGCAGCAGCACAACACATATATAAACATAGTATTCAATAAACACCATAATAAATAACTAAAAGTTCAATTAAAAAAAACAATATAGTGCAAAAACAAAGCCCGAAGTCCCTAGTGCACCCAAGGCAGTTTGTAGTTAGTTTGTCGCAGTTCATCGTGTGCAATAGCCTGATGTTTGTTGGGAAGAAGCTGCTCCTGAACCTGGATGTTACAGTTTTCAGGCACCTATACCTACTTCCTTGGTAGAAGTGAAATGAGAGCGTGGTCAGGGTAGTATGGGTCTCTGATGATGCTGCCTTCCTTTTTGAAGCAGTGTATCCTATAGATCCCTTCGATGGTGAGGCCGTTAGTACCTGTGATGGACCGGGCAGTGTTCAGCACATTTTGTAATCCCCTTCATTTTTGGGAGTTTGAGTTGCTCAACTAGGCCGTGATGTAACCAGTCAATATTCTCTTTCCTACACGGTTCAACAGAGTACACACCACATTTCACAAATCTTCAGAGGCATGATGGACCTTCTTTGTGATTACATCAAAGTGCTGGGTCCAAGACAGCTCTTCAGAGATATGCACGCCCAGGAACTTGATGTTGTTAACTCTTAAAGGGTTTCTAAAAATTTAAAACACCACATTCACTGGTTCCCTCTCCCTCTCTTTTCAGACGGTGGGGTTACATTTGACGCTGTCCGATTTGCTCTTCTATAAACTATACAATTTTAAAAGATAACAACCAATAGAAACATAGAAAATAGGTGCAGGAGTAGGCCATTCGGCCCTTCGAGCCTGCACCGCCATTCAATATAATCATGGCTGATGATCCAACTCAGTATCCTGTACCTGCCTTCTCTCCATACCCCCTGATCCCTTTAGCCACAAGGGCCACATCTAACTCCCTCTTAAATATAGCCAATGAACTCGCCTCAACTACATTCTGTGGCAGAGAATTCCAGAAATTCACCACTTTCTGTGTAAAAAATGTTTTTCTCATCTCAGTCCTAAAAGATTTCCCCTTTATCTTTAAACTGTGACCCCTTGTTCTGGACTTCCCCAACATCGGGAACAATCTTCCTGCATCTAGCCTGTCCAACCCCTTAAGAATTTTGAAAATTTCTATAAGATCCCCCCTCAGTCTTCTAAATTCTAGCGGGTACAAGCCGAGTCTATCCAGTCTTTCTTCATATGAAAGTCCTGACATCCCAGGAATCAGTCTGGTGAACCTTCTCTGTACTCCCTCTATGGCAAGAATGTCCTTCCTCAGATTAGGAGACCAAAACTGTACACAATACTCCAGGTGTGGTCTCACCAAGACCCTGCACAACTGCAATAGATCCACTATTTCCACTGCTACCTCTTTAAATACTCTGTCACTAAAAGTATCCTGTTCCTTCGATACTGGGTTTTCTTCTTGAAGAATTTAGGTTTTGATTTTAAGACAAAATAAGTTGAACTTTAGATTCAACTTGGCAGGAAACATTCGGATCACTTGAGGAAATTTTAGCAGATGCTAAAATTTGGAGATGGGAAAAATTGAAGGTGGCTTCCATTACTTGGCCAATGTTTCAGCATCTAGATTTGTAGATTTTCCATTCGGGACCATGAAAAAGACGCACCTACAGCACAAAGAGGAACTGCAGATCCAGGTTAAAACCAAAGATATGGACACAAAGAACTGGAGTAACTCAGCGAGTCAGACAACATCTTTGGAGAAAGGGAATAGGTGGTGTCACCTATCCCTTTTCTCCAGATGCCGTTTGACTCGCTGAGTTACTCCAGCTTTTTGTGTCTATATTCAGTTTGCACCCACATAGCATGTTTCATGACCTTGGACTGTCCTAATAAAGTTGAAATACTATTAGGCAGGTAGCAGGTAACTTGCACACTACAAACACAACAGTATGATAATCCATTGTGGTAATGTTGACTGAAGACTAACCTGCGGACAGGAAAACAGAAATGACTCATCTGCTTGAATTTGAAAGCTTTACCATACAATCATCTGAATGTCATCCAAAAGCATTAACATGCCCTCATCCGAAAGAGAAAGAGCCTTAAACTCATCCAAAAGACAGTTCAGCATTCCATCCATCTATAACAAAGTGTTCATAAACATATACTTTGGTGTTCAAATCTGAGCTGGGCTTGAACCCATCTGGCTCATGCTACCCTCCAAGGTGCAATACAAGGTGTGCAGCACAGTTGTAGAGTTCAGATCGAAATGTAATAAAGCTTTAAATACATTAAAAAGGTTTTTTAAAAGTGGAGCTCCTTACAGAGTGCTAAAGGCATTAAGTACATACGTGTGAGCACTCAAGTTTGATTTCTAACACAATGAAATATATTGTATATATAAAATCTATACAGCAATACTCCCCCCCCCACCACCGGGTTATGGAGAGGTTACGTTCCTACAAAAACTGCTGTATCACGAATTTCTGTAATGCAAAACTTATTTTCCTCTTGATTTCCATGTTATCATGGAGATATGGTCCTAAATGATGGCCTACTCTCATATTTTGACATTTTATCAGGAATGATAAAATGACCCACTGCTTTAAATTAATAGCCAAGGTTAAAATTGGGCTTCGATAGACACAAAAAACTGGAGTAACTCAGCGTGACAGGCAGCATCTCCGGAGAGAAGGAATGGGTGACATTTTGGGTCAAGACCCTTCTTCAGACTGGTTAAGGATAAGGGAAACTAGAGATATAGATGATGATTTAAAGAGATAAAGAACAATGAATGAAAGATATTCAAAAAATTAACGATAAAGGAAATAGGCCATTAGCTGTTTGTTGGGTAAAAACGAGAAGCTGGTGCGACTTGGGTGGGGGAGAGATAGAGAGAGAGGGAATGCCAGGGTTACTTGAAGTTAGAGAAATCAAGATTCATTCCACTGGGCTGTAAGCTTCCCAAGCGAAATATGAGACGCTGTTCCTTCAATGTGCATTTAGCCTCACTGTGACAATGGAGGAGACCGAGGACAGAAAGATCTATGTGGGAATGGGAAGGAGAATTAAAGTGTTTAACAACCGGGAGATCAGGTAGGTTCAGGCGGGCTGAGCGAAGGTGTTCAGTGAAACGATCGCCCAGTCTACGTTTGGTCTCGCCGATGTACAAGAGTCCACATCTTGAACAACAGATACAGTAGATGAGGTTGGAGGAGGTGCAAGACAGTGAACTTCTGCCTAGCCTGAAAGGACTGTCGGGGTCCCTGGACAGAGTCGAGGGAGGAGGCATAGCGACAGGTGTTGCATCTTCTGCTGTTGCAGGGGGGAGGTTCCTGGGGAGGGGGTGGCTTGGGTGGGAAGGGATGAGTTGACCAGGGAGTTGCGGAGGGAACGGTCTCTACGAAAGGCAGAAAGGGGTGGAGATAGAAAAATGTGGCTAGTGGTGGGATCAATTAGGCTTGGTGGGTGGGTAAGGCTCTTGTAAAAGAAACAACATTTTGTCACCTTTCAGTCACTCAGTGCTGCTGGAGATTAAGATTTAAATACAATGTCCCTGCATCGATTGGCTTGGCAGTGACAGTTGTGTCTCTTCTTTACCACTCCCTGAGGGTCTGAGTATTGTCTGAGGATGGATGAGCAGGCATCTCAGAGCACAGCTCCCTTCATCTGCAGGTATGTTCTCTGATGCTCTAGGCTCAGGGATTATAAAAGGGTGAGGAAATGGGGACATTAGGGTTCATGGGAGAAGGATGGTTGAGAGGGGTTGGTGGGGGGGAGGGAGGAATGGGTTAAAACACAGTGAGTTAGTGGAAATGGAGTAAATACCAAGGAGTTACTTTAAACTGGTCGCAGCTACTGCAGCTACGTGCAATGCATCGGTTGGGAGAAAATGACTCACAGATAAGTAGCACAGCAGTGACAGACTCTGAGACATCTGTCCACACCTCCTCAGACAGAAGAGGGCATGACAAAAGGGCCTCAGCTGATGGACAAACCCAATCATATTGCCTTCAAATGCAAATCATATTACCCCACAGTATTGAGCGACTAAAGAGAAAAAACAACAGACTTTATTATTTCTATCACGTTTTGTGTTTATCTATTTGCCCCCACAAATTCATCAAAAGTGATTTTTATTCCTTATCTCAAATTTTTGGATAGTCATTTGCCAATCCTATGAAGGTGAACCTCCATAATTCGACGGGCTATGGTGCAGGAGTGATGGGGTACCTGCATATGCTTACCAAATCAGAATCAGAATCACACTTTATTCGCCAAGTATGTTTGCACATATGAGGAATTTCATTGGCCAGGTCAGTCATACAATTAAAAGCAACAGATCACTCAAAAAAACACATTTTAACATGAACATCCACCACAGTGACTCCTACACATTCCTCACTGTGATGGAAGGCGAAATAAAGTTCAAGTCTCTTCCTTTTGTTCTTCCTCGGTCGTGGGCCTCGAGCCCCCGTTGACGGGATGATCTTGACTCCCGTAGCCGGCGGCGGTCTCGCGGCATGCGGTCCTTCCCCCGGCGGGGATGGTCGAACCCGCGCGGGTGATGCTCACGTCGGGCTGTCGAACTTGGGGTGGGAGTTCCGATGTCTCTCACCCTGCAGCTGTGTAAGTCGCGGTGGAACGATCCAGGCAAGGACTCACTCAGGGTTCGGCCGCGGTCTATTCACTCGCTCCATGTGCTGCTGACGGAGTCTCCAGCAATTTGTGTACTCGTAAGTCGGCCCCGATAGGGTCACCGTCGAGGAGCTTCCCCATCGATGGTGGCCGCAGGCCCGAAGAATGTGATCACGAACACATCCGGGAAGGTAAGAACTTGAAAAAAGTTTCCCCCGATCCCCTCCCCCCACATAAAACAAACCAAAGAACATTAAAACAAACTTTTAACAAACTAAAAAATAACAAAAAGAAAGAAAATACGAAACGACTGCCGGCAGGGCAGCCATCTCCCCGGTGCCCCTGGTGGTGTGTTAGACAATAACTGTGCACACCTTTAACTGATTCAGCAGTCAAAGACACAGAGAGGCACACCGACTGAAACCTGAAAATGTTGCAAATACATTTGCAAATGGTTATCACAAGACATTAAGTTTTCCAAAATTATACGTACAGTGCCCTCCATAATGTTTGGGACAAAGTCCCATCATTTATTTATTTGCCTCTGTACTCCACAATTTGAGATTCGTAATAGAAAAAAAATCACATATGGTTAAAGTGCACATTGTCAGGTTTTATTAAAGGCCATTTTTATACATTTTGGTTTCACCATGTAGAAATTACAGCTGTGTTTATACATAGTCCCCACATTTCAGGGCACCATCATGCTTGGGACACATGGCTTCACAGGTGTTTGTAATTGTTCAGGTGTGTTTAATTGCCTCCTTAATGCAGGTATAAGAGAGCTCTCAGCACCTAGTCTTTCCTCCAGTTTTTCCATCACTTTGGAAACTTTCATTGCTGTTTATCAACATGAGGACCAAAGTTGTGCCACTGAAAGTCAAAGAAACCATTATGAAACTGAGAAACAAGAATAAAACTGTTAGAGACATCAGCTAAACCTTAGGCTTACCAAAATCAACTGTTTGGAACATCATCAAGAAGAGAGCACTGGTGAGCTTACTAATCGCAAAGGGACTGGCAGGCCAAGGAAGATCTCCACAGCTGATGACAGAAGAATTCTCTCTATAATAAAGAAAAATCCCCAAACACCTGTCTGACAGATCTGAAACACTCTTCAGGAGTCAGGTGTGGATTTGCCAATAACCACTGTCTGCAGAACACTTCATGAACAGAAATACAGAGGCTACACTGCAAGATGCAAACCACTGGTTAGCTGCAATAATAGATGGTCAGGTTATAATTTGCCAAAAAGTACTTAAAAAAGCAACCACAGTTCTGGAAAATGGTCGTGTGGACAGATGAGACGAAGATTAACATATCAGAGTGATGGCAAGAGAAAAGTATGGAGGAGAGAAGGAACTGTCCAAGATCCAAAGAATACCACCTCAACTGTGAAACACGGTGGTGGGGGTGTTATGACCTGGGCATGTATGGCTGCTGAAGGTACTGGCTCACATCTTCATTGATGATACTGCTGATGGTAGTAGCATAATGAATTCTGGTGTATAGACACATCCTATCTGCTCGTTCAAACAAATGCCTCAAAACTCATTGGCCGGCGGTTCATTCTACAGCAAGACAATGATCCCAAACATACTGCTAAAGCAACAAAGGAGTTTTTCAAAGCTCAAATATGGTCAATTCGTGAGTGGCCGTGTCAATCACCCGATCTGAACCCAATTGAACATGCCTTTTATATGCTGAAGAGAAAACTGAAGGGGACTAGCCCCCAAAACAAGCATAAGCTAAAGATGGCTGCAATATAGGCCTGGCAGAGCATCACCAGCGAAGACACCCAGCAACTGGCGATGGCCATGAATCGCAGACTTCAAGCAGTCATTGCATGCAAAGGATATGCAACAAAAAACTAAACATGACTACTTTCATTTACATGACATTGCTGTGTCCCAAACATTATGATGCCCTGAAATGGAGGGGACTATGTATAAACACTGCTGTAATTTCTACATGGTGAAACCAAAATATATAAAAATTGCCTTTATTAAACTCTGACAACGTGCACTTTAACCACGTGATTTTTTCTATTACAAATCTCAAATTGTGGAGTACAGAGGCAAATAAATAAATGATGGGTCTGTGTCCCAAATATTATGGAGGGCACTGTATAAATTACTGGTTGAACAGTAATAAATACTTTATTTGAAGTTTGGTTCTAGAAGGTAATGCATTCAATCCTCTCAGCAATACACCATATTTTGTTCTGGGCCTATTGCCTCATGAGCCTTCATCTTGGTTAAATCATTTACGTTTGCTTTGCAAAACAGAAAATGCTGGAAATATTCAGCTGGTCAGGCAGCATCTGTGAATAGAGAAATTATTTTCTATACATTGATTATTTTCAGCATGTTTAATTTAGTTTAGAGAGTGTAAACAGGCCTTTTTGCGCCGACCAGCGAGCACGTTACACTAGCACACACCAGGGACTATTTACAATTTTTACCAAAGCCAATTAACCTACAAACAATACAATACTTGTACGTCTTTGAGTGTGGGAGGAAACCGGAGCACCCGGGGAAAACCCACAGTCACCGGGAGGACATACCAACTCCGTACAGACAGCACCCGTGGTCAGGATAGAACTCGGGTCTCTGGCACTGTAGGGTACCAACTCGACCGCTGCACCACCCCAAATGTTCTGATTTTATTTCAGATTTCCTGCATTCACAGTATTTTGCTCTATAACTATAGTGTTGTGTTAACAACTCTGAGATATTAAAATATTTCCCTCTAATGTTTGGATTGATACAACGAAAATAGTAAGATTAAACGAGAACTTACAAGTTTGAAGTTTGATCTGTATTTTATGAGGAGTTACGATGAGGGATTACGTGAAGAAGCCCGCCAGGACGCATGCGTGTCATTCTTCAAAGCAGCGGTGTGAAATCACAGATAACTGTAATGACTAAACATAGTAAGATTAGAGAAGAGATACCAGTTAAGTATATGATCAAGGGTGGGAGCGGAGGGCATGTAATCCCTCATCGTAACTCCTCATAATATACAGATCAAACTTCCAACTGGTAAGTTCTCGTTTAATCTTACTATTTTACTTCGGAGTCACGTGAGTGACTACGTGAAGATTTTAAAGCTCTGTGATTTCATGCCGTGGAAACGAGCCCATGCATCACGTCTGCCTTGATGACTGTAGGAGGAAGTGTGTTAACATAATTTGGACATGAATTCGTCATTGAAATCATAAAATTTGTTAACACAAAATTATAACCCCTTTTTATGGGTTTAAATTAATTTACAGAACTTAAAATTGTTTCTGCAAACGTTCCAGGTTTCATTACTGGTTTGTTGAAAAATAATTGGAATGTTTTTTCCCCAGACCATCCTGCTGCCTTGAGGATTTGGTCCATTGGTACATCCAACTGTATCGCTGCCGATGTAGCTGCAGCCCTGGTAGAATGAGATTTAAAAATATTAGTATCCACCCCAGCCTGTGTTAGCACCTGTTTCAGCCATCTTGAGATGGTCTGGACCGTCACTCTTTTGTGTGGTTGCTTGTGGCTGACCAAAAGTGCCTTCTCATTGCCTCTTAGGATTTTCGTTGTCTCCATGTATAACGACAGATGTCTTACTATACAGAGACGGTCATCTGTTGGGTATGACCTAAATTGTATATTGAGGCCTGCTGATCCATGTCTGTTCTGCTTTACTAACTCATAGATATGAAACGTAACATTTTCTGTTGAGGAAGTCATGTTGTCCAGTCTTAGTTTATGCAGTGACTGTGCCCTCTGTGCCGTGACCAATGCCATTAGCATGACTGTTTTTAATGTCAGTCTGTGTAGGGACAGAGCTGTTGCTGGAGACCAATTCCTGAGCATCTTCAGGACAATACTTACATCCCATATTTGGGAGTACCTGGTTCTTGGGGGATTAGCATTAAAAATTCCCCTCATACGTTTTGTTACCAGTGGGTGAGTCCCAACAGAGTAACGCTCTGTCCCCTGCCATAGGTAAGTCGATAGGGCACTTCTGGCGCAGTTGATGGCACTGTAACTGAGCCCCTCATCATAGTGGAGGCCTGCCAGATATTCCAGAACAGACGGGATGTTCATGTCTCTGTAGGTGATGTTGTTTTTATGGCAGTACATCTCCCACTTCCTGATATAGACCAGATACTGTTTTTTGGTTGACTGTCTTTGGGCCGCCGAGATCATGTTCACTGTTCGGTCCGTCAGTCCCAGTTGTAGTAGAGGTGTTTTTAAAACTCTACAAATTAATAAGTTCAAATGTTTATGGCATGGGTGGCTATCCCTTGTTACGGGATGTAGCAATAAATCTGGTCTATGTGGGATGGTGATACATGGTTCTAATACCATGTTTAATACCACTGGGAACCATGGTTGAGTAGGCCAATCGGGTACTACCAAAATACCAGACGCAGAGTCTTGTTGTATTTTCCTTAATACCCGACTGATGAGGCAGAAAGGAGGGAATGCGTAAATAAACAATTTCCCCCCAATGCAGCGAAAATGCATCTGTCACCGCTGCCCCAGGGTCTGGTTCCCATGAAACATAATTTGATAACTGGTGGTTAAGTCTGGATGCGAATAGATCGATATCTGGTGTTCCATATTTTGCTGTAATATCAGCAAATACTTTTTATTCAACATCCATTCGGTGTTTTCATTAAATTTGCGTGACCTGGTGTCTGCCACTAAATTTAGTCTTCCTGGTAGGTAAGTGGCTGATATCCAAATATCTCTCTGGATACACCATTGCCAAATTGTATTAGCCAGATTGTAACATGATGTCGATTTGTTTCCACCCATGTGGTTAATGTATGCTACCACGGTGGTATTGTCTATCTGTAGTCTAACATGCTGATGACATGACCCAGTACAATATGACTTTAGGCCATGGAATGCACCCAACATTTCCAGGTAGTTTATGCCCAGTGTGAGTAATAATGATGCCTCCTGAGCAGTCCATCTACCTCCACAGCTGGTGATGGTATTGGTGGCTCCCCACCCAAGTGCACTGGCATCAGTTGTAGTACCATGGAAGGGTTACTGACAATGATTGGATTGGAACAAAGCCAGATCTATCCACCATTTTAGTTCCATTTTAGCTTTGATTGGTAGTTTCATAGGTCTGTCAAAGTGACCTGCATTAATTTTGAGTGCTTGTATTTTTGCTCTCTGTAAGTTTTGGTAATGTAGAGGTCCAAATTGTGTGGCTGGAAAGGCAGCCACCATTTTGCCAATTACTTTTGCTACCAATCTGATGGATGGTTTGCTGATGTCAGTGAGGTTATTGCAAGCCTCTATTAAATCTCTAGCCTTTCCCTTAGGCAGAGTCACCGACATGTGAACTGAGTCAATGGTGAACCCCAAATAGTCCATAGTAGTGGAAGGCGTTAGTTTAGATTTAACTGGATGGATAATAAATCCCAGTTTTTCAAATAACTGTTTTGTGGCTGTTAGTTTGTTTGGCCAATTCCAAAGTTTTGCCCACAATGAGTATGTTATCTAAATATGCCATGACCATGTGTTTACGTTTCCATAGAAACGCTAGGGCTGGTTTCAAAATGTTTGTGAACAGCCTGGGGGCTGATGATAGCCCATTTGGCAGTG
Source organism: Amblyraja radiata (assembly GCF_010909765.2). Classification (NCBI taxonomy): domain Eukaryota; kingdom Metazoa; phylum Chordata; class Chondrichthyes; order Rajiformes; family Rajidae; genus Amblyraja; species Amblyraja radiata. The sequence goes on along the minus strand of NC_045972.1, from coordinate 9,284,895 downwards.
CTTTATACTGCCAGGGTTGTCCCATCCAGTTGAATTTTTAGTAACATCTGTGGTCACCTCGTATAGGCACTGAATAGTAAGCATCTTTTAAATCGATGCTGGCCATGAAGTAACCTTTGGAAATTAATTGTTTAGCAGTAACAAAGGTTTCCATTTTGAAGTGAATATATTGTACAAATGTATTCAATTTTGTCAGATCTATGATGATGCGACAACCACCATCTTTTTTGTTTTTGGTAAATATATTGGACACGAATTCTAATGGTTCGTGTTGAGTTTTCTCAATTACACCTTTTACGTAAAGCCACTCCAGTTCAGCTTGCGCTTTTGATTTTTCTTTATCAGAAAGCACGAACATTCGGTTCAGTATATGTTGAACTGGAGGGCTGTACTTGTGTATAAACTCTATTGTATATCCCTGGATACTGCTTAAGATGTAAGTATCGGTTGTTAACATGCTCCATGCATTCAGAAAATAGTGTAATCTCCCCCCAACCTCAATGCTCCCTGTATTTTGTAGGGAACCAGACCCACCTACCTCCATAGTTACCAGTGGCAGGTTTACTTATTTTTTGTAGGTTCTTCGCTGCTGTTGTTGCGCTGGTGTCTGGATTTTCGGTTTGGTTGGCGTTGGAGGTCCCCGCATCTTCCAAGAAGGCCGGCCTGGGCCATGGCCTAAAAAGACTCATGTTTTGAGTACCGGCCCTTCGAGCTTTCACCAGTTCTGCTGGTGGGTGCGTAGGGGTGCTGTCTTTGGCTGTAGTGGGTTTTTGTTGGAGTCCCTTTTATTAGTCCCAGGGTTTTTGCTTCCTCCCTGCACCCCTTGCACACTTGTCTTTCCTTCTGCGGACCCCTCTTCCAGGTCAGCCCAGAACTGACCCGCAGTGTTCCCCTCTGATGAGGTAGAAGCACTGTGCAGCCCTTCAAGAGGTACTGCTGTGGGTTTATCATAGGGCCCACAGTGACCCGACTCCATCTCCCGGAGTCTGTCACGTTGGAGCAAATGCTCCACACACCGCTCCATCCGGCTCCAGCGCTCTCGGTCGCTGGCCGCCCGCGGTTGTTCAAAGTCGGACTCCTCTGAGTCCACGACCTTGTTTGTTTTGTGTCTAGCCTTACCGCCCGGCCGCGTGGATCTGGCCGGTGCGGAGGCGACATCGAGCACAGCTGATCCAGCTATCGGTGATCCGAGTACCGCTGGCTGCTGCTGGCTGCCCGCTGCTCCGCGGTCCTCCCTCACCAGCTTTGTCGCAGCCAGTTGGTTTCTCCACCTGTAATCAGCATGGGAAAACACAAAAAGACCGCAGCTCTTACCTGCAGGTCCTGGTTTAAATTGTCGCTACGGGGGAACGTCGTTCCACCCCGCCTCCTCCGTTTTCGACTTGTCAAAAGTCGACGGCCCCATTCTGAATAGTCTCCCGCCCGGCCGTGGTGTTCTGGCTGGCGCGGGACAAAAAGTCGGCACAGCTGATCCCTTACGGGGCTTGTGCCTTCAGCTGCTGCTGGCTCCCGCAACTTCGCGGTCCTCCTCAGCCAGCTTTACTCGCAGCACTTGTGGACACTATTTTGTCCAGCTTCCCCCCCTGTGTAAAAACAGCGCGGGGACAAAAACTACCGCAGAGTAAATCACTTACCTGCAGGTCGCGGTTTCAAACTTACCGCTGCGGGGCAACGTTCCACCCCGCCTGTCGTTTCGCAAGCGTGAAAGCGATATGACACGCATGCGTCCTGGCGGGCTTCTTCACGTAGTCACTCATGTGACTCCGAAGTAAAATTTCAGATGTCCTGTCATATATTCCTCTCTCAAGCAATATTACTTTAAACAATTTAAATTGCAAAGGCGATTTATTTTTGCATATTGATAAACAACAATGAAGGCTGCACTCGAAGTATGAGAGCAAAGGAAATTGTTAACACAGGAAACTGTGAATGGGGAATACCAAGAAATGGGAACCCCCCCCCACAAAATTTTTGATGTGGTTAAACAAAATTTGCCTTTTTTTGCCTGCACCCACTTAGTCAACATCAGTTTCATTTCCTTCCAAAAGATGCAAATTGTTGTACTTTTACGATGCCTGTTTGACAATATTTATTTCTGCGGTTAGGTACAGAGAAATGCAACGTTGTTTTTGAATGATTGGCACATACACAGTTGTTTTGAATGAAACAACCAGTTGGATTCACTACTTTTGCATGACAATAGATAATATGAATGTAATAACTATTTATTAGAGGTTTTTTTAAGTTATTAGTAATTTCACTAACTTTTTGTTGAATGATTCAAACCTAAATGCCATGAAATAAGACATTTAATGTGAGATTATCGATCTTTGGTCTAATTAAGTCACTCTTGCTAAAGGCCTCTAATAAACACTAGGAAGATTGGAGAATGTTGTGCACCTAAACTGCAGTCATGACAAGAAAAGGTGTTTGCATACAATTCTTATACCTGCCTTAGTAATGCTATATTAACCTCTACCATCCCTCGAAGAGAAGAGGATCAATTTATGTAGGAAGGAACTGCAGATGCTGGTTTAAACCAAAGATAGACACAAAATGCTGGAGTAACTCAGCGGGACAGGCAGCATCTCTGGAGAGCAGGAATGGGAAGAAGGAATTCCTTCTCTCCAGAGATGTTACCTGTCCCGCTGAGTTACTCCAGCATTTTGTGTCTATCTTTGGTTTAAACCAGCATCTGCAGTTCCTTCCTACATAAATTGATCCTCTTCTCTTCGAGGGATGGTAGAGGTTAATACAGCATTACTAAGGCAGGTATCAGAGGATTAATTTATCATTGGTCTTCATTTCAGAAGTTTATTTTGTCATAGTTGGCTGAATTGCAACCTCTCACACAATATGGCAATTTGATGGTGATTGTATATATGAAACCAAGTTTAATTATTTGTCCTTCAAAAAAGTAAAAAGTATTCCATGATATATCGCAGAGAGCAATTTAACAGTTAATGGCACAGTCAGTCAGCCTTATCTACCAATCTGTTTTGCATACTGTAAGCAAATCTACCAACTCTCTACGTAAACTCATTACTGGCAAACTGAATATATATAATTCAATGTTTTTTTTCATAGGGTTTCATTAAAAAAAGTAACAACATTCTTGTATGATGGAAATGTTCTCAGAGCATCTGTACCTAGATTATTTTACTTAAATTGCCAAATTTGGATACCAATATTAAAAATAGAATATAAAGAATCCCCTTGTTAATTTTTTAAAATGACGAATACGATTTCCAATTCTTATCCCAATTTTCCATTAAGGTGTTTGCAAATTTTCCATTAAGGTGTTTGGAAATTAATATTGAATATTAATAGAATACACTTTGATGTATTATATTCCAAATCAGGCCACACTCCATAAAGCTCCTTTCACACATTTGATTTAAGGTAATTAGCAAAAGTATCAATGCCCTTCTAGTCAGTCTTCCTCTGAAGTGTTTCTTATTTCCATGTGAATTTCAATTGTAACTTTCATATCCTTAGAATAAACCAATTCCTTTCATTGACATTAGGTTTTTTTTTAAAAATGGATTAACTTTTATACAGTAGGCAAAACCAAATAAATGGAAATCATCTTGTTTCTCAGCACAAAATTTACTTAATAAACATATTTAAATGCAGAATATGCAATACAAAATGGATTGCGAATTGCAGTTTACATAACAAAATACGAACAGAAGAAAATAATTGCACAACCTATTGTAGCTGTCTTCAGCAGAAAAAGGGAAACTGAAAACAAAATTAAAATCCAAATTGAAACTATCTTGAATAAGTGTAACTCTCCCTATTAATGGTAAAAGTGCATTTGCATGTTGTACCTGGTGTTGGTCAAAATACTTTTTCTCCATGACAACATAAGTTTCCCCCAAAAAAAATTCAAAAGCAATTCTACATTCATATTATTATCTAAAAAAATTGTTTTATGAAAAAATGCTAGCTAATTAAGTCAACAGCAAATGGACTGCACAAAATAACCTCTGATGACACGTACTAATTCATTGCTTCAAATCCAGCGTTACAAACTATGTTGATTTCTTGTGCAAGTTAAAAATAGGAATCAAATTTTAAAGGAAATGTTACTTAGAGATAATTATTTTTTTAAAGTTAAAGATATGTGTGTAACTTGCCTTGCTGTCTTTGGCATGGTAACCGATCTCAGTAATGATAGTGGCATGACAAAGTTTCCAAATTTTTGCTGGAGAAAGATTGAGGCGAGGATGATGCAGTGATCCAATTACTATTCAATGACCTTTCTTGGGAAGTTCACATGCAAGGATATAATTGGACTTGACAGAGGTATTCTGAATAAATCAAGCAGTAATGTGCATCATGATCACCCACACTTGAATAATGGCCACAGGCAAGGAATCAGCGGGAAAATTCTAACCAGTGCACTAGCAAAAAGTCAAAGACATTTCATTTAAATGCCATGATACAGATTGAAGCTCAGAGTGCATTTTTTTTTAAAGTGTGCATTCTTATTGATACCAAGCTCCACAAAAAAAGTACCTCTATATTAATTTGCCACTTCTGGATGCAGCAGTCAATATCAAACATTTTGCAAAGGAGTCCAATTGATGCAGGATCATGAGCAAAGAATGCTACTCACCCCCACCAATGAGAATTTGCCCATTGAAAAATCTGTGCAATTTTACAAAAATAATTATTATATTTTTAAACACCTGTGTTTTAAGACAATGTTGCCAATTACCATTCAAAGCAGAAAACACTGACAATTGCCTTTCCGACAATACTGAAATCCTTATTATGCCTAGGTGGCAATGTCCCAGAGTATTGCTCGCATTTGAAATGTCATGGCGTTAATGTTAATGGGGGCAGGAACTGCCACTGCACAATCTGTTGCACAAAAAAGAAAATGTCACCGCTATTTTAAAGCAAGAACACTTAAAAAAAATTAAAGACATTTCTTCTCTTCAACAAGAACATTTTACAGCTGAATTCCACTGAAATTAGATACTAGATGACACCAGAGTTCCTATTTTAACACACCAAAATCTTTCCAATTAGTCCATTTGTGCTTACAACAAAAAAAACATGAAAGTGGCTCATTTTGGAAAGCCATGTAAACATATTAAGTTACTGCAGTAGCTATATACTCTCATTTTAGAAAATAGGTCAATACAAAAATATTTCAAATACATTTGCAGTGCAGCGAATTTGCTTTATTGGAACAAATCCAAGAAGGGTTAAGATTTAAAGCCATTGTCTTCAGAGACTGGGCTGGGCCTGAGTTTTTTGTATATGAAATGAACAATCACAATCAGCAGCATTTCTGAAGTGCTGCTCAGAGCCACAATGAATGGAGCTTGCGAGGCAAAATCTGCTTCGATGCGGCGGAAGGACAACTGAAGTACAGCAAGAGCTAGCAGACTATTTTGGACTCCAATCTCTATACTGACTGTTTTGCACAAAGGTACGGGCAATCTTAAACAATAGGCCATGAGATATCCAATGAACAGTCCAAACACAGGAACAGCAACTCCAGCAAGAATGATCTCTTTACGCACATTGTAAAGTATGTCAGCTCCCATCTGATAAGCCATGAAGAGTCCTCCAATGATCAATATAAAACTGAGAGGTTGAATAAACAAAAGTAAGAACTTGCTGACCCGTGGCAATTTATACTTGATTAACATTCCTGTCGAAATGGGAATAGCTATGAACAACAATGTCACCAGAATCTTGGTAAATGGCACATGAAGTGTTTCATGAACATTGAGAATGTGGCTATATATTGTGGATGAAAGTGGCATCATACCAGTGGCGACCAAAGTGGAAATCAAGGTCATGGAAATAGCAAGGGTTACATTCCCTCCCAGAAGAAGACTGTAAAGATAACCTCCCCCTCCTCCTGGGGCAGAGCAGGTAATTGCCAGACCAAGGGAAAGGGCTTTAGGCAGAGAAAAGATCCTGGATAAAATATATCCATACAAGGGCATGATGACAAACTGTCCTATCACGCCCAGAATTACAGGCTGTGGCTGCTTCAGAATACCTCGAAGGACTTCTATCTCCACCTTACAGCCAAAAGCACATTTATTTATAAATATCAATGGTAAAAGAAAGTAAAGGAGTGGGTGTTCAGAGAAATGCGCCAGACCACTGTAACTTATTGCATCGTTTGTGGGCGACACTTTAATGATGTAATCTGTCCGCTTCTCCACGGTCAGTGGCTTCACCCTGGCGACGTCTTGCAGCCTGATTACGAGCGGCGCGGTGCCGGCCAGTCTGGACTGAATGCTGACAATGTAACTTTTCACCAGCCCACTGTTTTCGGCATCTGTAACGTTGATGATTTTGAGCACATCCTGATCCAGAGACTCGACTGTCAGTCGGGTGCAGCCCTTGTCTGTGGCCGCTCGGTATCGGCTGGAGACCACGATAATACCCTGGGTGTTTTCGGGGAAGTCGAACTGTGTGGCGGAGCCGTCGCCGATGTTGACATAGTAGGGAGCGGGAGCGGGGGCTGTGATGTTGGGCTCCGCCAGGACACACACCCCGCCGGCCATGGCCACAATCAGCAGCGCCTTCCCCATGCCGGCTGCCCACAACTTGGAGACAACATCATCCATTCCGCAACAACAACAACTTTGGGTTTTTTTTTGTGTACTGCGTCAATCTTGCGGAAACTAAAGGCAGAGACGGCAGCAGCCGGTTAGCAGCAGGAGACCGGGGTCCCGGTTACCCCCGCCACGCCATGGATACTCTGCGGCCGCTATCACAGACACATCGCGCCGCCGCCGCCGCTGCTGCTGCTGCTGCCGGGCGAGCACCCACTCCTTCTCTCTCTCTATGCTGGAGATTCCTTCCTTCCTTCCTTCCGGCACAGCTCGGACTACTGACGCCGTCAGAGGGCGAGCATTGGTTGGCAGCGGCTCTCCCTTCCACCACCGACGTCAGCCTAGAGATAACTCGCCTCCGCGGTTTGAAAGATGCACCTCCCTCCCACCCAGGGCTCTGCAGCCGGTGACCCGGTCTCTGCGGGAACACGGTGCCATTCACCGCCTCTCTCGTCCGATCGCCCACAACCAACGTGCTCCGCTGCAATCCCAATCAGCCCGAGAGCTCCGTATTGCATTTAAGGCGGACTTTGTCTTTAGACACCGTGCCCCCCCCCCCCCCCCCCTCCCCTCCCCCTCTAAAGCCAGTCTGTGAGTCCGTCTGTTTACAATTGTGTGGGTCAGTCCTTAATCACGCCAGATTTTCCCCCGCAGACTGGCTTTTGCCTCCTTCCAATTGTTCTTTGTGATGCATTGGTTCTAATACTGCTGCCGGAGCAACAAATGGGGGGGAGGGAGCCGACCCGGGGAACCAAGCGTTTACTAACTCAACAGCGATAAGACAGAATTCCTCCTCATAGGCTCCAAAGCCACACTCAGCAAAATCAATAACCCCACTCTCACCATCGACGGCACCACTGTCTTCCCCATCTCCCCAGGCCCACAACCTTGGCGTGATCTTTGATTCCACCCTCTCCCTTGAGCCTCACATCCGCCATGTCATTAAAACCTCCTTCTTTCATCTCCGCAACATCGCCAAACTCAGACCCTCTCTCACACCTCCCGCTGCTGAAAGACTCATCCATGCCTTCATCTCCTCCCGACTGGACTACTGCAACTCACTTCTCCTTGGCATCAGCTCCACCTACATCAACCGACTCCAACTGGTCCAGAACGCAGCCGCCCAACTCATTACCCACACCAAATCCTGGCATCACATCACTCCAGTCCTCAAACAACTTCACTGGCTTCCCATCTCCCACCGGATCAACTACAAAATCCTGATCCTCACCTACAAAGCCCTCCACCATCTGGCCCCCCCATATCTCACTGACCTCCTCTCCCCCTATCAACCCTCACGGTCCCTCAGATCCACATCAGCCGGTCTCCTCTCCATCCACGTCCAACCTCCGCAGTTTTGGGGACAGAGCCTTCTCCAGGGCAGCTCCCAGGCTCTGGAACTTCCTCCCCCAACTGATCCGCAATTCTGTGTCCCTCACCATCTTCCAGTCCCGCCTCAAGACCCATCTCTTCACCTCTGCCTACCCTTAGCCCCACGTCCCCCTCCCTTTTCATCTGTGCATTAATTGCCTCATATTGTGTTTTGTATTGAATTCTGTCTTTACTTTGTGTACTAGTCATGTCTCTACTATTTATTTCATTCCCCTTACATGTTTATCCTCTACCTGCTAAATTTTTGTAAGGTGTCCTTGAGACTCTTGAAAGGCGCCCATAAATAAAATGTATTATTATTATTATTATTACTTTCTGGCGCATTCGGGTGATTGGTTTTAGCAAAACACATAGTGCTGGAGGAACTCAGCGGGTCAGGCGGTTACATGCTGACGGTGTTCCAGTGCGGGTATCAGTTACCAGACAACACTGTAATCCGATAATATACACGAACTGAAATCTTGACTGCAAAATCCACACTCAAACTCGGTCTGTGTAGGATCCAGAGATGCTGCATGCCCTCCAGCATTTTGTGTCTTAGAATTTGATAAGTATTTTTGATTGGGAAATGCCAATTTTTGACTTTTTAATTTGACGAGCGGGAAGAGATCCTCTCTCCCCATCGACTTGGAGCTTTTGCTTTCTATTTCGACTGTCAGTATATGTTTTATTTTTAATTTAACATCTCATTTTTATTTCCTCACCATATTTAAAGGGGTCATTCAGCAGATCAGCATCATGAAGCATCCCACCAGTACTATACCGCACATTTCCATCAGACTATTCTCTTCACATGTCCATCAATTCACTCCTAATTCTCCCTTCTTCCACCGTTGTCCTCAAATCACATATAGATCAATCAGCAGAACGCTGACTTCTTTCCAGATTTCTTGCAGTATTCAGGGTAGTTAGCACCAAATATACTAGAGGAGCTCCTCTAGTATCTTTGGTTAGCACAAGCTTTCTGCATGTCTTTCAGAAAGGAAGGCACTATTTGCTTCCCAGTTAACGAGGAAGGCTGGGATCATTCCTCCAGGATTATCAAAGTAATGCAGAAACACTGGTGCCTCGTTTGCCATCGTTCTCTAGAACCAGTTTGATGATAATCCTCCACTCTGATGATGCCAGACTTGGCTGGTAATCCCACCACACATTTTGATTTTGAGTTAATCACCCAAATTATTCATCCATTGATATCTAAATCAATCGCTCACGCCCACACACATAATTTGTGCCCAGCGTGTCTCACCTTAGCCCCCGTTTGTGATCTGTACAATTTCTGCCCAGACAGATGGCTTGAAAAGATACTTTTTTCGTCCTGTTCTAATGGTCCAATTGAAATAAATACTTTAGTCACATGTGACAGGTCACAGTGAAATTGTTTGCTTGCATACATACCCAAGGTATGCAAATGGTCTCCACGTAAATGGCGCTGAAAAAGTTACAAAGTAACCTATGTTTGGAAATTTAATCTGCACCAGGAACATCTTTATATTCTATACTTTAGCTTAGGAAATATGAGTGACAACAAGAACAATTTGTACGTAGCATCTCAGTTTGGTAAAACATCTCAAGATTCCTGGCAGGATTTGATACTGAGTCACATGGAATATCTTAGCACAGGTGATCAAAACCATGGTTTAGGAAAATTCTTTCAAAGATTGTCTTAAAAGGAAAGATCAAGTGATTTTTATTAGTTTCATAAAACAGAAAATTACAACACAGGCGTGTCGGCCCACAATGTAGGTACTGAACATGATGCCGAGGGTTTGGCATGTTACCAACTACTCTCACCAACATACATATAGAGTCATACAGCCTGGAAACAGGTCCTTCGCCCAACATGTCCCATCTACACTAGTCCCACCTGCCTGCGATTGGCCCATATCCCTCTAAACCTAAGATAGACATAAAATGCTAGAGTAACTCAGTGCGACAGGCAGCATCTCTGGAGAGAAGGAATGGGTGATGTTTCGGGTCGAGACCCTTCTTCAGACTGATGTCATGGGAGAGGGAGATACATAGATAAAGTGTAAGGTGTGAAAACACGACCTTATGAGGGAATGACGATCAAGGAAAATGCAGAATAGATCATTGTCAAAGTATCCTTTATTGTCGCCCAGAAATTGTGAACCACTGGGCCCGCGGCCGAGGCTCCGAAGTTGGGTCGCCACCGCCGCAACGCAACCACAGCCCCGAAGTTGGTAAGTCCTGGCTCTGCCTCCGGAGCCTCGAGGTCGGTCCCAGGTGGAGGCTGCCAGCTCCGCGATTAGGCCTCAGCACAGACGGAGAGTAAGGTCGCATCCCCCCCCCCCCCCACCCCCCCGTAGGAAGAGACTAAAAACAAGTTTCTCCCACACATACACAACTAAAATAAACTGAAATAAACTAAAACAACAGGACAAAAGAAGGAAAGAAAAACGCTGGGAGGAGGTAACGACAAAGCAAACATAAAATGTAGTCGGAGACAGTAAGACTGGTCGGAGAACTGGGAAGGGGAGGGATGGAGAGGGAAGGAAAGCAAGGGTTATTTGTAGTTAGAGAAGTCAATAGACAATAGGTGCAGGAGTAGGCCATTCAGCCCTTCAAGCTAGCACTGCCATTCAATGTGATCATGGCTGATCATCCACAATCAGTACCCTGTTCCTGCCTTCTCCCCATATCCCCTGACCGCTATCTTCAAGAGCCTTATCTAGCTCTCTCTTGAAAATGTCCAGCGAACCAGCCTCCGCCGCCCTCTGAGGCAGAGAATTCCACAGACTCACAACTCTCTGTGTGAAAAAGTGTTTACTCATCTCCGTTCTAAATGGCTTAGCCCTTATTCTTAAAATGTGGCCCCTGGTTCTGGACTCCCCCAACAATGGTCATACTGCTGTGGTGTAAGCTACCCAAGCAAAATATGAGGTGCTGCTTCTCCAATTTGGGCTGGGTCTCACTAACAATGGAGGAGGCCCAGGGCAGAAAGGTCAGTGTGGGAATGGGAGGGGGAAATCTCCCTCTAAACCTATCCTATCCATGCACATGTCTAAAACATTCTTAAACATTGCGATAACCTGCCTCAACACCCCCCTCCGGCTCCCATTCCATGTACCAATCACCCTTTGTGTAAAAAGTTACCCCTCAGGTTCCTATTAACTCTTTCCCACAACCCCACCTTAAACTTATGTCCTCTGGTTCTCCATTCCCTACTTTGGGCAAAAGACTGTGTGCTTACCCAATCTACTCGTCTCATGATTTGTACACCTCTATATGATCACCCCTCATCCTCCTGCCCTCCAAGGAATAATGTCCTAGCCTGCTCAACCTCTCCCTATAACCCAGGCCCATTCGAGTCTAGGCTACATCCTTGTAAATCTTCTTTGCACCCTTTTACAGCTTGACAACATCTTTCCAAAACATGATGCCCAAAACTGAACACAATACTGTAAATATGGCCTCACCAACATCTTACATAACTGCAGCAATAATCGTACATAACTACTCAATAATCTGATGAAGGCCAATGTGCTGAGAGCCTTTTTGACCACCCTATCTACCTGTTACGCCAATTTCAGGGAATTATGCACCTGTGCTCCTTTATCCCTCTGCTCTACAACACTTCCCAGAGCCCTACATTCATTGTGTAGGTCCTGCCCATGTTAGACTTCCCAAAATGTACACCTCATATTTCTCTCTATTAAATTCCATCAACCCACCTGCCTAATCAACCAAGAACCTGCTGCAATTTTTGACAACCGTCTTCACTATCGACAATACCACCCACCTTTGTGTCATCAGCAAACTTGCTTATCATGCCGTGTATGTTCTCATCCAAATTATTGATATAGATAACAAATAGCAATGGGTTCCGCATCGAACCCTGAAGCACACCACTAGTCACAGACCTCCGACATACGACCTTCCACCATCACCCTCTGCTTCCTTCCATGAAGCCAAATTTCTAACCATTGAGCATTCTCTACTTGGATCCTATGCGATCTAACCTTCCAGAGCGACCCACCATGTGGAACCTTGTCGAATGCCTTGCTGCAATCCATATTTACAACATCTACAGTTCTGCCCTCATCAATCTTTTTGGTGGCATCTTCAAAAAACTCAATCAGATTCGTGAGACATGACCTCCATGTACAAAACTATGCTGACTATCCCTAATCAGCCCTTGTCCATCAAAGTGCATGTACACCTTATCCCTTAGAATACTCTAGCCTCCCACAGTGTCCTTGGATATATTTGATCAAGCCCAGGAGATTTGTCTACCTTCATTGGCGTCAGGACCTTCAGCACCTCTTCGACCATTATACTGACTACTCTCAAGACACTCCCATTGACTGCCCCGTTCCCCAGTCCTTATGCCTCTCCATGGTAAAAACAGAGAAATAATCATAGAGGACCTTGCCATCTCATGTGGCTCCACACAGAGTTGACCGCTTTGATTCTCTCTGATTCCTTTTTTCCCTTTCTGTACACAAAATCTCTTGGGAATATTCTCAATATTATCTGCCAAAGCTGTCTCCTGTCCCCGTTTTGCCCTCCTGATCTCCTTTTTTGGCTTGATCCTCAGTTCCCAAAACTCCTTCAGGGATACACTTGATCCCAGCTGCCCCGTGCCTCCTTCTTACTCTTGACTAGAGCCTCAGTTTCCCTCCTCAGTCAAGCTTCTTTAAGGGCCTGTCCCACGACGATTTTTTCGGCAACTGCCGGCATAATTGACTGACGGTCACCGAAAACTTTGCGGCGTGATGACGTATTGATGCGCAGCGTTTTTTCATGTTTTGCAACATTTTTTGTTGCCGCTGGATTTTGAAATGTTCAAAATCTTTTGGCGACCCTGATATGACGCCGGCAGTCGTCGAAAAAAATTGCCAAGAGGGACAGGCCCTTTACACACACCTGCCTTGGCCTTCACTCAAACAGGAACATACACATCCTGCACTCTTGTCAATACACTTTTTTAAAACATCCCACTTTCCTGACATTCCTTCTCCTTCAAACAATTTGCTCCAATCAACTTGACCCAGTTCCTGTCTAATATCTTCAAAGTTGGCCTTGCCCCAATTTAGAATTTTAACTTGTGGGTCCGCTCTTCTATCCATGACTATCTTAAACCTAATAGAACAGTGGTCACTTGTCCTGACCGAAAGGCTTACTCACGAAAACTTCATCAACTGGCCCCTCCCAATTTCCCAAGACTAGATCAAGCATTGCCCTCTCTCCTGTGGGGCTAAACTTAGGAATGCTTCCCGAGGGGGCGCATGACCAGAAAGCGTCCCGACGGGCCATGGCTGTGGACTGGGAACGCGGCTGGAGGCCTTTATCGAGGCACCGCGGTCTTGATGCCTCCCGGATCGCCACGTAGAAGCCTGGGTCGGGGTCCGGGATTTGGCGGAGCAGCCGACGGAGCCCACGGCTAGGGCCTGGGTCGGCACCACGGACATGTGAAGTGGGGCTTCAGCAGCAGTGAGGCCTCAGCGGCAGTGAAGCTGCGGCATCGGTGAAGCCTCGCGACGTGAAGCCTCGCGGGTCGAGCCACAGAGAGGGTAGAGGACCACCGTGAGGGAGGTGGGGAAGAACAATGGAGGACCTGGCTTGGGGGGGCCGCCGTGAGGGAGGGGGAAGAACAATTGAGACCTGGCGTGGGGGAACTGCTGTGGGGGGGGGAGGTCTTTGTGACTTTGTCTGCGTCATAGGTGGCTGCTATTTTTATACATTGGGTACGCAAGCAAAGAATTTCACTGTGCCTAGTCACATGTGACAATAAAGTATTCCATTCCATATTGCCGGAGGAAACTTTCCAGAACACATTTGGCAAATTCTACCCCATCTAAACCTTTCACACTATGACATTCCCAGTGAATATTGGGAAAGTTAAAATCCCCTACTATGACAACTTTAGTAGAACTACAGCTGCCTGCAATCTGCCAGCATCTTTCAAATTCAAATTCACATTTATTGTCACATGCACCAATTGAGGTACAGTGTTATTTGAGTTACCATGCAGCCATGCCATTAAAAGAACACAACACAATTAAAAGAACGATAGAACTTAACGTAAGCATCCACCACAGTGACCACAGTGATGGAAGGCAATACAGTTCAGTCAGTCTTCCTCCTTTTGTTCATCCGTGTGTGGGGCCTTGACCCTCTGCAGTCGCCGCCATGGATGGCCCGAAGTACAGGCCCTCTCGTCTGGATGATCAAAGCTCCGACTTCGGGACGGATGGAACACACTCCGCGGCTTGGAGTGCCCGGAGGCCGCGGATTCTCAATATTATAGGCCGCAGGCTGTCCAGTGGTCGGAGCTCTTCTCTGGTGATCCCCTGCAAGGGATACCTGGCTCCGCGATGGAAGTCTGCACCGCGCCTGCTGCTGAAGCTCTGGGCCGTCTCCGGGAAAGGCAGCACCAATCCAGGTTGTTAGGCCGTGAAGGGGGCGAAAATACGACTCGGAGAAATCTCCGCCGAGGTAAGTGACTGGAAACTGTTTCCCCCCATTCCTCCCCAGCACCCCCCTCATAAAAACATACCATGAAACATTAACACATACATTTAGACATACTAAAAAAACAAAAAAAGTCGAAATGACTGACACACCGCTGGAGATGCTGCCGCTCACGGCGCCACCCGATGACGTAGCCAAATTAGAAGTTTGCTCTTCTAATTCCTGTTGACTATTTGAGGGCATGTAGTACACTCCCAACAAGGTGATCATCCCCTTCTTGTTCCTCAGCTTCACCCATAAAGGCGCACTAGATGTAACATCTTTAAATGTCACCTCCCAAATCACAGCATGGTTTGGGAACAGCTCCATCAAAGACCACAAGAAATTGCACAGAGTTGTGGACACAGTTCAGACCATCCCGCAAACCAACCCGCCCTTCCATGGACTCCATATACACTTCACACTGCCTCGGCAAGGTCACCAGCATAATCAAGGACGAGTCTCACCCCCATCAATTCCTCTTCTCCCCTCCCGCATCAGGCAAGAGGTACTGAAGTGTGAAAACGCATGAAGTGTGGAAACGCAAAGAATGAATGATGCAAGGTAGAATGTTTGTAGCATAGTTGGATGACCTCTAGGATGTATACGGAGGGAGGTAGCCAGAAATAGATTACAGTAGTCCAATCTGAAAATAACAAACAATGGATAAGTGTTTTAGTTGTAGTTGTCATAGAGTTAGGGCTACGCCTAATAGTGTTCTAATACTCTTTAAATACGATTTACCTTTCTTAAATAACTCACAAACTATTCTGAATGGAAATGGGAAAGTGTTTTCATCATGATTTCCTCATGGTTACATATGCAGCCGGCAGGGCCAGCATTATTTTTTTCCATTTGTAATTCACTTCCATTTTAGAGGGAAATTAACAGTCTGCAGTTACATACAAGGATATTAGTAATCCAGATAGGTTTTTGTTTTAAATCAGGTAGACTCGTAGAGATATACGACATGGAAAAAGGCACTTAAGCACACTCCAACCATCAAGCACGGACATACAGTAGTCCTACATTAATCCCATTTTTAAATTCTTGCCACATTCCTGCTAACTCCCAGATTAGTCATAGTCATACAGCGTGGAAACAGGCCCCTCAGCCCAACTTGCGCACCAACATGTACAACATGCCCCATCTACACTAGTCTCACCTTCCCATGCTTGGCACATGACCCTCTTAACCTATCCTATCCATGTACTTGTCCAAATGTCTCTTAGACATCATGATAGTACCTTATGATAGTATGATTATACCACTAACCTACATGCTAGGCAAATTAATCTACAAGCTCACGTCTTTGTAGGAGAAAATTGGAGCTCCAGCAGGAAACCCATGTGATCACACAGAGAACATGTAAACTCCACATGGACAGCCTCCAATATGAGGATGGAACCAGGTCTCAGGCAGTAAGGTAGTGGCTCTTACTCGATGCACAACTGAGTTGAGTTTATTGTCATTCAAAAAAAATTTTGAACGAAATTGGATACCTTGCAGTCATAACAGAAAATAAAGTATCAGAACACACAATGAACACAGTTTAACATCCACCACAGTGAATCTACCAGGCACACCCCTCACTGTGATGGAAGGCGAGAGTGTTAAAGTCCTTGTCTCTTCCTTCCTTGTTCTCCCTCTGCGTTGAGGCGATCCAGGCTTTCGATGTTGGGCCCCCCGCCGGGTGATGGTAAGTCCTGCGGCCGAATCCGAGTTCCACGAACGGGCCGATTCAAACTCCGCGGCCCGGGGCGGACGAACCCTTCAGTCCAGCGGACGAAGCAGTTGTTGCGGGAGCTCCGGAGAATCGGTCACCAACCTGGGACCTGTGAGCTCCCGATGTTGTCGTCCGCTGGGCCCGCGGCCGAAGCCTCCGAGGCTCCGAAGTCGGGCCGCAGCTGCAGCGCCACCACAGCCCCGAAATCAGCCAGCTTCACGATGGTGAGTCCAGGCTCTGCCTACGGAGCCTCGAGGTCGGTTCCAGTTGGAGGCCGCCAGCTTCGCGATCAGGCCTCAGCGCAGACGGAGATACGACCAAGAAAAAGTCGCATCCCCCCCGAAGGAAGAGACTAAAACAAGTTTCCCCACCCCCCACACATACACAACTAAAAATAAACTAAACATACGTCTAACAAGACAAAAGAAAACAATAAAAAAAGGAAAAGACAGACGGACTGCAGGCAAGCCGTTGCTGCAGGGGCAGTGCCGCCCCAACTGTGCCTCCACAAGTGGTTTTGTATCTTCGTTCCAATTTTATATGCTTATTTGAAACTAGTTTCCCATGCAATTTGTTCTCGTAGCTCTGGGTAGATTGTCTATCTGGATACCATTTTGGTATTTTAAATACTGTGCTACTGTACCTATAGTCAGATGAGCAATTAGTGAGAGATCAAAATATGAACAATAAATACAAACATTTTTTACAAACATCAATTCAAAAACATGGGAATCTACTGTAAAATTTCAGATTTCTGTAAAAGCAACGTTAAGAATCTCCTATTCTATTCAAACAACTTTTGGTGTTAACTTTCATTCAAATGAAAATGACAGCAATTACTGCCAGTTCTAGTTGGTAAAGCACTTCCAAACGCATCAGATATCCGCCATGCATTAAGCCATAATCCATTGAAATATTTTAATTCCTGATGTGAACCTTATTTGTTAGAAAAATAAATTCAGCAGTACAAGCAAAGAAAACAGAAGTAGCGTTGTCTGGTAACCTTATCCCCGTGTGCATATCACTTTTCCACAGTTACAATGCCCAGTTCTTGGTGTTCATGACCTGCCACTGTATCTTTTGTATCAATTTTCAGTTCCAGTTATTGAACAAAACATAATGAAAAGGCTGCAGATGAGGATGGATTCCATGTAAGTAAATATCAGGAGTTTTCATCTTCATGTTAGCTGCACATCAGACAATCACTCTGTTTCCTTAAATATCTGTACTTTCTCAGACTAAGTCGTAACTCATCTCAAGAAGTCTGAAAATATGCAAAAGGGAGTAGGCTGTCACCTCTCCACTGCCAGAAATGAAAGAAGCCGTTAGATATCCGATTGCCCTTAATTTCATAAGATCATACTGTAAGTGATAGGTGGCCATTGGGCCCATTGTCTATCCATTTTAAAGGTATTGTTCCCCCAATTGATGTCTGGGGATGTCACTCTAAATAGACAATAGAAAATAGGTGCAGGAGTAGGCCATTCAGCCCTTCGAGCCAGCACCGCCATTCAATGTGATCATGGCTGATCATCCCCAATCAGTACTCTGTTCCTGCCTTCTCCCCATATCCCCTGACTCCGCTATTTTTAAGAGCCCTATCTAGCTCTCTCTTGAAAGCATCCAGAGAACCTTTCCACCGCCCTCTGAGGCAGAGAATTCCACACTCACCACTCTCTGTGAGAAAAAGTGTTTCCTCGTCTCCGTTCTAAATGGCTTACTCCTTATTCTTAAACTGTGGCCCCTGGTTCTGGACTCCCCCAACATCGGGAACTTGTTTCCTGCCTCCTAATGGATGTGAGAATCTGATTGAATATCAATGCATAAGGATTTTAATTAAATATTCGCATCTTTACTTGCCGGGATATCTAGAATGCAGCTCAAACCCTTAACTTTTCAACTCACAAGCAAGGTTGCCAAGAAGCTCGAAATTCATCCTCAGTCAATACTGCCAAATACCTTTTTAGGTTGTGACACCATATTTCAGTTTGCTTCTGAAATTTGGTTCTGTTTACTTGAATTTATTACTCGTGACGTTGCATGGCAATGAACTGCAGTGTCTTTCATGATCCCAGAATTTGCTTTACACCAATAACATTGAACAGCCGACACAAAAATTGGTGGAAATGCTGATTGTGCATGGGGTAGTCTCAGGCTGCAGGGTGATGTCGATGTATTGGTGAAATGGGCTGAGAAATGGCAGATGGAGCTTAATTATGATAAATGTGAGATGATGCATATTGGGCGAACTAATGAGGCAAGGATATACAATGAACAATATGTTCCATGGGAG
Source organism: Amblyraja radiata (assembly GCF_010909765.2). Taxonomy (NCBI): domain Eukaryota; kingdom Metazoa; phylum Chordata; class Chondrichthyes; order Rajiformes; family Rajidae; genus Amblyraja; species Amblyraja radiata. The sequence goes on along the minus strand of NC_045972.1, from coordinate 9,266,411 downwards.
TACTGAGGAACAGATGGACCATGCTAGACACAAAATGTTGGAGTAACTCAGCGGGTGAGGCAGCATCTCAGGAGAGAAAGAATGGGCGACATTTTGGGTAGAGACCCTTCTTCAGACTGATGTCAGGGGAGGGGGCGGGACAAAGATAGAATGTAGGTGGAGACAGTAAGACTAGTGGGAGAAGTGGGAAGGGGATGGAGAGACAGCAAGACTAGTGGGAGAACTGGGAAGGGGAAGGGGATGGAGCGACAGTAAGACTAGTGGGAGAACGGGGAAGGGGATGGACCATGCTCTTGTTTTTATCAAGTCGCGCTCTGCACTAATATCTTGTTTTTTGTTGCATTGTTATTTGTGTCACTGTCTTGCAAAATTTATGTCTAATATGTATAATTTATCTAAGATTTATGTTTTTGTATGTTGCTCGAGTATATATGTCTGAATATGCTGGAAGCAAGATTTTCATTGTACCTGAACCTCACTGTACTTGTGCAAATGACAATAAACTCAACTTGACTTAACTCGACTTGACTTGACTTGATGTACAAACCCAAAGATCCTAGAAGATGGCAGTACAAATTCATAACATGGTTAAGTCAGCATTGTGACTTTCATTTGTCGGTGAATTGAATACAAGAGCATGGAGTCAATGCTCTATTTTATAAAACATTGGTCAGACCTCAGTTGGAATACTGCATTCATTTCTGGTCACCACTGGAACAATGGGATAGCACTGGATAGGGTGTAGAAGAGATTCACTAGGTATGGAAGAGTTACGAAGAGAGACCAGAGGATATGTCTGTTTTCCCTGGAGTGGAGGAAGTTAAAATGGGACATGACTGAGATATATACAATTATAAGGGGTATAGATAACATATATTGCAGGAAATATTTTCCCATATCAGAGAAAGATAAAACTGGAGGGAATAGATTTGAGGTAAGGGGTAAGAAATTTAGTGGGGATCTGAGAGGCACCTTTTTAACCCAGAGAGTGGTGAGTCCTTGGTATACAGTGCCTGCAAGAGTAGTGTCAACTACATTTAAGAGGCATCCACCTGTTGTTTGAATTGCCAAGAAGGCTATGGCCCAAGAGCTGAAAAATGGGATTAATATGGATGGGTGCCCACTGGTCAGCATGAATGTGGTGGGTTCGAATGGCCTGTTTCCATGCTATATCTCTCGGGAAAAAACTCTTAAAAACTCTGGAAAATAGAGCCCTGGTCTACTTAACTCAAGAGGAACTTTCAAATTTACACCATTTGCATTGAGGAAAAGAGCATTGTTGGTGTTCAGTGATAGTAGTGAAAGTAATTAAGAAGGTACTGCAGCCTTAATTAGTCACGTCATTGACTAAAAGAACAGAGGCTAGGGTCCCATTTTATAAAACATTGGTCAGACTTCAGTTGAAGTACTGCATGTAGTTCTAGTCACCACACTGTTGGAAAGATGTTGTAGTACATGTAGGGAAATCTGATCAGGACCCTTTTCACCCAGAAATCGTAGAATCATCCAGAAATAGAATGTGGCGGACGGAAGAAAAGAATAATGCCGGTGAATGGGCAGCTTAGCTACTGTGCTCTCAGAGGTGCCCTGCGGGCGATGCCTATCGGAGGGGAGGGACGGCAAATTCACAGGCCAATGTCGAGGAGGCGCAGAGTGATTGAGTCAGTGGACTGGGCTGCTGGGGGCCCTGAAGCAGCCTGGGGTTCAATTAGATTGGGCACTGCTCTAAGTGGCTGAACGCACGGAAAATATATGGCCTGAAGTAGCGGAACAGCAATGGAGGACATCGACACATCGGCTGGCCAAGACGACCCCAGCAACTCTGGTCATGTTTACTGTGTTGCCCTGTATGGTCAGCTTTTGATTCACTTTCCTGTGAAGTTGGAACATTTTGCTGTGTTATACAGGCACTGTATAAATCCAGGTTGTTTGGATATTTAATAATGTATAATTAAAGGAATAATTCAATACAAATTTTGAATCAATTGCAAACAATACGCCGTAATGTTGTGTTACTTAAGTCAGTAATCCTCAAGGTGGGACGGAGAAGCTACATTTCACACAAACTGTTAAAACAATATCTAGGTCAAAGTTCCATGCTAAATACCACAACTCCACCCTCCTACTCCACCCCTCCATTGACATTCATAGAACTGAATGTTCAAGGTAAATACAATCTGTGGGTAGTATTTCAAAATTTGTTTAACCCTAGCGACTAAAAATAAATATTTCCTCTATTGATATGTGACAAAGCTGAAAATCGCCTGGCTTAAAATTTAATTCTGTATTCTTTCTGAATGTGGATAGATTCTGTGACATTGGTTGCTATTTGATTTCTGATTTCAGATCCTACACATTGTGTAAATATGAGACCTATCTGTGAGGAAACTTCCATATGAGAAGATTCAAAAAGAAGTCTCCAACAAAGATGCAAAACCCAGAAAAACTCAGACAGCACAGAAACAAGCCCTTTGGCAAACTCATGCATGTTGACCAAGATGCCCCATTTAAGTTAGTCCTGTTTACCTATGATTGACCGGTATCCTTTTATGTTCTATCCTATCCACGTACCTGTCCAAATTGCCTTTAAATGTTGTTATTGTACCTGCCTCAACTACTTCCTCTTGCTGTTCATTCCATATAGTCAACACCCTCTGTGTGAGAAAGATGTCCCTCAGGTGCCTATTAAATCTTTCCCAGTCTTAAATTAAACCTATGCCTTCTAGTTCTTGATTCCCCTCCCCTCGTAAATTAATACTCTGTGCATTCACCCTATCTATTCCCCTCATACACCTCTACAAGAACACCTCTCAGTTTCTGCGGTCTGAGGAATAAAGTCCAAGCTTACCCAAACTCTCCCTATAGCTCAGGCCCTCAAATCCTGGTAACATCCTGCTTTCGCTATCTTTTCTAGCATAATGACATCTTTCCTATAGCAGGGTGTGCAAAACTGAACACAACACTTCAAGTGCGGCCTTACCGAAGCGTTGTACAACTCTAACATAACATCCCAACATCTACACAATTCCCTGACTGATGAAGGTCAATGTGCCAAAAGCTTTCTTCACTATCCTATCTAACTGTGACACTCCTTTCAGGAATCTATGTTGTCCAAGATCCCTCAGCTCGCCAACACTGCTCAGGGCACTGAAGACTGTCCCGGTTTGATTTCCCAAAATGTAACACTTCACAGTTAGTTATCTACTTTCAATTTAAATTACCCAACTGCAATCGTGGGGTTTGAAGCCTTGCTTCTGGACTAATGATTCAAACCTCTGGCTCATAATCCATCCAGTACTCAATCTCTGCCCGATCACACTCACTCTGATAGAAAGAATAAAGAGAGCAATGAGAACATAATTTTAGAAGTATGTAGAGACCTGGAAACCTATGTATAGTATTATCTGGATGGCATGTTAAACAAAGCTTTTCACTGTACCTTGGTACACATGTCAATAATAAATCTAAACCCAAGTCTAATCTTATTCAGGATCCTTATCATGTAGATAGATGTTCAGTATAAAATAATGGTAATTACATTGCACAATTTTAAACATGAGACTGGCAATGACCAAGCACCATATTTTATTTATTTTTGTGCAGTATGTTGTCTAGTTTCCATAAAGTCTGGACACAGTTCTTCAGGAAAATGGAGAAAATATCACCAAAGGCACAGAGCATGTGGAAAATAACAGCCTTAGAAATGAGGGAGTTTGATATCACAAGGAGACTGGAGTTGTCTCCGTCTGGTAGGAAATCTACCGAGAAAGTTGAATTTGGACGAAAACAATCGAGTTGGTGAGGGAGAACTGTGCCTTGTGGATATGATGGGTGGAAGAAGGTGAAGACATCGATGATGGTGAAACATAGATCAGTACAACGCAGCATCAGGCCCTCAAGAATTCAATTGTCCTATCTGGGACACATGACAATAAACTCTCTTGAATCTCAAGTCCACACGCCTGCGCTGCGGATGATTTCAAGCCAAACCAATCTCCTCTACCTGCACATGGTCCACATCCCTCCATTCCCTGCACGTCCACATACCCATCCAAAAGCCTCCCAGATGTTGTGTTCAGCAAAACACGAGCAGAAAGGGCCAGAAAGGGAATTCCCCTTCAGCATTGACCAACATTGACTCAGATTATCTTGCCGTTGTACTGCAGAACAGATTCAAAGGGGAAGTGAATCCCTTGAGCTCTTACTATTTCTTTTCATGCAAATAGGCTGAATTTGCTTTTCTTATTTGCACATTTTGAATACTGATGTTATTCTTTTATATTATGTAGAAATATATATTAAAACATTTTACCACATAAATACGATTTTTTTCACATCACTTTCAATTTCTTATTTAGCTGTTACCATTTTTGGAAACAAAATACTGAAAGTTCTGTTAAGGGAAACATTGCAACAAAATTGTGTCAAAGGCTAAAGAGAAAAAAAAGATGTATATATATATATATATATATATATATAGATATATATATATATACTAGACTAAGTGGGACCCGTTGGGTCCCATGTTCACACAGGAGGGCTGGTCCCCCGACGCAATATTCCACCTCTCCACCAATTCCAATATTGGTGGCCAGTTGGGGGGGGGGGGGGCTTTTTGGAGCGCTGGTATGGGTGTTGTTTGCTGCAGTGACTACTGGTCTCCAGAGGGCTAGTGTGAACATTGTGGGCCAAATGGATTCTTGGGGTGGCAGCTCAGTCCCTCAAGACTGATGTGCTGGCAGCTCACTCACGGCTGGTGGGCTGGCAGTTGACTCACGGCTATTCCTTGAAATTCCATTTCAAGCAGAGTGCTAGGCCACCAAATTCAAATCCATTTTCCTACCATTTCAAGCAGAGTGCTAGGCCACCAAATTCAAGTGCAGTTTATTACCACTGAGCAGGGTGCAAGGCCACAAAAGTCAAGTGCAGTTTCATACCAGTCAAGCAGGGTGCAAGGCCACCAAATTCAGGTTCAGTTTCCTACCACTTCAAGCAGGGTGCAAGGCCACCAAATTCAAGTGCAGTTTCATATCACTTCAAGCAGGGTGCAGGGCCACCAAATTCAAGTGCAATTTCATACCACTTCAAGAAGGGTGCAAGGCCACCAAATTCAAGTGCAGTTTCATACCATTTCAAGGATGGTGCAAGGCCACCAAATTCAAATGCAGTTTAATACCATTTCATGCAGGGTGCAATGACACCACATTCAAATGCATTTTCATACTATTTCAAGCAGGGTGAAACCACCATAAAACCACACAGTAGACATTCAGTGTGTTCAGTTGATTCACAGCTCAGAGAGTCGTGACCTCTCCATCCCCCATCATGCAGAGACTGAGCCACACCCACACTCCCGGGTTTTATAATCCCTCCCCCTCCCACCAGAAAAGGTGTGGCCTTCATGGCGTGATTGACAGGAGAGAGATTCTCAACATTTTTTAAACACTATTAACACTTTTGTTTTTCATTGATGGGAAGAATCCTCTGCACCTGATGAGAGGAGGGGAACTGAGTAAGATGGCCAAAAATCACAGCCGTAAGTGGTAGCATTTTATCTAAAATCAATATAGTGCAAACAGGAAGTTGTCAAGTTTAGACAAACAACCATTTGCAGGCAGTGCCTTTTCACTTCAACCCAAACCCCCCAAACAACCATTTGCAGGCAGTGCCTTTTCAACCCAAGTCCCCCAAACAACCATTTGCAGGTAGTGCCTTTTCACTTCAACCCAAACCCCCCAAACAACCATTTGCAGGCAATGCCTTTTTACTTCAACCCAAACCCCCCAAACAACCATTTGCAGGCAGTGCCTTTTCACTTCAACCCAAACCCCCCAAACAACTATTCTCAGGCAGTGCCTTTTTACTTCAACACAAACCCCCCAAACAACCATTTGCAGGCAATGCCTTTTTATTTCAAACCAACCATATTTTCATTTTCAAACCACTAAGGGCACTCACAGTTGAGTAGACATGTGTTCAGTGTTATTCAGAGCTCAGAGAGATGGCTTCCTCCATCTTGCAGAGACTGAGTGAAGCATACCACTTCCTGGTTTTATAGTCCCTCCCCCTCCCTCCAGCAGGGGCAGCAGAGAGAATGGCAATTTAAAAAAAAACATTAATATCTCTCTGATTTTTCATCAATGGGAAAAATCCTCTGGTCCCGGAAGGCGGAGGGGGGCTCTGAGCGAGGTGGCCAAAAATGACAGCCGTAGGTGGCGGCGTTCTCTCGGAAATCGCAGCACAGTGGGCCAAAAGCGGTCAAGATCAGACTTTTAGTAATATAGATAAAGTACCGTTTGCATCCTTGGGTGGTATAGTGGCACAGCGGTAGAGTTTTAGCCTTTGCAGCCAGACACCTGGGTTCAGTCCCGACTATGTGTGCTGTCTGTACGGAGTTTGTACATTCTCCCCATGACCGCGCTGGTTTTCTCCGAGATCCTTGGTTTCCACCCACACTCTAAATAAGTACATTAATTGGCTTTCTATTGTAGGTTAATTGGCTAAGTTTCTATAAATGTAAATTGTCTCTGGTGTGTGTACTCCGTGGGCCAAAGGGCCTGTTTCCGCACTATATATTTAAACTAAACTAAATCTTGGGTTATCCAAAGTATAATCATTGTTGTAATGTAAGAAATATGAAAGCAACCAAGTTCCCACAGCTCAGTAAAATCCCAACATAGGGCAATGTGATACAGGTTTTAATATGCCTATATTCTGAACCACCGATATAGTTGGTGTTGCATTAATTTAACAAAAGTTTCCTGTATAGTTCCCATTTGAGCAAATGTCTTAAGTAATATAAGCAGACCAAGGACCAGGGCAGCACCAATAATTAATGACAGTGTTGAATTTTTAATGCCACAATGTTAAATGTTTTATAACATTACAAAATGACAATACAGAAGTAAATTACTCACAGCCATTTTCATTTGGGAAAAGAGACTTCCTGGTTTAATTAATAGTATTTGTGCGAGAAGCTGTGTAGCTGAATTTCAATTGCAGCATATGAGTCGTTTAATGAAAGAGCAAAGATGATTATAGCATAAAGTTTTACAGAAACACAAACATTTCTGCAATGCCAGTTTCCATTGAGCGTGAGACTCACGCATTTGATGAAATTCTCAAGCTGTCACGCTGATGACAGAAGTTCTCACACTCAAAATTAAAAAAATATATAAATATAAATAAATAAATAAATAAAGTCACACTCCTCCACACTCACCAATGAGAATAGTTTTCTGTTGGCGGGTTTCCCGTAAAGAACAAGCAATTTAATTGGCTTATGCCCATCGCACACTATTTAAAATGACAATGTAGACAAAAATGCTGGAGAAACTCAGCGGGTGAGGCAGCATCTATGTCTGAGTTTGACCCTTCTTCGGACTCAAGCATTTCTCCAGCATTTTTCTCTACCACTCTATAGATGCTGCCTCACCCGCTTTCACATTCCCGTGCAGATGGTGTGCTAGGTGAGACACGGCGGTGGTCCCATCCCTCGACTCCGCCCAAGGACCCCGACAGTCTTTTCAGGTGTGGCAGAGAATCACTTGCGCCTCCTCCAGCTTCATCTACTGTATGCGCTGTTCCAGGTGTGGACTATCAGCGAGACCAATTGCAGCCTCGGCGATCATTTCGCTGAACACCTCCACTCAGTCAGCCTAAACCTACCTGATCTCCCTGTTGCTAAACACTTTAACTCCCCCTTCAATTCCCATACTGATCATTCTGTCCTGGGCCTACTCCACTGTTAGTGAGGTCCAGAGCAAATTGGAGGAACAGCACCTCATATTACACTTGGGCAGCTTACACCCCAGCGGTATGAATGAATATTTTCTCGAACTTTAAGTAACCCTTGCTTTCCCCTCTCACCATCCCTCTTCCTTCCTAGTTCTCTGCCCAGTCTGACTGTATCCCGATTACATTTTATCTCTGTATGCTTCGTTGTCACCTTCTCCTAGCTAAAAATAATCTTAATTTTCCTTGATCTATATCCTCTTTGATGTCTCATTTTTACACCCTACACTTTCTTATCTCTGTGTCTCCATCTCCCTGACACTCAGTCTGAAGAAGGATCTCGACTCGAAACGCCACCCATTCCTTCTATCCAGAGATGCTGCCTGTCCCACTGAGTTAATCCAGCATTTTATGTCTATCTTCGGTGTAAACCAGCATCTGCAGTTCCTTCCTATACTCTGCCCTCGTCAATCTTTTTGTTTACTTCAAAAAACTAATTGTTCATGAGACATGATCTCCCATGTACAAAAGCCTGCTGACTATCCCTAGTCAGCCCCTGTCTATCAAAATGTATATTTCATTCCTCAATATTCTCTCTAGTAATGTTCCGACGACAGGTGTTAGACTCACTGGCCTATAGTTCCTTGTTTTTTTCTTGCAGACATCTTAAATACTGGCACAACATGTGCCACCCTCCAGTCTTCCGCCCCCCCCACCCGTATTTAATGATGACTCATAAACCGCATCCAGAGCACCTGCAATTATTTTGTCCTAGGTTGTTTCCCCTGCTGCCGCAGGAGATGTAACAGCTGTCCTTATATCTCCTCCCTTGATTCCACCCAGGGACCATAGCAATCCTTCCAGGTGCGGCAGCTGGGGAAAGTACCTAGGGAGTGGGTGGTTTTGGTGAGAATAGATGAGTGAACCAAGGAGTTGCGGAGGGAGCGGTCTCTGCAGAAGGTGAAAAGGGGTGGAGATGGGAAGATCGATGTAATTAGAGGTGGGATCATGTTGGTGGTGACGGAAATGTCAGCAAGTGGGCTGAGGGATGGTTAATGGAGTTTAATACAGATAAGTGCAAGGTGTTGCATTTTGCTCAAACCAGTGCAGGACATACGCAGTAAATGGCAGGGCTCTGTGGTATGTTGTAGAGCAGATGGATCTAGGAATGCAGCTATACAGCTCCTTGAAAATAGCATCACAAGTAGGTAGGGTGGTCAAGAAGGCTTTCGGCACACTGACCTTCATAAGTCAGAGTATTGAGTATGGAAGTCGGGAGGCCATGTTAGAGTTGTACAAGACATTGGTGAGGCCACATTTACGGTATTGTGTTCAGTTTTAGGAAAGATGTTTAGGACATCTGTCATAGGAAAGACGTTGTTAAGATGGAAAGGACGCAAAAAAGATGTACGAGAATGTTGCCAGGACTTGTGGGCTTGAGCTATAGAGAGAGGTTGAGCAGGCTGGGACTTTATTCCTTGGAGCACAGAAGGATGAGGGGTGATCTTATAGAGGTGCACAAGATCATGAGAGGAATAGGTAGAGTAAATGCACATGGCCTTTTCGAGAACCAGAAGACATGGGTTTAAGGTGAGCGGGAAAAGATTTAATAGGATCCCGAGGGGCAACATTTTTATACAAAGGGTGACCTGTATATGGAACGAGCTACTGGAAGATGTAGCTGAGGTAGGTACTATCACATTTAAAAAACATTTGGACAGGTACATGGATAGGATAGGTTTACGAGGAGATGGGCCAAAGGCAGACAGGTGGGACTAGTGCAGATGAGGCATGATGGTCGGCATGGGCAAATTGGGCCGAAGGGCCTGTTCTCATGCTGTATGACTCCATGACTGTATGGTGCCAAGACAATATTACCTGTCCCTCAATGTCAGCAAGACAAAGGAGATTGTGATTGACATCAGGAAGTGAAGCAGTATACATACCCCAGCCTACATTGATGATGCTGATGTCGAAATGGTCAAAGGTTTCAAGTTCCTAGAAATAAATATCACCAGCAACTTGTCCTGGACCAAATACAACAAAGCTATAGCTACGAAAGCACACCAACGCGTGCACTTCATTAAAAGGCTGAAGAAGTTTGGCATGCCCCCAACAACTCTCATCAAGTTCTACAGATGTGCCGTTTAAAACATCTATTGGAATGCATCACACTCTGGTTTGGGAATAGCTCCATCCAAGACCACAACAAACTGCAGAGAGTTGTAGACATAGCCCAGACCATCATACAAACTAGCCTCCCTTCCATTGACAATCTAAGTTTCACACTGCCTCGGCAAGGCCACCAGCATAATCAAGGACGAGTCTCACCCCGATCACGCCCTCTTCTCCCCTCTCCTACCAGGCAAGAGGTACAGAAGTTTGAAAGTGCATATCTCCATATTCAGGAACAGATTGTTCCAAGCTCATATTAGGCAACTTAACGGTCCTCTCATCGGCTAGTGTGTGGTCCTGACCTATCATCTACCTCATTGCAGACCCTCGGACTATCTTTAATTTGATTTTATTGGACTTCAATGTTATATTTTGCACTGAATGTTGTACCCTTTGCCCTTTATCTGTGCACTGTGCACAGCTTGAGTGTATGTATGTATGTATACAAGTGCTTGATTCTATAGTCTTTTCTCTGACTGGATAGCACGCAAAAGCTTTTCACTGTACTTTGGTGCATATGACAATTATACACTAAATTAAACTAAAACTAATCCTCCATTTACCTAGATGAATATAGCATCAACAACTCTCAATAGGTTCAACATCACATTTGCTTGATTGGCTTCTTAATAATGACCCTAAACATCATTCACTTCACCCCCAGGGACACAGGCTTCTATATGTACAATTTACAAAATACACTGCTACTTGAATACTCGGGTTCTTGAACAGCACCTCCCAAACCCAATGAGGACCAGGGCAGAAGATCCTTGGTAACACCACCACATTCAGGTACACCCCCAGGTTGAACACCATTCTGACTTGGACATCTATTGCCCTCCTGCTTCCTAAACTCGTGTCAAGTGAATTGATCTGTATCAAGAATTGATAAGGATCCCACTGTTTTGTATTCAGTGGGATACACGTCTGAAATATATTTTCTACAGCTTTGCTGTTGGTGTAATGAAATTTATTCTGAATTAGGTTACATTTTAATTAGATTTGACGATATGGTCATGTCCTTTGCAATGTAGCTTTTAAAACTTGCAGACATGAATTAACACATCTATTTTATTACTAAAATATTAATGGTACGTGATATTTCATTTACACAAAATACTATAATAAAGTAATCTACGCATTATAAATAAGGAACAAATATCAGAGCTTTAATAGGTTTAGATTAATCTAATATATAATGATTTTCACAATGAAATTGAACATGAACTTGAAAAATCCTTAAAATGCTACGTTACAGTGAAGAAGTAGGGATAGGTATTTACCAGTGAGATTCTTTTAATAGTACAAGAATACAGAACCAAATAGCCTCTTTTTGTGCTACTTAATTCATAATTCTGACAGTTATGTCTACATCACTGCAGCTGGGAATGCTTCATGTTCTTCATGATAAAAATGTGGTGTGTAACTTCCCAGAAAATTATTTAATGAAACTTTGAACTCAATCTTGTAATTGGACATGGCATAATTCAACAGTCAGAATATGTTCTTATACTTTATTTGATAGGTCACATGCAAATGTTAAATTGAAAATTGAATAGAAATTTAAAATAGTAAATGGTTGGAATTTCAGGGTAACACATTGAATTATAGAAAGAATGCACAGCATAATGTGTTTGTGCAGGCTCTTTGAAAAGCAATCACCAGCCTGTAGTTATTCTGCCCCTAAATTTGCAGATTGTCTTTACAAAGCACATACCTGATTGTTCTTGGAATGTTACTGTGAAGTGAACATTAACTCGGTGAATATTTTGGCTCGGTTGATGATAGAACTGAAATCTTTGGAAAAGTAAGACCATCGAGGATATGGGATACAAGATTTAAACCATTGCTTTTCACATTTCAGATCGGTACTTTGGCTTTGTGGTTCAACCACCTCAGATGGGGTTGGATTTCAATTTCAATAAATCTACTGCTCAATTGGAGCAATATGGCCATGAATTTTGTAAGTTAACTTGGACACGTACTTTTTTGAGAACTTACTAGTGGAAGCAAAGTGAGAGGATTGTGGCAATTGAAGATGCTGAACCCTTTAATGGCGAAATATGCTAACACAGTCAGTTCTTATGGTATGTACTTACTTGTTTCAATGATAGGATTTGCTCATAGTGCTTGTGCTGAAAGATTATAATATCAATATCTTTCTTTTTGTTTGATTGATCAACACTTTAGAGCTCTGATCTTAGATCAATTTGTGTTACATATGCTATGTTAGTTTGGACTTCTTATGAGAACCAAGATGAGGCAGCAGATGCCTATTACTGCTGCTACACAACGACAGGATCACCGGCGCACTGAATGTGCAAAACTTAAGCTTTTAAAATATTTTAGAACTTCATTTCCTCAGGAAAGTCAGCGTGCAACTTAGGGCAGTTGCAAACATATATGTAGGGGGTCAATAAGATATATGCCAACTCATATCACTAATTTGTAACCATATTTTCCTTTGGATGCTTTCCTGAGTCTTTTGTCAGATATTTGAGATGGCAGTTAACAAATGCATGATGGTCAGCCATGTGTTTAGCGATAGGTCTGCCAATCAGGTTAACACCAGCTGAAATCAAACCAGTCAGAATGCTTGAGTGAAAGGCATAAACTACAGATGCCTGAAATCTAACATAAAGATAGAAAACACTGAAAATTCTCAACAGGTCAGGCAACATCCACTGAGAGTGAAAAAGTGTTAACATTTCTTATGCATTCTGATATGTCAACAAGCTCAATCGATAACTGTTTTTCTCACCCCAGCGGGCTGATCCTCCTGAGTATTTCCTGCATTTTTTTTATTTCAGAAAGTGTGAGCGATTGTTTTATGGCTCTGGCTGGCTTTCCACAGCTGCAGGGCTCCATAAGTTATACATAGGTCAATACACCTAAAAAAAAATAAGGAGTGTTCGTCAATTGCAAGAGCTTCACTTTAGCAAAATGCGACCACTGTGTGCAACTACAAAAAGTTTAGGCAGGTGTGTGCAGACTTTCTGGGCTTCTGTTGCAGTGTGCAAATTCATCATTCCTTGCAGAAGACTTATGGATGACTACAGGGAGGCTGCAGATGTGCCTCTCAAAGTCCAGAATGTGGTTTTAAAGTAGTAAAGAGTTGACGCAGGAAAGAGCAGAAACTAGACACAAAATCAAATGCTGGAGTAATAATAATAATAATACATTTTATTTATGGGCGCCTTTCAAGAGTCTCAAGGACACCCCAGTAGCATCATTTGAATTCCTTGCCTTCAAAGCCCTTTCCTCCATGACAGTCATCCTCATTTACCGGCCACATCTTCACTGACCTCCTTACCCCTCCTCCACACTGCTTCCTCTCCCAGTTTGACCTGGTCACCCCTATTGAAATCTCCAAACTCATCAGCTCTTCCAAACCCACTACCTGCTCCCTCGACCCTCTCCCCACTCCCCTGTTGAAGTCCTGCCTGCCCGTTCTCTGCCCCTACCTCACTAATCTCTTCAACTCCTCATTGTCCCAAGGAATTGTCCCCTCCGCTTTCAAAACTGCTGCCGTTACACCAATCTTAAAGAAACCTGGTCTTGATCCCTCCTCTCTCATTAACTACCGCCCAATCTCAAACCTCCCCTTTCTTTCAAAAACCCTGGAGCGTATCGTTGCGTCGCAACTTCATTCCCACCTCCTTGCGTATAACCTACTTGAACCCCTCCAATCTGGCTTTCGCCCCCTCCATAGCACAGAAACTGCTCTCCTCAAAGTCCTCAACGACCTCCTCACCTCTGCTGACACTGGTTCCCTCAACATCCTCATCCTCCTCGACCTGAGCGCAGCCTTCGATACAGTGAACCATAACATCCTGCTCACCACTCAAAGACCTCGGCATTGAAGGCTCTGCACTCAGCTGGCTCCGTTCCTACCTTTCCAACAGATCCCACTTCATCTCTCTCCACAACCACACCTCTGCTACAGCCGCAGTCACTCAAGGCGTTCCCCAAGGCTCCGTACTCGGCCCCCTCCTCTTCATCATCTACATCCTCCCCCTTGGTCAGATACTCCTCCACATGCTCAATTTTTGTAAGGTGTCCTTGAGACTCTTGAAAGGCGCCCATAAATAAAATTTATTATTATTATTATTACCTTACAAAAATTGAGCATGTAGAGGAAAAACATGTAAGGGGAATGAAATAAATAGTAGAGACATGACTAGTACACAAAGTAAAGAGAGAATTCAATACAAAACACAGTATGAGGCAATTAATGCACAGATGAAAAGGGACGGGGACGTGGGGCTAAGGATAGGCAGAGGTGAAGAGATGGGTCTTGAGGCGGGACTGGAAGATGGTGAGGGACACGGAATTGCGGATCAGTTGGGGGAGGGAGTTCCAGAGCCTGGGAGCTGCGCTGGAGAAGGCTCTGTCCCCAAAACTGCGGAGGTTGGACTTGTGGATGGAGAGGAGACCGGCTGATGTGGATCTGAGGGACCGTGAGGGTTGGTAGGGGAGAGGAGGTCAGTGAGATATGGGGGGGCCAGATGGTGGAGGGCTTTGTAGGTGAGGACCAGGATTTTGTAGGTGATCCGGTGGGAGATGGGAAGCCAGTGAAGTTTTTTGAGGACTGGAGTGATGTGATGCCAGGATTTGGCGTGGGTGATGAGTCGGGCGGCTGCGTTCTGGACCAGTTGGAGTCGGTTGATGTAGGTGGAGCTGATGCCAAGGAGAAGTGAGTTGCAATAGTCCAGTCGGGAGGAGATGAAGGCATGGATGAGTCTTTCAGCAGCGGGCGGTGTGAGAGAGGGTCTGAGTTTGGCGATGTTGCGGAGATGAAAGAAGGCGGTTTTAATGACATGGAGGATATGAGGCTCAAGGGAGAGGGTGGAATCAAAGATCACGCCAAGGTTGCGGGCCTGGGGAGATGGGGAGACAGTGGTGCCGTCGATGGTGAGAGTGGGGTTATTGATTTTGCTGAGTGTGGCTTTGGAGCCTATGAGGAGGAATTCTGTCTTATCGCTGTTGAGTTTGAGGAAATTTTGTTGCATCCAGGTTTTTATAGCTGACAAACGGGAGTTGATATGGGAGAGGGGGGGTTGTGGGGGGATTTGGTGCCAAGGTAAATCTGGGTGTCATCAGCGTAACAGTGGAAGTCCAGGTTGAAGTGGCGGAGTATCTGACCAAGGGGGAGGATGTAGATGATGAAGAGGAGGGGGCCGAGTACGGAGCCTTGGGGAACGCCTTGAGTGACTGCGGCTGTAGCAGAGGTGTGGTTGTGGAGAGAGATGAAGTGGGATCTGTTGGAAAGGTAGGAACGGAGCCAGCTGAGTGCAGAGCCTTCAATGCCGAGGTCTTTGAGTCTGGTGAGCAGGATGTTATGGTTCACTGTATCAAAGGCTGCGCTCAGGTCGAGGAGGATGAGGATGTTGAGGGAACCAGTGTCAGCAGCGGTGAGGAGGTCGTTGAGGACTTTGAGGAGAGCAGTTTCTGTGCTATGGAGGGTGTAAGTTATTGGGGCAAATCCTCCAAAATTATGGAAGAACTTGGATAAGGACATGGATATTTTAAAAAGACAGATTTGCTGGCTGCAACGGAAAAAAAACCCCCAATCCACAGCAAGAATCAATTTCAAGTTTCAAACCCGTCTGGCCTGTGGACTTGGACATCACACAACGGTGTGAACAGGAAAGGCTGAGACGGAGATAACAAGATTCTCTTGGATACACAAAGGAAGGAACCAAGCCTCAGCAGACGGTGGTAAACAGGCCAGTAGAAGCACAATCACCATCGGGGATGATAACGATCAGGCTGAGGGATCATGACATTAGCAAACCCCTTATCATCGGAAGCCTATTGTTCATGCCAGATCGAAACTGGGAAACATCAAAAGAACCCCTTTTATCCAGAGGACCACCTGGGGGTTTCAAAGGAAGCTCAGGTATAAAAGCCGAAGTCAAGCCAGAACTCTTCCTCTCTTCCTGCTCTTTCTGCTCTGCTGGACAGCCCGTGAGCCTGCATCGACCTAAGCTGTGAGTATCCTGGTGACCTGGTGAAGTTCCCGAAATAGGAGGTTGAGGGGAGAAAGGTAAAGGGGGAGTATGCTTGCAAGTAAAATTGTGTTAACGTAAGTTTCACGACGTGCCCGATAGTTTTCCGTCCATAGTCTTAGTTTAAAGCATAAGTTTAGCCACGAATTGTGTAGTGTTGGTGAGATTCGATTTCTCATTGTTTAATAAAGCCTGTAAATTTTAGACTTGCTTTGAGTCCATCTTGGTTTCTGTTTTCTCTCATGACTCTGGTCAATTCAACCTTTGTATCATATCCCACCATAATTCCGAGGTCTAGAACCTAGGGGAATCCCTTTTGTGGAGTAAAGGGAAACGCAAAACCCCTACAGAATGGCGACCGCGGCAGGACCTCGGTGGTTTGGGATATGTGATTTACCAGAGGGCGTGAGAGAACGTAGCAAGATGGAGGAGAGAATCTCCTCTTATCTGTTTAAAAAGATCAATCTCACCAAACAATGGGTGATAGCGTTGTTGACAGCACAGCAGCCTGCAGTAGCTGCGGCTCAATGGACGGAAAGCAAAGCGTATAATAAAGGGCAGGAAAAGGCAGTTTGGCTAGCGTGCCTATCACAGCAGGTAGCAAAAATGCAGAGACAGGTAGATAGACTGGAAGAGCAACTGAGAGAAGCTAGGGCCAACGCTGAAGAAAGCGCTAGAGAAGGGGAAGGGCTATCTGAGGAATGCAGTAAAGCCAGGCAGTGTATCTTGCAGGCAAGGGAGTCCCACAGAAATGCCCAGGAATTCCTCCAATGCCAGGTGGTAGAGGCAAAGGAGAGGGAACGGAACGCCCAGGAACTCCTGGCTCAGAGTACACAGAAGTGCAGGGAGCTGGAGGGAAAGTTCCAAGATATCCAAGCAGCATACAGGGTGGCCCGTAGCGAGCTAGGGGATAGTGATCACGGGCCTTGCCAGGCAAGGATAGCGCAGCTGGAGGAGACTCTGTCCAAGACTAGGGGACGGGTTCACCTGGTAGGACCAGGGGGGTCCCCCGGGGGCAGCTTCCATCAGCAGATGATTCCCCAGGGGCAAAGGGGAATAGACCGCCTCCTGAGGCGCCGGGGATAGGTCCGGGTCGGCAGGTAGGGTTCGGGTTGTCCGGGGAGGGACAGGCCCAAGGAGGGGCGGGAGAGCACCCTCAGTTAGCGGCTTCCGCGCCATGTGTAGCACACCACGAGGTGGTGGGGTTACCGATCATGGTGGGAGAGCCGGGGGTAAAGGGGCAACAGCCCCGAGTAGGGCAGATGTGCCCGGTACGGCAAAGGAAATATGGTCCCCCGGTAGGGCAGGCAGATAGGGGGCCCATAGAGAGTGATATCATCATTCCCCATGGGGCACATGTGCTGAGAGGGATGGTGGCTCACTTTCCCAGGTTAACCAGGGCGGGAGACCCGTCATTGCATTTTATGGAGGTGCAGCAGGCAGCCGACATAAACGATTGCGATGAGGTAGAACGGGTAAAGCTGCTACTGATGACCCTAGATTCATACCTATGCAAGGCGGTGACCTCCAGGGAAGGGGGAAGACCTGAAGCATGGGTAGCGGCACAGACAGCGGTTCTGGAGGCCATGGGGTTGAATCAGGGTAGTCCTTTCACCAGGGTGGGGGAGACGAAGCAGCAGGTAGCTGAGTCCCCGGACATGTTCGCAGACAGGCTGTGGGCAGTGTATGAGGGAGCGTGTGGGATGCCTTTAGATAGGCAGAATTTAGATGGGAGAACAGCTCACTGGCTGAAGACTCTGGTGGCGAATTGCCTCCCGCGAGTTAGGGCAAGGGCCGAGCACTGGTTCGACCCAGCTGACCCAAACCTTAACGAGGCGGAGGTGATCAGGAAGCTCACCCTTGCATACCGCAATGGAGAGAGAAGTGAGGAGAAGCCCTTTAAGGGCAAGGTGCACGAAATAGTACCGGCACCCCCCCAAAAGGAGGCAGTGGAAACAAGAAGGCAGCCAGACCTCTTCCAAGATGAGGCTGGTGTGCTACGGGTGTGGGAAGCCCGGGCACTACAAGAGGGAGTGCAGAAACCTAAGTAGAGCAGTGGGGGATAGGGCCCCGGGAACAGCCGACCCAGCCCCGGAGGTAACAATAGATATAAAAGATCTATTGAACTATTTGCAGTCCAAGGCGGGAGGGTCCGGACAGGTAGCCATGGCAACAGGCCAGGGTGTGCCCGTATCCGGGCCCCCGGCACCTTTATGACTGCCAGCGAAACAGCCCACATTCCTATGCCCGTTAGAGTGTGGCCCATGTGGGAGACCCTGGGTCAATATGGAGGTCCAGGATGTGGTCGGGAGTTATCTGCTGGACATTGGTGCTTCCAGTAGCATTGTCCACACGGACAACCCCCGTACATCCCTTCTATCTAGTAGGGCGCCCTATAGTCCACGAGGCGAGGGAAATCAGAGGGCCAGAGAAGGAGCCAGGAGTGGGAAAGCATGGGACCCCTATGAGGAAGGACAGGTAGCTGCAGCCAGGAAACAGCCTCGAGAAAAGGAGAGTGCGGGAGTGGTTTTGGCCCTGGACCTGACCACGGTTCAGGCACAAGACCCCATTTTAAAGGCTGCCTCAGCAGCCATTTGCAGGCAGGAGAAGATAGAGGGACCGTATGGGGATAAAGATCAAGAACAGACCCGGGTTGATGTGGAAACCGTAGGGGAGCCAGGCGAGTCCACAGGTAGTCAGCCTGAAGTAGCCGGCTGTGTTCCAGGGCGAGGACTGGAAGCAGCGGAGAAGGAGGCTGACTCCAGCCCTCCGCAGGCAGGTACCGTAGACTGCCTAAGAGAGGCAGAACTAGCAGAAACAGAGGAGATGGAGGTATCACCTCTGGTGTGGGAACCCCCGGTCAGACGTAGGAGTGACAGGGTCACTAAACCCCCAGTAAGGTGGTCCCCATCCCTAATTAAACCTAGGGCTAGGGCTGGCCACAGGAGGGCCGGGAAGGAGAGTGGCCAAAACAGGGCACTACGGAGTGCAGCTGGAGGGAGCCCAGTCTCCACAGGGAACGTAGGGGTAACTCAAAACCCCGTAGTGCAAAGGGAGGTGAGGGGCAGACAGGCCCCTCGACAGGAGGAGTTCTGGCCTGCACGGGTGGGCCCACCAGAGGGGTGGCCCCAGCGTGACGGGGACCAGTTATGAGTTGGCCACCCGGAGACGGGTGGCGTTGTATATAGCATTGGTTTGTGTGTAAGTAGATGTAGTTAGCGTAATTAGATAAGGTTTTGTATAGCTACAGGGGAGTACAGGGACAGACAGTACGGGATCGAAGGGATGTGCTGTGGAAAAGTAGACCACAACAGACAAAACAAAACCCCAAATGCCATTATTAGGCAGATAGCTCTGTGGAGGCAAGGAGGTGTTTTGCTTTGTTTTCCAGATAAGTAGCCCCGCCGTATGGATGATGGCAACGATGTTCCTCCGGATGTGCGTGGCGCGTCGCAGGGACACGGAGGAGTACCCGCATGGTGCCCCCGCGAGACGGAATTATTATATCAGGCCCTGTTAAAAGACATGTTCCAGAAATTCCACAACCTGGATTTTGGGGACATAGACATAGATGAGATGTATCGCGGGGGAGGGGATTTCACTTTGGGGTCCGGTAGGCAAAGACGAGGGGTGGTTAACGACAGGTTTACAGCATTTAACATGGGGACGTCTATTATTAATAGCATGGACAACGTAGAACTGGCCTTGCAGATCAATCAGTTGAAGGGCCAGTTGCGAAAGGTTCTGGGGGAGGAAAATGCGGTGGTAGGATCGGGACTGCACGAAGAGGTGGCAATGACTCTACATCTAAAAGAAATCATAGCACAATTGGAGACACATGCAAAAACGATAAACGGTTTGATTAAAGAGGACCGGAATGCGTCCGATCAGGCTGCACAGAATGAGGTGTGTGGGCTGTATGGTGCGTGGTTGTTGGGGGAGGGGAGGAGCAACCTGGAAGACCTGAGGCAAGGTCGGGTCCCCTCCTGGATAAGCAACCAGCACCTAGCAGCGCTACACCCTTATAACAGCACTTTGAGTCCTTGTCAGCTTCGTGTGGCCTCCGAGGCCTACCCGGTACCGGTGGATTGCGGAAAATCCAATCACACCATAATGGGAGTGGTCGTAAGAATCCTGGTGATGGGAACCTCGGCACGACCAGCTCCTCTGTACCGAGTGGAGAACGTGGGAGTTGTTCATGGGGGGGTGCATATTCGCTACGGGAAGGTCCCGCCCTATGTCATAGTGAGGGAGCAAGCTGTGACAGGCATTGACCTTTTGGGTTGTCGGAGCCGGGGAGCACAGGTAATCCTGTGTCCCCAGCACATGGGCGCTGAGGCTAGGCCTCAGTGTGGGTTCAGGACTGTTGGGGCACAGCCTATAAACTGCACCATGGAGGCGATGGCGGCAGACCATGTCCCTCCACAGGTGGCGTATATAGGCAGTGGGACGTACTGTGTCACCACAAGTGCCCAGCGGTATCAGCACGGATCACAGCTGTGGTGCCCGATACCGCACAGCAGCTTCTGCTTTAAACCCAGGGCAGAAGTCCATGTGGCACAGCAGCGAATATTACCCATCCCGGAACCTTCTTCGGTTCACCTCTCGGTACGAGAAAATGTAACTGACTTATTTAACTATGTTGCCTATTTTGGGTATGATATTCTCCCAGTGAATGAAAAATTAAAAGAGTTGCTGGTGGCGGTCGAGTTGTCGCACAAACACTTCTTCTCCCTGGAACAAAAGACTCTGGATAACGCCAGGGAGATCGAAGAGATCAAGTCTCCAAGTTGGTGGGACCTGGAGTCCTGGATCATAGTACCAGCATGGGTCCGCATCGTGTCCCATGTTCTGATCATCAGCCAGATGATAATTGTGGTGTATTTGCTATGCATTAATTGCAAATTTAAAAGGCGGAGGAGGATGGCCAAATTACAACAGCTGGTAAATCGAGCCGCCCGACGTCACCGTAACGACACCGCATCACTGTAAAATGTCTGTACTCTAGTGCAATAGTTTTTGTACATAAGTTGTAATCCCTGCATTTTCAGGGAATGGTCGTGAGGGTACTGTATGGTTTGTGGGATTGATGTAAAGTAAAAGGTGTATAGTGTAAGTTAATGTGCTTCGAGGGCCTAGTTTAGCGATTAAGGGGGCTTTCGGGGTACATAATTTCACCTTCTCACCAGGAGTGTTTACAGCTCTTGAGGCTGGAGGATTGCCCACTAACTTTGTCAATCGACACGGTCCGTGCAAGCCTGGACGTATCGTAGGGGCATGTAAGTTATTGCCAGCAAATCCTCCAAAATTATGGAAGAACTTGGATAAGGACATGGATATTTTAAAAAGACAGATTTGCTGGCTGCAACGGAAAAAAAACCCCAATCCACAGAAAGAATCAATTTCATGTTTCAAACCCGTCTGGCCTGTGGACTTGGACATCACACAACGGTGTGAACAGGAAAGGCTGAGACGGAGATAACGAGATTCTCTTGGATACACAAAGGAAGGAACCAAGCCTCAGCAGACGGTGGTAAACAGGCCAGCAGAAGCACAATCACCATCGGGGATGATAACGATCAGGCTGAGGGATCATGACATCAGCAAACCCCTTATCATCGGAAGCCTATTGTTCATGCCAGATCGAAACTGGGAAACATCAAAAGAACCCCTTTTATCCAGAGGACCACCTGGGGGTTTCAAAGGAAGCTCAGGTATAAAAGCCGAAGTCAAGCCAGAACTCTTCCTCTCTTCCTGCTCTTTCTGCTCTGCTGGACAGCCCGTGAGCCTGCATCGACCTAAGCTGTGAGTATCCTGGTGACCTGGTGAAGTTCCCGAAATAGGAGGTTGAGGGGAGAAAGGTAAAGGGGGAGTATGCTTGCAAGTAAAATTATGTTAACGTAAGTTTCACGACGTGCCCGATAGTTTTCCATCCATAGTCTTAGTTTAAAGCATAAGTTTAGCCACGAATTGTGTAGTGTTGGTGAGATTCGATTTCTCATTGTTTAATAAAGCCTGTAAATTTTAGACTTGCTTTGAGTCCATCTTGATTTCTGTTTTCTCTCATCGGCACACTCTGGTCAATTTAACCTTTGTATCATATCCCACCATAATTCCGAGGTCTAGAACCTAGGGGAATCCCTTTTGTGGAGTAAAGGGAAACGCAAAACCCCTACAAGGGGGCGTAAGCCAGATTGGAGGGGTTCAAGTAGGTTATACGCAAGGAGGTGGGAATGAAGTCGCGACGCAACGATACGCTCCAGGGTTTTTGAAAGAAAGGGGAGGTTTGAGATTGGGCGGTAGTTAATGAGAGAGGAGGGATCAAGACCAGGTTTCTTTAAGATTGGTGTAACGGCAGCAGTTTTGAAAGCGGAGGGGACAATTCCTTGGGACAATGAGGAGTTGAAGAGATTAGTGAGGTAGGGGCAGAGAACGGGGAGGCAGGACTTCAACAGGGGAGTGGGGAGAGGGTCGAGGGAGCAGGTAGTGGGTTTGGAAGAGCTGATGAGTTTGGAGATTTCAATAGGGGTGACCAGGTCAAACTGGGAGAGGAAGCAGTGTGGAGGAGGGGTAAGGAGGTCAGTGGAGATGTTGAAAGGAGGGGCCTTGGTAGGTGGTGGAGTAGATGCTGGGGAGTCGGGTACAGGGGATAAAGATTGATAGATGGTGCTGATTTTATCAGCGAAAAAGTGGAGGAATGAGTTGCAGAGAACCGGAGTAGAGGTAGGGACAGTGTTGGCTCGAGGCTTGAGGAGGTTGCCCACTGTGGAGAAGAGGGTTCTGTGGTTTAGGCAGGGATCGGTGAATATGGAGGAGAGGTAGGCAGATTTTGCAGCAATGAGAGCATCTTTGTAGTCAGTGAGGTGGAGTTTGTAAGCTTCAAGGTGGACTGTGAGAGATGATTTCTTTATAAGTCGTTCGAGTTGGCGACCAGTCTGTTTCAGTTTACGAAGTGCAGGTGTGTACCAGGGTGAAGATGTGTTGAAAGTTACGGTTCTTGTTTTGAGCAGGGCCAGAGTGTTGAGGGAGGTAGACAAGGTGGAGTTGAGATGGTTTGTGAGATCATCAGGTGAGATGGGGGTTGAGTCCAGGGGGAGAGTGGTGGAGAGCAGGTCAGAGAGATGGTGGGAATCAATGGATTTTAGATTACGGAAGGTGATTTCTCGGAGGAAGCGGGGGCGAGGTGTCGGAGAAGGGATGGTGAACCGTATAAGCTTATGATCAGAGAGGGGGAAGAGGCAAGGATGGAGGTCGAGTACCGGTTGATTTGTGGAGCAGACCAGGTCAAGGACGTGACCTTTGTCATGGGTGGGAAAGGTGACGTGCTGAGTGAGAGAGAAGTTGTCCAGTAAAAAGGCGAATTCAGATGCAAGCTTGCAGGTGGGGGAGTCCATGTGAATATTTAAGTCACCAAGTAGCAGCAGACGTGGGGAGAGGGATGAGGCAAGTGTGAGGAGTTCAGTGAAGTCAGATAGGAAGGAGGGGTAGCTCGGCGGGACAGGCAGCATCTCTGGAAGGAAGGAATGGGTGACGCGACCAATGGGAAACGTCACCCATTCCTTCTCTCCAGAGTTGCTGCCTGGCCCGCTGAGTTACTCCAACATTTTGTGTCTGTCTTCGGTATAAACCAGCATCTGCAGTTCCTTCATACACAAAGAGCAGAAACGATTCGGTCTGGAACATCACATTTCAATAACAATTCTTCAGGCAAGTTCTCCTATCAGGCCCATTCAATTCTATTACGCGACAGTGTTAGCGTTATCCTGGACTTTACAAAGTAAAATGTAACCTGTATCGAGTTACCATGAACGCTGAACCACTTCTTCTTCATCAGCAGCAGCAGCAGCCGGTTGCGTAGCAACGCCAGCCGGCGATGGCCTGCGGAGGCACACTGCGTCATTTCCGGCAGTGAGGGCCCTGGCGTCAGGTGACCGGTGACATCACTAGGAGTTTGGTCACGGCAGTCGGGACGCCAGGAGGACAGGTGAGGTGAGGAATGCGAGGGGGCAGGGGTGGGGAAGGGACGGAGTAAGGGGCTGAGGGCCCGCCAGCACCCACGCACCAGACTCCCCTGCCCGACACAGGGGAGCTCCGGGCCTCGGCAGCGAGACCTCAAGGATTTTAATGACTGCCGTTTGTTTATGTCTCTGAACTCATTTCCGTGTTTCGACACTTTTGAGGCCTAAAAATCGACTGTTAAGGAAGCCCATCGCTTTGTGTAAAGTTTGAACATCGCATCTAGTTTGATATCCCCATCCACTCCCCACCCCCCCACCTGGAAGGGTAATAAACTTGCTGGAGTAACCACTCGAACCCAGAACTTTGTTTTGGTGATTGTCTTGAAAAACTTCCCATTCTTTTGTTGGAATAAAAGGTTGTAGTTAAAACCTAGTGGTTTTAAAGTGGAGGTTATATAACAATATCATATACTGAAGCAAAACTATGGGTTTATTTCTAACATTGGCGAGGATCGCGTAAGGTGGGTCTTCTGGCTCAAGGAAGAGTTCTTTCATTGTGTTCCCATTTTAAGAGACCTAAGTGCAAAATATATGCAAGTCTAACAAGCTATGAGGTTAAGTTCAGTCCGTTGGAGGTCAGGATAAAGCCAATAGTTATTCTTCAAATAATACCCAAAACACATAAATCTGTAACATTACCAAGCCCTAACAACCCTCTTGTAGATGATATCACCAACATCTTTGTCATCTAAGGTACACAAAAAAGCTGGAGAAACTCAGCGGGTGCAGCAGCATCTATGAGCGAAGGAAATAGGCGACGTTTCGGGCCGAAACCCTTCTTCTTTGTCGTCTAGATTCTCTTCGTCTTCACCCTATCACATGACATTCCTATATTTGTTTCACCCCTCCCACATGTCTGCAACATAAAATGTGTATTTTTTCCCCCCTTGTTCTAATGAAACATCACAGACCTGAAATGTTAACTGTTTCTCGTCCAGAGATGTTGGTTGAACTGCTGACTATTCCAGCATTTTATGTTTTGTAATTCAGGTTTCCAGCATCTTCAGTCTTTTTTAACTTTTAGTTCACCTCAAAGGTATTTCATTCCTGTTTATAGGACTTCAGTGTGCCAAATCTACTGTCCTTTGTTACAACTATGTCTAAATTGATTTTGTGATTATGCAGTGGGCCAAAAAATTGAGTCATTGCAATCACTTGAAGGAATGAAGAACATATTTTGTAGATACAAGTTCACATCAACAGTGGTGATGATGAAAACATTTTGATAGTAAGATTGTGCTATCAGGCCTATTTCAAATAGCAAAGGTAACCAATAGACTATTGTGAGACAGATTATTTCTTCTGACATATACTTTAATGGTCATTACTCATCTATTTAAATTTATGAATGAGAATAGAATGTAAAATAAATTTCATCACCTGTAAAGCTGCTCAGGAAACAGTAACAAGGATTTCTAGCTTTCCTTAAAACAACATAAATTATTATTTGAAGAATACTGGCATCTATCATCATGTGTCATGTGAAACAGCCTGTCCATACATTTATCAGTCCAGCTGTCAATCCAGGAGGTGCTGTGGGCCTTCATAAGCAGAGATTATATTGTGCATTTATTTGATAGATTGATATTTTGTTCTATATTGTCCTCGCGACAGTTGTTTTTTTGGACAGAATTAATTGATAAGTAGTTTGATGAAATGGAGTAGTTTGGGCTGTTTGGTCTTTTACCATCTACCGTGGGCTCAATCTGGCAGAAATGTCCTTCAGGGGTTGGGCATTGGGTTATTCTGTGCACTCACTTCACCCCCAAGGGATTTTCATTATGGATGTTGACCACTTTCTCAGCTGTTGATGTCAGGATTTGATATTACCAAACTACATCTAGCACAATTTGATTGACTTCAGACAATGAGATCTAGAGTTAAGGTTGAGGACTATTAACAATCCTCATTCATTAAGAACACTCTACTCTAACGAGGAGGAGGAGCCATCTTGGTGAACGGCTGCTAGCAGCAGCCGTCCGTCTTAAATTCGTTTTTTTTTTAGTTTTTAGTGAGTCCTGTTTTTTTGTTTGTAGGGGATATGGTCTTTTAATGTGGGGGGGTAGGTGTTACTTTATTTATAGGTCCCTACCTGGTCGGTGTGGCAGCCTTTTTTCCGGGCTGCCCGTCGACCCGTCGTCGTGGCCTACCAGCGGGCTTGGAGAGCCGTTTCTTGGCGGGAACCACCCAGCACCTCGGCCTGGGTGGCGGCACTGCATTGGAGCGCTGGAGCGCTGGAGCGGAGCGGAGCGGGCGATGCCTTGCCTGGGTCGCCGCGCTGGAGCTCTGGCGAGCTGGACCGCCGTGAGCAACATCTCCGGGCTGCGGGTTTGCGGAGCGGAGAGGCGGAGTGCGTAGAGGCGGCAAGGCGGCAGTGAGGAGAGCGGTCGCCGACTTTTTCATCTGGAGCCTAGGAGCGCCAAACCGGCGCGGCCTTGTCGGCTTCGGCAGCCGCGGGCTCCAACCAAGAAGCGGCCGTTCCAAGTGGCCCAGCCGCCGAAAGGACTCTCCCGACGCCGGGGCAAGACCACCCGGTGAGAACGGCCAGGGACATCGGGCCTCCGTAGAGGCAATTGCGGTGGCCCCAATAGGCCTGACTTTGGGGTGAACAAGGGGTGGGGACTGGACATTGTGCCTTCCTCCACAGTGCTATCCACTGTGGGGGGATGATTTTTTTTGTCTAACTGTAGTCTTGTAGGTCTGTGTCCAAGATGGCTGCCGTGAAGGGAGAGTGGACGCTGGCACGAATTGGTTGCCGCTGCTCTCTCTTCACACTGTGTTTTTGATTTTCTGTTTTTGGATTGAATTCTGTTTTTAATTTGTGTCATTGTGATGTCTTTAATTACTTGTTTTACTCCGATTATATGTTTTTATTCCGATTACTATGTAAGGTGTCCTTGAGATTTTGTATGAAAGGCGCCCATTAAATATAAAATTTATTATTATTATTACCCGCTACTGATCCTTTGCGCTGCTTGGACAGGATTTTAGCTGTGGTTTTTTTATTGATGTCAGTGGTTAGGGTTAGATGAAAGATTAGTTGAAAGAAAGAGTGATAGGATAAGGGGAGAAAAAGAATACATACATGATTAAATGTACTCGAATGGAAGTACATGGCATTTTTCCATATTGTACTTTTTAAATGTATTGAACTGAAGACTATAGTGCTTTCAAGGGTCTTTAAAATGTATATAAGGAAGGTACATGCTATCATACTTTTCCAAAAATAAGTAAAATTGGTGGATGGGTGAGCAATTTGTAGATTTTGTGTATGTTGATAGAGATTGAGAGATGAAGAAAATCTAAAAAAACTGACAAGAAGATAGTTTAAGAAGGAACTGCAGATGCTAGAAAATCGAAGGTAGACAGAAATGCTGGAGAAACTCAGCAGGTGAGGGTGAAAAAGTTACTTTTATAACATCTAAACAGGTTCGCTTCTTAATAAACAGACAACTCACAAACGTTTGGTAGACCAGTTCAAAACTTTACTATATCGGCCGATGGAAGGGAGGGAGAACTCTAGTCAAGTGAGCAATACAGACACTTCACTGTCCTCAGTCCACTTCCCTGAACAACAGAATTACATGGTATTATATAGTGTTTTTTGTCACCTTAGCACATTCCACAAACATTAGTCATGGCCAGAGGTACAGAGAATAAAGATTACTACAGGATGCGCCTGAGTGGTCTCGTCTCATCAAAGGCATCTTGGCATATGGTACAAGGACTTTACATATCAAAGTCATCAGTCACTGCATACCTCAAAGGCATTGGACATTTTTCCCAATACCCCTTCCTGGGATTTATCTGGGTTTCCTCCCTTGTCAAATGCTAGACGCATTTTAAAGTCATTCATTATCTCAATACACAGCAACCTGAGGCAAGCCTAATTTGAGACTAAATATCAGCTGTAAGCTAGCCCAGGAACCAATTTAATATCTTCTTATATTTTTAACTTAATTCAGCCTTTTCAAGGCAACACCTATGGAGCGAAGGAAATAGGCAATGTTTCGGGTCGAGACCCTTCTGAAGAATTTTTCTTCTGAAGAACTTCAGCATTTTTGTCTGCCGACAAGAAGATAGTGATATTCAGAATGAAGTATAAAGGTATAAATGGGTGTGCAGTGTTGGGGTTTGATAAGATGAGCAAAAATTGCAGCATGGCATTTGATTAGTTGAACCAACAAGGAAATAGAAAGAAACAAAACACAAATGTTGAAACTAATTTTTATTTAGTATAAATTGTTATCATAGATATAACTCACTTTGAAATTAGATGAATATACAAACCTTTTTATGACGTTTAAATTTCATCTTTTACCTTCGTTAGGTTGATTCAATTTTGAAGATCCAGTCATGCTGCGGGCAGGATTTCGATCTGAGCGTTTACGGGTGAACTTGAGACTAGTTATCAATCGGCTTAAGCTGCTGGAGAAAAAGAAAAGTAGGTGTTTTTAATGAAATTATGACAGATTTTCTGAAATGACTTTGAATAACCATCATCTTTGTGATCGTAGTACTTCAGTTAATTAAACATTTTGTAAAGTTGATGGATATGAAGTATCAAAGCCTTTATTTAATAAATTGCTGCATGATGGTCTAGCTCTTGCACTATATTGTAGGCCTCAGTTAAATAATACAGGTCATCCCTGGGTTTGGTATCACCAGACTTAGGGACACCCATATGTACGATTGAGCTCCCATAATATTATTAAATTTAAATGTCTGACATACATACATAATTTTGTCCCTGGGAACAGCAGGACTAGTTTCTCCTCTCAAAGGTAGACACAAACTGCTGAACTAACTCAGTGAGCCAGGCAGCATCTCTGGAGAGAAGGAATGGGTAGCGTTTCGGGTCATAGAAAAATAGGCGCAGGATTGGGCCATTCGGCCCTTCGAGTCAGCACCGCCATTCAATATGATCATGGCTGATCATCTAAAATCAGTACCCTATTCCGGCTTTTTCCCCATATCCCTTGATTTCTTTAGTCCTAAGAGCTAAATTTCTCTTGAGAGACTGGAGAGGGGTTTCGACCCAAAATGTCACCCATTCCATCTCTCCAGAGATGCTGCATGTCCTGCTGAATTACTCTAGCGGTTTGTGTCTACCTTCAAAATAAACCAGCATCTGCAGTTCTTTCCTACACATAATTTCTCCTCTACCTCTCCACCTTTGGTCATTATTCTTTGACGTAAGTCAAGTGTGCTTTTGATACTATTTGTTACAATACTGTGGAGGTATGGTTATATCGAGTGGCTTGTGTATTTTCTGACTAATGGACAAAGGATATCTGCGACCCAAAACGTCACCCATTTCTTCTCTCCAGAGATGCTGCCCGTCCTGTTGAGTTACTCCTGCTTTTTGTGTCTATCTTCTGCTTATGGTTATCTGCTTAAAACAACCCATTTGTTACCTGGGAAAGCCTATCAATAAATTATAAGTGTAATACAAAAGATTGCATTCATTAAGAACATTGCTCTATTTGATATTGCTGAATTACTCTTGCAGCTGAATTAGCTCAAAAAGCCAGGAAGGAAATTGCAGATTATCTTGCAGCTGGGAAGGATGAGCGGGCGCGGATCCGTGTTGAGCATATCATTCGAGAGGACTACTTGGTAGAAGCCATGGAGATTCTGGAATTGTACTGTGATTTGTTGCTTGCACGATTTGGCATGATCCAATCAATGAAGTATGTAAACATTACATTTATATTTTTGTCCCAGTCTTGTGTAGTTATTGATTGTCATAAATGGCTAACAAGCAAAATCTTAGTGCGACTCTAAATTAGTAATTCAGTTTACAAAACCAGCATAGAAAACCATTTATTCTAATTCAACCAAAAAATTATGGTTGCTTTAAATTTGTAACCAAGGTATTTTGTTGGAAAAAAGAACAAAGCTAGTGTAACAGTGTTGGGCACAAGTGTTTGCATTTCTGCCAATAAGTACCGAATGAATTATATTAACCTACTATGCAAACCATGATGACGATAATACTGCTGTCGTAGGACAAACTCCTCACATTTTCTGTGAGGTGCGAAA
The DNA here is from genome assembly GCF_010909765.2 of Amblyraja radiata. NCBI lineage: Eukaryota > Metazoa > Chordata > Chondrichthyes > Rajiformes > Rajidae > Amblyraja > Amblyraja radiata. The sequence continues at coordinate 9,236,428 of NC_045972.1, read as the reverse complement.
AAAATCCTCATAAAACTAACAGCATTATTGCAGGATTTGTTATCAATAAAGTATTTAACTGTCATGTTTCTTTCTGAAATACAATTAATTTATCTAGAATTTCTGAATATTGTCATCATAATGTTTGAAAGGTTTCTGCAACAGAATTGTCTATTCTCTTCACTGTATCTTCTGTCCATTTGTGTCCCCTGGTTGTCACATCAGTCACCATATAAAATGTTACTCTTTCATGATCATGGCTTTTATACCTTCATTAAACACCTATCAGCTGCCTTTGTCCAAATCCCAGATACTTCATTTTGACTTTTTTTGTGTGAAATTCCTTGTTTATGAATCTAAGTGTGAGGTATTGCAGTTTGGGAGATTAATCATAAGGGGAAAATATACAGTTAATAGCAAACCCTTAGCAACGATGATGTCCAGATGTATCTTGGGGCACAAGTCCATAGCACCCTGAAAGTGGCAACGCAAGTAGATAGAGTAGTATGCTTGCCTTCAGTCGAAGCATTGTGTGTAAGAGTCAGTCATGTAGCTTTATAAAACTGGTGAGAACAAATTTAGATTATTGTGTACAGTTCTGGTCACCCCATAACAGGAAGGTTGTGGAGGCTTTCAGGAGGATGCAGAAGTCGTCTACCAGAATGTTGCCTGGGTTAGGAGGTAACGGCCACAAGGAGCGGTTGGACAAACTTGGATTGTTTTCCAGCAACACTAGAGGTTGAAGGGAGACTGACATTGGACATTGTGTTCGGCACAGACATAATGGCTCCAAGTGTTTGTTCCTGTGCTGTACAGCCACAGTTAAACGCTTTTAATGATAGCCTGTCATTCCCTTGATGCAATACCAAAGTATATTTGGAATGAAATCAAGAACAAAGCCGGATGTACCTTTTGAGAAAGCTCCGCTCCTTCAAAGTCTGCAGTAAGATGCTGCAGATGTTCTACCAATCGGTGGTAACCAGTGCCATTTTCTTTGCTGTCGTGTGCTGGGACAGCAGGGCGAAGGTCGCGGATGCCAATAGGATTAACAAACTCATCAGGAAGGCTGGCTCCGTCCTGGGGGCGGACTTGGATTCATATGAGGTGGTCTTGGAGGGGAGGATGCTCCTCAAACTACGGAGCATCCTGGACAATACAGCTCACCCCCTCCATGACACACTGGTCAACCTGAGGAGTAGCTTCATCAACAGACTGATTCCACCAAGAATGCCAGAGGAGATCCTTCTTTCCTGTGGCTATCAAACTGTACAACTCCTCCCCCTTCTGTCATGGGGTAGACTGACTCCCCTCCCCAGCCTTTGCACATCCCCAAATACCACTTGTCACTTTAATTTCATGTTTCATGTATTTTGTGTTTTATGACTGTTGCCCTCCCCAATTTCCCTCCAGGGATAGATAAAGTTCTATCGTATCATCTCGTAATTCAAATAGCTGATTTTAATTTTTCACGCAGAATGCTTGCTCTAGCAAAGCCTGAGTGCGTTTTACTTCATTGAATGTGGTGCAACTGAGTTTTACCAATGTGGTACAAGTCAGTTTTACCATTGCTGGATTTACTGCAGTTTAGGCTAGTATAAAATTAGAAAGTAGAAAAGGGGTTGAGGGTATGTTAATTGGCTTTGGTAAAATTGTAAATTGTCCCTAGTGTGTTTAAGGTAGGTTAGTGTGCGGGGAACGCATGTTAGCTTGGATTCTGTGGGCCGAAGGGCCTGTTTCCACACTATCTCTAAACTAAACACTGTCATTTTGCTGCTAATGGCAAAATCCTTGCCAACCTGTTCATAATCACCTAGAATGGACCCCAGTTAATGCCCATCTATTGTCATATTCCAGCTATTGACTATTTTTTGGAGGCAAAGGAGGGGAAAGCACCAATAAATTAGATGATTTTAGGGCGAACTTGGTAAACTGGGAAACAGTAATTTAATATTTTCTTAGATATGCTAGATTCTCACCAAAAATTGTTCTTCGCCCAATAATGTCAGTTAAATATATCTGAAATTCTTCCATCTTGATATTACGAGAACCTTACAACTTGGTGTCCCAGTGAATAATATTGCAGATTCTGCTTAGTGGTTCCAGTATAGTTCCCAATAGCTATTCCACGTATACGATTTCATACTCTAGATTGAGAGTGGGTCCTAAGCTAGACACAAAAAGCCAGACGCAGATGCTAGTTTAAAACTGAAGATAGACACAAAAAGCTGGAGTAGACCGAAGAAGGGTCTCGACCCAAAACATCACCCTTCTCTCCAGAGATGCTGCCTGCCTGCTGAGTTACTCCAGCTTTATGTGTCTATCTTCAGTTTAAACCAGCATCTACAGTTGCTCCTCACACAGGTCCTAAGCATTCCCTTTGTTCCCTTTGCTCATTGGATTGAAGAAGACCACACTTCATTGGCTGACAGGTAAGTGGAGGTTTGTCAGCAATTGGATTAACTTTATTTACAGTGTGGCATGTATCTGAAAAAGTTTATTGGTGTATTATTTAATTAATTACACTGGGGGGCTCATTGCATGACATTTTCTCTTGTAATCTATGTTTTCTTCTACGTGTGTGTTTAGAGAACTTGACACTGGTCTCAGTGAGTCAATATCCACTCTGATTTGGGCTGCTCCACGGTTACAGACTGAAGTAGTTGAACTTAGAGTTGTAAGTATTCCTTTTAACTGGATTACAAATTCACAATCTCCATCTACCCCCTTTCATTCAGGGAACTGGATGCAGGTCTGGCAGAGGCAATCTCTACACTAATCTGGGCTGCCCTAAGGTTGCCTTCAGAAGTAGTAGAGTTGAAAATAGTAAGTAGCGGGAATGGAGATAGTGCAGTTATAATATAGTCCTGTGCTTCTGTGTGTATTTTATATGCTTGTGTCTGGAATTAGATATTTGTGCTGCTTATAGCTAGATTTATTGGTCTTAGTATCTTTAGTTTTATTATTTTGTAGTTTAAACTTGTAGGTCCAAGGCTTGATTGATATTAGCTTGTCTAGTTTAATGTACAAGCAGTAGCAAATACAGCTCAGTTGGCATGCAGCTTTGCTTTCTCATCTCTAAACTAATGTGGAAAGCAGTAAGCTTTGTACATTCCTTTATCATTTTCATGTTACATTATTCTTTACTAACTGACAAAGTGCATGCTCGGATTCTAATCCATGCTAACGTTATCAATGCTTTATTATACAGTTAAGGATGTTATTTGATTTCAGATTTGGCTGTAAATGAAGTGCATGAGAGATTTGCAAGAAAAACATATAACGTTTGTGAAGCATTGTTTAGTAGGAGCATAGGTGAGGGTCAGGTTAGAACCCCAGTGAGTGAGGCATCTTGGTCGGTTGGATCAAGATACAATAGAGAATAAGCCATTCATTCCCCCAAGGTTCGATCACTCACCATCATATTAAGGGTCATGTACAATGACCAATTATCCTACCAGCCTATACATCTTTGGAATGTGGGAGGAAACACAATAACCTGGGGGAATCCTGCACAATCACAGGTAAAATATGCAAACTTCACACATACACAGCACCAAAGTCAGAATTGAATCTGAATCTCTGACAGTGTGAGGCAGCAGATCTGCTAGATATGTGCAGAAAAGATACGTGCAGTAGAGAATGTGGTGAGAAACTACACTAGAGTTTGTTTAGCATAAGAAATAACAAATTAATAATATTTATTTAAATTTTCAGCTTGGCATATCTCGATTTTTTTTTTTACGTTAGTTGTCTGCACTTGAGGATTTTGTTTTTTGACTAAAGGTAGACAGTGGTTATAGAATAGACACTGAGACCCATGAACCTTGCGGCAATCTTCATCAAGTTTTAATCTGGGTCTGATGAGTAGAGTTCAGGCTTGAAGCACAGCCAGTCTCCTTTTTTTTTCAAGCAGCACAATGGGATTTTTGCTAATATTAGTAATTTACATATTTATTTTGAGTATATGATTTTTTTTTAAGCACCAATCCACCAGCGATTTTCCGGCATTTTTGTTTCCATATCCTTTTTGCTGGACCAACAGAGAAAAACAGCCTCAGGAGTGGCTGATGTGGGGGGGGGGGGGGGGAGGGATGGGGATGAGACCTTCTTCAGACTGGCAGACTTATGTCTACTGAAGAAGGGTCTCGACCCGAAACGTCACCCATTCCTTCTATCCAGAGATGCTGCCTGTCCCGCGGGGTTACTGAGATGCCGGCCCACAAATTCAACTGTGGATGTTGGCTATGGGAACAGATCTGCCGGCTCTGCCCGGGCTGGAGTTCGAGAGCCTCGACCGCAGGGGGCAAATTCGATCTGCCTATCGTCGCAGAAGTCCCGATGAGGTTGTGATCTGCTGTTTCACCCAGCATAAGCGCAACCTTTTCAGGGGGACTTGGGGGGGGGGGGGGGGGTGTCCAGATTGTATAGAACATTTCATTTTCCTGCAACTCTGGACCGACAACGATATTTCAAAATCATTTTCTCTTTTAGGTTTCCGATCAGCTCTGTGCCAAATATAGTAAGGAATATGGAAAACTTTGCAGAACAAACCAAATAGGAACTGTGAATGAGAGGGTACGTGTAGTCTAATCTTCTTTTAAAATGCTTCATTATTGTCAAAAATTGTATTCAGTCAAAGTGTTTAGTATTCTCAATGTAGGAAGAAAAAGGGGGAATATTTATATCATGCCTTTCATGACATTGAAACATTCCATTGCTTTACATAGTGAATTCATTTTGAATTGTGGTCATTGATCCAATAAAGGAAAATCACTTTACTCATATCAATGCCTAAAGGTAACAAAGCCATAATGACCATATAATCTGTTTTTAAACATCAGCACACTATCCCTGAATTCTCCTATTCTTCAACTTTGGGCCGTGAAATCTTTGAAGTCCACTTGAAGGAGCACCTGACTATACCATCCCATGTAAAGGAACAAAACGTTAACAGTTCCCCCCTCAGATTGCTCTGACCTCTCGAGAATGCTTTCAGTCACTTTCTTTACAATGCTTTGGATATAAAAATGAGATGTACTTAAAATTACCCCAGTATAAATTTGTTAGTTAAGTTATGGATAGGTTTGATGGATAGTAACTAATTTGTTTATAATTTGCTATGATAGTTACCTGAATGTTAATGCTTTTATTCCTTTTTGATATCAACTCCATTCACTTTCAGCTCATGCTCAAGTTAAGTGTTGAAGCACCTCCCAAAATCCTAGTGGAGAGATACTTAATCGAGATTGCAAAGAACTATAATGTTCCATATGAACCTGATTCTGTTGTCATGGTATGTATATCTAAAGTTCATCTGACTAATTCTGTCTCTTATAAAACATCTTCAATAGGGTACATAATCATCCATGTTGAGTTGTAAGTGATTGATTGAAGTAGTTTGTTTGAAAGTGAACCCCTTAATTGTTTACTCTCTATTTCTATAATATTTTCACTATAACAATCCCAACCTTATCCTATCAATGATATTTCCTTTTGCTTTATCCGTCTCTTTCTCACCCTCTCTTTTCTGTTTTCCACTTCTGATGAAGGGTCTTTGGCCTGAAATGTTAAATCTTATTTCTCTTGCCACAGATGCTGCCTCCTTTGCGTGTTTCCAGTATTTTGTTTTCATTTTTGATCTACTTGTGCAGTCTTTGCACATAACTGAACTCGTTAATTTATCTCTGATAGCATTCTGTTAAATCCCTGGATCCTTTCAACGATGCTTAACTAAGTGCACCTAATGACAAATATTACGCTGTGCATGTTTCTTCTGTTGCGACACGTACTGTTAAAATTGGTAGGATTTAAGAGTGCTCTATTGAATGAAATTGTATACTGATTCAATAGTTAAAGTGCTTTTTATTTTCATTTCTAGGGTGAAGTTCCAGTAGGAGTGGAAGCCGATTTGATTGATGTTGATAATGGAGATAAAAAAGGTGGACCTGGTGGAGGAGGTGGTGGAGGATTCACAGCACCCACTGCAGGCATCATGTCAATGCCTGTACCACCTGTACCATTCTCTTACCCTCCAAGAAAAGGACCCGTAAGTTGTTAAACAGCGACTGTCAAATTTTAATTCTCCCTTTACATGGGCGGCACGGTGGCACGGTGGCACAGCGGTGGAGTTACTGCCTTACAGCGCCTGGGACCCGGGTTCGATCCTGACTACGGGTGCTGTTTGTACGGAGTTTGTACGTTCTCCCCGTGACCTGCTTGGGTTTTCTCTGAGATCTTCGGTTTCCTCCCATATTCCAAAGACGTACAGGTTTGTAGGCTAATTGGCTCGGTATGATGTACAGTGTTCCTAGTGTGTGTAGGATAGTGTTAATGTACGGGGATCACTGGTCGAAACGGACTTGGTGGGCCGAAGGGCCTGTTTCCACTCTGCATCTCTTAACTAAACTAGATTTATATGATATTGCTGGCAGTGAATTAATACAGCAGTGTAATAAAACCAACCAGATATCAGTCAAAAGATGGATAAGACGACGAAGGGGGAAACATTATGAGGGTTTTAAGAACATCCAAAAAAATGGAGTAGAAAGTAGAAATGTAAGAAGGAATTTGAAGAAGGCATGACCATCAATTATGAGCAGAGAGAGAGATGCTCAAGAAAGATGGGACAATGAAGTACTTTAAACAAATGGATGTTGTTTGTGAATTTGGAGGTCCTCAGAGTGCAAATAAATGTGAACCAGAAAACATAGCATATTGTGGGCTAGGAGATTCAGCAACTTGGATAAGGTGCAGTAAATAATGAGAAACTGGCTAGGAAAGCAATGGTTGTAACCTTGATCATTCAAATATGGAACCTAAATTGAATTTTATTGACACTTTGTGATTATAAACTAATTGTGCTTTTATGCAAAGTCATAATGTATTGGATGGATTATAAAGAACTCAATAGTTCGCTGTATATTAAAATCCAGGTTGTATTTGGATATAGTTAAAAGATTTTCATCAGATACATGTGGTAGTCTCGATATATCCTGAGCCTTTGTTTTGACGAAGTGTAAGAATCTAAATCATCTGTGTTAATTAAACATTCCTGCTTCATAAATGATTCCTTTCCATAGTCAGAAACTTTGTTCTTGAGTGAGCTACGTTTTTTAGCTGTAAATCTTGGCTTATTGACTTAGCTCAAAGCCAAATGTTTTATTGTTTTTTTATCGACCAAATTTAATAGAATATTTAATTGATCTGTGTTTCTAATTTAGTGACTGATGTTGGCTAATCATCTCACGTGTAAGATTTTTATTTTTCATTAAATTAGAGCTTCAGTTACTGAAAACCTGAATTTCCAACCTGTTTGCCTTATATCGTGGAGATTATACGGGGTCCAATTTGTCATCAACCCTCATTCTGACTTTGGGAATTCATTGGATGACCAAAAATGAATTGAAAACAGTTTAATCTTTCTAATTAAATCTCTGTGTTTGTGTGTGTGTGTGTGTGTGATTGTTGTAAAGAAAATTGCAAGGCAATCAAAATATATACAACAATGACTTGGAGATTAATCCATTTAAATCTACTGAATGTCTCTAAAAAGGCGGCAAAGTGGGAGGCATTGTGGCGCAGCAGTAGTTACTGCCTTACAGCACCAGAGACCCGGGTTCGATGCTGACTACAGGTGCTGCCTGTACAGAGTTTGTACTTTCTACCTGTGAGAGACGGTCCGTAGTGTTCTGATGTTACGGTAGAATGAGGGTGCGGGTTGATTCAAGAACCTGCTAGTTTTGGGAAAGTAGCTGCTCCTGCACCTGGTGGTGTTTAACATCAGGCTTCTGTACCTTCTGCCCAATGGTAACAGCGAGAGGAGGGCATGACAAAGGTAGTGAGGATCCTTGATGATAGATGCTGCCACCTTGAGGCAGCGGCGCGTATAGATGTCTTCAATGGCTGTGACCAAGCAGACTGAATTCACTATTCTTTTGAAGGGTCTCGACCCGAAACGTCGCCCATGTCTTCTCTCCAGAGATGCTGCTTGACCCTCTGAATTACTCCTGCATTTTGTGTCTATCTTTGGTATAAACTTGCGTCTGCAGTTCCTTCTGATACACCAAGTTTTTCTGAGGTAGGAGTTGATTCATGCCATAGCCAAACTCTCGAATCACTTCAAGAATTGAAGATGCACCTTCTACTTTTCTTGTGGTGTGTAAAAAATAATGCCCTCACCGAGCTAGCTTTGGAGTGCATAAGAAGAAATGCAGATGCTTGTTTACACTGAAGATACGCTCAAAATGCTGGAGTAACTCAGCGGTCGGTCAGGCAGCATCTCTGGAGAAACCGAATAGGTGATGTTTCTTGTCGAGAAATTAATTTTTAAATTATTATTAATGCCATGTTATTATGTTTATTTGGGGGATTCTCCGGAAGTCCTGCCAAAATTGTGGTGCCTAGGCCGGGTGAGGCGGCTGATCTTGACCTCATTAGGAGTTCCACAGTCGATCTGCAGATTTAAAATGCCCTTTGCAGCCGGTGGATCCATTCCCATAGCCGACCTCCGATTGATGGTCAGATTTGCCCCCTTCGTTGGGGCTCTGGAGCTCCAGCCTATCCAGACCCAGGGATCTGTTCCCATAGCCAATTCCCAAGGCTGACTTTGTGGGCTGATGTCTCGGTTCCCCGGTGGCCTAGGCAGACTGTTCCAGTATCGTTGGACTACCCTCGGAGGCCATTGTTGGTCAACAGTTGCGCGGGGGGTCGGCCTGGAAGTATTGCCGGGAAAGTGTCGCTTCGGCCTCGCGGATCGCTCGCGATCCAGTCCTCATCAGGGTTTTCCAAGGATAATTAGTTAACTGGTACTTTAGAGATACGGGAGGTGGATAATTAGTGGATCAGAAGTGTATTGTACCGTGATTACATGACATCTGTTGGTCCGGCAAATGGCTTATCTAGCAAGGCGCTGAAATCCAGGGTGCTGGAAAATCGGTGGTGGACCTGTAATCCATTGGTCTAGGACACTGTCCTGAGGAATTCCTGCACCAATGTCCTAGGCTGGTATGATTGACCTTCAATCAACGTATTCATATTTCATTGTGCAAGGTATGATTTCAACCGCTGAAGTGCTTTTGCTTTGCTCATTGACTTCACTTTAACCTTATTACCGCACTGAGCCTTTGGTGTAAAAGGCAGTCGCTCTCATCTTGCCTGAAGAATTCAGTTTGGCTGTATATTTGGATCATGGTTAAGGTTGGATCTGATGTGAAAAGATCCTGGTGAAATGCAGACTGAGCATCTGTGAATAAGTAGCGCTTAACAGCGCCATTATTGACGGCTTCCGTCAATATGCTGATGTTAAACTGAGACTAACTGGTTAATAAGCTAGATGTGCTCTGCGCTCTTTGTGAACATGACATACAGTGGCTTGCAAAAGTATTCATACCCCTTGAACCTTTCCACATTTTGTCACGTTACAACCACAAACGTAAATTTATTTTATTGGGATTTTATGTGATAGACCAACACAAAGTGGCGCATAATTGTGAAGTGGAAGGAAAATGATACATGGTTTTCAAATTATTTTACAAATAAAAAACTGAAAAGTGTGGTGTGCAAAAGTATTCAGCCCCCTTTACTCTGATACCCCTAAATAAAATCCAGTGCAACCAATTGCCTTCAGAAGTCACCTAATTAGTAAATAGAGTCCACTTGTGTGTAATCTAATCTCAGTATAAATACAGCTGTTCTGTGAAGGCCTCAGAGGTTTGTTAGTGAACATTACATTAGTGAACAAACAGCATCATGAAGCCCAAGGAACACCCCAGACAGGTCAGGGATAAAGTTGTGGAGAAGTTTAAAGCAGGGTTAAGTTATAAAAAAATATCCCAAGCTTTGAACATCTCACGGAGCACTGTTCAATCCATCATCCGAAAATGGAAAGAGTATGGCACAACTGCAAACCTACCAAGACATGGCCGTCCACCTAAACTGACAGGCCGGGCTAGGAGAGCATTGATCAAAGAGGCAGCCAAGAGGCCCATGGTAACTCTGGAGGAGCTGCAGAGATCCACAGCTCAGGTGGGAGAATCTGTCCACAGGACAACTATTAGTCGTGCACTCCACAAATCGGGCCTTTATGGAAGAGTGGCAAGAAGAAAGCCATTGTTGAAAAAAAGCCATAAGAAGTCCCGTTTGCAGTTTGCCACAAGCCATGTGGGGGACACAGCAAACATGTGGAGGAAGGTGCTCTGGTCAGATGAGACCAAAATTGAAGTTTTTGGCCTAAATGCAAAACGCTATGTGTGGCGGAAAACTAACACTGCACATCACCCTGAACACACCATCCCCACTGTGAAACATGGTGGTGGCAGCATCATGCTGTGGGGATGCCTTTCTTCAGCAGGGACAGGGAAGCTGGTCAGAGTTGATGGGAAGATGGATGGAGCCAAATACAGGGCAATCTTGGAAGAAAACCTGTTAGAGTCTGCAAAAGACTTGAGACTGGGGCGGAGGTTCACCTTCCAGCAGGACAACGACCCTAAACACAGCCAGAGCTACAATGGAATGGTTTAGATCAAAGCATATTCATGTGTTAGAATGGCCCAGTCAGTCCAGACCTAAATCCAATTGAGAATCTCTGGCAAGACTTGAAAATTGCTGTTCACAGACGCTCTCCATCAAATCTGACTGAGTTTGAGCTATTTTGCAAAGAAGAATGGGCAAAAATTCAGTTTCTAGATGTGCAAAGCTGGTAGAGACATACCCCAAAAGACTTGCAGCTGTAATTGCAGCGAAAGGTGGTTCTACAAAGTATTGGCTCAGGGAGGCTGAATACCTTTGCACGCCACACTTTTCAGTTTTTTATTTGTGAAAAATGTGAAAACCATGTATCATTTTCCTTCCACTTCACAATTATGCACCACTTTGTGTTGGTCTATCACATAAAATCCCAATAAAATACATTTACGTTTGTGGTTGTAACGTGACAAAATGTGGAAAAGTTCAAGGGGTATGAAAACTTTTGCAAGCCACTGTATCTGAGCAACTTTCACCATTGGTCGGCCATTGTGTAACTGTGCTAGCCTGTTTATTGGTGTGGCAATATCTGAACCATATATCCTGATTTGATGTATTCAGTGCTTTTAGCCATTTCTTGATGTCTTATGAAGTGAACCAATTTTTCTGGATTCTAGCGTCAGTGATGGTGGGAATCTTGGGAGAAAGTGGCGATTGATCAAATGCCTTGGCTTTTCTTTAGCACTTGCATCCTGGGGTCTGTTATAGTTGAGAAAGACCTCCTCTTTCTCTAATTTGTTTACTTGTCCACCATTATTAATGACTAGTTGTTGTACAAAACTACAGAGCATTGATCTGCTCCACTGCCTGCAATATTGCTTGGTTTGTTTTTTAAAATATTTTTCGACTTGATGTATACATGAGATGTTGGTGTTATTCTGGACACTAGCGATAGGTTGGGGTGGCAAGGGTTGCTTAGCATTTGGTTGAGATATCTCTTTTTGTTTCTCCTAGGATGATTTTAATGGTTTCTCAGTGGACACTTATCAGCCATTCAACAACTACCAGCCTCCAAACATTGGAGGAAATCCACCTCCAATTCCAATGCAACCTCCAACATATGAATCTGTAAGTTGCTGAGATTCATTTGCAGGAGCAGACCCAAGTCTGGACAAAGGGAGAATGGATATTCAGGAAAGATGTTGTTTTACTTGTACTTGTGCTTTCAACCATTAACATTGTTAATGTCATTGCCCCTCATCCATGTCATTAACCATTAAGCTTGCATGATGTTATGGAGTCATTATTCCTTCCATTGTGCTCAAGAGGGAGAGATTCAAAAGATGATTAGCATGGCTTTAAATGCACACTTAAGCCTCTGATGTTTTAATGGCAAATGGCTTCACAAATGCTTCAAGTTTGAATATTTGCATATATAATTGACTATAATTTCAAAGTTTCGATTTGTGATTTCAGAAAATCTTTAGCAACCCTGTTTATGTAATGCTTAGCATCTAGATTTTGTGTAAACTTATACTTAAGACGCAGATTGCAGACGTTATATTTTGAGTGAAACTTTTCAAAATGTTGCACAATTTGTCATTTAGCTCTAAATGGATACATTTATATATTTACAACTCTTAACAATAACATTCAGAAAGTGCAATTCCTTAACACTTCAGGAGATAGGTGGTCATATGGGTGTCAACATTCTGCAGTAGGATGCTTTGGGATATCATAACGTAGCAGGAGGATTGAAACTGAAGACGGAGCAGCTAAATGAAATGAAATGAGGTTGGAACAGGCTTGGAATACAAGCACGGTCAGGCACCTTGGAGATACGGGAGTGAGGATGCTGGGATCTGGAGCAATATCAAACTCCATTTAACTCCATCAACCCGGTTAAACTCTTCCATAAATTAACGGACATGAACATCGACCCCTGCATCTGTCACTGGATCTACAGCTTCCTTTGGAACAGACAACAGAGGGTGAAGATACATAACACAATATCTCTCCCCCTGCACCTCAGCACAGGAGCCCCTCAAGGCTGCGTCTTGTCCCCCTGGTTATTCTCACTCTACACAAACCAATTCACATCCCAGCATAATTCAGTTAAAATTTATAAATATGCAGATGACACAACCATCATAGGTCTCATCTCGAATAATAATGAAACAGAATACCGCACTCAAACACACAAAGCAGTCACTTGGTGCACAGATAATAACCTCTCACTTAACACATCAAAAACACACGAACTCATCATTGATTTCAGACGTAAGGCACAACCCAAGACCCCCCTACTCATCTCAGGCGAACCCATATCCACCACTGACTCATACAAATTTCTAGGCACCCACATAAGCAATAACCTCAAATGGAAAATCAATTCAAATCACATCTACAAAAAAGCCAACCAGAGACTCTTCTTCCTCCGCCAGCTCAAGAAGTTTAGAGTAAAGAAACACCTCCTAATCAAATTCTACACAGCCATCATCCAAAGCATGCTCACTTCATCAATTACAGTCTGGTTCAGCAGTTTAGACACTCACTCCCGTAATAAATTACAACGCATAGTTAACAAAGCATCCAAAATCATCAGCACTCCCCTTCCATCAATAGAATCACTCCATCACAAACGGTCTGTGTCAAGGGTGAAGAAAATCATCTCTGATCCCTCCCACCCAGCACACCACTTCTTCCACCTGCTGCCATCAGGAAGGCGCTACAGCTCACTGTCCGCCAAGACATCTCGATTTAAAAACAGTTTTTACCCACACGCAATCCGAATTCTGAACACACTATGATAACAGCACATATCCTCCCCATGCATGAACTGTATATTGTAAGATGTTGTGTTTTATGTTATGTCTGACGGGAATCAGCCCACCTTGTAACATCCTGTACTGAACCTGAATTCCACCAGCTTGACTGTGTGGTCATTAAATAATCTAATCTAATCTAAACTGCTGGGAGAATTCAGCGGATCAAGTAACATCTGCAAATCCCAGATGCTGCTTGACCTGCTGACTTGAACTTGCAGATGTGTTTTGCTCTCATGCACTAGTGTAGGTGAATTGTCTATTTTGGTGGTGTAACTTTCATATAGCCGATGTGAAAGCTGTTGAAGAAAAAAGTTGACCAGTCAGTTTAAAAAGTTTTCATAAATGCAAATCATGCCTGGTGTTTGCCAATCTGTTGAGTTAATGTGTTTGATAAATCAAACAGATTCATGGCCTTTAATGTGGAAACATTTCCTGGGGTGTTTCAAAGTTGAAAAATCTGCTAGGTGGATTAGGGAAGTGAAAGTGTGATTGAAATCCAAGGAGAGACAAAGAGTGCTGGAATAACTCAGCGGGTCAGGCAGCATCCCCGGTGAAAGTGGACAGGTGATGTTTTGGGTTGAGACTCTTTTTAATTTAGTTTAGAGATACAACACGGAAACAGGCTCTTCGGTCCACCGAGTCCGCACTGACCAGCAACCCCCGCACATTAACACTATCCGACACCCCTAGGGACAATTTATACCAAGCCAATTAACCTACAAACCTGCAAGTCTTTGGAGGTGGGAGGAAACCGAAGATCTCGGAGAAAGCTCCGCGGTCACGGGAAAAATGTTCAAACTCCGTACAGACAGCACACGTAGTCAGGATCAAACCCGGGTCTCTGACTCTGTAAGGTAGTAACTCTACCGCTGCACCACCATGCCATCCGTCTTTGGACTCTGATTTCAGATTTTGATTTTTGAATCAGATTCTGATTGAAATCCACTCTTTTGAGAAATTGATAATGCAGAAGCAGGATTTAAAGAGGAAGATGGGTGCGGATAAAGGGTTGATTGCTTTAAGTTGGAATTGGGAGTCAACTGTGAGTAAATGTGCAAAAATCAGAGCAGTGGTAAGCAGTGGACAGGAAGCAGGTCTGGAAAACATATAGAAAGAGCAAATACATTTGATTTGGGGACTGAGTAGACTAATGGAAAATGTATTGCAAGGGTTCTAGATATTACCTCAACAGAATATGATGCCTGGATTGTGTGAACAGCAGCAAGCCATCTATCTATGCTTGCTGTCATGGATAGAAATCACTCTGCCAAACAGAATTTATTGGCGTCTCATCTCTTTTGAAAAATAAATGGTACTAACCTTTTCTATTTCTTATGTTGAAGGAGTGACTATGCCAGTGAACACTAGGTTCTTTATTGGTGTTTCACTGATCAGATGTTTGTTCGGAACATGGTAAAGTGTGTATGAGTTGGGAAGATGTGTGCTTGGGGAAAGGCTGGCATTAGACCCTATTTATTACCAGGTTATTTATTGGAACTTTAGTCATCTGCAGCTACGAAGTTTACCTGGTTTGTAACGTGCACCTCTTCTTGTCACCCCTTGCACTTTGTCGGTCCATTGTAAAGGCTTTTTGTTGGACTGAGAAGAGCCATTAAAGAATGCATTCATAAATCAGGCTGAATGATTTGTTTAATGTGAGATGCTATGGACTATTGAACTGGAATAGTAGATTAGGTCGTACAGAGATAATTTGGATCTGTGCTTCTTTCGCAGTTAAACATCTCTCTTGACTCAACATATCACCAACCGCTTAATACAGGCACTTGAGCAAGAGTCTTTAACAAAGCATGCTTTGTAAAATTGATCTCTCCTTCTAGAGATGTTGACGCAGACCACAGCTGCTTGCATTTGCTTCCCTGTTATCACTTCGCAGTAACATTTGTGCTGTTAAAATTGACTGCGTTTCTGATGATTGGTTTTGTTTCATAGATTGATGATGTTAACAGTACTGACACTCATTTGCCTTTTTCCAAGTTACCTGGTAAGTATAGATATATTTGGTTTAATATAGATATATTTGGTTTAATAGCTTTAGTAATGGAATTGGGGTTTATTTTGGGCTAAAATCAGCAGATGTAAACCTACATTCTACATTAATTGTTGTCACTCTTGTTCAGGTCCTTCAGCCCCAACTGCCGCACCTCGGAAGACGTTTGGACCTGCTGCTCCTGGCCCAAGCGACTTTATATATGATAACATGACACTACCAGAGTTGCCCTCTGTGCCTGACACCTTACCAGCAACATCTGTGGGTGGCACTTCTACAGCTTCAGAAGATATCGATTTTGATGATCTCTCGCGCCGATTTGAGGACTTGAAGAAAAAAACTTAACTTTCTTGATTATTAAATGCTCCTTTAATTTTCGGAGTATCCTAAATTCACCAGTGCATCTCTGCTTTAACCTGAAAGCTTTACAATGGAACCAGATGCTGTGTATACTGGAATATTAACACTCCTTGAAAATATTTTTGGCTTTCTTTCAGTGGATGTTATACTGTACTTTCAGATATTATTCTATCAGGTTTTGTTTGTATTTAGGGGGGGGGGGGGGGGACTTGCTGAACTAAATGGGTACAATGATTCAAATGAAATTTGGCCATGACTTCACATCTTCATTAGTGTATACTTGGTTAAATGCCAATCCCTTACGCACTCCCTCCAGTGACCATGGGTGCACTTGGAGACACGACCATACATTGGGTTGACAGCTGCCAACTGAGATTACCTGTAATGTCAGACTTGTATAAGGGAGAGCAAACTAGTTAACTTGACAAGATAAGCTGGCAATAAACTTGGTAAAAGTGTATATAGTTTTGATCTAGTTATTTATGCGGTAACTTGTGTATGCAAAGAAATTGAGGGTTCTATATATGGGTGGGTAACTCCTTTTATTATCTAGTCTGATGTAAACTTAATCTGTAATAGAACACTGTCATTATACATCAGCTTTTTTAAATTAACTGGATTTTCTGCACTTGAAATTATTAAACAATTTCTATGAAACTACTTTGATAGATAGTAATTACATTTGCTGAATGTAACATTTCCTCAACAAAAGAAATCTAAAACGTGTTCAGATTTGGATTGCATGGGTTATGTATATTTCTGGCCATTTTTAAATTATGACCTAGGTAGTGTGAAGAATTTTTTGTCATGTCAGAAATATATACTAATTTTGGGTGAGCACTGAAATCTAATAACTTGCTCAACCTGTCTTATCTGCATTTATTCACATCTTGCGCTCTTTTTATGCATCTGTAGAATACAAATATACAAAATCATCCGATCATTAATTTTTATTGATTTTATTCCTTAATGATTATGAGTTCATCAATTAATGCTCTGAGGACACGACATGCTAATAGTCTTTTGTGGCCACGACATGCTAATAGTCTGGAAAACACACTGCATATCCCTGCAAGAGGTGCCTAATAATTAAATGTTCATTACGTTTTACCATAGGTTTCTCGATCTTCATGGAGTGCCCTTTGAATGGAATCCATGTCTGAGATAGTGGTGTTTTTTGCTTTATTGAGAAATATGTAAATGCAGCAAGATTACTAAAGACAAAATGGAGAAAATGCTTTGCCTTCCATAAACTCAAGACTGGGCTTTGATCCTCTGTTGTTTACTATATTTCTCACTATTACGCTAATCATAGGTGGGTGTAATTAGATGCTAGTGCACAGCCAGATAAACCATATGGGCTGAGATGGTGTCTGTGTATCAGGTGATGGGCAAGCAAATTAAAGTGTCTTGAGTTTCACAATTCTTGCACAGCCATTCGTATTCTTTTAATCGATTATCAAAATCCTTCCAAGGCAGCAAGCTCATTACAACAGTTTGAAATAGTGATTCTTTAACTTTTCTCTTCCAACTGGAATGGTTTCTCATAACGGCTGATAGAATTGGATGGAGCAGCAATATTAACAAATTCTGATTTTCCAGAGTTAATTTGTGCATACATGCAACAGTGATTGATGACATAATGTGTATAGGGCCTGGATGCTGTAAAATAGCCTTCAAACTGTGATCAACCAGGTGGCAGACTAACTTATTGACCATCTACTGTTCATTGGAAGTGCTGAATAGATCTAAAAAATAATCAGTGTAACAGCTCTGTTAATAAGATTGCTCATAATTTTCACTTCATGATGTGTTGATAAAAATGATTTTCTAAATCCATATTATTCATGGTAAACAATGTTTTGAAGGCCTTGTTCATTTTTAACCACAAATATGATTTAAGTCTGTTTATTATATGTTTTAACAGTACTAAATAAAACTACTTTAAAAAGTTCCAGTTGGTTGTAATTATTAAGTTGTATTTGAATTTAAAAAAAAGCCCCCTTTGGTTTGAATTGTTGTTGATATTTATATATAATTTTAAAAATCCTGTAATTGTTCAGTTGGTCCCTGGGTTACATACAATCTAACCATCCAGTGTAGCCTACCGCTAGGAACTTATCAAAGGCCTTGCTGAAGTCTGTCTGCAGCCTTGCCTTTGGTAATAAGGAAGGCAAATACGATGCTAACATTTATTTCGAGAGGACTAGGATATAATGCTAAGGCTTTATAAGGCACTGGTCGGAATGCATTTGGAGTAATGGAAGCTGTTTTGAGCCCCATATCTGAGGCGGGATGTGGTGGCGTTGGAGCGGGTCCGGAGGAGATTTACGAGAATCATTCCAGGAATGATTGGGTTAATATATGATGAGCATTTGACGGCACTGGCCTGTACTCGCTGAGTTTAGAAGTATAAGGAGGGGGGGAGGGGGGGGGGGGGAACCTCATTGAAACTTACTGAATAGTGAAAGGTCTGGATAGTGGATGCGGAGAGGATGTTTCTACTAGTGGGAGGGTCACCGAAGGCTGTGGAGGCCAAGTCAATGGATATTTTTGATGCAGAGATTGACAGATTCTTGATTAGTACAAGCCTCGACTATGCGGAGACCACTTTCTACCATGAAGGAGAGTGACGAAAACCTCCTACGACCTCAGAGGTCGCCCAAATGGGACGGGCTTTATTGGCCACGTATTCACATACAAGGAATTTGCCTTGGTGCTCCGCCCGCAAGTGACAACATGACATATAGTGACAGTTAAGAATGATACATTAAACATTAAAGGCAGTCTATAAACTATAAAGGCAGTCACCTTATGAGATAGCCAAGATGGAACATCTATTGACAATTTTTGCTAAAGTAATGATATTGTGATGGCCATGGTGGAGAATGATTCAAAAAGATAGTGAGAACTGGGGGTTTCTGGGAAATGAGGCAGAATGTAGAGTGGGGAGGGAATGGACTTGGCTGTTTGTCCTTCCAATTTTTAGAGAAGAAATCTCAGTTGAGGAAGAAAATGAAGGATATAGGCGTAATAATTATGTTTATAGGAGAGTTTTTACGATTAATTAATTTTATATTTTTTTAGCATTTTTGTTTCGCACATTAATCAATATTTCTTCTTGGATTATGCATACACAGTATTTCTCTTCAATTACTTCCTATTCTTTTCTATCACAAGGCTGATCAAATGCTTCGCATGATTTGGGAAAGTGCATGGGAGGGGGAGTAAAAGCATGAAAATTGGCATTTTCTGGGAATGATATCCTGCCCAATCATCCAAACCTAATTGTGAGACATTGAATAATGATCATGGAGGACAATTCATATTTACTAAGCTTTTCCAGTTGGAATAAGCAGTGAAGCAATATTCTTGTTTATAACATTGTCTTACTGCTATCTAAATCTTGCTTTTAGATCATTGTGAAATCATAGATAATATAATGAATTAAATGCTTGTCAATATTGCGTACTGGAATTCTGCTTCTTCTTGCATATGGCGTGCACAGCCTAAAGTTGCAGATCAAGGGTAGACATCCAGGTCATGACAGCATCAGTTACTGGGTGGGTGGCTTTGATGCCACTGGGGAAAAGCCTCAGTGAGCAGTCATTCATGATGTATGGGATGGTCTGGACTGGATGTCCACAGTCGCAAACAGGAATTCGTTTAGCCTTTTCAACCGTAGAACAAAAATCTAAATTATTGCTAAATTGTAATAATTATCTTTCATTTGGTTAACTCTTCATTACTGATGTTATACTTCAACAACTATAGAAATATGTTATTCACCTGAAAGTGTTATTTTATGGGAGGAGATAAAGATGTATTAACTTATGATTTTTAAAGAATTTGCATTGTCAAAAAAACCATGGTCAAAGGACAACTCTACTGGTGATTTGAATTCTTTCAAGATTTAGATAATTATCTTATTCATTCTTATCTCCTTCTCATGTCTAAGCCGCTTGATATTCTCTGCATAATAATCTTTCTTTAGGCTTTATTGCAAAACGTTAAAGTTATTTTTATCTTATTGTACTTTATGAATGTTCTCGTTAATATTGTTTGAAATTTTAAACAAAGTTGCTTATAATTGATTATTTAAATTCGTTCTGTACTCATCTTCTTTGCAAAATGCAATTGTGCACATAACATTTTGATGTACAAGGAAAATATATGAAATAGCTTATATTTGTTTTATTTTCAAGTAAATATTGTTTTATTTTCCCACCAGCACAGAATTTATACAGAATTATGATTGTGCAGGTTAATCCATTAACAATGTAAATTGCAAATTTTCCGAATGACAAAAATAATCATAAGTGACAACACACAATCTTGTTGGGATTCTGCATTGTGAAATCCATCAATGAATATGGAATTTTAATAAATCTAGCAGCAATCCACCTTTGGTTGGTTTGTTAATTCTAGTGAATTGATCTGAGATGGGGTATTTTTAGTCTGACCCAAAATTGCATTGGGCAGAAGTGCTCAATTCACATAGCCTCCAGGCGTTAATGTCAATGTAGCAGGTAGTGCAATATGAAGTGATGTTTTCATTGAACATATCAGATACACTTTCCAAATTTTCGGGAAGGAAATTGGTGATAAATGCAATGGTGACGAGCCAAGAGATGCAAATGGGAGATAACAGCAGGGAAATCAAGCTAAGTATGACTGAATTTAAAACATAAATCGTTGATACAAGAAAACCGAAACAACAACAAATTGCTGGAATTATCTTGCGGGTCAGGTAACATTTTGTTAATGTTTATATAGCACTATCATCCCAGGACACCATCACCTGTTGTTGACTCATGGAACAATGCTCAATTATTGTTTAAAAGGGCCGACGCATTCAAAAACTAAATGGACAGCTTTCTAATTAAACCACAAATAAAATTATGTAGCCTTTGTTACAGGGTAGGATGTGGAAGTGTATTGTGTAGTTGAATAACGTACAGTGCATTCAGAAAGTATTCAGACTCCACCACATTTCCCACATTTTGTTACGTTACAGCCGTATTTTAAATTGGATTAAACTATTTTTTTCTATCATCAATTTACACACAATACCCCAGAATGAAGAAATGAAAACAGGTGTTTAGAAATTTTTGCAAAGTAAAAAAGAAATAACTGAAATATCACATTTACATAAGTATTCAGACCCCTGACTATGACACTCAAAATTGAGCTTAGGTTCATCCTGTTTCCATTGATTATCCTTGAGATGTTTCTACAACTTGATTGGAGTCCACCAGTGGTAAATTAAATTGATTGGACATGATTTGGAAAGGCACACATCTGTCTATACAAGGTCCCACAGTTGACAGTCCATGTCAGAGCAAAAACCAAGCCATGAAGAGGAAGGAATTGTCCGTAGACCTCCGAGACAGGATTCTGTTGAGACACAGATCTGTGGAAAGGTATAAAACAATTTCTGCAGCATTGCAGGTCCCGAAGAGCACAGTGGCCTCCGTCATTCTTAAATGGAAGAACTTTGGAACTTCATAGAGTTTTCAAGAAGGAACTGCAGATGCTGGAAGATCGAAGGTACACAAAAATGCTGGAGAAACTCAGCGGGTGCAGCAGCATCTATGGAGCGAAGGAAATAGGTGACGTTTCGGGCCGAAACCCTTCTTCAGACTGATGGGGGGTGGGGGGGGAGAAGGAAGGGAAAAGGGAGGAGGAGGAGCCCGAGGGCGGGGGGATGGGAGGAGACAGCTCGAGGGTTAAGGAAGGGGAGGAGACAGCAAGGGCTAACTCTTCATAGAGTTGGTCTCCCGGCCAAACTGAGCCATCGGGGGAGAAGGACCTTGGTCAGGGAGGTGACCAAGAACCCGACGGTCACTCTGATGGGGCTCCAGAGTTCCTCTGTGGAGATGGGAGAACCTTTGAGAAGGACAGCTATATCTGCAGCACTCAACTAATCAGGCCTTTATGGTAGAGTGGCCAGACGGAAGCCACTCCTCAGTAAAAGGCACATGACAGCCCGCTTGGAGTTTGCCAAAAGACATGAGAAACAAGATTCTCTGGTCTGATGAAACTAAGATTGAACTCTTTGGCCTGAATGCCAAGCGTCACGTCTGGTGGAAACCAGGCACCGCTCATCACCTGGCCAATACCATACCTATGGTGAAGCATGGTAGTGGCAGCATCATGCTATGGGGATGTTTTTCAGCGGCAGGAACTGGGAGACTAGTCAGGAACGAAGGAAAGATGAACGGAGCAAAGTACAGAGAGATTCTTGATGAAAACCTGCTCCAGAGCATTCTGGACTTCAGACTGGGGTGGAGGTTCACCTTCTAACAGGACAACGATCCTAAGCACACAGCCAAGACAACACAGGAGTGGCTTTGTGACAAGTCTGTGAATGTCCTTGAGTGGCCCAGCCAGAGCCCGGACTTGAACCCGTTCGAACATCTCTGGAGGGACCTGAAAATAGCTGTGCATCGACGCTCCCCATCCTACCTGACAGAGCTTGAGAGGATCTGCAGAGAAGAATGGGAGAATTTACCCAAATACAGGTGTGCCAAGCTTGTAGCGTCATACCCAAGAAGACTTGAGGCTGTAATCGCTGCCAAAGGTGCCTCAACAAAGTACTGAGTAAAGGGTCTGAATATTTACGTAAATGTGATATTTCAGCGATTTCTTTTTAATTACTTTGCAAAAAATTTCTAAACACCTGTTTTCGTTTTTTAATTATAGGGTATTGTGTGCAGATTGATGATTAAAAAATATGAATTCATTTTAGAATGCCATAACGTAACAAATTGTGGAAAAAGTGAAGGGGTCTGAATACTTTCTGAATGCACTGTAGATTTGATGAGGTAAAATGATTATATTAGTACCTAATTATGCTCTCACCCAGTAAAAAGCAGTTCTCTTAAGTTCTATAATTGATAGACCTTTTTTTTAATCAAACTGGCTGGACGAAATGCATTTTGGCTATTTCAGTGCAGAATATTCTGTGCACGGGATTGCAAGGGGAAAAATAGCTTTGTAAACTGAAGACATAACACAAAGAGCCAATGGTTTCTTGCAAAATTTATAAAGTACTTTGTAAATGGAGGAATCATGGTAATTGATTGGATTAAATTTAAAATCCAGTAGTTGTCATAGCATGTCAGCCAATTTCTTTTTATTGCTTCTTCCCAGTGCTTTTGAGACTACAATCATTGCAGAGATTTATATGCTTCTTACTGTTCATACTAAACTTACGTTTTACTCACTGAAGTAATGCCTCCTTGTTGTTTGATTGTATTTAAAGATTATTGGCTGAAAATGGTGACTGCTTCTCTTTCTGCATGTGCAGTCAAACATTACCATTGGTTAAAGCAGTTTTTGATATTATCTCTTTGCACACATTAGTTTGGGACTAATGAATCCTGCAATGGAGCAAATGGTAGAATAAATGTAAATGGCCATTAATGCAGCTGTAAATAAGTGAAAAGAAGAAATCCACAATATCTCTCTAATGAGAGTTTCAAGCAGATTGTGTGAAATGAAGAAAATATTACAAACCAGATATAATTTGCATTGACGTGATTCTCCCACATATTTTGAGCCACAAGAGTAGCTCATCACAATGCACTGGATTTATTATCAGAAACCTGATCTCAGATAATATAATGAGGGCATTATTTATGACATTCAGGAAGTGCTAATTTCTGTTTGCTATAAAGGTGGAGACACACACCTTATATAACTAAATGGTGTGAGCTCACTACAGATGCTCTGATTTTGCAGAAGTTTTAAATATGGAATTCCAAATTGTTTTGGTCATTGCTTTTAGTGTTTATTATCAGGTTGACGCTGTCCCCTGCCTCCAACATCAGATGCAATTTCAAAGTTCATGCTATGAATTTGTGGAAATGCAGCTGAACTTCTCAAGTGCACAGGGATGGTGCAAAGGTACTGGTGGGCATCTTGCTTTCATTAAAAGTGAAGAGGTTCACCAATTTCTGAAAAGCCACATTACTGATATCAACAACAGGTGGATTGGCCTGGCTTATGCGACATACGACTTGATCCCTGAATCAGACACTAAAGGTAAGAGACGGATATGAATTCTGCATTATACCTGAAAGTTAGTATATTTCAGAAGTATGATAACGATGAGGAACGATGGATTGAGGAACGATGGATACAACATTTAACAAAAATGTCAAATCTATTTTAGAGACACAATTTTGTGTAAGTTCTTAATAATTTTGTTATCAGGGACTATAACAATAAAAATGAATAGCAAATTTATTGCCCAGTTCAGTTACCAAAGTGATATGATTAGTCATGTGAAATAGAACTAAATTAGACTTGGACAAAAGGACACAAAGTACTGGAGTAACTCAAGGTCAGGCAGCATCTCTGGAGAACATGGATAGGTGACATTTCGGGTCAAAACCATTCTTAAGTACCCCAGCACTCTGTGCTCCAGAGATGCTGCCTGACCTGCTGAGTTACTCCAGCACTTTGTGTCCTTTTGTGTATTAACCAGCATCTGCAGTTATTTGTTTCTACAAGTTAGACTTGGAATCGGATGTCATTCTTGGATAGTTTATGTAAAGAACTTGAAATCTGGAGAAAATAACAGACAAGTATTTCATGTAAACTTAATTTACAAGGCAAGATCAAGACATAATTTCCACAATCAATTGGCAAATGTTGTTGAATGTGTGAGGACATACACTTGGGTAGAAAAACAAAAAAAAGCAGACTATTCTCAAATTGGAGATAACCCCTAAATGAATGGAGTACAGAGATGTTCTTGTGCATGAAATACAGAAACTTATCATGCAGATGAAGGAAGTAATTATGAAGGTAATTTATACATTGGCCTTTATTGGTGGTGGGGAGGGAGTGGGAGAGAATAGATTTCTAAAATAGAGGAATGTTATTACAATGCTATTTGCTGATGAGGCTACCCCAAGGGCACTGTTATTTTAAGAAAAGATATACTGGGCAGTCCAGAAAAGACTCATGAGGCTAATTCCGAGGATGAGAATGCGATAAGATCCTAAGGAAGAGGCATGACAGGATAGATGTTGCCACTAATGGGAGAGTCTCGATCGAGGGTTATAATTGTATGGGGGAGTTATTCAAACTGAGGTGCATAAGAATTCCTTCCCGCATTGGGTGGTGTATCTTTGGAATTATCTTTACCAGACAGTTGTGGAGGTAGATAATAAAGATTAGGGAATTGAAGATTATACAGAACTGGCACTGAACAAGAGTTGGAGACTGAGGCAGATCAACCATGAATAGACCAGGGTGGGGGAGGGATAACAAGAGACTAGGTGGCCCTCTCCTGCTGCTATTTTCTTGTGACTTGCATGAATGTTTTTGCCCTTGGAGAGAGTGCCATCAGCTGGGGGCAAACTAAGTGTCTAGGCTTTCACAAAGGGCGTGCACGCTATGGATGCCACCTTGAATGGGATGCATGATGCACTGGCCTTGTTGGCTCTGCGTCCTACAGAGCAGTTGTGGTGTTGATTATGGGCACCAGCTCGTTGCTGGCAGTGAAGCACGGAAGGGTGATGGTGAAAGGATACCTGACCATCAATATCTGATGAATGTGCTTCATTTTTAACTGTTACCTGGATGCCCACCAGCATTACCTCCCCTCTCACTCAGAGTCATCACCCTCATGCTGCCTCATGTCTGTATGTCCCAAAGAACG
This sequence comes from Amblyraja radiata, assembly GCF_010909765.2. NCBI lineage: Eukaryota > Metazoa > Chordata > Chondrichthyes > Rajiformes > Rajidae > Amblyraja > Amblyraja radiata. The sequence continues at coordinate 9,211,116 of NC_045972.1, read as the reverse complement.
GCCTACACAAGAAAAGGCAAAACAGATTATAGTTAGACCCTCCTGGACTTGTAAGCCAGAGGACATTGACCAAGAACAGTAGGAATCAAAACCTATCTCTGCCTCTATGGCTTGTTTACACAATGGGAGAGTGTGGCAGAGGATGAGGTCAAGTGCTTTTTTTGACATTTCACAGAGATATGCCCAAGGTTGCTTTGAACCAGTTACAGTGCTAAGATTAAGTTTGAACCATATAGGTAATGTTGCTGCCACTGTCATGTATTGCAAATGTTTTAGTTCCTTGTAAATTGCCCTTTTTACATGTTGATTTGTTTACTGTGAAATAAACAAAGCTAACTAGAGTAATTATGTGTGCCACGCTACCAATGCTTGTCCATTTGCAAGGCTTTCTTCTGTTGTCAGGAAAAGTCAGAGGAGGAGTAGGTTTTACATTGATTTTCTCAGCTTGTTGCTCTCTTGGTGCCTTTGTGAACTTCACAATAATGTGGGCACCTAGGCCTCTTGTCCAACACTGTCAGCTGCTCCTGTGGCGGTCCCTGCACCAACATGGTCGTCTTACCTATTGACTCTGGGCCCCTCATCTTGTCCATCCTGCAGGTCCATCTCACTGTTGTGCAATGTTGTGCAAAGTGCAACACACCACCGTCATATAGAGAGAGTTATGGTGGAGTTGAGATGTGGTGCATCTTTACCATTGCTCAGATACTTTTGTTGTCACTTGGTTTTCATTGTAGCACGCTTGAAAGTCATCAGTTGTGGTCCTCGTAATTGTTGTCAGCCGTGTTTTAAAGGATCCATTGGTTCCGAGCAATCATTTGATAAGTGTGGAGACACAGGAAACTGCAAGAGCTGGATTAATGAGCAAAAAAAGCAAACTGCTGGAGGAACTCAATGGATTAGGCAGCATCCAAAGAAGGATCCTGACCGGAAACATTGTCTGTCCAGTCATCCATGGATACTGTCTGTCCCACCTGAGTTCCTCCAGCACTTTTTTTGCATTTGGTAAATACAATACAACACAATACAATATTTATTCAATGTCATTTGAATCTCAGTGAGGCTCAAACGAAACTCTGTTTCTACAGCCATACAAACAAAACAATTCCTACAAAACACACAAACAATTCAATTCACACAAACATCCATCACAGTGAATCTCCTCCTCACTGTAATTGAAGGCAAAGTCTTTTCACTCCCCTGTGCACCATTTTTCTCCCGATGATGAAGCCCCGGGTGGGTGATGGTAAGTCTCACGGCCATTAAGGCCGCGCCGGGCGATGTACGGCCCCGCACCAGGTCAAAATGTCTCAAAGTTGGAGCCCCCGGCGAGCGTTGGAATGTCCCACGGCCATTAAAGCCGCGCCGGACGATGTACGGCCCCACTCTGGGTTGTTCCAACCTCGCGACACGGGCTGGAGAAGTTGTGTTGCGGGAGCTCCGAAAAGTGGTCTCCCACCCGGACCCACGAGCTCCCGATGTCCCAGTCCACCGGACCTGCAGCTGGAGCCTCCGAGTTCCGGAGTCGGGCCGCATCAGCGAGCCACCACCGCTCCCCACGATCTGAATCCGGCCAGCCCCACAATGGTAAGTCCGCAGGCTCCGTGACTGGAGCCCCCAGGTCGTTCCCGTTGTATGCTGCTCCACGGTGCTAGGCCCCAACGACAACAGAGACCCGACAGGGAAAAGGTCGGGTCTCCCGTGCAGGGAAGAGATTTTAAAAAGTTCCCCCCCCCCCCATCCCCCACATATACACAGTTACAAACAGTATTAAAAAAACACAACAACTACATTTAACTAAACAAAAAAAAACAAAAAAACACGTCTGAAGAAGGGTTTCGGCCCGAAACGTCGCCTATTTCCTTCGCTCCATAGATGCTGCTGCACCCGCTGAGTTCCTCCAGCAATTTTGTGTACCTTCGATATTCCAGCATCTGCAGTTCCCTTTTGAACAATAAAAAAAGACAGACAGGCTGCAGGGGCACAAACAGAATAAAGTAATTGGACTCCTGGAGGATGGCTGCTGTCTTAGAGTTGTCCTGGAATCTTGGGCATGTGAATATGAAGATATTTTTGTACTTGTACTAGCGCTGCATATTTATGAAGTGGAAGCTTTTGTGCTTGGCAAAGACTGAGTAAGCTCAGGATACCTTCATTGCCATACGCTACAGTTAATTGACTAAAGACAGACACAACATGCGGGACAGGCAACATCTCTGGAGAGAAGGAATGGATGACGTTTTGGTTCGAGACCGTTCTCAGTCATCTGCGGCTAGAATTTGTTAGTAACAATCTGCAGGAGTTTGCTGAAGCATGGCAGAAGGTTGCGTGTAATGACGTCCTTTGCAAACTCTGATAAAGTGTACGTTAGGTCTGCTGAAAATTGAAATCAAAACTAAAACACATGCAACATTTGGCAAAAATTTAATTGAATTAGAATCAACTTTATTTTGAATCTATAGTTAATTGCAAATCTATAAGTATTCAGTAACAGTGAGATGAATTAATTGCCATTCAACGTTAATTAATTATCAATTCATGTAAGTGTTAGAAATGTTCTTGCTGCAATAAAGTATTGTCAAAAATGAAATATCCAACTACAGTTATTTCATAGTCCTGCTACCAACATTCAGACCCTCACCTCAGCATCTGGTCTTTCTCTTATATCTTGCATATATTATCTATATTGAATCTTAATGTACAAAAATGATGGAGAATAAGTTTAATCTTTTTGGAAATCTGTTTATTTTCTTCATGCCAACAAACAGGATCATCACCGACATCAACCAAAATGGTGCCTGGCAAAAGAATGAAGCGGTGACGCAAGTTTCCAGAAACCCCATGACCCCGGCTGGTATAGAGAACAACGAATGACTAAACATTAAACTAACATTTTTTAAATTATTTCTGTTTTCAGCTCTTTCTTGGTTGGATGGATCTGCATTAAATTACAATAACTGGGAATTTGCTCAGCCATCCACTTCTCCAGCAGATTGTACCTATGTTCACAATCACACTGGCTATTTAACTTGGGCCATGATTAACTGCAACAACCTGCTTCCCTTCATTTGTGAATTTGGTATGATCATTTTTTATATTCCAGACTAATGGAAAATAAATTGGGGAGGGAAACTCAGTGTCAGAATTGTATGCATTCAACAAGTGTCTTGCAAGTGACTGAGGTCAGGTTTCCTCATTAATAGACAATAGGTGCAGGAGTAGGCCATTTGGCCCTTCGAGCCAGTACCGCCATTCAATGTGATCATGGCTGATCATCCCCCAATCAGTACCTCGTTCCTGCCTTCTCCCCATATCCCCTGACTCTGCTATTTTTAAGTCCTGATGTGATTGGAATTTAAGTAGCGCCTTATTCCTTTTGTGAAAAGGAAGACTTAGATTTGTATAGTACTTTTTACAATCTCATGAATCCCATACAACAGTAATGTACTTTTGAAATGTAGTCACTGCTGTGATGCAGGAAAGGCAGCAGTCAATATGCACCAAGTAAGATGCGCAAACAGCAAATGAGACGGGCTGTATAATCTGTGGTGAATATGGAGTGTCAGAATCTGCAATCTTTATTACTAAAAAGACAATGGGCCAGCGTGAGAAATAGTGGTTGCCACGTCACTATTATTTGAGATTAAATTTACCAAATATGCTTGGGGAAAGAAAGAGTGAGCTTTACTGCAGCTGGTTTTGGATATACCTGATCAAAGAACATTTGATCTTGATAATAAATCTGCCACAATAGTGCACTCCACCTAAACCACAAGCTTGCTAAAATTAGAACTCAAAAATAGATGAGTAATAAAATGTGCAAATAAGATTTATCACATTATTTGACTAATTTTAGCTCATTATTAAAATTGCTATGGTGCAAACATATTTGAAGCAAATGGTGATGTCAGGAACACATGGAAATTACATGTCAGTGGTTTTAGTTTTGCAAAGAGCCATCAGGGCTGTAATAATTATCTTATTATGTGCTTAAATATGTTGACTAGATTCCAGTTCAATATCTCTTTTGCAAAATGTAACATAAATCAGTCATTGTAACTGCTTTTTGTCATTTAAGTATCTTCACAAGTATAAAGCCAATGTATAATGCGTTAATATTGTTCCTGTTGGATCTAGTGACTATCAACAATAGTAATTGGCACAAATTACTTTAGTGCAAATAAGACAACTTTGGCGTTGGTGATTCATGTTTAATAGCGATGTGATACTTTGTCAAGACTTACAGATGTCACCTGCCAATAGCTATTCGGTCTTCCACATAATTATCCCTCTGGAATGGCAACTTAATCCATACTTGGGAAAGTTCTCATGCACATTTTCCACAGGAGATGGCAAAATGTATTATGTCGATCGCCAAGACCAGTGAGTAACTCTTAAAAATGTGCTTATCTTTATTTTCAATGGAATGATAATTGTGAATGAAGTATTGAAGAAACAAATAAATGAAATTACTTGGAATGAAATATGCAGCTGGTTTTCATTATTAGATGGACTAAGAGGCTATCTTTTTCTTCATCATTTTTATATTTCATTTCCCACATGGCAACTCCAATCTCGTGGGATTTGATGGAAAAACAATGTGGAAAGTCTGAGGATAAAGGGGAAGAGTATGGAAGGCCACGACAGCAGCGAGGGAAGAGTGTTACAATTTGAGAGACAGAGATGAGAGGGAGGAATAAAGAGAAGTGAGAACATTATGAAGGGAAGAGAGCCAGAGAGAAACAGATGTTAACAAGTGGGAGAATTACAAATTAAGAATGAAAGGGGAGAATGTGTGAAATTTGTATGATCCAAACTCTGCTTATCTATTTTTAATTTTGAGAAAACCACAAACAAATGAAACTGGTGTATTTACTGATGCATAAAATTAACCTCCTGAGCAGTAAATATACATGGGGTGATAAAGCTGTAATAACACATACTTATTAAGCTGTTCACACAAATGTGCCTTTAAATGCTTATCCTTTCAATGAACCGAATGACTAAGTAAACTTGATGATATTGATCTTGATCTCATTTATTTTCCCTTTTGTTCCTTCTTGTGTTTTATTAAGACCATTCACAGCTGCACATTTATATAATGCCGCAGGTGTTTATACCATCTCCATTGAATGTCAGACCAGCAAAAGCCATTGGGCTGTTGACAGGAACGACATTATACTTGAGCCAATTAATCAAATGGATGGTTTGCGATGTTTCAGCCCCAGACAATTGGACACAATTCTTAACTGCGCTGTTCGTTATGGAGACACGTTGTGGATTCAGACAAAAAATGACACTGGTATAGTTCATTTATGCTTAATGTCTGCATTGCAAATTTAAACGATTCAATCTCTTAGATTAGTACTCTTTGTTTTAAGATTTTACATTAGGATTTTAATTAGTAGCAAAACAACTCTTTAGACTTTCTAATGTCTAAAACAATATTTTATGGTTATATCATCATCATCATCATGGACCACAATTTAAAATGTGTTTTGAAATATAAAAAGTGAAAAAACTGCAGATTACTTTTAAACAAACTTCTTATATTTAGAAAATAAAATGTAAAACGGTGGAAATACTCAGCAGAAGAAATGGCATCTGCAGAGAAAAAATGCCGATGCTGGAAGGTCAAACTAAAACCAGGCAATATTCAATGGGTCGTGCAACAAATGTGGAGTAGAGAAACAGTGTTAACATAACAGGTTAATGGCTGAACATGATATAGGATGGAAAAGCTAATTATTGCCAATTGTTGAATTCGGTGTTGGGTCTGCAACATTGTACTGTACCAAGTTGGTAGATGAGGTCCTGCTGTTTTAGGAGGCCAATGATGAAGAGGTAAGAGTGAGATAGATAATTGATGTGACAAGCAATTGGAAGGTCAGTTTCGCCCTTGCAGACTTAATAAATGACTCTTCAGGGGGATCACCCAATCTACATTTGGTCCCCCAGTGTGGAGGAGACCACGTCGTGAGCACCAAGTGCAGTGCACTAAATGGGAAGGGGTGCAGATATACTGTATCACCGTTTCTCCTGAAAGGACCAAGTGGATGTCTGGATGGTCGGAAGGTAAAAGGATGCTACGATTCCTGCAGTTGCAAGAGAACCACTATAAATGCAATTGCAAGAAATGAACCCTTCACATGAAACTGCACATTCGGCATCTTTTACTTCTTCTTCCGGAGAAAGCAAATATTTAGATATGTAATCCTCAGTAGAAATGTTGTAAAGCACTAAGGTTAATGTCTGTGTTGTTTGGAAATAGACCACAATGAGATGAATTATTTAGAAATATATATGACGTACATAATTTTCAAAAATCACATTTAATTGATAGTAAGTAATATTTAGTCCCAGTTATTTATCAGTTTGTCATTTTGCCTCGTCCAGATTCTTTATGAGTTTGCTAAAAATAAGAACTTTTGTGGTAAAGTTTTAGATTTTTGTGTTGAAATAACGTGGAAAGATATTCAGTTTAAGAAAGAACTGCAGATGCTGGAAAAATCGAAGGTAGACAAAAATGCTGGAAAAACTCAGCAGGTGAGGCAGCAATTATGGAGCGAAGGAATAGGTGACGGTTTGGGTCGAGACCCTTCTTATGACTGATGGGGTGGGGGGTGGGCAGGAAGAAGAAAGGAAGCTGCGGAGACAGTGGGCTGTGAGAGAGCTGGGAAGGGGAGGGGAAGGAGGGAGAAAGCAAGGACTACGTGAAATTGGAGAAGCCAATGTTCATACTGCTGGAATGTAAACTACCCAAGAGAAATATGAGGTGCTGCTCCTCCAATTTGCAGTGGGACTCATGGAGGAGATCCAGGACAAAAAGGTCGCATTCGGAATTGGAGGGGGAGTTGAAGTGGTGAGCCACCGGGAGATCAGGTTGGTTAATGCGGACTGTGCGGAGGTGTTGGGCGAAGCAAACGCCAAGACTGCGCTTGATCTCACCGATGTAGAGCAGTTGACACCGAGAGCAGCGGATGCAATAGACGAGGTTGGAGGAGGTGCAGGTGAACCTCTGCCTCACCAGGAAAGACTGCTTAGGTCCTTGGATGGAGTCAAGGGGGGAGGTGAAGTGACAAGTGTAGCATTTCCTGCGGTTGCATCCGTCTGATATTAATGTTGATCTTGATCATAGTTTGATCTGTTTACCTTTTCCACACATAAACCGTATTTCAAATGTAATTTAAAACGGATTGTGCTGGAATTAGATTAGATTAGATCCTTTATTTGTCATTCAGACCTTTCGGTCTGAACGAAATGTCGTTGCCTGCAGCCATACATGTAATAATAAACAACAAAACACACAATAAACACAAATTAACATCCACCACAGTGAGTTCACCAGGCACCTCCTCCCTGTGATGGAGGCAAAAATCTTAAAGTTACTGTCTCTTCCCTCCTCATTCTCCCTCTGCGCTGAGGCGATATGTTGTTACTCCACCGGGCGATGGTAGTCAGTCAGTCCCGCGGCTCAACCGAGCTCCGCGAACGGGCCGGTTCAAGCTCCGCGGCCCGGGGTGGTCGAAGCTGCCGCCCTCCTGTCCAGCGGACGCAGCTGTTGCCGCGGGAACTCCGTAAAACAGGCACCAGCCGTCTTAGCCACCGGAGCACCGTCTCAGCCCCGAGTCGTGCCGCCCTCACCGGAGCGCCGTCTTAGCCACCGGAGCACCGTCTCAGCCCCGAGTCGTGCCGCCCTCACCGGAGCGCCGTCTCAGCCACCGGAGCACCGTCTCAGCCCCGAGTCAGGCCGCCCTCACCGGAGCACCGTCTCAGCCCCGAGTCGGGCCGCCCTCATCGGAGAGCCGTCTCAGCCACCGGAGCACCATCTCAGCCCCGAGCCGGAGCGCCGTATCAGCCACCGGAGCACCGTCTCAGCCCCGAGTCGGGCCGCCCTCACCGGAGCGCCGTCTTAGCCACCGGAGCACCGTCTCAGCCCCGAGTCGTGCCGCCCTCACCGGAGCGCCGTCTTAGCCACCGGAGCACCGTCTCAGCCCCGAGTCGTGCCGCCCTCACCGGAGCGCCGTCTCAGCCACCGGAGCACCGTCTCAGCCCCGAGTCAGGCCGCCCTCACCGGAGCACCGTCTCAGCCCCGAGTCGGGCCGCCCTCACCGGAGCACCGTCTCAGCCCCGAGTCGGGCCGCCTCACCGGAGCGCCGTCTCAGCCCCGAGTCGTGCCGCTGCCACTGGAACGCCGGAACGCCGCCGCAGCTCGAAGACGGCCAGCCTCACATTGTAAGTCCTGGCTGGCTCTGCTTCCGGAGCCTCGAGGTCGGTCGCAGTTGGAGGCCGCCAGCTCCGCCATTAGGCCTCAGCACAGACGGAGGCAGAGAAGGGGGGATACGACAGAAAAAGTCGCATTCCCCCAGAGGGAGAGACAGAAAACCATGTTTCAGCTCCCCACACACACATAACACAACCTAATAACTAAAATTTGACTAAAACAAGACAAAAAAAAAAACAACAAAAAAAGTAAAGACAGACGGACTGCAGGCGAGCCGCAGCCACTTCCGCCAATACTTGCTAAACAAAATCACCACAAAATATCACAAAAATAAGTTTTAGTAAATAATATTAAACAACTAAAGGCAGTTTAATACAGAAGGTTAACAACGGAAAAATGTATTATTTTTGAGTTTCAAATAGTTTAGTTTGAACTGTTCCATACATTTTTATTCATAACATACAACATATAAATATTAATAAAGGGACATTTTATTAGCTGCATCTGATTATAAGGTTATAAGTGATAGGAGCAGAATTAGGCCATTCATAGAAACATAGAAACATAGAAAGTAGGTGCGAGAGTAGACCACCAGGTCCGTCGAGCCCGCACCGCCATTCGCTCATGGCTGAACACTAAACAGACACACTTACCCACAAACAGTAGACACAAGACACAGAACACAAGACACTACCCTCCCCTTTATACCGCTATCACCCCTCTCCACCCCAAGAACCTCGTGATCTCCTGGGGGAGGCAAAAAAACGGATAAAAACCCAGGTCCAATTCGGGAAAAAAATCCGGGAAATTCCTCTCCGACCCCAATCCAGGCGATCGACACTTGTCCAGGAGATCACTCAGGTCTTACTATACTAACCATACCTAGGTCCATATCCCTGCCCTCTCCCCGTAGCCCCTTATCCCCTTGGCAGCTAAAAAACCATCTATTTTAGTCTTAAATATATTTAAAGTTTCTGCTTCCACTGCTCCCTGGGGCAGTGAATTCCATAAATTAACCACCCTCTGGGTGAAGAAGTTCTTCCTCATCTCAGTTTTAAAAGAGCCCCCCCTTATTCTGCAACTATGTCCCCTAGTTCTAGTTTCCCCGATCATTGGGAACATCCTCGGTGCATCCACCCGATCAAGGCCCCTCACGATCTTATATGTTTCAATGAGATCGCCTCTCATTCTTCTAAACTCCAAAGAGTAGAGTTCCAGCCTACTTAACCTTTCCTCATATGTCAATCCCCTCATTGCAGGAATTAATCTTGTAAACCTTCGCTGCACTGCCTCCAGGGCTAGTACATCCTTTCTTAAGTATGGACCCCAGAACTGTACACAGTATTCCAAATGTGGTCTCACTAATACTGTGTACAGCTGCAGCAAGACCTCCGTGTTTTTATACTCAATCCCCCTAGCAATAAAGGCCAAAACTCCATTGGCCTTCCTGATTGCTTGCTGCACCTGCATACTAACTTTTAGTGATTCATGTACTAATACCCCTAGATCCCTTTGCGTTGCATTACAACGCAGCTCCTCCTCATTTAGAAAATAACTTGCCCTATCATTTTTTTTCCCAAAGTGAATGACTTCACATTTATTAGTATTAAATTTCATCTGCCAAGTTGTTGCCCACTCACCTAGCTTATCTATATCCTTTTGCAGACTCTTCCTATCCTCCTCATCCCCTACTTTTCCTCCCATTTTTGTATCGTCCGCAAATTTTGATATATTACACTTGGTTCCCTCCTCCAAATCATTTATATAAATTGTGAACAACTGGGGTCCCAGCACCGACCCTTGCGGAACCCCGCTAGTTACCGGTTGCCATCCCGAGTATGAACCATTTATCCCCACTCTCTGCTTCCTATTTGTTAGCCAATCCTCTACCCATGCTAATATATTACCCCCAATCCCATAATTTTTTATTTTTAGCAATAGTCTCTTATGTGGCACCTTGTCAAAAGCCTTTTGGAAGTCCAAGTATACCACATCCACCGGTTCCCCTTTATCCACCCGGGTTGTTACTTCCTCAAAGAATTCGAGCAGATTCGTTAAACAGGACTTCCCCTTCACAAAACCATGCTGGTTCTGTCTGATGAAGTCATGTTTATCCAAGTGCCCCGTTAGTGTTTCTTTAATAATTGTCTCTAACATTTTACCCACCACCGATGTTAGACTAACCGGTCTATAGTTACCCGCCTTCTGTTTACTTCCTTTTTTAAATATAGGTGTTACATTGGCCATTTTCCAATCCACTGGGACCGTTCCTGCCTCCAGGGAGTTTTGGAAAATTATCACCAATGCATCCACAATCCCCACCTCTATCTCCCTCAAGACCCTTGGATGTAATCCATCAGGCCCAGGGGATTTATCCTCCTTCAGTCTCATTAATTTCCCTAATACCACCTCCTTGGTGATCTTAATAGTATTTAGCTCCTCCATTCCTACCGCTCCCTGTTTATCCAGCGTTGGAATATTTTTTGTGTCTTCTATGGTGAAGACTGATACAAAATACTCGTTTAATGCCTTTGCCATTTCCATGTTCCCCACCAACAACTCTCCAGTCTCACCCTCCAATGGACCAACGTTCACCTTAGCCACCCTTTTTCTTTTTATATAGCTATAAAAACTCTTACTATTAGTTTTTATGTTGTTCGCTAAATTCCTTTCATAGTCTATTTTCCCCGTCTTAATTAATCTCTTAGTTATTTTTTGCTGACCTTTAAATGCTTCCCAATCCTCTACCCTCCCACTATCTCTGGCTACCTTATATGCCCTTGCCTTCAGCCGAATACTATCCTTTATAGTTTTACTGAGCCATGGCTGACTGTTCTTACCCTTACCCCTTTTTTTCTTCATAGGAATAAATTTTTCTTGAAGGTTATACAGTATACCCTTAAACGTACACCACTGCTCATGTACCGTCTTATTCTTGAGTCTGCTATCCCAGTCAACTTTGATCAGCTCAGTCCTCATACCTTCATAATCCCCCTTATTTAGACTAAGCACCCTAGCCTGAGTTTCAACCTGCTCCCCTTCTATTTGAATATGGAATTCGACCATATTGTGGTCACTTGTTCCCAACGAGTCCCTAACTATGAAATTTTTAATTAATCCTGCTTCATTACACAGGACCAGATCCAAGATTGCCTCCCCCCTTGTCGGTTCTGTGACATACTGTTCTAGGAACCCGTCTCTAATACATTCTATAAACTCTTCCTCTAGTCTACCCTGCCCAGTTTGGTTTGCCCAATTAATATGAAAATTGAAGTCCCCCATGATTACAGCAGTTCCCTTTTTACATGCGTCAACTATTTGCAGATTTATGTTCTGACTAACAGCGTCACAGCTATTTGGAGGTCTATAAATTACACCCACTAGTGTTTTTTTCCCCTTATTATTCTCTATCTGTACCCAAGCTGTTTCACTATCCTGATCCTTTAACGCAATATCCTTCCTCTCTATTGCCGTTATTCCCTCCCTTATTAAAAGGGCCACCCCTCCTCCCTTTCTTTCCTGTCTATCTTTCCTAATTGTCGAGTACCCCTCTATATTTAACTCCCAGTCCTGATCCCCTTGCAGCCATGTCTCCGTAATGGCCACGATATCATAACTATATATACTTAATTGCACCGTTAATTCATTTATCTTATTACGAATACTCCGTGCATTTAGATAAAGCACTTACAGATGATTTTTACTACCCTTCCTTTCTGTTTTTGCCCCTTTTACATCTAGAGCTTTATCTTCACACATTCTGTCTCCTGTCACATTTTGACTTTCCGCTTCCCCACTGATACCCTGCTCTATTTCCTCTACCCCTGCCGTTATTACCCCCCTTGATACCTCCCCCCCGCTACTTAGTTTAAAGACCTCTCTACTGCCCTAGTTATATGATTTGCCAGGACCCCAGTCCCAGCACCGTTCAGGTGAAGTCCGTCCTTACAGAACAGATCCCCCCTGTCCCAGTACTGGTGCCAGTGGCCCAAGAAACCAAACCCATTATTCCCACACCAGTCTTTGAGCCACGCATTTAGCTTTCTAATTTTACGTACCCTCGCCGATTTGGCCCGTGGCTCAGGTAGCAATCCGGAGATCAGTACCCTCGAGGTTCTGCTTTTTAATTTATTCCCTAACTGCTCAAACTCCTTCAGCAGATCCTCCTTCCTCGTCCTTCCTATGTCATTGGTCCCCACATGGACCACGACCACTGGATCCTCACCCTCCCACTGCAAATTTCTCTCCAGCATCGCAGAGATATCCTTAACCCTAGCACCGGGTAGGCAACACAGCCTTCGGGACATGTTCTGCTGGCCGCAGAGAACCTTATCTACCCCCCGAATAATACTATCCCCTATCACTACGGCATTTCTTCTAACTCCCCCCTCTTGAATGGCCTCCTGATCCACGGTGCTGCAGCCAGGTTGCTCATCCCTCCCACACCCCCTGATCCCGTCCTTACATTGAGTAAGAGCCTCGGTCATGCTCGTCAGGGACAAGGGCTGTGGCTCCTGCCGCATCTCCTCCTGGTTCCCCCTACCTGCCTCGCTTATGGCCACACCTTCCTTTCCTTGCTCACTGCCTACTGAATTAGTTAAACTGGTCGGTGTGACCATCCCCTGGCACAAAACATCCAGGTAATACTCCCCCTCCCTGATGTACCGCAGCGTATGAAGTTGGGTCTCCAGCTCATCAATGCGGAGCTGGAGTTCCTCTAGCCTCAAACACTTACTGCAGCTGTAGGGATCTTCTACATCAATGGTGTCGACAAATTCCCACATCTCGCAGTATTGGCACATCTCCTGGCCGCCCATCTTATATAAGTAATTAACTGGTCCTATTTAAGAATCCCCTACTGTATTGATACACCCCTTATTTATATAATCCTACCTCCTATAAATGGGAAAGTACTCACCCCAGCCGTAAATTACCTACTGGTTTGGCTGTCTAGTGGTAATTCCTTCCGCTCTTCCTGTCTGGTCCACTGCTCCCTTGCAGTGCGTGGCAAACCTCTTAGCCTCTGTTAGTCTCTGTTAGTCTCTGTTAGTCTCTCGAGTCTCTCGAGCCGCGGCTCCGTCCGTCCTCCCTCGGCGACAGCACCTGTGGCACCGCGGTCGTGACGTCCCTTCCGTTCCGTTCCGAAAGTGTAACATTCGGCCCATCAAGTCTACTCCACCATTTAATCATGGCTGATCAATCGCTCCCTCCTAACCCCATTCTGCAGCCTTCTCCCCATAACCCCTGACACCCGTACTAATCAAATGTATGTATTGGTTTTATGTACTGTGTATATAAATTAAATTAAGATATTTTTCTCCTGTAGGTTTTGATATGATCTACACTGCATCAGTTGGAAATGTTGTTCTTCAGGCATCCACTCTACTACCAGGAGTTATCCCTATTGATCAATCTTCACAGTTGCTTATTGGGCCGGGCCGACATAATGTGACTGTAACCGCAACAAATAGTTCGACGGAGATATCTCAGAATTTGACAATTTACCTTCTTGTTGAGATCAGTGGCTTGCAAACAACGTTAGAGCCACCTGTCCTGAAACCTGGCGATAATGTCACTGTACAGGTGTCTGTATCTGAGGGTGCACCAATAAACCTACAGTTTGATTTTATTAATTCTTATAATATTTCAACATATACAGTGGAGAGCTCAACTGGGATACTTCCAGTTTATACATTTCCAATTAACCAGGAAGGTAACATTTTCCACTGTCATTGCATTTAATTGTATTTTTCCAGATATCTGCTAAGTGTAACTTCAGATTAAATTGAATTGCACTAATTTACAGAGAACTTACCTGAGTTTTAGTTACCTGTCCACCTAATTATATTAATGTAAATGATAATGCCCAGTCAGAATCGCGGTTGCTAACCATTTTGACTCCCCCTCCCCATTTCCATGTTAACCTTTCTGTGCTCAGCTTCCTCCATTGCCAGATGAGAACACACGCAAACTCGTATTCCGTTTGGGTAGCGCTTAACCCAATGGTATGAACATTGAATTCTCCAGTTTCAAGTCACCACCCCACCACCTCTCTCTCCCCCCCCCCCCCTCCCCATCCCAACAGTACACATAGCTCCCAAAATCTCCCATCCCCCAGTCACTCTGCTCCTTTACTCCCCATTCATGCACTCATCTCTAATCACTAAGTCCCACATTTCCTTTTTATCCACTACTCCTGTCCCCAGTGTCCTTCCACCACTCTCCAGCTTTACATTTCACTCCTTGTCTCTCTATATCCGACATCTTTCCCATTCACCTTTAACCTTTGTCACCTAGTCGACCTGTGCCAATCAACCCCCCCCCCCCCCCACCCCCACCACCACCTGTTTGTGGGTGGTGGTGGGGGTGGGGGGGGGGGGGGGTATCTGCAAAAGTTTTTATAGATATGTGAAAAGAAAGAGATTAGTTAAAACAAATGTAGGTCCCTTGCAGTCAGAAACGGGTGAGTTGATCATGGGGAACAAGGATATGGCGGACCAATTGAATAACTACTTTGGTTCCGTCTTCACTAAGGAAGACATAAATAATCTGCCGGAAATAGCAGGGGACCGCGGGTCAAAGGAGTTGGAGGAATTGAGTGAAATCCAGGTTAGCCGGGAAGTGGTGTTGGGTAAATTAAATGGATTAAAGGCCGATAAATCCCCAGGGCCAGATAGGCTGCATCCCAGAGTACTTAAGGAAGTAGCTCCAGAAATAGTGGATGCATTAGTAATAATCTTTCAAAACTCTTTAGATTCTGGAGTAGTTCCTGAGGATTGGCGGGTAGCAAACGTAACCCCACTTTTTAAGAAGGGAGGGAGAGAGAAAACGGGGAATTACAGACCAGTTAGTCTAACATCGGTAGTGGGGAAACTGCTAGAGTCAGTTATTAAAGATGGGATAGCAGCACATTTGGAAAGTGGTGAAATCATTGGACAAAGTCAGCATGGATTTACAAAAGGTAAATCATGTCTGACGAATCTTATAGAATTTTTCGAGGATGTAACTAGTAGCGTGGATAGGGGAGAACCAGTGGATGTGGTGTATCTGGACTTCCAGAAGGCTTTCGACAAGGTCCCACATAAGAGATTAGTTAACAAACTTAAAGCACACGGCATTGGGGGTTCAGTATTGATGTGGATAGAGAACTGGCTGGCAAACAGGAAGCAAAGAGTAGGAGTAAACGGGTCCTTTTCACAATGGCAGGCAGTGACTAGTGGGGTACCGCAAGGCTCAGTGCTGGGACCCCAGCTATTTACAATATATATTAATGATCTGGATGAGGGAATTGAAGGAAATATCTCCAAGTTTGCGGATGACATTAAGCTGGGGGGCAGTGTTAGCTGTGAGGAGGATGCTAGGAGACTGCAAGGTGACTTGGATAGGCTGGGTGAGTGGGCAAATGTTTGGCAGATGCAGTATAATGTGGATAAATGTGAGGTTATCCATTTTGGTGGCAAAAACAGGAAAACAGACTATTATCTAAACGGTGGCCGACTAGGAAAAGGGGAGATGCAGCGAGACCTGGGTGTCATGGTACACCAGTCATTGAAAGTAGGCATGCAGGTGCAGCAGGCAGTGAAGAAAGCGAATGGTATGTTAGCTTTCATAGCAAAAGGATTTGAGTATAGGAGCAGGGAGGTTCTACTGCAGTTGTACAGGGTCTTGGTGAGACCACACCTGGAGTATTGCGTACAGTTTTGGTCTCCAAATCTGAGGAAGGACATTATTGCCATAGAGGGAGTGCAGAGAAGGTTCACCAGACTGATTCCTGGGATGTCAGGACTGTCTTATGAAGAAAGACTGGATAGACTTGGTTTATACTCTCTAGAATTTAGGAGATTGAGAGGGGATCTTATAGAAACTTACAAAATTCTTAAGGGGTTGGACAGGCTAGATGCAGGAAGATTGCTCCCGATGTTGGGGAAGTCCAGGACAAGGGGTCACAGCTTAAGGATAAGGGGGAAATCCTTTAAAACCGAGATGAGAAGAACTTTTTTCACACAGAGAGTGGTGAATCTCTGGAACTCCCTGCCACAGAGGGTAGTCGAGGCCAGTTCATTGGCTATATTTAAGAGGGAGTTAGATGTGGCCCTTGTGGCTAAGGGGATCAGAGGGTATGGAGAGAAGGCAGGTACGGGATACTGAGTTGGATGATCAGCCATGATCATATTGAATGGCGGTGCAGGCTCGAAGGGCCGAATGGCCTACTCCTGCACCTAATTTCTATGTTTCTATGTTTCTATGTATCCACCTATCACTTGCTGGGTTCTGTCCCATCCTCGCCTCCCTTTTCCAACTTTCTCCCAGCTACTTTAATCAGTCTGAAGGAAGGTTCCCCCCAAATTACATCAGTTCATTTCCATCCACAGATGCTGCCTGACCCATTGAGTTCCTCTAACTCTCTGTTTATTCTCATGATTCCAGCAACTGCAGTGCCTTACATCTCCAAAATTATGCCATAACACTTCTAATTAAAGACATGAGAAGCCCACACCCATCCCTTTGCTACCTCTGGAGCTAACAACTATCCCAATAATTGCCAGCTGGACTCCCTTGTTCAAACCTGAGTATATCTATTACTTTGCTGTCTATTATGTCGCTTGCACACATTGCGTCTGATCTATTTTAGTTTCTCTATAAGAAATGTCTTGGTTTCACAATGCTCACTGTGTTTTTAAAGCTAATCATGGCCTTGAACTTTTCCATCTCTGTAATGTCCTTCAGCCCTGAAGTCTCTGAAATGTCCACAGTTGTCCATCTCTGGCTTCTTGAGCATCCTTGATTACAATTGGTCCATTATCAGCAGCCGTGCCATTGCTGTCCATATTCTGTCTGTTTCCGTTCCTGCTTTCTTTATTCAAGATGCCCCTTAAGATATCCGACCAAAGATTTTGGCATCTGTGTGAAAATGTTCCTTTGTGTTTGCTATCAAATTTTGTTGAAGTGAGTTGGGATGTTTTATGATGTTGTTGAAGGTGTGGCATACATATAAGTTAATGCTCTTCCCTTCTCCTAAATTTGATGTTAATTCAACTCTGGCTTTGTATCCAAAGGAAGAAAAAACTGAGCATTAGAAAAACGCAAAATGTATTTTGACTCTATAGATGCTGTTTGACATAATGAGTTCTTCCTGTTCTGTTTTTTGGTTCCAATAGACAATAGGTGCAGGAGTAGGCCATTCAGTCCTTCGAACCAGCACCGCTATTTAATGTGATCATGGCTGATCATCCCCAATCAGTACCCCGTTCCTGACTTCTCCCCATATCCCCTGACTCTGCCATCTTTAAGAGCCCTATTTAGCTCTCTCTTGAAAGTATCCAGAGAACCGGCCTCCACCGCCCTCTGAAGCAGAGAATTCCACACTCACAACTCTCTGTGAGAAAAAGTGTTTCCTCGTCTCCGATTCTCAATGGCTTACCCCTTATTCTTAAACTGTGGCCCCTGGTTCTGTACTCCCTCAACATCGGGAACATGTTTCCTGCCTCTAGTGTGTCCAAACCCTTAATAATCTTATATGTTTCAACAAGATTCCCTCTCATCCTTCTAAACTCCAGAGTGTACAAGCCCAGCCGCTCCATTCTCTCAGCATATGACAGTCCCGCAATCCCGGGAATTAACCTTGTAAACCTACGCTGCACTCCCTCAATAGCAAGAATGTCCTTCCTCAAATTTGGGGACCAAAACTGCACACAATACTCCAGGTGTGGTCTCACTAGGGCCCTATACAACAGCAGGCAGAAGGACCTCTTTGCTCCTATACTCCTCTTTTTATAAAGGCCAACATGCCATTCGCTTTCTTCACTGCCTGCTGTACCTGCATGCTTACTTTAATTGACTGATGAACAAGGACCCCAAGGTCCCATTGTACTTCCCCTTTACCCAACTTGACACCATTTAGATAGTAATCTGCCTTCCTGTTTTTGCTACCAAAGTGGATAACCTCACATTTATACACATTAAACTGCATCTGCCATGCATCTGCCCACTTACCCAACCTATCCAAGTCACCATGCATTCTCATAGCATCCTCCTCACAGTTCACACTGCCACCCAGCTTTGTGTCATCTACAAATTTGCTAATGTTACTTTGAATCCCTTCATCTAAATCATTGATGTATATTGTAAATAGCTGCGGTCCCAGCACCGAGCCTTGCGGTACCCCACTAGTCACTGCCTGCCATTCTGAAAGGGACTCGTTAATCCCTACTCTTTGTTTCCTGTCTGATATCCAATTTTCTATCCATGTCAGCACTCTACCCTCAATACCATGTGCCCTAATTTTGCCCACTGATCTCCTATGTGGGACCTTACCAAATGGTTTCTGAAAGTCCAGGTACACTATATCCATTGGCTCTCCCTTGTCCATTTTCCTAGTTACATCCTCAAAAAATTCCAGAAGATTAGTCAAGCATGATTTCCCCTTCGCAAATCCATGCTGACTGGATTCTAGCATCTGCAATCTCTTCAGTATTTTTTGTATCCAATGTGTCTGCTTTAATCATTCACTGATGCAGCCCACGTTCTGGCTCAAGCAATGGTATAAAATGGAATAGGGCTAAGAAAAAGCGGACCTCCCGACATAGGTCCAACTCTCTCCCTATACCATCTCTTGATATTCACCATCAATGATAAGAGTCAAAGTGATTACGGTGGAAATAAATTAAATGAAATAACAACATTTAATGTTGAAACGTACTGATTTTTTAAAGTTGCCATTTCAGTATTTTCCTTCTGCTGACTACAGGCACATTTCTTGTGACAGTCACTGCTTCGAACTTCATATCTGTTGACCAACATGTCGCTGGACATGTCATTGTCACAAACAATCTCTCCAAAAGGAGCATTGGAAAAGGTAAGGACAGCGACGATTTTCTGAACACTATTGACGTTTAAGATCTAATTTTTCAGATTTGATTGTTAAGCAAGTGGGGACACTGCAGGTGTAGGAAGGAACTGCAGATGCTGGTTTATACTGAAGATAGAGTCATAGAGTGATATAGTGTGGAAACAGGTCCTTCGGCCCAACTTGCCCACTCCGGCCACATGTCCCAGCTACGGTAGTCCCACCTGCCTGCGCTTGGGCCTTGTCCCTCCAAACCTGTCCTATCCATGTACTGTCTGTTTTTTAAACGTTGGGATAGTCCCAGCCACAACTACCTCCTCTGGCAGCTAGTTCCATACACCCACCACCCTTTGTGTGAAAAGGTTACCCCTCAGATTCCTATTAAATCTTTCCCCCTTCAACCTATGTCCCCTGGTTCTCGATTCCCCTACTCTGGGCAAGAGATTCTGTGCATATACCAGAGCAAAACACAAAGTGCTGGAATAACTTAGCAGGTTAGGCAGCATCTGTGGAGGAAATAGATAGGTGGTTCTTCTGAAGAAGGGTCCCAATCCGAAATGCCTCAGTGACCACAGCTATCCATTCATCTATCCATTTCCTCTGCTCAGTAGGTTACTCCAGTACTTTGTATTTTGAGTAAGTAACACAAATCATCAACCTGAAATAATAACTCTGCTTCTTGAAATTACAGATTTTCTTTTGTTTTAGTTTACTTCCACTATGACAAAGTAAATATAATTGCTTCAAATAAAAGCTGAAAATATAATGCATGCAATCCCTCTAATTGCAAATGTGCAGAGATACAGTCTATTAATATTTTAAGTGTGTTTCTTCCTTAGATTAGAAATCCCATATGTTCACCTGTGCTGGCTCTATACTGATTGACATGCAATGCACTTCCTTGGTTTACTCTTGCAGTTAATTCATAGAGCCATATCGACTTTATAATTTTTGAGCAGTAAATATTTGTGTCTTCACAGTAGGGATTTGCTAAGTGATTATCAGGTTTTATCAATGCAATTATTAATATTTGTGGACTATATTCAGAACTACAACTGGTACTGCATTCACATGAACCACATGAAGTCAAGTAAACGACAGAGTCTGAGCATCTTTGCACAAACAGAATCAGAAGTTTAAAGGCAGTGCAGATTGCTCAAAATACAGATCTGAAGGCAGATGTACATTTCAACCGTGCCTTAATATATTACATTATTGAAATACAAAGGTTTTAAAATGGATGTTTAATTAAAGGAATTTACATCTTTTATAGATTCACAAAGTGGTGCCAGAAGAAAAAGATCATTGCCGGAAGTAAGTGATTATTGTTGACCACATATTTAGTTTCACAAACTAATGAGAGTACTGAACATAATTACTAATGTAGACGCAAAATGCTGGAGTATCTCAGCGGGACAGGCAGCATCTCTGGAGAGAAGGAATGGGTGACCTTTCGGGTCGAGACCCTTCTTCGGACCACCCATTCCTTCTCTCCAGTGACGCTACCTGTCCTGCTGAGTTACTCCAGCATTTTGTGTCTATCTTTGGTGTAAACCAGCATCTGCAGTTCCTTCCTACACATAATTATTATTATGCCAGCTTTGGTTTGTCGTTAATTGCATAATGATTGTTGATATTCCATAGCTGATTACACATCTGTACAATCAGGAGTTCATTAGAGTATTTGCAATACTTTAGAGAATGGCTGTGACATGTCCATTGAGTTGGCTGTGTTCCATATTCCATGAGAGTCTTTGAACTAGTGCCACAGAGCAAACTGATAAAAGTTCCACACAGGGTTCCAGGAGAGCGACCCTCTGAGGTTTTTTGGTCTTTTCCCTCAAAGGTTGAGAGCCAGTGCCGAGAATTACTGCCATTGACAGGCAGGAGCTTTAATGGTGGATTGGGACTGACTGTATCTTGTTTACCAGCAATATACCAGGTTGTTCTTTAGACTGGGCTCTCAGAGTAAAAGCTTTCCTTGGTCTTGCATTACTGCTCTTGCCATTCCAATAGCACCCAAGAGGAGTACAATGAAAGGTTATAAACACAAAGTTCATTATTGGTGTCAAGGGCAAACACCATAAACAAGATGTTTACCTATTAAGAGTGAGGTTGTGCCTAAAGAATGTAGAGCAGAGCAAGATAGACCACTCCTCCGAAATCCAATGGGCTGACGTGTAGTACGTAACGGAACGTCATGGCCGCCATTTGTCTATGCCAAATGCGACATCTTTGGTAGCGGGGATGAACTCCACAGATATACAATCTGCTCTTACACCAGGTCGCAGGGAAAAGCAAAGATACTAGAGGCTCCTCTAGTATCTTTGGGGGAAGAGGACGTTTCCTGCACTCCTGAGTTGATCCAGGACTGATTCTCGGTCCTCCCGATACCAGATGAAGGCGGCCGGTGGGAGAGCCTCAAGCGTCTGCCCGCGGTCGGCGCTCCCGAGGCAGCGGGCAATGCGCCTCTAGTATCTTTGGTGTAATCCGTTCCAAAGATTGAACCGCTCTATCATCTTTGGTGTAATCAGTGTTGTAGGGAAAAGTATGTTATATATAATCGATCACTTCACATATTTAGTTGATATTATTGTAAATTGCTGCTCAATAAAATGGCGTCGTGTCATACCCATGTCATACTACGCTTTTTTCGCAGAGTGGCGCATCTTGCTCTGCTCTATAATCTTTGGTTGTTCCTACTGATGTTAAATTTGTGACGGTCTGAAAATTGTCTTCAGCTGATTAACTCTCTATGTAGGGGCAAAACCTCCTTGTGTAGGGGTAAATGGAGGGCTCAAGAGTCTCATGTTGGATATTCTGAATAAAAAAGGCAGCAGGGTGTTAGACTGCAACTTGTAGTTGCATGGATTCTTGCTGGGCCCTTCCAAATGAGGTTGTTTCCTGCTGTGTCAGCAAACTGGGCAAGACAGTAAAGGAACGATCCCATTTAGCTGCTGATGCCACGATCCGTGGACTCTCAGGGCAGGGGTTATTATTGTGGTGGTCTTGTGTTGAAGCTAAGAGGAGCAGTGGCTAAACTTCCTTTCCCCATGACGTTGAGCTCTTCATCCTCCACCTTCATTTTTGGCTTGCTGCTTCGGGGGGGAGTTCACATCCCATGCAGTGATCCCTGTTGCTTGCCTTCAGAATTCCCAAACCTTGCAGACCGTTACCTGCATCCGCTTTCCCTCTAGATCTTTCCAATGTGAATTACCAGCGTTACATAACCTCAACTTTCCACTCTAAACGTCAGCATCATTCATTCAGGACCAATACCAGATTTGTCATTTCACATAATATTTCCTTTGATGAAAGTAAAGGCCTTGATTCTGAAATGTTAAATGTTTCACTTTCTCCACCCTGGCATTTTCTGTTCTTACATGATACCCATCAAAGGCAGTGTTTTGAGTTTGTGTGGCTGACTCTTCTCCATTAAGGTTCTCCACAAGTAACCTGTAATAATTTAACCTCAGTAACTTTAGAGAATGCTACTATATCTATATATATTTTTTTGTTGCCTTTGTCTATTTTCCTATTGCAGCCTCTCAGCTTCCATTATAAGACTTTTCATAAGGCAATACCACACAAGATGGGTCTTTAAAAAAAAAAAAGGAAAAATGTGATGTTTCTACTCTCGGGGAGTAAACATAAATCAACATGAAATAGTGACTATATCTTCAATATAGAATCCAGGACTTCACTCGAGAGGGGTTAGAATGTGGATCTTACTACTTTGGGGAGAAGGAATGGGTGACGTTTTGGGTCGAGACCCTTCAATCTGAAGAAGGGTCTCGACCCGAAACATCACCCATTCCTTTTCTCCAGAGATGCTGCCTGTCCCGCTGAGTTACTACAGTTTTTTGTGTCTATCTTCGGTTTAAGCCAGCACCTGCAGTTCCTTCCTACACATTACTACTTTGGGGAATAGTTGAGATGACTAAGTAGGTTCATAAGAGAGAAAGGAATAGAAGGAGAGGCTCAAAATGTTGGAGTATCTCAACGGGACAAGCAACATTTCTGGAGAGAAGGTATGGGTGACGTTTCGGGTTGAGACCCTTCTTCAGACTGAGAGTCGGGGGAGAGAGAGAGAGAGGGAGAGAGAGAGAGAGATGAAAGATATGTAGAAGGGGTGGGGGAGACACAGAGAAAGAGGGAATGCAAGGATTACTTGAAGTTAGAGAAATTAATATTCATACTGCTGGGTTGTAAGCTGCCCAAAGATATATTTCCATGTCAGGCACGATCATTTCTGTAATGTTGTAGCGGCGCCCACTGGCGCACGCAGGTATCGTACCCGGCGTTCGGAAGCCATGGTCACGTGACTTGGGGGGGGGCTGCTGTTTTTGCGCGGTTTTGCTTTCGCGCCACAGTTGTGTAGCTGACTACCGTTGTGGTCAGACGTGTTTGTGAGGACCTGTAGATTAGATTAGATTAGATTCAACTTTATTGTCATTGCACAAATACGAGTATAGGTACAACGAAATGCAGTTTAGCATCTAATCAGAGTGCAAAGAGGTAAAATACTGGTTAAAACAATATGTACAATGTGGGTAAATTATTCTAGTACATAGGCAAATAAATATATACAGATAAAAGGGTATAAATGATAGCTAGCGTCGGGCCTGTGGGTTCATCAGGATAATGGTATTTTGGAAGAAGCTGTTCCTCAGCCTGCTGGTGCGAGACCTGAGGCTCCTGGAGGAGGGCAAATAGTCCATGGTTGGGGTGTGAGGGGTCCTTAATGATTTTCCCAGCCCGTCTCGGACACCGTGTGCGGTGGAGGGCAGCCATGGCAGGGAGCGGGGCACCGATGATATGATGAGCGGTTTTCACCACACGTTGCAGTGCCTTCCTGTCAGCTGTGGTGCAGCTGCTGTACCACACCGTGACGCAGGTGGTCAGGATGCTTTCAATGGAAACCAAAGAGTTATTTCTGGAATAAATAAGTTCACAAAAACTTGGTTGCCGTTCTTACATCTGCCAAAATGTAGTTTTTCTCAAATTTTATAGTCATAGAGAGATGATCGCTGAAATGGGTCCTTCAACCCACTGAGTCCAAATCTTTGATCTGGAGCAAACCCATGCAGTCACATGGAAAATGTGTACATTTCATGCAGACATCACCGAAGCTGAGGATTGCAGAGCTGCGAGGCAGCAGATCCACTAGCTGCAACACTTTGCCATCCTTATTATGTGACATGCATTAACATACAGCATTATCTGCAATGGTATTTTTGTATGAAATGAGGTTGCAGTAAGAAATGCTACCTGAACAAATGCAGGTGTCTGTGTATATTTGTGCATTTGGATGTCTGGAATCCTGTCTCACCTCTCATCATGGAGAGGTCTCACTGGGATATATGTTCTGGTAAATGCTTCACACCCTCACTACTGTAGGCTTCTTAAGATCTTTTACTTCCTTCCACACTTACTCCAAGATGCTTTGGGTCACAGGAGATCATGTGCTTCAAAAAGGAAGTATTTATGATGCTCCATTAGGGGTGGCTGCCAGGTGAGTGATGCGGCCAGCAGGATAATTGGAATGCCTCCTGGGCAAGTGAAGTAATGTTAGTCGGGTTAGGCAGTATCTATGACATCCATCGCCAACTCAATTCACTCTTAGGCTGAAGAACCAGAATGTCACCCATTCCGTCACTCCAGAGATGCTGCCTGGTCCCGCTGAGTTACTCCAGCATTTTGTGTCTATCTTCGGTGTAAATCAGCATCTGCCGTCCCCCCCCCCCCCCCCCCCACACACACACACACACACAATTCACATACCTCTTGGATCCTGCAAGACCTGCTAGGCAAGGTGTGCCTGTTTATTTGTGATTGACTCTCCTGGAATGTTCAACAGGCCAGCTCTTGTTGATGACTCCATCCCTCCCTCCCTCCCTTTTGTTTTACTCTTATGTTCAGCAGCTCTAGTCGTGACTCGTGACTATTTGGCTCCTCTTTCAGGCCATTATGTGAAGTTTGTGAATCTTTGTGCCAATTGTTCTTTCTTTTTGTTACTTTTAACTTCCAAAGTTGGTTTCAAAGTGTTAGTAAAGGCAATCCTCACGTCACAACTGGTTAAGTGACAGAAATGTGCCCTTGCGGAATTCACAAATCACAACCCCCCGAAAAAAACGGAGACATGGAACAACATTTGTTGTCACGTACTTTATGTAAGAAAAAGTAATGAAGCAAACACAAAACGTTATTTTTCAACGTGTGCATCTTGATGCATGCACGGATGACGTGGCTTTGTATTATGGAAAGTCATGATACAAACCATTTTCTAGAAACGCATATCCCCGCCCCCCCCCCCCCCCCATAACATGGGATCACCTGTAATGGGAAAATCGGAGAAACTCCATGCAAAATGTCTGTAAAAAAGAGGAATAACAGAGGAATTGTGCATGGGATGGATGGGTGGAGGTGGCCGGTGGAATCAGAATCGATATACTTTTGTGAGTATTTGCTTTGCTGTAACTGCAGTAGGGTGCAAAATGCTTCATTTTAGCAGATATCGGTGGAGGCTTCTCTCCACAATACTCTCGGTATTGACAGTAAAACAGATAGCATTAATAAACCTGAAATAACTATCTGCCTGTTAATTTGTCCCATTTTTTTTTTCTCAAATCCGGTAAGTTCAGAAATATATAAAATAATTTATAGACTAGCTATTCAACACACTGCATTGCTTCAAACTGCAATTTGCTCTTATAAAATATTATTTTTCTTTAAGCTTGCACTAATGTTAAACTATGATTGCAAGACCATTAACGTTATTTATTTTACAGAATTTACGAATTTGCACTGCAAGATGCCCAATACCAGATTCAGATCCAACAGAGAGATTATTGAAAGATCTTCCAAACACTGAGGATTTTTTTACCGAAGTTCCCACCGATGAACTCACACAGGTACAGGTGGTAGAATTAGACCAATTGTTGCTGTTATCAAGGCAGCAAGAACTTCCACAATGGCAAAAAGAATGCGTGGAAAAAACAATGAGAAATATCTAGACCTTGGAGGCTGAGAGAAACATCATTAACATTATTCTATAGCAACAGCATTAATGTATTTCTTTGGACTGCATTTATGACATTTCTGTGTATGGTGAGCATGGAGTAATAGAGAAATGGTGTCGGAGAGAGTGAGAAGCAATGGAATCCCCTACATACTCAAACATCCTGTACGTTAGTGTAAGAAGGGAGTGATCTTTGCTAATAGAGGGTGGGCAGAAATGCTGGAGAATTCCATGGAGCAAAGGAATAGGTGACATTTCATGTTGAGATCCTTCTTCAGACCCTTCTTTGCTAATATATCTGCAATATACAATTATATCAGAAACCAAATTTCGTTTGAACCTCAATGAGGTTCAAATGACAACAAATAAATGGTATCATTGTATATCCACAATGTGCAGTTTACAAATGATCAAGTTTATAGATTTAATTTTATTTGTCCTCATATTACAATCCAACACCACAATGTTTGATGTTCTCTTCACTGTCATTTCAAGGGATTTAAACAGGTAGCCACATTCCCATTTATACTAAGCCTGCAGTCTGTCAGGTCTCGCGTTTGATCTAGTTTCTGTTTCTTATTGGTTTTTAGTATTAGAGTTTGCATTCTTGTTTTATTTTGGTGTCTCACATCTCCTCTTGTTTCAGGTCCCATTTCCTGTCAGGTCGTTTACCCTCATGTGATTGTTGGCCACGCCCTGATGTGTTTCACCTGTGTCTCGTTATCCCCTGCTAGTCTGTTGGCCACGCCCTGATGTGTTTCACCTGTGTCTCGTTATCCCCTGCTAGTCTGTATTTAAGCCTTTTGTGTTTTAGTTCCCATTGCCAGTTCGTGGTGTATGCTACTTGGTATCACCTCGTTCCAGCTCTCGAAATCTTGTGACCTTGTGATCTCGACCTTTGCCTGTATTTTCTACCACTGGTTCTTGCCTGCTCCTATATGGTACTGTTGCCTCTGTTTTGCCTACCTGTGTACTGACTTGGACCGATTAAACGCCGAAGACTGATCTGCCCTGTGTCTGAGCCTGCATTTGTGTCCTCCTCCTCGTTCAGTTCTGACACAGTCTTGTAACTGATAAAGTACATTTGGACAGATAAACATTCCTTAGACTAAGAAAAACCTCTTAATGCTGTTGTCACAGAAAATGTTATGATCCTGATATAATCCATCCACGTACGCCTGATAATGAAATCTAATTTTAATGTCCTCCAATTCAAAACCGCTTACTGGCATTGCCCAATACGCCCTGATGAAATATAAAGCCAGCTTTTATTTGTAATCATGTGAATATCAATTTCACTATTCCAAACAAAATAAATGTCAGTCAAAGAAAAATCACAATTCTTCCAAAAGATTACCATGTGCAAGCTAATTAATCTTGAAAGTAATATAACTCATTAGTTAAAATATTGGAAAATCCATTCAATATATTTGGGAATATCTGGAAAAAAAATGATTTTAACTATTTCAAAATATATCCAATTATTTAAAGAAATTTGCAGTATCTTTTAATATAGATGATATTTATTTTGATGTGAATATTTAGTTTTTCATATATGAGAATTATTATCCCATGCTTGAGTAACTGTGATTCATTGAGATATTTCAAACTGTAATATAAAACAAGCAAGATCCATAAAAGTTGCAAATGGAAAATCATATTTTATTTTTGTCAAAGTAACAAAAGGGTTTGTTTAATGTATGTTTGGAGAAGGTGACAGTTTTCACCATTAAGCCTAGGTTTATCTCTATTGCTTTCATAATATCTGCTCTATCACTTAAAAAACTTACGTCTCACCTAAGCTTTCATTTGTTTGTGCATGAAACAGAATTTTCTTCTTCTCAAATGTCTTTCTCTGTTTTATTTTTATAAGGCCATAGAGAATGTCCTACAGAACTTTTCTTCGATAGCTATGAATTCATCCACAACAAAGGGAATAACAAAAGCAAATACATATCTTAATTTTATTACCTCTCAACCAGACAAAATGACGGTTACATCGCAGGTAATATTTGTTTTGCTATTAACTCGAATTTTATCACTGTTTTATAAATGAGGAGTAACATTTACTTGTAGCTGCAGGTCACATATTTCTTGTAACATTCTCACAGGCTCACAATTTCTAATTGTTTTTCTCTTTGATCTGGGCATTCCTGCAAGGCCAACATTTATGGCTTATTCCTGATGTCCTTGTATTAACTGGCTTGGCCATTTCTGAGACCATGGTGCTGTGGGTCTGGGGCCATTTGCAGGCTAGGCAAGGTAAGGGCAGCATAGTTCAATCGCTGAAGGATACTGATTAATTAGGTAGGTTCTTTGGTGCAGGAAGGAACTGCACATGCTAGTTTACACTGAAGATGGACACAAAATGCTGGAGTAACAGCGAGACAAGCAGCATCTCTGGAGAGAAGGAATGGACGACGTTTTGGGTGGGTTCTTTTTCAGGTTATTAGTTCGAGGTCACCATACTAAGTATTAAAAAAATCCTAATTACTTGAGCAATTGAATTTAAATTCTCCAGCTGATGTGGAACTCAAATTCCTTAGTCTAAATCTCTTGTTGCTAGGCAGCGTAAGCCTCTGAAATTCTGGTTTTATCTTCTTTAGACAGTTGGGTTACTGAAAGAGAAATAGTTTTGCCACTAAGTTTCAGATCCTGCTTTGCGACAAGCTTCCTTTCTTAATTAGAAGTGGTTTTATATTTGAAACAAGTATAAAAAGCATAATGCCTGATTATGTTCATGTATACAAGTATGATATGCTCCCATTTATCTCATATATTCATGTCGATCCATGGCAACGAAGAGGTTATTGTGTCGCGGCTGGCTGAAAACGGGGAGAACGTACAAACTCCGTACAGATAGCACCTGTAGTCGGGATCAAATCTGTGTCACCGGCGCTGTAAGCCATGATGGGCAGCAACTCTTCCCCTGCGCCACGATGCCTTGTGTTTGCAAAACAACGAATCTCACCGTGACGTCACATCTGACATTAAAGTGTCATTCGTTACACCTTCACCATATCTGGGATTTCTGTAACTTTACAATACTCAATTAGCCTCCTCTTTCTAAAGAAATCAACCCTAACCTAGCAAATCTCTCCTTAGAATTCTGCTCCAACCCTGGTAACCTCTCAGGTGCTGTTACGCCTTCTAGCGATGTGATGTCCTGAAATATCAATAGTATTGCAGCAGTGACCTAACAAGTGTTTTAGACAATTCTATCATGATCCTCCTCCTGTTTGGCATGGTGACAGAGCTACTGCCTTGCAGCGCCATAGACCCAGGTTCAATCCTGACTATGGGTGCTAGTTTGTACGGAGTTTGTATGTTCTCCCCGTGACCTGCGTGGGTTTTCTTAGAGATCTTCGGTTTCCTCCCACACTCCAAAGGCGTACAGGTTTGTAGGTTAATTGGCTTGGTGTAAATGTAAAATTGTCCTCAGTGTGTGTAGGGTAGTGTTAATGTGCGGGAATCGCTGGTCGGTGTGGACTCAGTGGTCCGAAGAGCCTGTTTCCGTGCTGTATCTCTAAACTAAGCTAAACCCCCACCCACTGCTCCTTTATAACCTAAGGTTCCTTTTGTGTTTTGTAATATTTGTTGTAACATACAAAAATGGTTCTAGGGCCATTGATTGCAATGGGTGACTATATTTAAGTTAAATGCAATTATGTAAGTATTGCATCTTTAAGCTCAACTTTCATGATTGAGTATTTTTAAATTTAAATACATATTCCAGGCTACTGTCTTGATATGAGCTCTAGTCTTGCGAAGTCTGAGTCTCATCCAATGTCTTAGAAATATAGAACATAGAAAAATAGGTGCAGAAGTAGGCCATTCAATATGATCATGGCTGATAATCTAAAATCAGTACCCCATTCCTGCTTTTTTCCCATATCCCTTGAGTCCTTTAGCCCTAAAAGCTAAATCAAACTCTCTCTTGAAAACATCAAGTGAATTGGCCTCCACTGCCTTCTGTGACAGATTCACAACTCTCTGGGTGAAGACATTTTCCCTCATCTCAGTCCTAAATGGCCTACCCCTTATTCTTAAACTGTGACCCCTGGTTCTGGATTCCCCCAACATCGGGAACATTTTTCCTGCATCTAGCCTGTCCAATCCTTTAAGAATTTTATATGTTTCTATAAGACTTACAAAATGTTGGATTACCATTCTAAAGTTTGGTAAAACTGTTCAGAATCGACTCTGAACACAAGCATTTCTGTGACCCTGATCTTCTTCATGCCTATGAGAATGTTTGGTCCAACCACCTGCAGTTATGGGGCCAGACCGTGACAACGACTGAAACTTTAAAGCTTTTATTTAACATTGGAAGTTGTTAGTCCAGAGGCAGATGAAGCTACTGTTCCAATAGCCAAAGTGGTATTTGCAAAGGGCTTCACTGCAATGTGTGCATCCTGATGTGCCCTTTGTGGAACGGGCACCAACTTATGAACGAGGTAAAAGAAACCTTTTGTAGTTGATGTCTTTGGAGTAATTGGACAGCAACGATTCAGAGCAGTTGTTCTCAGCACTAGTGCTAAGCTTCTTGTCCATTGTATATTCTGTTCAGTTGTTGAGATACGTTGCAGCGGATGGCAATGTTAAACATGAATTATGTTAAACATGAATTATTATAAGGGTCCTTTCAACAACCATTATGATTGGCACTTGTTGGGACATACCTGTAATCTGGTGATTTATCTACTCCATTTTTCCACTCAGGACAAAGCCAGTGATTCACTCCTGACCCTGAGTGACAAGTTGGACAATCTTCCTGTTCTGAAACCGAGTGACATCATGTGGAAACTGGCTGCAGCAAAGTCAGGTCTCTATGGAATTAGCAATCTGATAAATGCTTCAATGACAATAAATGACTTGGATATGAAAGAAAAGGTAAACATCCTCATAAGCTTTGAATTGAATAGCTCAGAAATATTTGCTGAAAAGGCTGCAGTCCCCTTCCTTCCAGAGGCATCTGTTATGTTTTGGAACTTTAATCAAGTTTCATATAAAACTTCATCTTCAAGAGAGCATGCACATGCTGTATTTATCCTATTCTTTTTGACTAAAGACACAAAGTGCTGGAGTAACTCAACAGATCAGGCAGCATCTCTGGATAACACAGATAGGTGTTCATGTTAATCTCTCTATGTTTGCCAGACATGCTGCCGGACCCGCTGAGTTAGTCCAGCACTTTGTGTCTCTTTTGTAAACTAACACCTGCTGTTCCTTGTTTCGATTCTAATTTGACTGTTTAATAAGTTGCCAACTAGTGGGAAAGATATTGAGGGAAAGCATCAAAATGACATGTGTGCCGAGCTCATGGAACGGTGCTAATGCGGGACTTCAGCTGTAAATATGGGCTATGATAGCTAAAACATACGGGACAAAAAGTCTCCCCAGCTAGATCCTTTCCCACTCCACTGGAAAAACAAAACAACTTTAGTTTAGAGATACAGCGCGGAAACAGGCCCAGCGATCCCAGCACTATCCTACGCACACTAGGGACAATTTTTACACTTATACCAAGCCAATTAACCTACAAACCTGTATGTCTTTGGAGTGTGGAAGGAAACCGAAGATCTCGGAGAAATCCCACGCGGTCACGGGGAGAACGTGCAAACTCCGTACAAACCGCACCTGTAGTCGGGATCGAACCCGGGTCTCTGGCGCTGCAAGCGCTGTAAGGCAGCAACTCGACCGCTGCGCCACCGAGCTGCCCTTTGAAGATTGTTTTTCCACCATTTAAATTCCATGCCATTAATCAATAATAACTACACAGAAATATAATTATGTGTAGGAAGGAACTGCAGATGCTGGTTCAAACCGAAGATGGACACAAAATGCTGGAGTAACTCAGCCGGACAGGCAGCATCTCTGGAGAGAAGGAATGGGTGATGTTTCGGGTCGAGGCCCTTCTTCAGACTGATGTCAGGGGAGTGGGAGATACATAGATAAGGAAGTGTCTCACAGTACGTTTTTATCTCTGTTTGCTTTGTCGTTAACTTCTCCCAGCTAACAATGATCTATTCAACATTTTCTTTGATTCCCGGACCCTTTCTCGTGGTTTCACACCTTACACTTCCTTATCTATGTATTTCCCTCTCCCCTGACATCAGTCTGAAGAAGGGTCTCGACCCAAACGTCACCCATTCCTTCTCTCCAGAGATGCTGCCTGTCCCGCTGAGTTACTCCAGCATTTTGCGTCTATCTTAAAAATAGAATTAATTCATTATGTTTCAAGAACGCCACATGTGGCAACTAAAATTCTCACAGCCTGCTAAGCAACCTCATTTGTGCGATTTGCTAGCAGATGCATGGCAGTGGTGTAAAGCTGCCTTTACCAGAAGAGTAAAAACGGGGGCAGAAATAGTGCGAAAGTCATTCTACCCCACGACAGAAGGGAGAGGACTTGTACAATTTAATGGCCACAGGGGGATTCTGTACTAGGTCTTGATGGAACTAGTCTGTTGCTGACGGTACTCCGCGGGTTGACCAGTGTATCATGAAGGGGGTTACTGCTTGGCAATAACAACATAGCATACACCTTGATACATACACCGAGCGAGAATATTAAGGACATTCTTTGATGCCAGCATTTGCAGTGCCGATCCATTTGGTCAATGTAGAGCAAGATTGGGCATGTTACTGTGGGCCAGAAAGTAAAACTAATATAGCATCATGACGGCAGCAAAATACCAGGGTGGAAGGAATCCACCCTGCAAAGTGAAGTCACCAGCAGGTCAAAGAATGACACCAGGGCGAGGTGCCCTGAGGTGAAGGAGAGCCCAGTGGAAGTAATTAGCAAAGATCCTATAGCGGAGCAAGATGGATTACTCTCACGCTATAAGATCTTTGGTAATTAGAGTTAAGAGTACATTGTGGATAATTGTTTAGCATTTTCAGAACAATGGGAATGTTGACAATCTTTGGCAACAGGCAATCCACATGAGGAATGAGACATTGAGGGTTTGGCAGATGTTTGTATTCACAACGAGCTGGAAATCCTTGCACACAAATTCCTGAAAGGTTACATACCAATACACACGCATTTGTGAAGACAAATGTATGTTACTACATTCTCCATTTACTTCTGAACTACGTAGATTATTATTGCACTATTATCATTTGTTTTTTAGGTGTATATATGTGTGGGTGTATTTCCCCCCCCCACACACACACGCGCGCGCACGCACACACACATGTACACACACACATGTACACACACATCAGTGACGTGCGGTGAGATCAATGGCGTGCTGGGTAGGCACTGGCTTCTACCCCATCCTAACTTAGTTGTGTGTTAGTTGTGTGTGTGTTAGTTGTCTGTGTGTGATGTGTCTGGGAGGAAAGGAGAGAAGGGAGGAAGGAGAGAAGGGAGGGTGGGAAGTAGAGAAAGAAGGGAGGGAAGGGAAAAGAGAGAGAGGATGGAGAGAAGGGAAGGGAGGGAAAGGAAGGAGAGAAGGGAGGGAGAGGGCGGGCGGCGGGAGTAGATGCCGGGGTCCCGAGCTGTGAGTAGATTACTCCAGCGCAGGGCCCAATTGGGAGCTCTCAGCGGCCCAGAGCCTCCGAATCGGCTGCTACAAATCAACGAATCAACCTACCAGTCAGTGCCGCCCGCAGTGGAATCCAGTGCTGCACCGCTGCTGCTTCTTCTCCTTCTTGCGTATGGCGTGCACAGCCTAAAGTTGTAGGACAACTTGTTCTATTTAATCTTATTTGATTGTGCATGCCGGGTTGATTGCATTCGTCAAAACAGGGCAGACCACGTGAAGGTTGCAATCTTCCACCCCGCCGCTGCTGCTGAAGCTAGCTAACGTGGAGGGAGAGCGAGGCAGCATCAATTACGTGGGCCTACGTAATTGACACTCGCTTTCCCTCCACTGGGCTCAAGACACGCCCCCTCAGTGAGGCAGACGTGATAGCTGCCTCCCCTGCTGCTTTTTTATTGTAGTTTTATGAAGAGACCAGCGAGCCTAAATTTAATATATTTATATGTGAAATAAGTTACCTGGACTATGGAAGGTGAGGACATTTAATGAAGGGGTTTACCAACATTACATTGGTGACATACATAGAGATAGTAACAGGCACACGCTTATTGGCCGTGCTCCATACAGTTTCTGAGGGGTTGCGCAATCAGAGGGGAGGCTCAGCTCGCCGCTGCCTCACCTCTCATCTCTCCCTGTATTTGCAGCGGAGCTGTGCAAATTTGGCAATTTTGACTATAAAAAATGATTAGATTCATGTAGAAATGACATTTATAACACAGATCAGTGGAAAAATCATTTAAAAAAAATGTTTATTATAATTTTTCTTTACTTTTCTTAACAGCTATTTTCATTGGGAGTATGACAGGTGAGGCTCTGCCTCCCCTGACCGCACGTCCCTGACACACATACTCAATGTTTGTGTGCATTGTTCTATCTGGAACCTCTGACAATGAAACACTATTGGCTTGATGTTGACTCTTGCACTAAAAAGAGATATTGAGCACAAGAATTAAGAGGTCTTACTATAGGGGTTTGGTGGGTGTGCACCAGAATAATCTGTGGAGATCTGGCCCCACCTAAGGAAGGCTACTCGTACAATTGTGTGAGTGCAGCAATATATTTCCCCGTTGATTCCTGAGATGTTGCGTTTGTCCTCCCAGGGACAATTACGCGTACTAGGACTATGCTGTTGTGAATTCAGAAGAATGAGAGATTAAACTGAAATTTGTTCAGGACATGTTGTGGCAAACGCAAGGAAACATTTTCCTCGAGTCTCTGGAACAAGGAATCATTTCTCAAAGTAGGAGTTGGCCATTTAGAGCTGATATGAGATGTTTCTTCTTCCAGAGGGAGGTGAATGTTTGGAATTCCCTACTGAAGAGTTGTTGTGTTTCGGTTGTTGTAATAACTGAAGCCTTACACCATGATAAAGGTCCAAAGACTTTATTAACGACATAGCATATATAACTTCATACTGGCATGTCTTCCTAATTCTAAAGGGAACAGGCAGGGGGGACTACTGTAAAAGCAAGTGGGCGTAACTACCAAAGCATGACTCATAACATGAGTGACACTGATCTACATCCTCCCTCTTAAAGAATTAATAACATGACAAACCCATTAACTAAGTAAGGCATGCATAGCAGTTAATAATAAACTGGAGGAAAGTCAAACATAGTCCGGGTACTTCACAACCGGCCTACAAACACATGTACGATAGAGACCATCTCCATTATTTCCCCCCGGGGAGAGGGCAGGTGGCTTCACAAGCGAGGGAGACTGGACCAGCATTCCTGGAGACGAAGCAGGAGACTGGGGCGCAGGCGAAGACATCACGGGTAGAGGAGCCGTTGCAGACATGGATTGTTGTGATGGTAGAGGCATAGGAATGCCGCTAGACACAGACGCAAGTGAACTTGTACGGTCTGGATAATATGGAGGAGGAACCGCCTCGTTCACAGGCAGGATATGTTGTCTGTAGGTGCCGCCATCGCCACTGACGATATACGAGCCTGGCTCTGAGGCAATTCCAAAAATCACTCCTATATGGTCATGGCCTTTGTCAGTCTGTAAACGGACCACCTGCCCCTTGGCCAGTGGTGGCAGTGGCCTACTTGTCTTGTCAAACCATTGTTTTTGAATGTCACCCTTCTGTTGTAACCTGGATTGAACCTCTTCAGGTGGAAAAACTTGTGGGATCAATGCCTGATCCGCTACAGGCACCGTGACACGGGTCTGCCTTGACTATAAACATTGAGCGGGTGAGCCCAAGATGGGGTCACGGGAGATGTTACGTAAGTTGAGCAGATCCAGGAATACGTCGGATTTAGCTCTGCATGAACGTTCCATGAGCTGTATAGCACTCTTTGCAGCTCATTCAGCCAACCCATTAGAGTGTGGATATTCAGGGCTGCTGGTGATGTGGCAAAAATTCCAGTGTCTAACAAACTCCTTGAAGTGTTGGCTGGTGAATTGACTGCCGTTGTCAGTTAGCAGTCTGCCTGGAGATCCGTGGACTGAAAAGTAGCAAGATAACTTCAAAATCACTCCGCTGGAAGTTGGGCTGCTAAGAAAATCAATGTCAAACCATCCTGAATACGAATCAACAAGCACAAAGTACTGCTTACCATGCCGATCAAATATATCAGCTGCGACTGTAGACCGTGGGAGCGCAGGTATTGGATGTGAAAGAAGTGGTTGCTTTTGTTGATGAGGTGCCAAACTGTTGCACACTGCACAGGATACCACATTCTCGGTGATTTATTTGGCCATGCCAGGCCAGTAAAACATGCTTCTTCCCCGTAAGACGGTGGCTTCAACATCTGGGTGCCAATGGACAGCGTCAAAATACTGGTTGTGCAGCGAAGCAGGAACCACAGCCTTGTGTCCTTTTAAAATAATGCCATCCTGCAGCACTAGCTCATCACGTACGGCAAAGAAAGGCCGGACTGGCAGCGGAACGTTGTAGTGTTTATCTGGCCAGCCGCGCTTAATGATGGAGGTAAGCGACTGTAGAGTACTGTCAGCAGCAATGCGGGCAACCAAGTCCTCCAAACAAGATGAGGGAATAAAAGACACATCGTTACCAGAAAGTCATCATCCGGATCCTCGCAGGTCTTCCGGGGGGTGCATGCGAGAGAGTGTCAGCCAGGTGCATATCCTTACCGCGTTTGTGGATCAGAACGATGTCATATTTTTGAGGTTGCAGTAACATCCGCTGTAGGCGCGCAGGAGAGGCGTGGATAGGTTTGTTGAAAATGCTGATCAGAGGTTGGTTGTCCGTTTCAATTGTGACCGTGTGACCAAAGATGAAATCGTTGAATTTCTTGCAGGTGAAAACAACCACTAACCGTTCTTTCTCAATTTGGGCATATCGTTGTTCTGTGTCAGTCATGGTGTGCGAGGCATGGGCAACAGGCATATTGCCATTGCCATCATTCTGAAGCCATGTTGTGAGGCATCATAAGTCAATGTAACCGGTAGTTTAGGATCAAAGTAAGCCAGAGTAGGAGCACTAAACATCTGCTGCTTAAGTGTGTCGAACGCTTTCTGTTGTTGCTCGTGCCAAGTCCAAGCAGTATCTTTGTGTGTAAATTGGCGCAATGGTGCTGATATTTCGCTGAAACCCGGAATGAGTTTGCTCAAATAGTTAACCATGCCAAGGAATCTCTGCAAACTCAACACGTCTGTGGGAGCTGGGAGCCCATTGATAGCACTGGTTTTCACTGGATCCGTTTTTAGACCGTCTTTGGTAAATATTTGGCCTAAGTATTTTACTTCATTCACTCTGAATTTGCATTTTTGAGGATTCAGCTTGAAATGGATGACCTTGGCACGATCCAAGACCTTTGTCAGATTGGCATCGTGTTCTTCGACCGTTCTTCCAGCAATGAGGATATCATCCACTATGATGGAGCATGGGTAGCCTGCAAACAATTGCTCCATAGCTTGTTGAAATACTTCACCAGCAGAACTTATTCCAAAGGGCATGAGAAGAAATTTATAACGACCAAATGGAGTGCTGAAAGTTGTCAAATTGGAGGAGTTATGTTCCAGCGAAATCTTCCAGAATGAACTCTAGCACTGTGAACACAGTTGGCTCTGCTATCAGCGCAGCAATCTCATCCACAGTGCGCATGGGATAGCGGGGTCGTTTAATTGCTGTGTTTAAGTCCTTGGGGTTGATACAAATCCGTATCTCGTCTCTGTTCTTCTTAGTAGCGACGACCATTGTGGAGACCCAGTCTGAGGGGTCAGTTACGGGAGTAATCAAACCTAGAGACACTATTCTGTTAAGTTCCCTTTGAACACGGTCCCGCATAGCATGGGGAATCTTATGAGCCGGCCGAACAACTGGAATTGCCTCGGGGTCAATAGTAATTGTGTACCTGACAAGCCACCTGCCCAGCTTGTTGTCAAACAAATCCTTGTATTGTGTTAGGATTTGATGGTTAAAGTCACAGTTTGTAGACAGTGGACAGACAGAAGTGCTGAAAGTAATCAAACCCATGTCTAGGCATGTGTTGGCACCCAGTAGAGATGGTACATTTTCACATACCACATAGAAATCCAGGTTGTGGACACGTGAGTTAAGACAGCAGCACAACTCAACTTGGTCGATAGGGTGCACTCGACTTCCAGCAAACGAGACCAGAGATGTAGCTATTGGAGATACCATTTCTGTTTTTCTTAGCTTCTGGAAACCAGCCAAGCAGATAACGTTGCAATGAGCTCCAGAATCGACCTTCAGATAAAGAGTTTTGCCATTAATGAGCAAAGCGACCTTGGGATCCAGTTGTTTATGCACTAAATCAGACAAGGCATGTACATCGACGTCAGCACCTTCGCCAGCAGCTTGTAAATCCATAGGAACTGGTTGTGAGAACTCAGAGATAACACTTTCACGGCCAAGCGAATTAACAGATTGTCTCGTTAAATCTGTTACTACGTGAATGACAGCACTTAATGAAATGGTTTATTTTGTTGTAGAATCAACATCGTTTCCCATACACAGGGCAACGGTCACAAACAGCGGCATGTGAACCCACACAGTAAAAGTAATTATCGATTAGTCTTAGCTTGGTATCCGGCACGAGAAAAACGAGGAGAGATTTGATAAGACATACTGGCAGCATTAACTTCATGAGTAGTGGAATGCCCCAGAACTTTAATGTGAGCATCAGTCATTTCAGCAATGTGACAGCGGTTTTCTGCAGCCTCTGGGGTCAAGTCAACATCCCGCAGTAACTCATCGCGTAACTCACTTCTGGTCTCCGATTGGAGGTGTGGGTTCGTATACCACATCTGACACCATGTTGTGTTTCGGCTGTTGTAATAACTGAAGCCTTACACCATGATAAAGGTCCAAAGACTTTATTAATGACATAGCATTTATAACTTCATACTGGCACGTCTTTCTAATTCTAAAGGGAACAGGTAGGGAGGGCTACTGTAAAAACAAGTGTGCATAACTACCAAAGCATGACTCGTAACATGAGTGACACTGATCTACAAGAGTGCAGGAGTCTCAGTATCTTGGTGTGTTCAAGGCTACCAACAATTTTTTTTTTTTGGATTAAGGCACTACAAGCTGTATTGATTAAAACTGAATTAAAGGCGAGAACAATAAATGTATTTTGGTGAAGAACCAGGGAGTTTGTTATCTTCTGGTCAATATTTAACTTCAAGTTATCACAGATCACACATAGCTGATTTTAGGAATATGTTTTGTGTAAAATGTCATGAAATACAGTTACATAATGGATGCTCGACTCGCTTCCGTCAGTTTATCATCTTGCCTGAAATTATGGCTTTCCAAAACAAAATAGTTGGCGACAATATACTTTGAAGATTTTTGAGTAAATCGGAATTTACTCGATTATAAACCTTTAACATTTTGTATCTAGATGGCAAACGTATCTGAGATTCTCCTGAAATCCATGGATAAAATACATTCTTCTCTTGAGAGTCTCATACATGAAGAGGACCCTACACTGATTTTCCATACAGATTCCTTCAGCATGATCTTAAACAGGTAAATAACTAAGAGAATACTCTTTTATGTAACTGCAAAAAAATATTTTATGAGAGTATGCATCAGTGATTTAAGAGAATTGAAAGGAGATTTGAAAATTTGTTGTAAATGGAGTGGGTTTCTTATTTTTTTTCTGATTGTATAATTAGATCAGTGAGTGTATAATTAGACCAGCGAACGTATCAAATCATATTTGCTACTATGGACGATATCTTACTGAAGAGTACAATTGCAGTTACAAAGCAGATAATAGCCGTTCCAAAAGTATTGTTCTCTAATAAGAACACAGATATACTAACACCGAACAAAAGCAACGTACCTCTTGTTTTAACTTCAGGTACAACTCAAGTGAATTGAAAACGAGCAATGTTAACACTTCAGAAAAAAATCCGTTCAGTTGCACTTTTCCAGATACTGCAGACTTCCAGGATATTTCAGATAAATATATTCAAATTAGGGTAAGTATCATGTTATAGCCCCTGACGAATCAAACGCCTCACTGACAATTCTCTATTTTGGTTTTACTTAGACATAATTATACTAGCATGGTATTTTGTTAGTTTGATTAGTGAATTTGACTCAATATTACATTAGTGATGATAAACATTGACAATATGTGCGTTTCTAATTTTGTCCCTGGATCTTCCCCTCTTAATTATTCATAAATGCCAATGTGCAGCATTCTTATAATTTCATTCATGCTACCAGTGTGTGGTACTGTGTGAGACTAGAAATTAAGGGGACGGAAACTGTAGACATTCTGACCCCAATATCTAAAAACAACATTGGCGCGTTTTTAAGGAGGTATCTGGATAATGATCAGGACTACATAAGCTCCAAACCGAAACCAGAAGCAAAATTATGGAGCAGTCAGGAGTATTTCCGATCTTCACCTTTACGGGTACCAATCCGACATACAGTTAGTAATAAGGTGGGTAAAACAACAGCGCTTGGCAAGCTGCAAAATAACGCCCTCGCATATCTAGAGATCTTTATCATGTGACATTTATGCTCATCTTTTAGTTTCAGTGAGTCACCCATCATTGTTCTCTATAATGTTGGCTGATGCTTTTTCTGCATTATATTCTATATTCTTAATTCATGTTCGCAACGTTCATTTATCGTCCTCTGATTACCAAGCAATCATGTTCAATGCAATTTGCTCCATTGATCAGCATGTAATTTTATGAGTGTTTGTTCTCTGTGCTTTAATTAATGTCTTGTACGAGGTGTTAGCAAATGTTACAAACCTGGGTGGTTTCATTTTTGCCTTTGGTTTCTCATCTTTTTTTACATGTTGCAGGTGGCAATAGCCTAAAACGTAGCCCTTTCCATGGACAGAGCTTCACAAACTAAATCACAGGGTAATTCAATGTTAATAACCCTGTGAATTAGTCTGCTTATTCGCAAAGGGAGGAGTGAAACAGTAGCCGAGCTGGCTTCTCATGCTACTGGCTGGGACCCAGTGTCTGTGGATTCGGCAAGAAGTCCACTGATGCAGGATCCAGTCCACTGATACAGGACGCTGATTGTATGTGTAAAACTGCACAGCCAGGAGAAGGGGCAGTCCTGGGATCATCAGTATTGAAGATTTTCTCTTCATTCTGGAATCTAAATCCTCATAGCCCTGTCCCACGTTACGAGTTCATTCCAAGAGCTCTCCCGAGTTTAAATGACGACAGATGGCACAATGGGCTAAGTGTTCGGCTGGCAACCGGAAGGTAGCTGGTTCGAATCCCGCTTGGAGTGCATACTGTCGTTGTGTCCTTGGGCAAGACACTTCACCCACCTTTGCCTGTGTGTGTCCTTGGGCAAGACACTTCACCCACCTTTGCCTGTGTGTGTGGATGTAATTATGTGAAGCACTTTGGGGTCAATGCAAGTTGACTGAAAATGTGCTATATAAATAA
This sequence comes from Amblyraja radiata, assembly GCF_010909765.2. Taxonomy (NCBI): domain Eukaryota; kingdom Metazoa; phylum Chordata; class Chondrichthyes; order Rajiformes; family Rajidae; genus Amblyraja; species Amblyraja radiata. Next base: position 9,169,591 of record NC_045972.1, on the reverse strand, counting down.
AGAAATTTAATTTTTAATTTAAAAAAAAATCAAACTCATGGTAAGCACGGAGAATGAATGTAGCGGGTACGTCGGAGCTCGGGGAAGTCTCTTAGCGGCTCGTAACGCTAACGGCAGGTACTTGGGAAGACTCGCTAACGGCAGGTAAGCACGAGAAGGCTCGTGAAGTTTTTTCAACGTTGAAAAATGTCCACGAGTGCCCCAAGTAACGGCGAGCGGCCATTATCGTAAGTCTCCGAGTTCGAATCGGGGCAAACTCGGGAGAGCTCTTGGAATGAACTCGTACCGTGGGACAGTGTTCTTCAATGCTCTGGAATAAGGCAGGTGGTAATTAAGAGAATCAGAGCAGTGTAGTTGTAATTGGGTGTGCAATTTACTCCATCCTATTTCATCAGTTCTAATGTGAAAATATTTACTTCCAATTTAAAAGTTTAGCATCCATGCTGTGAAGTCCAGTACCTTAGGACTTGATTTGAACAAGTGTGAGGTAATGCATTTTGGGATATCAAATACATGAGGGAAGTTTACAGTAAATGGCAGAACCATTTGGAGCATTGATGTACAGAGGGATGATAAGGTGCAAGTACTTAGCACCCTGAAAGTAGCTGTGTACATGGATAGGGTGGTAAAGAAGCCACATGGCTTGCTTGCTTTCATAAAAGTATAAAGGTCATGTGGCATCTGTACAAACATTTGGTTGAGCCATGTTTGGAGCATTGTCTGCATTTGTGGTCAGTACGCTACAGGAAGGATGTGCAGTTTATCAGGATGTTGCCTGGATTGTAGTATATTAGCTATAGCGAGAGCTTGGACAAACTTGTTTTCTCTGGATCTTCGGAGGCAGAGGGGTGACCTGATACAAGTATCTTACAGTATGAGAGGCATAGATTAGGTAGGTTTTTAGGAAGAATTGTATCCCAAAATAGCAGAGTGCATTGGTTTAAGATGAGAGGGGGACAGTTAAAAGGATACCTGCAGAGCAAAACGTTATACAGACAGTGTTGAGAGACCGGAATGCACTGCCGGGTGAGATAGAAGTCGCAGATATGCAAGCGGCTTTTAAAAAGCATCTGTTTAAGAAAGAACTTCAGATGCTGGAAAAATCGAAGATAGACAAAAATGCTGGAGAAACTCAGCAGGTGAGGCAGCATCTACAGAGCGAAGGAATAGGTGACGTTTCGTGTTGAGACTCAGTCTGAAGAAGGGTCTCAACCCAAAACGTCACCTATTCCTTCGCTCCGTAGATGCTGCCTCACCCGCTGAGTTTCTCCAGCATTTTTGTCTACCTTTAAAAAGCATCTAGATAGACTCATGAACAAGTAGGGAATAGAGGAATACAAACATGCAGTCTGGTGTGATTATTTAAAAATGGCATCATGAGCAATGTAGACATAATGGCCAAATTGACCTGTTCCTGTACTATGCTGTTCCATGTTATTCGAATTTCACTCTACCTTAATTGGCACATGTGACAATAAACTGACCTTGAAACCTATGTTCTATTATAGACAATATGCTAGTTAGTAGTTACAAATTGAAATCTTTATCCTCTTAAAGAGGACCTGATTATAATTCCCCTACAATGTTCTTCATCTTCATCAGTCTATATCCAATAGTTGCACATGTGTAAACCTGCAAGGCATTTTTAATCCTGGCTCCCTCTGCTTGTGTTTGTCCTCTCCCACCTCTGTAATGCTGATTCACCTCTTCTACTTATAGGATGATCACTCACTGGTGCGCTTCCTTTCCCCCATGCTTACACTGCAGAATATAAACAAGCCTCTGTCCTTCATTCATATAATATAAGTCAGGCCGTGTTTGACGTCATATGCAGATGCACAGTGAAGTTCAGGTACAATGACATTCTTGCTTGGAGCAGCCGCACAGGCCCATAGACCCAGACAACACACAACCACATACATTACACAAGATACACGTCCTTCAAGATACTTATTACAAGGAACAAGATGGCAATAAAAAGTGCGAAACACAATTAGAAAAACAAGTCCATTGTATTGGAAAAGGTGCTGGGAAGTATTCTGTTGCCAAGGATTAGGGTTGTGTCGGTTTTATTTTATAGACTTTTGTACATATTATACACACTTTATTTTATAGTGTTTTTCATATTATAAGAACAAGCAAATATCTATGATCCATTGATATTTCAGAGTAAGAATTACTGAGTTTATCTTATATTCACATCTGATAGTCACAACATTTGTCACTAATTAAATAAGTGGGATTTGGGCAGCAGTGAGATATGATCGTTCCTAATGTCAGACCTTTTAAGTTGTTCACAAGCAATATTAAATTATGGAAAACAATGTATGGAAATATTTACTATATTATCGCCGATGGTGGGGCCTCGGCAACGGTGGGGTCTTGACGGCAACGTGAGCCTCGGCAGCAACGTGAGCCTCGACGGTGGTAGGGCCTCCGGCAGCATCAGGAACTTTGGCGGTGATGGGGCCTTTGCGGCAACGGGAACTTTGGCAGTGATGGGGCCTTGACGACAATGTGAGCCTCGGCAGCAGTGGGAGCCTCGGCAGCAACGGAAACTTCGGTGGCGGTGGGGCCTCGTGATTGACCCACGATCAGTGATCGATGAGCGTGACGGGAGGAGGGGAAGACAATGGGGACCCGGCGTGGGGGGACCGCTGTGAGGGATGGTGGGAGAACAAAGGGAGACCCGGTGTGGGGGAGGGGGGGGACACACTCTACTTTTAGAATCCTCTGCCCAGGGGATAAGCCTGCTTTGTTTGTTCGTTTGTTCCGGTTAAGGCGCTGTGCACACGCCAGCCAGCCAACAGTCGCTGTTTTTTTTCTTTTCGATTTCACTTTTAATTTCAAGTTTTCGTGTACCTTGTGGGCTGTTATTGTCGGCACACCAATTTCTCTCCAAGTATGAATAAAGTTCTATCATATTGTATCGTTTCTATGATTTCCATAGCTCCATCTGTTTATCACTCACATATAAAGGTTGTAATTAAGTTGGTGAAATAATATACTAACAAGGAATTTCTCACTTTGGTTTTTATCCCTTTTTTTACCTGCATCTTTTAGATGGTGAATTATAGAGAAAATCCTTTAATCTGGCTCGAGCAAAGTAATGTCAGTGGACCAATGACCAATATATCTTTGTCTTCAAATGGAACTGAAGTAAAGATTGAGAATTTATCCGAAACCTTTGAGGTAAATATATCATATCCCTCAGTTCTCCCTCCCCTGACTCTCAATCTGAAGAAGGGTCTCAACCCAAAACATCACCTATTCCTTTTCTCCAGAGATGCTGCCTGACCCGCGGAGTTACTCCAGCTTTTTGTGTCTATCTTAATTAATACGGAAGATGTGTTTGGGTAAATTGCAAACTGTCTCCCCCTGTTTATATGTGAACTATTTTGAGATTAATTGCTTCAAATTTAATGCCAATTTTCTTTTTCTCTTAAGATTATACTTCCCAGATCCAATGCAACGCAGTCTTTCTCAGATACATCTACCACATTTACAAACCCGATCTTACAAGGGTTCCATGTAACAGATACTGAGTCAACGTTAGTTATCTCCGTAGCGACTGAACCGGTTACTTCAGTGCAACTATATCTTGGATATGAATACAAACCCAATGAGACCCTGTATGAGTTTGAAACAAGCTTCTTTCCAGGAAATGACAGCGAAGGTAACGTGATGCTATTTTAATTTGTTACCCTGAAAACTGAATATAAATATCGTCAGGTTATGAGTAAAGTTTCATTGGTAATTGAGACTAAGTACAGTATTTATGTCAAGCAAATTTAAGTAAATAAATAACTGAACCATGAATGGGAAAGGAGAGGAGAGAGAACATAATAGAGGAGGGGTGGGGAGGCAGAAAAGGGGAACAAGGGAAGAAGAGAGGGCTGGAATAGGAATAGAAGAAAGCCAAAGTCACACAAGGATAGGTGCAAGAAACAGGAATGGGGATATCATTGTTTTATGGAAATTGAGAACTGGGATTGGGGTTGGAGAAATGGAGGGAGGAGATGATGAAGAGGACTGGTGGAGGTGGATGCGGATAAAGAGATGGTAAGACAGGAGGGAGGGTCTGTGTAGGGTAACTACTGAGGGGTAAGCTGTTTTGAAGGTACGTATTAAATCACTGCTGGTTAGTGGTGGATTAAACTGCGTGAGGCATAACGAAAGTCAGAGTCGTATTCCCAAAATGGCGGAGGCTCCGCTCTGTTGCATACTGCACGTCAGTCCATTGGATTTTGCAGGAGTGGTTTATCTTGGCCTTCTACGATCTTTGGCAAGGGATGTGGAATATCAATAGATCAGAAATAGGAGGCAGCTTGTTCTCAGTACGATTTATAAATTACGTTGTTTATAATCCCCCAATAATCAGTGAACTTTTGTCACTTCATCCTGTGATTCACAATAAAACCTCCGTATAATTCCCCTTCCCATTCCCACACTGACCTTTCTGTCCTAGGCCTCCTCCATTGTCAGAGTGAGGCCAAACGCTAATTGGATGAACAGCACCTCATATTTCGTTTGGGCAGTGATATGAATATTGAGTTCTCTAACTTCGTAACCGTTGCATCCCCTCCCTCTCCATCCCTCCCCCATGCAAGTCGTAGTCGCTTCAAGGTCTTGTTGAGTCTCATTGTCTGTACTCGTTTTCACCTAGCAAACAGCTAACAATGGCCTGTTTCCTTTGTCATCGTTTCTTTTTGTATATCTTTCATTCAGTTGTTCTATATCTCTCTATATCACCGTTTATATCTCATGTTTCCCATTCCCCTGACTCTCAGTCTGAAGGAGGTTCTTGACCTGAAATGTCATGTATTCCTTTTCTTCAGAGATGCTGTCTGATCCGCTGAGTCACTCCAGCTTTTTGTGTCTTTCTTCGGTTTAAACCAGCATCTGCAGTTCCTTCCTACACACTCCGTACAGCTTCCATAGGCTGGTCAGAAAGCATTGCCACTGTTCAATGTTTGAGATGTTCATTATAAAGGAGGAAAAAACTGAAATCTAGTTCTGAAAGGGATGAGGAACTCTGGCTGAAATGTTTCAAATATAAGAATGGAATACAATTGGAAACCTTTGAACAAAGGGACTTTGAAGCAGAGACTTTATTAACTTTTTATTTCAAATACCATGTATATTTTCACAGCAGTTCAACATAAACTATCACAAACCTTCTGAAACATTTTTTTTGGAAAGATTGAACAGAAGGTTTGAGTTTGCTCTCCTTACAAACATAGAAAATGTTAACAGGGGATTTAACGGAGACGTTTAAAATCATGGGAGATTTTATTCCAGTTGATAGGAAGAAAATGTTGATGTTGGTGGGGCTATTGATAATCAAAGAAATTAGATTTAAGATTATTGGGGGGAAATAATCAACAGGAAGATGAAATCATCACTTTAAGAACGATTTTCTTTTTGCCTTATAACATCTCAAAAATTGAGATATGACATTGGGATTGTTTTATAAATAGTGAGATGTGATCATCTCGAATAGATTGCCTGGAAGTGCAGTACAAATAGATTAAATTGTAATGGCTTAAACAAATGGGATGAATGCAGTTTTACACTGAAGGGGGACTGGGTTTCTGTTCAGTTCAGTTTAGTTTATTGTCACATGTCCCGAGGTACAGTGAAAAGCTTTTGTTGTGTGCTAACCAGCCAGCGGAAAGACAATACATGATTACAAGGAAGGTTTAATTGGGAAAACTCTGTGAAAGATCTAGCACGGGCACAATGGCTGCTGCCAGTGGAGTTCTAAAGAGCCCAGTGCTCAGTCCTTTAATTTTTGAAATATCTCTAAATTATTTATATTTAAGAGTAAGGGGCATATTAAAGGAGTTGCAGATGTAAAAGTGGGTTCATTGATTTTCAGTGAGGATCTGTTTCTAAATTGTAAGATCCTATGATACATTCGGTTGAATCATATGTAAATTTCTCGGTAAGCCCTCTTCTCAAATGAGTTTGTTTATTGTAATTTTACCAATTAACAAGAAGTGGAATATTGTTACTTTATTTATCTCTTTCCAGCCAACATCTCCAGTTGGGTCATTCATCCTGAAATGTTAATGGGAAGGAATGGAACTTATTACTTGACAGCCAAGCCTCTCCTGAAAGCAAATGTGTCTGAGGTCAATGCTACAACATTTACCATAACCACCTTCAGTGCTAAGTGCTTGTATTGGGATGAAGTGCAGCATTTTTGGTCAATGCAAGGATGTAAGGTGAGATGAGTGGAAGATGCGAGCTTTTTAAAGGGGAACGAGTAAGAGTTGAAGGCCAACATGTTCCAGGAGAGGAAAGGAAAAGGCAGTGAGATTAAGGAACCTTGGATGACAAAGGATATTGGAAAAAGAGTAAACGTATGGCAGATATAGACAACTGAGATCAAGGACCAATCCCTCCCTATACCAGGTGTACACTCGCTCTATCCCCGAACTCTATCTCCACTAAAAGTACGTGTTGTGAATTTGTGGGATTCCCTGCCACAGAGGGCAGTGGAGGCCAAATCACTGGATGGATTAAGAGAGAGTTAGATAGAGCTCTAGGGGCTAGTGGAATCAAGGGATATGGGGAGAAGGCAGGCACGGGTTATTGATTGGGGACGATCAGCCATGATCACAATGAATGTCGGTGCTGGATCGAAGGGCCGAATGGCCTCCTCCTGCACCTATTTTCTATGTTTCTATGTTTACGTCGAACAATCCTTGTTCTAGGCGTACACCGGCTCTATCCTGGAACTCTATACCCGCTAAACATTCTACATTTCCCTTGAGCTTCGTCCCCTTTGATCTCTCGTTTTCACACCTTACCCTTCCTTATCTCTGGGTCTCAATCTCCCCAGACTCTCAGTCTGTAGAAGGGTCTCGATCTGAAATGTCACCCATTCCTTCTCTCCAGAGATGCTGCCTGACCCGCTGAGATACTCCAGCATTTTGTGTCTACCGTCGATGTAGGCCAGCGTTGGCAGTAACCTCCCACACATGTGATCGAGGAAGTTTCTTGAAGAATACTGAGTGTGTAGGAGATAACTTAATATATTAGGAGAATAAAATGGGACCATGAAATACTCAGGGCAAGTAAACTAAGGAGAAACACAATATTCTGTAAATATATCAGGAGCAGGACATTAGTCAGGGAAAGAACAGTCCCCATAGGGAACAAAAGTGTAAACTATATTTATAAAATTCTGAAAGGCATTGATAGGGTAGACCTGTGCTTCTTAAACTGGTGAATGAAATTATTTTGGGGTGAATGAAACTAGAGGGATGAATGATGAGTGAATGACTTAATTTATTCAGATATTTATATATATTTTTCTATACTTAAAAAAGGCATTGCTATTAAAGTGGTTAGTAGTGGGGGGGTAAGGGGGGTGTGGGGGAGGGGTTGTGTGTGGGCGGGAAATGTGTTTGGGGGAAGGGGGGTGGTGGGGGGTGGTGGGGGGTGTGGGGATGATGGGGGAGGGGGGGTGTGTGGGGGAGGGGGGGGGGTGTGAGGGGGGGTGTGGGGGAGTGCGGGTTGTGGCGGAGGGGGGAGTGTGTGGGGAGGGGGTGTACGCGGGGAAGGGGGTGTACGCGGGGGTGTGTGTGGGGGAAGCATCAGCAGTTCCTTGCGTTTTCACTTATACTTCATTACCCTTGCAATTTGCTCACATTTCCTTTGCACTCCCTCTGGCTTCCTTCCTGTAGTTTTCTGGCCAGAACTGTAAATGTGCTCTAATTTTTAAACTGTTGTTTCTCGCTTGCAAAGCTATGCCTTCTTCACCCCTTTTTCTACCCTCAGAAATTTGTGGAGATGCTTTCAAAATCCTTTGTTCCCTATAACTTCTCAATATATTCCTATTAATATTGATTGCCTTCCTTAATTATATTCCTTCATTCTTTACTAGATGGGATATAATTTGCCATTTCTGTGGCTAGCTAACCGTCAAATGATGTTTTCTAGCAGCCTAGAACTTCCTTCCTCACTATGAACTGCACTGCCAATTTAATATCATCTACAAACTTCCTAATTAGTCAATTAAGTCCAAACCATTTCTACATTCTATGGAAAGCCATCTCCGCGTTCACCGTTTATGGGTACCCATCATAATTCACCCATTTACAGATGTTGTAATTCCATCGCTTACTGGGCCATTCTCGTTTACCATTCATCACATTCCCAAGCCTACTTCAAAGTCATTCCCTTCAGCTCTCTCCTCTTCATTAGAACTGTGCTCTAATGAGGATCTGTTTTTGAGATAGTCCTCATTAATGGATGAGGACTGAGTGAGACATTATTCACGATGGGATCAATGACAGATAATTCAGAATGGTGTATTTCAGGTAGTTGTTGAATTTGGCTCTCGGGGTTTGTTGGATAAATTTCTACTGTACTTCGTCTTTCATATTGAACATAGAATGATTCACATTCAAATTGATTTCATCCCTGCAGGTGGGCCCAAGAACAAACCCAGAAAGGATCCAGTGCCTCTGCAATCACTTCAGTTTATTTGCGACCTCTTTCATTGTTTTGCCCAATACAGTGGATATCACAGAAACAGTAGAATTGTTTTCTAAGGTCAAAGACAACTCTGTGGTTGTCTCATTACTGGCTGCTGTAGTTGGAGTGTACATCATCTTGGTTATATGGGCTCGGGCAAAGGACAGGCAGGATTTAGTGAAGGTAAGAGGGTGCTGTCACTTCAATACTCTGTCTATTATTTACTACTGAGGTTAAGTGAAACATTACAATTACAAGGCATATTCATGAACTTGTACTGACATTTTTCAAAATACATTGAATTCAAATAATATGAGACAGCTGAAGAACTTAAATGGAAGTGATGTCATATTGTTGAAAAAATGCAAATGTTAAATTTCGTATTAAGTTGGCATTGCAGAATAGTTTGATGTTAACAGTCATGGTGGCGCAGCGGTAGAGTTGCTGCCTTGCAGCGAATGCAGCCGGGTTCGATCTCGATTACGGGTGCTGTCTGTACGGAGTATGTACATTCTTCCCGTGACCTGCGTGGGTTTTCTCCGAGATCTTCGGTTTCCTCCCACATTCCAAAGATGTACAGGCTTGTAGGTTAACTGGCTTAGTAAATGTAAACATTGTCCCTAGTGGGTGTAGGATAGTGTTAATGTGCGGGGATCGCTTGTCAGCGCGGACCCGGTGGGCCGAAGGGCCGGTTTCTGTGCTGTATCTCTAAACTAAACTAAACTAAACTGGAATTCAACATCATTGTGATCTGAACGTGAATATTTACAAATCAGATCAATTTTGTACAAGAACATAACATTGAACAGAATATTGGATAGAAGACCAACGCATCATTTGGTGGTTATATTCTAGTCTCCTGTTCAATTACCCCAAGGCATGCAAGAACTATGATTATATGGGATGGATTCTACCTGACGTTGAACATTTGGAAATCCTTATCGACTTATTACCTTGCACTTCCCTTGTCCTTGCCTATTGTTCCTTTCAATCACCTGATGCATCTAGTTCTTGGTTCACCTGGCGCAGAATCCAAGAGCAGATTAATCAAAACATTAGCGCTGGGGAACTCCAGCAATGCTCCTCCGTATAGACGATATGAGGACTCCTGTCCTGGAAGGGATCAGCCATGATCACAATGAATGGCGCTGCTGGCTCGAAGGGCCGAATGACCTCCTCCTGCACCTATTCTCTATGTTTCTATGAAGCCAGGCATTTTGCAACAGAACTAAGTCATTAGGATCAGGACTTCTGCATTTGAATAGTAGATAAGAAACTTGCAGACACTTGTTTAGGTAAATGGCAGCAGTTTTCTGCAGAACCACAACAAAAACATGGAAAAGTCCAAATGTCTGGTGTGCCAACACTTATTTGATATCAAAGCTGGGGTAAAAAAAAAACTTTTGGAGATTTGCAAACCACCACTAATTTTTATAATTCTTCAACGGCGCATCCTGGTAATGTCTAAAAGTGCGATGTTTTTTATTTACACTTAAAAATGTATTACTTAATTCTTTATGAGCCGGGGTTCATTTCAATGTGCCTTTCCAGTGCTACACACCAGAGTTGAGTTGAGTGTTCACTGGAACTTCCGAGCTTCCAAAAGTTCCCATGTTTCCTTCATTTCCCTTTTAGTGATGTTTTGCACTTTCATTTTCTGAGGGAAACATCGAAGGACATAGTATTGACATTTTTATGAATATGCGTCATCGATGAACTCGTATCTTATTTTTAGCGATAAGAAATGATCCTGAACAATAATCGGGTCGGCTGCTCCTGCAGAATCTTAAAATAAACTGCTGCATAAAAAAAGTATAATTTTATCTCTGTGAATCTACACCCCAACGTTGACGTTTGGAAACATTCAATAGCCTTTCCTTAATTTTTGTTTCTTCCTTAAAGGTGAAAAAAACTCTTCTTGCAGATAATGATCCCTTTGCCAAATACTTTTACTTGGTGAAAGTCTTCACTGGGCATCGAAGAGGAGCAGGAACTACATCTAAGGTTGGGAAAAATATTTCGAATGGTGCGAAAATAGAACTAAATTGAAATGTTAAAATAGCATTGTTCCAAAAAATCTACAATTATAGAGAGGATAAAGTCATTAAGAGTTGCAAGTAAGAACAGGAGAATAATATATTTTTCATAAATTACAATTATTAGTGTAACCAGATGAAGTTTCTAATTACTCTTCGGATATTGTCGTGGGAGGTAAGATTACACTTATTGACCATCTTTACCTGCCCCAGAAAGCGATTGTGGCCTTATCATTGAATTACTGCTGTTCATTCATCAAATTCATTGATTCTGACCAAGTGACAATAAAATAACTGCAATGTATCCCCAAATCATGATGGATGATGGAACTGTTTTGACTGTTTACTGTTCTTTTTACAATCCATGTTCTCGGGGTATCTAAATCCAAATTGTATTAGTTATTTATGTTATGACATTGGTTGGAAGCTTCATACCAAATCTCGTTGCGCTTATGTGCAATGACAATAAAATATATTATTATTATATTAATATTATGAACCTTTAAAGGTGATTGTGTTCCATAATATTGCTGATCGTGACAATTGTGTCTTAGAAATGCTATTGGAAAGCTTGTTGAATCACTCTAGTGCATTTTGTATTTATTGAAAGGTGGGGGATATACAGTATTACGATTGGATCTTTTGCCATGGTTTGGGTCTAGCTTCTCCAATGTTCACTTTTTTGTGTGTTCCACTCGTACATCTTATTCCTGGCCCGAGCAGACTGACTTCTCTTCCCCACACTCTTTGGCTCCACACTTGATGTAGGCAACTTGGAGAGACTGGAAGAAATGTAAGGAGCCTCCACGCAAATGTTAAGATGCACCTCCACTCAAGTCATGCTGATTTGGAGCAATGGGAAGTGGGTTTGAGAAACAGATGCTGACAACAATCTGTCAAGCCATAGGCATTGGTCTGAGAGGGAGGGAAAATTAGAGAAACGTAAGATCCAAAGATGCAGACTTTGATCGTGATAATATTTAGCAGGAAAACTTTACAGATTGAAATGTAGTTGATGGGAATATGACTTAAACAAGGTCACAGATGGATGTGTGCAATAACATTCAGTAGTGCGTGAAAAATATTAGCTATAGGGGAAGAAAACCCACGGTGAAGTGAACATTACATCCAGTGGCCTTAATAGCCCAGATTACACAATAGTTCTTCTGTCAACATTGCTACATTAATTGTTTGCCACCATATCACCATATCACCTTATCACCATGTTCAAACAGTTACTTCTTTTGAATCCTATCTAAATATCATCTGAATTTTTAAGACCCAGCTGGAAAGTCAGCCTCTGCTGAGTCGACAGATGGGGATTTAGTAGTAATAAATACTTGTATACTTTCACAGGTAGTAATAACACTCTATGGTTCAGCCGGCTGCAGTGACTCCCATCATTTATTTGACCCAAAGAAACCAGTATTTCAGCAAAGTTCAGAAGATGAATTTCTTCTTGCTACCCCCTTTCCGCTGGGAGACCTCACCAGCATCAGACTGTGGCATAATAATTCCGGATCCAGCTCATCCTGGTAAGTCCCATTCATTGAATCTTACTATAGTACTTTCACAATCCCGAACAGCGCACGTTTCATGTATGATCAATGCCTTTTGACAGCATTTAATCTGACAAAGCATAACTTGCAAAATAACTCTAGAATGTTTCGACTCTAGAATGTGCTGCTTTTAACATCTCTCTAATTACAGGTACATTAATCACGTAATTATACAAGATCCCGAAACAGAACAGCGATGGCTTTTCTTCTGCAATTGCTGGTTGGCAGTTGACTTTGGAGAGTTTAGTCTTGACAAAGTTTTCCCTGTTGCTTCCGAGGCAGAAATGAAAGACTTCCGGTAAATTCTATATGAATAATTTGGCTCGTTTTATTCTTTGTTGAGTTTATTTTGTTTACTTTGTTGTAACAGTGGCAATATATGAGAGTTTGAGACAGTTGCCGAGTAGTAATGAACTCGACTCACCTCAGACTTGTGAGCAAATAGCACTTGATTTCAACTAGAGTAGTATTGACAGTTTATTTTTCATTAATGAAGTGCATGAAATCTTAGCATGAAATTTAAAATATTTAGTTGTTAAATTTAAATCAACCAATATTCTGATGCCCAATCCCCATCCTGAACTAAATCCTGTTTACCCTTCATCCCAATCATCATTGGTCTACAAACATCCCGCAATATTTAGACATTTGCTCTCTTCATAAATTCCTCCAGCCCTTCCATAATCTCTCCTGCGGAAATTTGGCAGAATGAAGAAGTTGCTATCCCACTGTGTTCAAGACAACATTTTGGTTTTCCTGGTTAAATCGCAAGTCCGGACCAGAAACTATCCATGACTTCCCATTCCCAAATATTGATAAACTGTTGCATCAATAACAAAGCCACTTCTAGTCCTGCTTGGGATGATTGCTGGAACAATCAGGTCTAATGTTTGTCACAAGCGGACCAAGCTTTCTTAGTAGCACCTGTTCAGCACTGCATGGTTTAAAAGGGCCTTGGTGCTCTGATCCTAACTGAGTGTTGGAATTCTACACAGACCGGTTCTGACCCCCATCTCTTCTCACTCCAGTGTCCCACCAAAGTCCCCACCTCTCTAACAAGATAGCAGCTCCTTGTGCCCTCAACCTTATGAGCCAGGCTGCACCCCATTTACAAATCCAAGGAGCCGCTGACTGATCTCCTGGCAACCTTCCCACATCCACACAATGCAGTGATGGTTGCTTTATCTCAACCCCTCCACACCACACACAGGTAACAGTTTTACCCTACATGAGCTTGACAATAGCCTTACCTACCACCACTTTAACCCTCCAACGTACTGACCACCCACCACCCAACCCCCCCCCCTCACCCATGATTAGCAATGACATGGCCCACCGCCATCTATCAATGATAATGGGCCCTTCTGACCAACAACGACAATCCTCCCCAATGATCCTCAGAATCAGATCCTGACATATGCAGCAGGGTGCATAAGGAAGAGGAATTCCTTGTGTCAGGCTGATTCAGTAGTGCTCAATGCTACTACAATTCTTCACAAACTCATCAGGAAGGCTGGCTCTGGCCTGGGGGTGCAGTTGGATTCATGGGGGGTGGTCTTGGAGGGGAGGATGCCCCTCAAACTGCGGAGCATCTTGGACAATACAGCTGGACATGACACACTGGTCAACCTGAGGAGTACCTTCAGCAACAGGTGCAGGAAAGAACTGCAGATGCTGGTTTAAATCGAAGGTAGACACAAAATGCTGGAGTAACTCAGCGGGACAGGCAGCATCTCTGGGTGACGTTTTGGGTCGAGACCCTTTTGCAGACTGGTTAGTCTGAAGTAGGGTCTTGACCCGAAACATCACCCATTCCTCTCCAGAGATGCTGCCTGTCCTGCTGAGTTACTCCAGCATTTTGTGTCTACCTTCAGCAACAGACTAGTTCCACCAAGATGCAGTACAGAATGCCACAGGAGATTATTTTTCCCTGTGGCTATCAAACTGTACATCTCATCCCCCTTCTGTTGTGGGCTAGACTGACTCACCTCCCCAATCTTTGCACATCCTCAATCCCTTCCACTCGTCGCTTTAATTTCATGTGTCATGTATCTTGTGTCAGCAGATCAATTTCCCTCCTGGGATAAATAAAGTTATATTGTATCATAAGAAACCAATGACCAAAATGCTCACTGCACAGCAACTAACTAGTGCCCCCTGCTGGAACTGAAGAATCTATTCCGATAATTCTGGCCTCAGAATTTCCAATTTCCCTTGTTCTATGAAGTAATTTATCTTGAACGGCCTCAGCTCCAACCTCCATCATTCCTCATCTTTTACAGCTTCATTTTAAATCCTTCTTCAAGTTCCCCTATGATCAAACTTTTAGCCATTTTCCTTAAAATCATTTATTTGTTTGTTAAGGTGGACAAAAATGCTGGAGAAACTCAGCAGGTGAGGCAGCATCTATGGAGCGAAGGAAATGGGCGACGTTTCGGGTCGAGACCCTTCTTCAGACCCCAACTCTATTTGTTTGTTAATGTCTTTTTCTCAATATACCACTGATATGCCCTGGGTATCTTTCTACACGAAGGGTGCTCTATAAATCAAGGTCCTGGTGATCCTGTGGCCTCAATCAGCTGGATCAAAGTTGTTTGCAGTTTAATGTGTGGCTATGTTTGAATTACTTCAACTTCACTAAATATGGGACTATACTATGTCTTGTTTACTGCATTATCTTAAGTCTGCTTTGAAAGGCATACAGATTCAGGTTCTCATTCCAACGTGGTTTTATCAAATGTGTTTTCTATTCCTCAAAATGCTATCAATATCATCTTAATAGGACACTTCAGTTCAGAAGCACTGACAAAATCATAGACAATAGACAATTAATCGAGCATTGTGTTTAAAATGCTATGTAGGTTCAGACAGAAGAGAACTTTCCTTTCATGGGATTAAACTGACACAGAAAGGTGTACCAACGCAATGCAATGTGAGAGTACCAAAACCGTGCTTGTTGGAAGTACAGAGCAAGGCTTTCATTATATTTAAATAGAAAAGAATGGTTGACGCTCTGAGTTGCTGATGCAAATACATCGATAGATGCTCCTGAACACATCATCAGTGATGTAACCTGGGGTCATTGGGTGTTTCGGGTCTTTCAACATCAGACACCCTCACCCAGTCGACCCAGCCGTGGTTGATCAGACCACGACTTGTGTTCAGGTGGCAAACACAAGTCGTGATCTGATCAACTAGCCTGATGAAAATAGTAAACCATTACGGAAGAAAGACTGGCATCAGTAAGGCCTTTCATAATCTCTGGATGTCTGAAAGTATTGTGCATTAGATTCATCTTTGTTCTAACGTGAGATCATTTAGAACGATACCCTGATGGTTAAGTAGTTCCAACCTTTTATAGAATATTTGCTCCCTATCCTGTTTCTAATAAATTTATACGAGTCAATCCACAATAATAATCATAATAGCAACTTTATAATGGAATCTAGAAATGAATTTCAATTGTGACTTTATATTCAATTCATGATGTTTCCATTTTTGTTTTCCACGGGAGAATGTTATCAACTGCAGACATGTGGCCCATAAATCACTTGCTCACATTATGCCATGATTCAAATGTTCTTTGCTGCATTATTAACGTGCATCAATTGCTTATTCAATATTTATTCAGGACGGATGTTCTCAAAGAATTGATTAATCACGTTGATTGAATTTGACACATTGCAGCAACTTGTTCTTCATGAAGACAGCTGAAAGCTTCACCGATCAACATATCTGGTTTTCTGTGATTGCTCGTCCTCCAAGGAGTTCCTTCACCAGAGTCCAGCGGGTTTCCTGCTGCTTTTCCCTCCTGCTCTGCACAATGCTGACCAACATCATGTTCTGGAACACAGCTGCCAATGGAAACGAAGAGGAACTAGGTACATGTTAATGATACAAAATAAAAATTAAAACAAAACGAAATGCACAATAGACTGACCAGAAAGGTGAACCTATCCTAGTATTTCATATATTTATCAACTATATATCCACTGTATATCCACGCTCACTGAACTTTTTTTTCTCGTATTATTATATTGTTTACAGTGTACTATGTTTACTTATTCTGCTCTGCTGCTGCAAGTAAGAATGTCACTGTTCTATCTGGGACATATGACAATAAAACCCTCTTGGCTCTCGAATCTCGAACTAACTTCATATTTCCATTTGGTTCTGGTCTCTTTTAACTTATTTTCTTCGGGTGGTAATTGCTCTCTTTGATGTAAAAGCCCTTCTCTCCTGGTCACATATAGAAGCCAGCATTGTCTAGGTTGGCTGTGGAAGACATGACATGGAAATAATCCTGTTTATTCCTATTGTCCACACGGATGTTTTTTGCAGCAGGATTCATTTAGCAATGAGCTGTTTTGCCCACTTATGAATCAAGAGGCTACTTATTTAAATATAACATCTCAGCCACTGGGCTGCTGAGATTAGTATCTCATCAGTGGCTAAGAATTAAATCCTGCTTCTTTAGACCTGTTGATGTAATGAGTTGGGTTTTCTCTTCATTTAGTAGTATTCCATATTAGTGTACAAGAGACAGGAGTGTGCACGGGGTTTTAAACGTTCTGCTTTTGGAGGGGTGACGATAGACAATAGACAATAGGTGCAGGAGTAGGCCATTTGGCCCTTCGAGCCAGCACCGCCATTCAATGTGATCATGGCTGATCATCCCCAATCAGTACCCCGTTCCTGCCTTCTCCCCATATCCCCTGACTCCGCTATTTTTACGAGCCCTATCTAGCTCTCTCTTGAAAGCATCCAGAGAACCTGCCTCCACCACCCTCTGAGGCAGGCACACATGCTGAGTATTACCAGACGAACATGTGCAATACAAATTCTTAATCTCACCATGTTATTTGGGTAGTTGGAAGATTCCCTCACTTCCACCATTCCGACTCCCGACTCTCCTCCCCCCCCCCCCCCCCCCTCCCCCCCCCCCCTCCCCCCCCTCCCCCCACTGCCTCCTGCAACCCCTGCACCCCACCACTTATTTACGCATTTCACTGGAATACTTGCTAAAGACTGATAAGTATATTTGCTTCTTCAATCCCACCTGACTTGGTGAAAATGGTCCCATCTCTGGATTTAAACTTACATTCCACGTCCATCTGTATCTGTCATCAAAGATAATTTGTGGAAAGGGTTTAAATGTATGAATGTACACAATTATTTGATTTTACGACCATCACAATTTGTCATTTGTTGGAATCATGTTCAATATTGAAAGTCAACACAAATTATTTAGTTAAAATATGAGAAATTAAACTAAAATTATTATTTCTAATGAACAGGCATGCAATGACAATTGCCATTAGTAACTTAATGGGATTTTAAAAGTTGGGCCCATTGATTGCATTGAATTGATATGTGTCTAATGCCTCTATTACAAGTTTATTACAAACACAAAAGGGGAACATGCTGTAATATATAAATTATTTAATTAGAGTGGGTTTTATTCTTCAAGGAATAAGGAGGAGACTAGCCTGTCGCTGACATGTTGTTTGTAGGAAGGAACTGCAGATGCGGGTTTAAACCAAAGATAGACCACAAAAAACTAGAGTAACTCAACAGGTCAGACAGCATCTCTGGAGAGAAGGAATAGGTGATGTTTCGGATCTGAAGAAGGGTCTCGACCTGAAACGTCACGTATTCCTTTTGCCTTACCTGCTGAGGTACTCCAGCATTTTGTGCGTTCATCTTTGCTGACATGTTGTTTACCAGGTTGTATGTTTTATTTATTGCAGATGGCAGTACTGTCACATGGCGGGAGCTAATTATCGGAATCGAAAGTGCCTTCATTATTTTTCCTGTGAATCTTGTAATTGTACAAATTTTTCGCAACGTCCGTCCCAAACCAATTAAGATGAAGAAAATGTTGAAAAAGTCAGGCGTTATCTGTGACCCATCAGGGTGTCAACGGACACCTGAGGATTTAATGATAGTGAGAGCTTCTTCTTATGTTTGACGGCATGTCTTATGACTAATCTCAGTTCTTTGTATCAGAGTCTTAGAGTTCAGATGATTGATCTCAGATTGGTGTTAACAGTGCTTTATAAATCTACACATGTCCAGAAACAATATTCAGTTTCTAAATTGCAGCAAAAGTTATTTTCACTTATTACAATCAATTACTCAATTAAGAAATCTGGCCTCACAGCGCCAGAGAGCCGGGTTTGATCCTGACTATGGGTGCTTGTCTGTACTGAGTCTGTACGTTCTCCCCGTGATCTGCGTGGATTTTCTCCGGGACATTTGGTTTCCTCCCACACTCCAAAGACGTACAGGTTTGTTCCTTGATTGGCTTGGTATACATGTAAAAAATTATCCCTAGTGTGTGTAGGGTAGTGTGTGCGGGGATAGCTGGTCGGCGCGAACCTGGTGGGCCAAAGGGCCTGTATCCGTGCTGTTTCTCTAAACTAAACTAAACTAAATAATAAATTTATATCTGCTTTTCAGATATAGCACGTTGATTTCATTAAGTTGACAAATGTGAGAAAGTTCCACACTTCTCCATTACAAATGTATTACAAACACTAAGGTTGAAGGACCTTCTATCGTGTATAATTGGTTTCATTAGTATGGTTACATTCTTGCCTTGACTCTTTTCTGTATTCCTAGCAACGTGTCGACATTTTCTGCTAGCGGGTCATGATAGGAAATTTCATTCTACCTCTGAAAGAATATCTTTAATATCCTAAAGAAAACAGTGTCACCATAGCAATCAGAAATTCCAATAATCCAAAGTATAGAACAATTAAAAAATTACAAAACCTGATGACTTTAGAGCAAACATAAAAACTATTATTGACAGTATATGTATTGTAAACACAAAGGAAATTTTTGGCACCAAGTGGGTTCTTCCTGATGTATTGAGTTACAGTTTAGACATTTCTTCGCTTGTCTAGCACTGTAAAATCTGAGTGAAATTACATTGCCAACCTTGCCAAAGAACAGTGCAGGTTGGTGCAAGGCAGTGGAAGAGAGGGCATTGAGATAAAAAGAAAAAGGATGAAGAAGATAGTGAGGTGAAGAATTAAGGTAAAAGAGAACATACAATTAGAGAAGTAAGAGACAGGGGATTAAAAATGTTAACTGGTTTTAATTTCTAGGAAATAGATTTGGGCCATATCGAGTTGGAGGAAAAATGCTGAATTCCATGGCTTTATCTTTCAGGGAATGGAAAAGATCCTTGCAACTTATTAGCCATATCTCTCAGCACCTTCCAGCTACCACTTGTCGGACAGTATATATCTCACACAGTCATTTACTACTCTTTCACCTCTTAAGGGCCTGTCCCACTTGCCGATTTTTCTGTGACTGCCGGCATCATATTAGTGTCGCCAAAAGATTTTGAACATTTCAAAATCCAGCGGCGATAAAAAAATGTTGCGACACTTGAAAAAACGCCGCGCGTCGTGCGTCATCACGCCGCATCACCGCCGCAAATTATTCGGTGACCTGATACGTCAGTCAAAAAATCGGCAAGTGGGACAGGCCCTTTACGCTTCAGTGTTCCTCTTGCATAATTCAATTAGCATGAACCATCCACTGTCCTTGACAAACATATGTGATATATGTCAGAGCGAAGTGAGGTTACAGATTATGGTGTACATAATTGGCTTATAAAATTTAAAAGCAGACTGTGCTGGTGGGAGGAAGGCATGTCTAAGACTGAGACCAGGCAAATGTTATACCCGGAGATAGACACAAAATGCTGGAGAAAAGGGCCTGTCCCACTTGGCCATCATTTGCACGCCATTTACGCAACCTCCAAAAATGTTGTCGTTGCGTAGTGACGCACGGGTAGCGTGTGGGTAGTGCGGGACTGGCGCATGGAAAGGCGTGGAGGGGTGTGGTTGGGAGAGGTATTGCGCGGCGCTCCAGGATTTCGTGATGCACAAAATCCTCGCGCGCCACTTGCGTGACATATCGCGTACGCATGCTGACGCAATGGGTACGCACGCTGACACATTGGTGTCGCACGCTGGCGTCCCGACGTCCCACGTGTATCGCATGGTGACGCATGGTTACGTCACCGCGCGCCACAGGGTATTTTAATGATGCCACAGTGATTTGCGCGCGACGTCGCGCGTAATGATGCGTCGACCTATTTTACATATGACGCGTAAATGAGGCGCAAATAACGGCCAAGTGGGACAGGCCCTAAACTCAGCGGGTCAGGCAACCTCTGGAGAGAAGGAATGCGTGTCGTTTCGGGTCGAGTCCCTTCTTCAGACTGAGAGTCAGGGGAGAAGGAAACTATAGATATGAAAGGGTAAGGTGTGAAAATGATAGATCAAAGCAGAGGATGGTCAAGGAAATGTAGAATGGTTCATTGTTGGTTGAGGGGCAGTGGACACAATCTGTAGGGCTCAATATTGCCATTAGATTTCAATTACAAAATATTATTCCCTTCCAAACAATGACATTCCCCACCAAGAACAGAATATTTATACATTGGTGTAAACATACTATAAAATGATTAAACAGATAATCTGTGAGCTACACCTCGAGGGTGTGACTTTTATTTTCTGAACGTTTAGGCCATCAAAGGGATTGCCAGTTGTTTGCCAAGGAAACTGAAAGATGCCATGCCCTCCCTGGAAGAAGATATTAGAAACACTGATGACATGAATAAATTGTTGGCTTTAATAGCAGACATTATTCAGCACTATAATGAAATTGAAGATTCTGAGACTCAGGGGACAACTGTTCCAGATAGGGGTGAGTATATCTGCCTGTCTTTTGCAATCTTCACAAGGCCACTTTACACAGTAATAATGAAGCACTTACTCACACAGCAATAATGAAGCACTTACTCACACAGCAGCAAATAAATGCACACCCTGGGCCAAAAAATACTATTAAGGCAAGAACAACTGAAATTTCAAAACTTCTGCACAATAGATGTGAGTATTAAAGATGCAGACCCAAGAGTACTTATGGAGGCAAGATCCACTTGATCATGATTTAACTGACCAGTGGGACAGGCTGAAGGGACTTAAAAGCTTCCTCGTATTCTGGTTTCCAGAACAAAACTTCTACTTCCCTTGTGGGGTTAAAAAGACCATGGAATTCTTCTGTAAACCCTTTAATAAATCATTAATCTTCATGGGCTGCCTGGCGGTGCAGCAGTTTCTGCAGCTGTCTCACAGTTTCAGGTCCCCAGTGCTGCATGGTTGTGTGGCTTTTTTGCTGCATGGCGGTGCGGCTTTTTTGTTGCATGGTTGCGTGGCTTTTTAGCTGCATTAGCTTTTTGCTGCATGCTTGTGTAGCTTTTTGCTGCATGGTTGTGTGACTTTTTTGCTGCACGGCTGAGTGGCTTTTTGCTGCATGATAGCGCGGCTTTTTTAGCTGCATTGCTGCGCGCTTGCGTGATTTTTTTTGACTGCAAGGCTGCGTGGCTTGTTTGCTGTTTATGAAGGAACTGCAGATGCTGGAAAATTGAAGGTACACAAAAATGCTGGAGAAACTCAGCGGATGCAGCAGCATCTATGGAGCGAAGGAAATAGGCAACGTTTCGGGCCTGAAACCCTTCTTCAGACTGAGAAGGATGGGCTGAGGGGTCGCCACAGAGCACCTTGTGAGGACTGGAGATGTTTCCTAAGATTTTGTCAGCCAGGTTGAACAATTTATCTGGGAGAAAGCAGGAACAGGGTACTGATTTTGTCTGATCATATTGAATGGTGGTGCTGGCTCGAAGGGCCGAATGGCCTACGCCTGCACCTATTTTCTATGTTTCTTTGCTCTTACAAAGTCGTTTTCCTATGTATCTCACTTACTTTATTCCTCACCAGAGGGCACAATGCTGCAGAACTGACGTACAGCCTCTTCCCTGCCGAGCTGGCACAATCTTCACCAACCCCTTGGCCTTGATGTTAATTGCACAAGTGCAACCCTATAATTAAATTCCCGAGCAGGATGGGTGTGATTATTTGTGGGCTGTGCCCATATTGTTGGTCCTGAGATGTGAAGGGTATGGGTGCTGTCGCTTCATCTATTTCGAGGCTACATTTTTTTGCTTCTGGAGTAACTCAGCAGAACAGGCAGCATCTCTGGACAGAAGGAATGGGTGACGTTTCGGGTTGAGACCCTTCACCAGACCGGAGGTTCACCCATTCCTTCTATCCAGAGATGCTGCCTATTCTGCTGAGCTACTCCAGCATTTTGTATCTATCTAACAATAATAACACCATTTCCAATTGTGATGTGGCCTAGTGGAGAGATGCCCCTTAAGATCCTTGCCCTAATATTAATTGATGCATGGTTAGAATGTGGTGTTGAAATACAAAACAATACCTTGCTTCGGGAATAGAGGTTTTGTGAGTGATCATTTTATTAATAATGAAATATGATGTCCAGCTTACACCAGAACAAGTGCACGTGTTAATCCAATCACATGCAGTATAGATTTCTATTAAGGAGGAATCTAATTCCTATCGCTCCTCTCCAGAGCTAGCATCTACCTGCTTTAACCCATTCTCAATAATCAGAAATTTTGAAAGCATATAGAAATATTTTCATTCTGGGTGGGAGCCAGAGACACGGAAGGACTATGTGAGACACATATCCCCAAAGTAATGGAAATGGTTGTGTTTTCAGAAAATGATTCTTCCACTGACTCTTATGGAAATGTGGGTGATGGCGATTCAATGTCCCGTAACCCTGAGGAAAATGAAGACGCTGAATTTACTGACAGCAACTCCGAGAAGCAGAAGGACCAAATCATGCAACACTTCTATCACTATGTAAATCTTTTGCTTCAGTTTGTGGAAACTGAGCTGCAACAGATGGGTGTGAAGAAATTTCAGAACCCGTACACTCAGATTCATGCCACAGACCAAGTGCAGAAGATGATTCACTTTATCAAAGCTGCAGTCAAGGCTGAAGATGGTGATGATGGCGAGGATGATGACAGCAGTAGTACTAATGGGTAGAGTTCACCTTTCCAAGTACTTAATCTTTCCTATTCATAGTTCAAAGCATTTGTTAAAAGTGACAACGAGTGTTTGGTTTGTGAGTAAAGGGAGTTGTGGGACATCGTACTTGCACAGCTGGTGGAGCGGCTGCCTCACGGCACCAGCTTCCATCCTGACCTCGGGTGCTGTCTGTGTGGAGTTTGCACGTTCTTCATGTGACAGCGTGAGCTTCCTCTGGGTGCTCCAATTTCCTCCCACATCTCCTAAAAACACGGCGGTTTGTAGGTTTATTGGCCTCTGTAAATTGTCCCTAATGTGTACGGGGTGGATGAGGAAATAGATAGAACAAATGTGAACTGGTGATGGATGGTTGGTGTGGACGTGGTGGGCAGAAGGGCCTGTTTCCAAGCAGCATCTCTAAAATAAAATAGTGGGCGGCACAGTGGTGCAGCACTGCCTTACAGCACCAGAGACCCAGGTTCGATCCTTACTCCAGGTGTTGTCTGTGTAGAGTTTGAACGTTCTCCCTGTGACCGTGTGGGTTTTCTCTGGGTGCACCAGTTTTCCTCCCACATTCCAAAGACGTGCAAGTTTGCAGGTTAATTGGCTTCTGTAAATTGTCCCTAGTGTGTAGAATAGAACTAGTGTATGGGTGATTGTTGGTGAGTGTGGTCTTGGCTGTCCAAAAGGCCTGTTTCCACCCTGTATCTGAAAGTAAACAGAACTATACTCTCGCGTCCACATTCAACATTTATAGTTAACCTAATTTTCAGAACCCTTGAGTCAAATATCTACATTTTTAAACTGTACTTTGTAATGTCTATTCATTGTCTTGGTTGTTGATTCCATTTCACGAGTAGTTTGTAAATTATTGAACAGGGAAGCCGTGTCTGGAAGTGAAAAGCAAGGCCTTCGTCAGGAAGGACTGCCTTGGTGGTTCGTTTACATTGGCTGGCTCCTGGTGTTCGTTACAAGTGCTGTTTCTGCATTTTTTACCATGCTCTACAGTTTTGATTACGGCAAAGAACAGTCCATTCAATGGCTGGTGTCCATGACCATCAGCTTCCTCGAGAGTATTTTGATCATACAACCAGTAAAGGTAAAGAATTAACCGATAAAGGAAATTAATCTGTCAATGTAATGAATGTTAAAAAAAATAGAGAGAGTATAGAGGAGATTTACTACAATGTTGCCTGGGTTTCAGCACCTAAGTTACAGAGAAAGGTTGAACAGGATAGTCCTTTGCAGATTATTCTTTGGAGGGCAGAAGGTTAAGGGGGGTACTTGATAGAGGTCTTTAAAATGATGAGAGGGATGGACAGAGTTGACGTGGATAAGCTTTTTTCCATTGAGAGTAGGGAAGATTCAAACAATAGAACATGATTTGAGAATTAAGGGACAAACGTTTAGGGGTAACATGAGGGGGAACTTCTTTACTCAGTGAGTGGTAGCTGTGTGGAATGAGCTTCCAGTGGAAGTGGTGGAGGCAGGTTCGATTTTATCATTTCAAAATAAATTGGATAGGTATATGGACGGGAAAGGAAGGGAGGGTTATGGTTTGAGTGCAGGTAGATGGGACTAGGTGAGAGTAAGTGTTCGGCACGGACTAGAAGGGCTGAGATGGCCTGTTTCCGTGCCGTAATGGTTATATGGTTATATGTTGAACACAGCCAGAATTGTAGTGCTTTTGGAGCTAGGCTAACCACTAGCTAATATTACCTAGTTCAGCGAGGTTAGCTAGCGAATAGAATTAGAATAAGCTCCGTATGCAGAGAGGAACTGCAGATGCTGGTTTACACCGAAGATAGACACAAAATGCTGGAGTGACTCAACAAACGAGACAGGCAGCATCTCTGCAGAGAAGGAATGGATGACGCTTTGGGTCGAAACCCTTCTTCAGACAGAGTCAGGGGAGAGGGAGACAAAAAGATATGGAAGAGTAAGTTGTGAAAACGACAGAATCACAGAGGGGGATCAGCAAGAGTAGGCGTTGCAGAATTCTCATCAGAGAAAGGAGGAGAACCCCTTCAAAGTAAGCATACCCGAGGAGATTTCATGGTGGAGCAGATAAAATATGTAGGAAGGAACTACAGATGCTGGTTTAAATCGAAGATAGACACAAAATTCTGGAGTAATTCAGCAGAGACAGGCAATATCTCGAGAGAGAGGGAATGGGTGACGATTTGGGTCCAGTTCACCTTCGAGAGAAGGAAAGTCACAGGGCCATTTCTCTTTATCTCCCTCTCTCCTGACTCTCTAATGATAGGGAAAACCAAAAGACAATCCTCCCTGGAACCTTTTCTGCCATTGTGTCCTGTTACACCAAAAAATCTACAGTGCTATGGAAACAGTATAATGTATACATGTCAAAGCAAGTGGACTTTACTGCTCTATGCACAGGTCCAATGAGGTTCAAGTACAATAAAACATCTTGGGTAGAGCACTGGCAATTAGAATGGAAGAGTGCTTATAAAAAGCATTGCCATGTTTGGTCAAGCTTTGGGCTCTTTTTCTTGTATTAAAGTGTCCTTTGAATATTGCGGTAACATACATAGTGTCCTGACATATTTGTGGTGTAATTCATGCAAACTAACGAGTATACATGCCAGGAACAGGAGGAGGCCTTTCAGCCCTTCGAGCCTGCACTGTCACTAATGAGATCAATTATTCTGGTAAATACTATGATTGTATAAACTGGTTATGCATTCTATAATGGTTTCAATTTGCAAAGACCTGCAGGGAACGTTGTCAACGTAACTGAATAGTTTTTTTAATTTACTTTGGGACGCAAGTACTGATTGATTAAGAAGGTAGACAAAAATGCTGGAAAAAAATGCTGAGTTTCTCCAGCATTTTTGTCTACCTTCGGTTTTCCAGCATCTGCAGTTCCTTCTTAAACAAACTAAGAGATTATTTGCCCAATCCTCTCTGCACTTGCCAGAGGAACAGCCAGAGGTGACACTGGTAATCAGCAGTGTAGTTAGCACTGGCTATATTCTTTGATAAGTACAAGAAGCAGGCATAAAGCTATGAGAATGCAGGCTCTGTTTTAGTGAAGAGGTGCAGGGTTGTTGTGCTTCATAGTCTGTGCATTTTTCAGGCTAAACAAGTTGCGGCCTGTTGTAACTAACCAGCGTTAATGGTCTCTTCTTTAAGGTTTTACTTGTGGCTGCTTTTGTCGCTCTTATTATCAAAAAGATTGAAAGAAATGACACCGAGCAAAATTTCAATAAACATCTTCTATCTTCTGAAGGTAAGTCTTTGTACTGTAAAGAATATGACATGAAAAAAAGGGATGGTTCTGGTATCTATTTGTATTGAATAATAATATAATTAACACAATGAAACTGCTCATAGACACAAAGCTGGAGTAACTCAGCGGGTCAGGCAGCATCTCTGGAGAAAAGGAATAGGTGACATTTCGGATCGAGAACCCAAAATGTCGCCTATTCCTGTTCTCCGTAGATGCTGACTGTCCCGCTCTGTTACTCCAGCTTTTTGTGTCTATCTTCGTTTTAAACCAGCGCCTGCAGTTCCTTCCTGCACAATGAAACTGCTTCTATATTTAGCATTAACGATCAACTTGGGCGGCCAACCAGCCACAGCGGGAGATTTCCAAAGGGAGCCATTGGTTTGGTTGAGTCAGTCTATTTCATTGGAGCTCCGCCCAGCTCGGCCTGTAGACTTCGGAGGCCGCGGTCTCCGGTAGGAAGCGGCCGATTCGGAACTCCAAGCCGCTGAGAGTATTCTTCCGTTCCGACATCGGAGTTTCATTATCCCGGCGAGAGGGCCTGAAACATCGAGCCGCCGTTGCGGCGACTGCGGATGCCTCAATAGGCCCCGACCACGGGTGAACATGAAGAAAAGGACTGAGCTTTATGCCAGAAACGTTGATTCCGCTGTGGGGGGATGTTTATGTTAAATTCTATAGTGTTGTGTTTATTTTATTTGTGTGGCTGCATGGTAACTCAAATTTCATTGCACCAATTGGTGTATGTGACAATAAATGTAACTTGAACTTGAACTGAACTTCATTGGCCAAGCCGCCTCTTGGGAGCGGCCATGTTGGGAAAGAACCTAACCGGATGGGAAGTGCTGTGTGGAGGGGGAATGTGAGGCTTTGGCTCAAGGGGCTTAAGTGCTGTGTGGGGAGTAAGTGCAAGGATTTGGCTCAAGAGGCTTTGACGAGAAGGCTAAAAGAGGAGAAGCTCACAGAAGATAAAGGTACAGTCTGCTATTTCTTGTGTATGTTTGTTGTGTTGTTCCCTCTTGGTTTTAGTGCAGTAGTGAGGGCATGTAGAACAGTGCAATGATACTCCTGCAGAATGTGGGAAGTCAGGGAAACTGTTGGTGTCTCTGTTGACTACATCTGTACTTCCCCTTTACCCAACTTGACACCATTTAGATAGTAATCTGCCTTCCCGTTTTTGCTACCCAAGTGGATAAGCTCACATTGATCCACATTAAACTGCATCTGCCATGCATCTGCCCACTCACCCACTATCCAAGTCACCCTGCATTCTCATAGCATCCTCCTCACAGTTCACACTGCCACCCAGCTTTGTGTCATCTGCAAATTTGCTAATGTTACTTTGAATCCCTTCATCTAAATCATTGATGTATATTGTAAATAGCTGCGGTCCCAGCACCGAGCCTTGCGTTACCCCACTAGTCACTGCCTGCCATTCTGAAAGAGACCCGTTAATCCCAACTCTTTGTTTCCTGTCTGATATCCAATTTTCTATCCCTGTCAGCACTCTACCCCCAATACCATGTGCCCTACTTTTGCCCACTATTCTCCTATGTGGGACCTTACCAAATGCTTTCTGAAAGTCCAGGTACACTACATCCACTGGCTCACCCTTGTCCATTTCCCTAGTTACATCCTCAAAAAATTCCAGAAGATTAGTCAAGCATGATTTCCCCTTCGTAAATCCATGCTGACTGGATTCTAGCATCTGCAATCAAGGGGGTAACTTTTTCACATAATTCATCGAACAAGCTGCCAGAGTAGGTAGTTGAGGCAGGGACTATCCCATCGTTTAAGAAACAGTTTACATGGATAGGAAAGGTTTGTAGGGATATGGACCGAGCGCAGGCAGCTGGGACTAGTGTAGCTGGGACATGTTGGCCGGTGTGGGCAAGTTGGGCTGAAGGACCTGTTTCTACACTGTATCACTCTATGACTCTACGACAGAAGATGTGAGACAATGGATTGAAACGTTGCGAACTGTGAAGCTAGAGGAAGAAATGTAGGTGGAAGGGGAGGGGGAGATGAGGAGTAGGTATGAAGAAGCAGCCGCCCGACTCATCACCCACACCAAATCCTGGCATCACACATCACTCCAGTCCTCAAACAACTTCACTGGCTTCCCATCTCCCACCGGATCATCTACAAAATCCTGAGCCTCACCTACAAAGCCCTCCACCATCTGGCCCCCCCATATCTCACTGACCTCCTCTCCCCCTACCAACCCTCACGGTCCCTCAGATCCACATCAGCCGGTCTCCTCTCCATCCACGTCCAACCTCCGCAGTTTTGGGGACAGAGCCTTCTCCAGGGCAGCTCCCAGGCTCTGGAACTCCCTCCCCCAACTGATCCGCAATTCCGTGTCCCTCACCATCTTCCAGTCCCGCCTCAAGACCCATCTCTTCACTTCTGCCTATCCTTAGCCCCACATCCCCTCCCTTTTCATCTGTGCATTAATTGCCTCATATTGTGTTTTGAATTGAATTCTGTCTTTACTTTGTGTACTAGTCATGTCTCTACTATTTATTTCATTCCCCTTACATGTTTTTCCTCTACCTGCTAAATTTTTGTAAGGTGTCCTTGAGACTCTTGAAAGGCGCCCATAAATAAAATGTATTATTATTATTATATTATGAGTACGTGGGGCACAGGGGAGAGGGGGAGCGGGTGGGGGAGGTGGGCCAAGAAGAGAGAGGGGGAGGTTTGGTCTTGGCATGATATTTGACCAGACACTGTGGCTGAATGGCCTGTCCCTGCTCTGTACTATTCTATGTTCTATGCCATGTACACATTCCTAGCACACAAAAGATGTAAGAATAAACTGAAGTGAATATCATATTTATCTCAATTCCTGTATCTCTGTCTCACTATGAAATGTATAATTGGCAACTTTTAAACCTGTTTACATGTGAAATGTTTCATTAGATGATACACATGACATGTTGACTCACAATGCCAAAAGAAGTGATAGTACTATTTACCAACCGCCGTCATTGAAAAATGTGGAGGAACTGAAAGCACTGCATATGAAAGAAAAGAAAATGTATTGCTTGGTTAAAAACATAATTGGTATGTATATTTAATTTAATATATTGCTGTATATATACAGACTGTTGTTCTATACACACAATGCTCTAATCATTGGCAAGATGAAAGTAAACTGGTACAGGCCAGTAGTGGTAAGAAATTGATGTTATTTTCATCCCTGATTATTGGTCTATTTAAACCTGTCCCACATTGCAACATATATCATTTTCAACATATCCTTACATCTCTGAAGGTACAACATAAGAAGCCATTTGTGGACATATAAGAAGGATTTGAGTATAGGAGCAGGGAGGTTCTACTGCAGTTGTACAGGGTCTTGGTGATACCACACCTGGAGTATTGCGTACAGTTTTGGTCTCCAAATCTGAGGAAGGACATTATTGCCATGGAGGGAGTGCAGTGAAGGTTCACCAGACTGATTCCTGGGATGTCAGGGCTTTCATATGAAGAAAGACTGGATAGACTTGGCATGTACTCGCTAGAATTTAGGAGATTGAGGGGGGATCTTATAGATACGTACAAAATTCTTAAGGGGTTGGACAGGCTAGATGCAGGAAGATTGTTCCCGATGTTGGGGAAGTCCAGGACAAGGGGTCACAGCTTCAGGATAGAGGGGAAATCCTTTAGGACCGAGTTGAGAAAAACCTTTTTCACACAGAGAGTGGTGAATCTCTGGAACTCTCTGCCACAGAAGGTAGTTGAGGCCAGTTCATTGGCTATATTTAAGAGGGAGTTAGATGTGGCCCTTGTGGCTAAAGGGATCAGGGGGTATGGAGAGAAGGCAGGTACAGGATACTGAGTTGGATGATCAGCCATGATCATATTGAATGGCGGTGCAGGCTCGAAGGGCCGAATGGCCTACTCCTGCACCTATCTTCTATGTTTCTATGAAAGAATGGGTTGACTGGGCTTGTATTCACTGGAATTTAGAAGGATGAGAGGGAATCTTATGGAAACATAAAATTCTTAAAGGATTGGACAGGCAAGATGCAGGAAATTTTTTCCTGATGTTGGGGGAAGTCCAGAACCAGTGGCCACAGTTTAAGAATAAGGGGAGGCCATTTAGGACTGCGATGAGGAAAAACTTCTTCACCCAGAGAGTTGTGAATCTGTGGAATTCTCTGCCAGTGGAGGCCAATTCACGGGATATTTTTCAGAGAGAGTTAGATTTAGCTGTTAGGGCTAAAGGAATCAAGGGATATGGGGAAAAAGCAGGAACAGGGTACTGATTTTGGATGATCAGCCATGATCATATTGAATGGCTGGGCTGGCTCGAAGGGCCGAATGGCCTTCTCCTACTTACTATGTTTCTATGTTTCTACTTTGCTCCTAGTTGTTCAAGGCATAGAATGTAAGGGCAGCATCAAGCTAATTGGACCACAGCCAACATACTGTGCATATTTCAGAAAAGCACATTACATGGAACGTGCCAGAGCACTAGAGAGTACAAGAGCATCGTCAGCTCTTGGGAACTATTATTATGAGGAGAGATTAGTTAGATGGTCATTGTCTTTGGGGGAAAGCAGACAGATTACAGATTTAATTGAAGTGTGTAAAATTATGAGCAGTTTAGACTCATTAACCTTACCATTGAGGCCAATAGCTAAGGGACATAGATTAGAAAATTGGTAGAAAGATCCAAGGGGAGTTCTTTGAAAAGTTCAATTGGATCAACATAATCAATGAAAAAAGACAGGCATAAACTGGAAATTGTAGGCCAATAGTGACGTTAACAATTCAGTAGCCAATAAGATGAAATATTTTCATTTCATATTGTACATTCAATGTCATGTGGTGTTCCAAATCCATTTACCAATTTAGACCGTTAAAGTATAGTTAACATTGCAAACCAAAAAATGACATCATTTGGTACATTTGTTTATTGAAAGATAATTATTGGCCTGGACAGCAGACCTAATGTCCTTCAAACAATATAATATTTTGGAAAACATACTAATTTTCAGAATGAATGATGAATACTTTGTTTTGATATTAGTCGCAGAAAAAAATGTCCTGGCCATTGGGATGATCGTGGTGTTTTTTCTTTGTAATGTTCTCTGATGTTTCACATCCAACTGAGTGAGTGGAAAGGACATTAGTTGAGATTCATCGGAAAGACAGCATTTCAAATCGAAATTTCCATTAGCACTGAATTGAGGTTGCCATCATTGAATGTATCCACTAATGTAATAATTTACAAAAATATAATATGTGTGTCAGCCCCTTAAGTGTTCTACTTCCTGATTAAGCTAGAGTGTATGATTGAGACCTGGAGAAACCAGGGAGTACATAGGGGTAGATGAATATTGAAAGGTAGCTAATGAATATACAAAATGATTTACAGTAAAATGACTTTTGGTAAAGAAAGAAGGATGAGATGAGATAGCCTTTTATTGTCATCCAGACCGAAGTCTGAACGAAATTGAAGCAGTCATACATACAATACAATACAATAAAAAACAACAATAAACACATATTAACATCCACCACAGTGAGTCCACCCAACATCTCCTCACTGTGATGGAGGCAAAAGTCTTAGGGCTGCAGTCTCTTCCCTCCTCTTCTCCTTCTGCGCTGAGGCGATACCCCCCGGGCGATGTTAAAACCTGTCCCACGGCTCAAACACCGTGGCCCGGGGTGGTCGAAGCTGCCGCTCACCAGACCTGCTGACGCAGCCGCTGGCCCGCGGCCGAACCCCGGTCTCAGGCCACCGCCACCAGAACTGCCGTCCCAGCCCCCGGAGCATCGTTCCAGCCCCGAGCCGGATCGCCCTCGCGTGAGTACTGCCACCGTCTCAGCCTCGCGCCAGGCCGCCGCTCCTCCCTCGCGCCAGGCCGCCCCGACCGGGCGCCGCTCCTCCCTCGGGCTGGGCCGCCCCGACCGGGCGCCGCTCCTCCCTCGGGCTGGGCCGCCCCGACCGGGCACTGCTCCTCCCTCGGGCTGGGCCGCCCCGACTGGGCGCCGCTTCTCCCTCGGGCTGGGCCACCCCGACCGGGCACCGCTCCTCCCTCGGGCTGGGCCGCCCCGACTGGGCGCCGCTTCTCCCTCGGGCTGGGCCGCCCCGACCGGGCACCGCTCCTCCCTCGGGCTGGGAACGCCGTACCTCCCCGAGCTCGGCCACTCCGACGGGAGCCCCGTTCCTTCCTCGGGCCGGCCGTCACAGTCCCTCACGGAAGCCCTGTTCCAGCCCCGAGCCGGGCCGTCCTCACGGGAGCGAGCTCAGTGCGAGTCCTGGCGGGCTCTGCCTCCTGAGCCTCGAGGTCGCCAGCTCCGCCATTAGGCCTCAGCGCAGACGGAGGCAGAGAAGGGGAATACGACAAAAAAGTCGCATTCCCCCACAGGGAGAGACAGCAAGCCCCGTTTCAACCCCCCCCCCCCAAAAAACACAAACTAAAAACCAAAACTAGACTAACCAAAACGAAAATAAACAACCCAAAAAACACAAAACAAACAGGACTGCCGGAGAGCCGCTGCAGCCAGAGCCGCGCCGCCACTAGGAAATAACTAGGATGTGGGAAAAGAGGCATCTATGATATTGTGAAAAACACATGAGGCGAGGAAAGAGGGATGGTCAGAAAGGAGAGCGAGAGAACGAGAGAGAGAGAATGAGAGACAATGTGAGAGAGAGAGAGAGACAACTTCGACCTTTGGAGCCTGATGCATACAATGTTAACAGCAGCTTGCAGCACTCTGCTCCTGAAACTCAGCAGCTGCTATTTTTCAAATTTAGTGAGACCAAATTTTCTGTCAGAGACTGATTATAGAAAAAAGCAGGAAAAAAGTAAAAGTATAACTGTATTTTTTTTATTTTATAAATTCTGGTGTATTATTCTTATAAATTAGAACTGGGTAAATTGTATGAAAATAGTTCTTATTCTTAAAGTACTATAGTAGCTAATGCTTAATGATATATAGTGCAGAAAGGCTAAAGGGCCTGTCCCACTTACGCAACTTTTTCAGCAACTACCAGCACCCGTCATAAGTCGTTGCAGGTCGCCAAAAATTTTCAATATGTTGAAAATCCAGCGGCGACCAGAACAAGGTCCGACTCTTTGGGCGACTACTCACGACCATACAGGCTTCACCCCACGACATATCGCCAGGGTGTCGCCTGTATGGTCGTGAGTCGTCTCCTCAGTCACCCAAAGAGTCCTAGCGTCTTTCTGGTCGCCGCTGAATTTTCAACGTTGAAAATTTTCGCCGACCTCCAACGACCTATGACGGGTGCCGGCAGTTGCCGAAAAAGTTGCGTATGTGGGACAGGCCCTTTAGCACATTGCTCTTCAAAAACGTTATTATGCTGTACCCAACTTTTGCTACTTCCATCAGTTTTTCTGCCATTGTTATGAAGATACAAACAAGTAAAATAGATTTAGTGAGCTAATGTACTGAGATACATCTGATACCTGGGTAAAGCAACATAAGCGACCCTTGCTTGTGAGAGGAAATGTTGTCTTCCTAGAAAACGGGCCATGTCGTGATTTTATGTAGTGGGAAGTTGTGTCATCTGCACCAATATCGGGAATTGTGTAGAAAAAAACATTTTTGCTTTTGATCACATAAATTCCATGTGCAAATTTTATTCTGGGATAATTTGTAAATTTTGTAAGGACAAGTTCCCATGACCTTAAAAGCTGTAACATGAAGTCTGTCTGCATTGCTGTATTTTGGTACTTTGGTGTGCAAGCCACAGATACATGCGGCTTATATATCATTGTGGCCAATATGGCAAAAATAGAACAAAGGTAAAACTATTTATTCTGCATTTCTTCTTTATTTTAGCACATGTACTATTTCTGGTGTCATTGGCGATTATTGCCTATGGTGAACGAAGTCCTCATTCGTTTTATTTAAACAAAGCTCTCAATGATAGTTTTACCAAGAAGTTCAATGGTTCAATAACTGTCAATGATTTTTACAATTGGACTGAAGAAATCTTATTACCGAATCTATATGGAGCTTTTGAAGGTAAATGTTAAAATAATATTACACATAAAAACATAGAAACATAAAAAATAGGTGCAGGAGTAGGCCATTCGGCCCTTCGAGCCTGCACCGCCATTCAATATGATCATGGCTGATCATCCAACTCAGTATCCTGTACCTGCCTTCTCTCCATACCCCCTGATCCTTTTAGCCACAAGGGCCACATCTAACTCCCTCTTAAATATAGCCAACGAACAGGCCTCAACTATCTTCTGTGGCAGAGAGTTCCAGAGATTCACCACTCTCTGTGTGAAAAATGTTTTTCTCATCTCGGTCCTAATGGATTTCCCCTCTATCCTTAAGCTGTGACCCCTTGTCCTGGATTTCCCCAACATTGGGAACAATCTTCCTGCATCTAGCCTGTCTAACCCCTTATACACGTGTGATAAAGAAGAGAATTGATTCCTTTGATAGACACAAAAAGCTGGAGTAACTCAGCTTTGTATTGTATTGTATTCAAATTTATTGTCATTGTCTCAGTTAGAGACAACAAAATGAATTTCCCTCACAGGCAGTATCATAAAAATAAATAAATTATTTGCTGCAATCACTCTCAGTCTAAAGAAGGGTCTTAACCAAAAACATCACCTATTCCTTTTCTCCAGAGTTGCTGTCTGACCCGCTGAGATACTCCAGCTTTTTGTGTCTATCTTCGGTTTAAACTAGCACCTGCAGTTTCTCCCTACAGAACTGGTACTTTGGTCATTTCATCATTTGATTCCCAAAGATGGTTTGTGAAATTGAGATTCTGCATTGCCTTCTACAAGGACTTTATTTATTTCTTTGATGAGTAATGCACAAATATTTTTGGGGTGTGTATGGGTTCTAGAAACTTTGAAAATGTTCTCTGGTATTTCTTCATAATATTCAAAACGTTACTTTAATATGTACCCATGCAAATCCCAAAATGGCAATGTAAGCATCTGAAAAATGTCCAGTCCAGTCACAGATTATCAGGTGGCAATTGTAAATAAATGTTACGACTGACCTGAAAATGTCTGTGTACTTTTGAACCAGGATTTATAACAGATGGAAATTCAAAGCTGATCGGCAGCCCTCGCCTACGGCAGGTGAGAGTGAAACCAGCTCCTTGTCCTGTGCCAACGCGATTGGTGGATAGGATCAAGGAATGCCGTGCTCCCTACTCTTACAGTGATGAATACATGTTGGACTTTGGAAACCTTAGTGTATATACAGACTCCTCAAGCCTCGGCTCCTCTTGGCGATATCAGAGTGAATCGCAGTTGAATGGATATCCTGTTTGGGGAAAACTGGCAGTTTATCGAGGAGGTGGCTATGTCGCTGAGCTGGGAACAGAATTCAAAACTGCATCCAGGTAATTAAAACAGTAAGGATAATAAAGGGGGATTTTCTATAAGACCTCAGTTATGGAAATTATGTCACACCTGGAAACATCAGGAAATCATTTACTCACCTTATTGTCATCAAAGATTGGGGGGTTTTCAAATTCTAGTTGATAGCAGTCCAAAAGTTTATTTTTTTAACAAAAAAAACAAGTTGTTGGTGAAACCCAGTAGGTCAGACAAAATCTGTGGACTGATGAAGTGTCTCCACCTGAAACGTCAACTATCCATGTCCTCCAGAGATGCTGACTGACCTGCCGAGTTACTACAGCATCTGCAAACATCTATGTTTCTACAAAACTTTTCTGTTTTTGGTTGCTAATCTGTAACCATTTCATGACCTCTTTCTCTGTCTCAAGTTTTAGTTACTACTATTCCTTTGTGAGATAAGATTTTCAGTAAAAGATCTTTAAACATTCATTTATTCATTTATAATCTTTCCACCTTGAATGAGCTCATTTTGGATGGAATATTCTCTGCAGCATCTGCTGCATTTAAATATCTTTCCCACATAATTAGTCATGCAGAAGACTAGACAAGCTGCGTAAGACTGATGATGTTATAATCAGAACTGATTCTGTTGGTACACACCTTGCAGGAAGCATCTCCAGAGCAAGAGCAACTTTTGTCCATTGGTGGTTGACATACAGCAGCTATCTTCTTCAGTTACAGGCATCATTGTATTTTGATGT
Organism: Amblyraja radiata; assembly: GCF_010909765.2. Taxonomy (NCBI): domain Eukaryota; kingdom Metazoa; phylum Chordata; class Chondrichthyes; order Rajiformes; family Rajidae; genus Amblyraja; species Amblyraja radiata. Next base: position 9,133,241 of record NC_045972.1, on the reverse strand, counting down.
ATATTTGCAGACTTCTCCATTATAGTGTTTGTTTCTTCCTCTTGAAATCTAATGTTTAACTTTATTTTCCCTGCAGAGTTATTAAGTTTCTGAAAGACAACAGCTGGGTTGATATGTACACCAGAGCCATCTTTATAGAGTTTACAGTCTACAATGCCAATGTAAACTTGTTTTGCGTAGTTACGTTGATGCTGGAGATGAAAGCCATTGGTAAGAGACAAATATATTTTGCTTTTATGCAGTTATTAAGATGACACCAGAGGGAGAACTGAGCACATCTAAGTGGAGGGAGAATATAAAACGATGCATGTAATTAAATCTACTGCACATGAGAGTAGACAACTGCACAGCCTGGTCTCAACAGCTTGTTTCTGTACTGCGATCTCATTGCAAACTATATGGTCATGTTTTGTACTGTGGTAAATCCTCAGCAGTTGTAAACCTCTCTCCTCAGGTGTCTTTCTTGGCAATATGGAGAAGGAGATCATCCGGTTGTACCACTACATTGACGGAAATTACCCTTCCGTTATAGGGGCACAAATTGTTTTTATGCTTGTGGTTATTTATTATATGGTCATGCAGGTAGGTGGAATGATTAGCAAAACATTTTTTTAATTGAATTGAGATAATCTTCTGGAAATTATGCTATTTAATATTGTTGACGAATTGTGCTAAACATTAAAATTGGGTAATTTCCAGGTTTTAATGTTAGTTTCCTTTATACTGTAATGTTTGCATCGTGGTCCTGAGACCTTTCATGTTGAGTCACCAGCTAAAAGCATTGGTCCTTGTCAGACTGGGATCGGAGAGGGGAAAGGGAAGGTGAATTACTGGCAGTCCAAATGCAATGATCTGCAATTCACTCCAAAGTCTGCAGAAGCCTGATCATTTTCAATCATTAAAAACACTTTTGAAAACAAGGAATTAAAGAAAGGTTTCGGATTCTATTCAATGAATTTTATGTGTTGTTTAATTGAAATTACTGGGACTCTGTGGACTTTGAGTGATCGGGCAAACCATGTTCCAGATGCCTGGCAGTGTGGGACAGGCTGGTTCCTGGGCTCAGCTTCTGCCACTAATTCAATGCTGTATTGAATTAAAAGAACTACTTTGAACAATGTGTCTGAACCTTGATCTCCTACCAATGTAACTCTGGAGTATCTTATTTAATAAGAACACAATACCTGAGCATTCAAGACCCGCGGCATTAGTTGCATCCGTGTTATGACTTGTCGCTTCTTATGTTTACAACTTACTAAGTATTTTTTGCCAAGTGCCAATGTAGTGAAGGGGAGACGTCCTTTACTTTATAACTGCACATCACAGCTGGTAAGTCCCTGAGCTTCCCTGTAAGAAACTGGTAGGGTGCTAAAAACAAATGAACATTACACACGGATCATGATTTCTTTAACCCATATCTAAAATTAAATACAGGCCATCCTGGATAACAAATGGGAACCATTTTTACAAAAGTCAAATTTGTCCATGTCAGAAAATATACAAACTATATACACAAACATTGAATGACATTAAAAGCACACACAATGGGTAGATCAATGACTAGAAGTGGAGAGAGAGAGAGGGGAAACTAGTCCTGTTGTTGATAGGAACAAAGATATTAACATACATTCGATATTTGAATTGAATGATATTATGGGAGCTCCCTTGTATGTACAGTGTCCATAAGCAGAACACAAAATGCTGATGGAACTCAAGTCAGGCAGCATCTGGGGAGGGAATGGTGACTAAGTTCCAGAGAAAGGTTGTGACCCAAAATGTCACCTGTCCATTCCTTCCCAGATGCTGCCTGACCTGCTGAGTTCCTCCAGCACTTTGTGTTTTGTTCAGTAGTCCAGCATCTGCAATTTCCCGTGTGTAAGGTACAGGATACTTAGTTGGATGATCAGCCATGATCATATTGAATGGCAGTGCAGGCTCGAAGGGCCGAATGGCCTACTCCTGCACCTATTTTCTATGTTTCTATGTACAGTGTTCATAAAGTCTGGCACTCACAAGGGTCTCAACCCGAAACAGGGTCTCACAAACCGAACACTCACAAGGGTCTCAACCCGAAACAGGGTCTCACAACCCGAACACTCACAAGGGTCTCAACCCGAAGTAAGACTTTCATTGTTTGGGATATATGACAATAAAACATTCCATGACTCTTAACTTTAGTTTCATCTTGGCTCAAACAAAGATCATTCATGATTTGGGGGACTTGGGACTTGGGAGGACTTTGAAAGCCTGGGATACTTTCTATGATCATAGATAATCTGTATTTTAAACTGAAAACATTTAATCTGAATTTTGAACATCTGAAGCCAGAGAGATCACAGGAGCTTGGGGAGCAGTGGCCATGTTGAGGGTGTGTGGATGGAGGCCAGGGGCAGGTGCTGATTAACAGAAACAAAATGAAGAACCCTGTTCTGCTCTATTGTGTCCTGCCGCCAAGTGGCTGGATCACCTCCCCTCCTCTGGGACAAGGTTCTCTGATACTGTGTTTAAGAAGGAACTGCAGATGCTGGAAAATCAAAGGTACACAAAAATGCTGGAGAAACTCAGCAGGTGCAGCAGCATCTATGGAGCGAAGGAAATAGGCAACGTTTCGGGCGAGAAGGTTTTCGGTCCGAAACGTTGCCTATTTCCTTCGCTCCATAGATGCTGCTGCACCTGCTGAGTTTCTCCAGCTTTTTTGTGTATCTCTGATACTGTGGTTGTTGGGAGACCACATATTGGACCATGCATTGTGCAAGTTCTTCCATTTTACTGCAGATGGCTACTCTGTGGTCTCTGGATATATTTTCCTGAAACTTGCTGTTTTGCCTGAGGTGATAATCCTTTTATTATGAATTTAAATAGTAGAGAAAATTGTTTTGATAAAACCTGTTATGCAATGATTCTTATTCTCCCAATCGTGAGTCAAGTATTTTGAGACTAAACTATTTGACTCACCTTGACTATCAGTGGCTAACTGTTGTACACATTATATGTTGCTACAGTTAACCCATCTTAAAGAAAACCACAATTTATCAAAATCACAAGGTTAATCAAGAATGATGGAAAATTATATTTGCATTTTTAATCTACTCTCCCCCGAGGCTATTCTTGCTGGTCTGTAATTGTATTCATTCTCTGGTAATTAATTAAAAGGACCACAAATCATGTTAAGTTTTGCCTGTTAAGAGCTATCATGTAACTTCATTATGTAACTAATCTTAAAGCAGTTCTCCCCAGCTCTCAGCAGAGACTGCTGGAGTGTAATCAAGGTTCCATTCAATTTACCCCTCTCTCACGATTCACGAGGCAAATTAGTACCTGGACAATTTCTGCAGAGCTTTGGAACCTTCTGCACCTGTCCAGTTTAGTAAAATGCGTCATTAATCAACTGAGCAAACAGAAGGTTTATTACATTGACTAACAAAGGCACTGGACTGAGATTAATCCTGATCAATTAAACTCAGATCAATTATAACCGATGAAGGCAACTGAAGTGTATTTAGTTAGAAGATAGACACAAATGCTTGAGTAACTTAGCGGGACAGGCTGCATCTCTGGAGCGAAAGAATGGGTGACTTTTCGGGTTGAGACTCTTCAGTTTTGACCTGTAACGTCACCCATTCCTTCTCTCCAGCGATGCTGCCTGAGTAACTCCTGCATTTTGTGTCGATCTTCGGTGTAAACAGGCATTTGCAGTTCCTTCCTACACATTGTGTATAGTTAGATATGGAGCATGCTGAAACAAATATAAAACACAAAGTTGACATTAACCCCATGCCCTATCTCCGTTCTCAGGGAAAACAGCTAAAACAGAAAAGACTGAAGTATTTCTGGAACAAATGGAACATAATTGACGTGGCCATTATACTGTGCAGCTGGAGTGCATTTGGACTGTATATAAAACGAGCAGTGATTGGACCTAGAGTTATAGAGGACTACCTCCAGAATCGGGACAGGTAACTGGGATATTTATCCAGTTCCTGTAAACACTGGAACATACTGTACTTCCTATGTTGCAGAAATTGAAAGCCTTGTTGTGTGATTGTTGGCCATAAAAGTTGTGAATTTGAGTCCTAAATCTAATCTAGCGTTATTTTCTGGTTGGTGATAAACAATAGACAATAGGTGCAGGAGTAGGCCATTCAGCCCTTCAAAATAGTCACTTGAAATAGTGATGTGACTATTTGTGCCATTTAATTTTAAATGTGCTGTTGGCTGTGATAATGCATTTTTACACATTGTGTCTCATGGAAGTAAGGTGAGAATAAACACTTCATCTTAAGCCCTTTGCTCCTCTAGTATGCACTAGGCCATTGACAAATGTCCTCCACCTCACTCGGTTGATGGCAGTTCTTTCGAGATCTCTCCAGTTGATACATTTCAGACATTTCTGTCTGGGCACTTGGTCAAGAACAAAATACCTGATTATATTTATTTAAAAAAAAGATAAATCTCATTCCCGATTTATGAAGGATAGAACACCTGTTATCCTGCTCCTCTGAGAACAAGAAATGGGTTTAAAATAATTCTTGAAGTAATATTTTCTCCAGCATCAAGGATCTAATATTATTCAACCACTGAGATGTGTAAAGCAGTTGCAAAACAGTGACTTCCAATAAGCGAGTTCGGTATTCCGAAAAACGCAAGGAATCATGGGGTTTGTCAAAGGTCATTCGCCATAAAGTAAAAGTGAACGAAGCGCTCGCTGAACAAACTGCGTATAAATTCTCATCTTTATTCATAATTTATGTGTAAAAATATATTTAATCTGTGGAACAGGGGTGCCAGGTAGCGGGAGAGCGTGGTGCAACAGCGAGAGGGAGACTGGAGAGACTGGACCAGCGGAGAGACATTCTCGGCAGTTGCATGCACAGACCCGGGCCTCATCCGCAGCCAGGATCGAACCCGGGTCCTCGGCGGTGCAAGCGCTGCTGAACCCCCACTGGACTGCCCCCCCTGAGTGTCCCTATCCCCGCCCGGGGGATGGCTGGAGACATCCGGGGCAACCCCGGACCGACGGGACACCGGCCCAGAGCAGCAGCCCACAGGGCCACAGCTAGCTCAGAGAAGAAGCGCCAACTCCAGCCCAATCCCACCCCAACTCCCGAGGAATCCGCTCCCCGATGGGCCGGGGACCATCAGCCACACCCCTGCCCCATCCAGCAGCCACCGGCCAACCCCCCCCGGCGCCGGCGAAAGCCGAGCACCAGCCATCAACGGGGACACACACAAAGAGCTGCAGCAACCCAGCTGGACAGACAGCATCCCCGGAGAAAAGGAATGGGTGATGTTTCGAGTCGAGACCCTTCTCAAGAGGTGTTGCCTGACCCGCAGAGCCACCACAGCACCCTGTGTGTATCCCCGCCAGCACCGAGGGGGCCAACTGACAGCCACTGGACAAGAAGAGAGGCGCAGCCAACGGTCCTCAGCGCCCCCCCCCCCCCAAACCCTAACCTTAACCCTAACCCTAACTGCAGTAGGACCTCCTTGCTTCTAAATTCAAATCCTCTCGCAACATGCCAATAGCTTTCCTCACTGCTTGTTGTACCTGCATGCTTACTTTCAGTGACTGATGTACAAGCACAACTAGGCCTCGTTTCACCTTCCCTTTTCCTAATTTTCCCAGCAGCATGTGAGGCTGGAAAAATACATCTCTGACCCGCAGACCCTCAGCATAGGAGCACCGTAAGGCTGCGTACTCTCCTCTCTCCTTTACTCTCTCTACACCAACGACTGCACCTCCACAGACTCCACTGTCAAGCTTCTCAAGTTTGCAGATGACACAACCCTGATTGGACTGATCCAGGATCGGGAGGAATCTGCCGACAGACAGGAAGTGGCACAGCTGGTATCCTGGTGCCATCGCAACAACCTGGAGCTCAATGCCCTTAAGACAGTGGAATTGATAGTAGACTTTAGGAGAGCTTCCCCTCCCCTCCCCCCACTCACCATCAACAACACCACAGTCACATCTGTGGAGACTTTAAAGTTCCTTGGAACCATCATCTCCAAGGACCTTAAAATGGAAGGCCACCATCGACTCCACAGTCAAAAAAGCCCAACAGAGGATGTACTTCCTGCGGCAGGCAATGATGGTCCAGTTTTATACTGCCATCATAGAGTCTGTCCTCGCCTTCTCCATCAGCTGAGAAGGTTGTTGGCTGCAACCTTCCCCCCCATTTACGAACTGTACACTGCAAGGGCCAGGAAGCGAGCGGGTAAGATCATCTCTGTACCTCTCATCCTGGCCACAAACTCTTTGAAGCACTTCCCTCTGGAAGGCGACTCCGGACTGTCAAAGCTGCCACAGCCAGACATAAAAACAGCTTTTTTCACATGAGCAGTAACTCTACTCAATAACCAAAAGTCTGTAGCCTCCTTTTGCTCTGGTATTTTATTTCATTCACATGTTAAACTATAATGTTTTATTCTTAATGTTTTATGTTTTATTCTTAATTGATTACTGTATATCGTGCTGTTACTTGCGAGTGGAGCACCAAGGCAAATTCCTTGTATGTACACATACTTGGCAAATAAACGTACTTATTCATTCATTCATTCAGCTGAAACCATTCAGAAAATAATCTTCCTTCCTGTTCTTGCCACCAAAGTGGATAACCTCACGATAACCAGACAGGGCTGAACAATTTCTGGAGTTCATCCACGCAGTCTTTAAATCTTTGCCATTGCATCTCCACACTCAACTCTTTAAGTATAATTTGCCAGTTAATCCTAGCCAATTCCCATCTCATACCTTCAAAGTCTCCTTTATTCAAGTTCAGGAGCATCGTCCCTGGATTAACCGTGTCACTCTCCTTCCTAATGTAGAATTCCACCATATTATGGTCGCGCTAACGGTAACATATTTAGATATTCCGGTAGAGATTTTCCCCCTGGAGTCCAAAATCACCTTATCTGAAAAATTCATGCTTTCTCTGCAACTCGTTCCTCTTAGCCACCATGCTCTTTGCGGAAATAGCTGCCCCTTTAAGTACCTTTGAAATCTTTCCTCTCACCTTAAACCTATTCCTTTTAGCTTTAGGTAGACACAAAATGCTGGAATAACTCAACGGGACAAGCTGCATCTCTTGAGAGAAGGAATGGGCGATGCTTTGTGTTGACACCTTTCTTCAGACTTCAGCATTTTGGTTTGACCTTCGATTTAAACCAGCATCTGCAGTTCTTTCTTACACCCTTTAGCTTTAGACTCCCTTCTGTTCACCTTATCTACACCCCTCATGATACACTTCTATAGGCTGTGAAATGGTGGTTGAGAAATGTCCTAAAACTGTAACATGGGCTACAAAACATTTGGATGCAGATGTACCAATTTGATCATGAATTCAAATAACTGCAAAAAGATAAAGGTTTACAGTAGATTTAATAATAAAACATTTGTCTTCATAATCATTATATATGTAAACTGATGGTGTACGTGGTTACTTGCAGGTTCATCAACTTCTATGAGACTGCAATTACTGACTCTGCCCTTGGTTACGTGATTGCTTTCCTGGTCTTACTAGCGACCGTCAAATTCTGGAGTCTGCTGCATTTGAACCCGAAGATGCACTTAATTACTTCTTCCATGGAGAGAGCTTGGGGTAATCTTCTGGGACTTCTGCTCATCATGCTGGTGTTGCTCGTGAGCTACTCCTCTATAGTAAGCAAACTGGTATCCCCACTGTTCTCCCTTGTCCCCGCCCCTTGTCCCCGCCCCTTGTCCCCGCCCCTTGTCTCCATGACCTCCTGCCATCCTACATCCCTTTGAGATATCTTAATATTTTATTTGCATCACCATCTGTGCCATAAAAGCCCTAAAGTCTGGAAAGTCCTCCCTATGTCTCTCTCAAGTTGCTCTTCACATTATTTTTTTGTTTATGCTTCTGATCATGTGTGAAACTTTACTTGGTTGTACTCCTGTGAAGTATCATGGGTGATGCTTTGACCTGGCTAAAGGAGCCATATAAATGCAAGTTGTTAATACTGTAGAAACATATGTTATTATAATTACCCTTACCAGAACATACGAGTGAATTCCCAGTTCAATTGGTCCGTCTGTCCCTTCTTTGTTATGTCACTAACATTATTACAGATTAAAACCAGGGCTTTATCTTCTCTTCCACAGTGTAACCTGGTCCTGGGTTTGAACCTCTCCTCCTACAGAACCTTCACTAGTGCAGTTGTAACAATGGTCCGTCTACAGCTTGGAGTCTTCAACTATGATGAGGTGAAACTGTTGCAATATCACTAAAACAATTGCAAATCGCTCTAATCCCGTGGATGTGCCAGAAATGTGATTTAATTACTGTTTGTGAATTTTAAATTAGGGATAATTTTGGTGCAGCCTAAAATTTACATTGGGGCTGGCATGGTGGCGTAGAGGTAGAGCTACTGCCTAACAGCGTCAGAGAACCGGGTTCCATCGGTACAGTTTGTACGTTCTCCCCGTGACCTGTGTGGGTTTTCTCCGAGATCTTCGGTTTCCTCCCACACTACAAAGACGTACAGGTTTGTAGGTTAATTGGCTTGGTATAAATGTAAAATTGTCCCAAGTGTGTGTGGGGCAGTGTAGGTGTAGCAACTCTGGAAAGAAGGAATGGGTGACGTTTCAGGTCGAGACCATTCTTCAGACTGAATCAAGGGCGAGGGAAACACAGAGATATGGAAGGGTAAGGTGTGAGAATGAGAGATCAAGGGGGACGAAGCTCAAGGAAGATGTAGAATAGATCATTGTTAGCTCGGGGAAGGTGAGATGTCATTTTTATCTATATGTATGGATTACAGCCCTTGCAAGGTGCAAATCACGCAGATTGTGAAATGCTGGTAAACAATGTATCAGATGGAGCTGACTGCTGGGTGTGTGAGGAGCCACTATTCCAACTTTAGCTTGAGTCAGTCTTGTATAAATCTCACCCTCTCCTCCATCAGTGTTGGAGCACTGATGTGCTAAGAATGTAGTGATTGGAAATTGATGTGATCTCTCATTGATGTTGCCAGGAGGACTGGTGTACTGAAAAGCAAGCCCTTGCATTTGAACTGGGTTAGCAATCCTGTAGAGCAAGGTAACGCAGGCACATGCTTACTTCACTTCATTGAAATGTTTTTCAGTGATGCCATCAGAGTGGAGTCTTTGACAGCAGGTGAAATGGGTCAGCCTGTCCAGCACCCAACATCTGTTGAACCTCTGGGCTGATAGGCACCAAGGGGGTGTGTCTGGCCACTGGGCTGGATCCATGGTGGCAACAGCATGGGTTTCCCCCATTCCGCCATCATCACCTTGTCAGGGGAATTTCTCCCAAACCAATTCTGAGGAATTCAGCCCTTAAATTATAGTATGTAATACTACATTTAATCATCCGTACGTACATACCATAAGTGTCGGGGCTTGAATACTGTGAGATTTGATGCTGATTTTTGAATTATGCATGACATTTTGTTACATTTTGTTCAGGTGCTGAGAAGTAATCCAGTCTTGGGTGCATTCATCATCACTACCTGTGTGATCTTCATGACCTTCATCCTCATCAATGTCTTTATTTCTGCCCTACTCGTGTCCTTCAGTGAGGAGCGACATAATCCTATGGTGCGTACCTACAGTGGGCGGACTCTTTGTTGCTTTTGCCAACTGCTGGTGTTACTTTACTGTCTGAAATGATCACATAGTCAACTCATGTTACACACATGCACACACACTCACCGAAGAGTGATCTTTCTCTCCCTCACCCAATTACCATTCATAAACAAAACTCAGGAGCAAGTTGCAAACACAAATGTATACATATTGATCCCCAGCTACATCTCATGTCTTCAGAAGATTTTATCCTTGGTTCTCTTATAAAAATAACAGAAATAATCTTTTGCTCAAACTTACTCCAAAAAGATACTACAGAAGATGATGCTGTTAATATTCAAAGCTCTGATTTGTAATACATTTGCAGTCTGATTTCATAATATTTGGCGTCGCGCATTTGTTTCTTTAACTGTTTTACTTCATTTTAGGGGCTTATTCCGAAAAATACTTCCCTTAATTATTTTTGATGGCTTAATTTAAATTTCCCATACACAATTGTGAGAAATGTAATGCTTTCATACGTTCCAATACCACTGCCTGATAATTGTAGTAGCCAACTTAAAGGATGGGTAAATGCACCTTGAATGTCTTTTTTACCCAGAGGGTTGTGAATCTGTGGAATTCTCTGCCTCAGAAGGCAGTGGAGGCCAATTGTCTGGATGCTTTCAAGAGAGAGTTAGATAGAGCTCTTAAAGATAGCGGAGTCAGGGGATATGGTGAGAAAGCAGGAACTCGGTACTGAATGTGGATGATCAGGCCATGATCACAGTGAATGGCAGTGGTAGTATCTTAACCTCCTGATGATAACTCGTGGAATAGATTCACGATTCAAGAGACATCTATTGTCACATGCACCAATTGGTCCAGTGAAATTTGGGGTCACCATACAGCCAGACGAATAAAAAAGAACAAAACACGATAGTATTTTAACGTAAACATCCCCTGCACAGTGGAATCAAAGTTTCCTACTGTGAGGGAAGGCCCAAAGTTCAGTCATCCTCCTCTTTGATGTCCTTTGATTTTATGGAATGGCTGGTCCATTCTAAGTGGACAGATTCTTGGTTCTTGGTTACTTGGTGCTCCAAAATATTCCAACTGGAATATAAACTGGAGGTGGTGAAGGGAGAATAGTCATAGTAGAATAGTCCTGCATGCCTGGAAAATCTCATTCAAATATAAACATATTTTTGGAGACCTTGAAAGAACAGTTGTTGATTCCTTCGTCTGGGGCCATGGGTTCAGATTAAGATTTGGGAAAGCACAGACTGAGATGTTCAGCAATTTTCTCAGCATTGCAAATCCATGGGATTCTCCACCAAAGGAGCAGCACGGTGGCGCAGGGGAAGAGTTGCTGCCTTACAGTGCTCGCAGCACCAGAGATCCGGGATCGATCCCGACTACGGGTGCTGCCTGTAAGGAGTTTGTACGTTCTCCCCGTGACTGCGTGGGATTTCTCTGAGATCTTTGGTTTCCCCACACACTCCTAAGACATACAGGTTTGTAGGTTCATTGGCTTGGGTTTGTATACTGGGTGTAAAGTGTCCTTAGGCGTGTGTTAATGTGTGGGGATCGCTGGCTGGTGCAGACTCGGTGGGCCGAAGGGACTGTTTCCTTGCTGTATCTCTGAATTAAACTAAAAAACTGTGTTTAGTCAAGATGAGATTGATAAATTGCTGGAAACTAAGGGAATTGAGGAAATTGGGGATCGTGTGAGAATGCGGATAGTGTATAGGGTCTCATTAATCAGCAAGGCACACTTAAAGAGGAGAGTAGAATACTGAACATTTTATGCATTACATAACCTTGGGCATTACAGTGGAGTTGGCTCCATATTGGCTTTAGATAACTACAGGCCAGGACTGGTGTCCCAGTGATTTATGCAATACATATATTTTATCCCTTTTCATTTTATTTACCTGGATTTATTTTTCTTTAACCTAATCTGCTGCTGCTTTACTGTGGGAAATTGAAAAAAATCAAATTTTCTTTCAGTAATTCAGTAAAGCATGTTGCATTTCAATGAATTCTATTTCTATGATGTTGTTAGCTGAAAGTATTGTAAGGTTTGTGTGTGTGTATAGGGATTTTTTTTAATAGACTACAGGTAAAAGCAAAGTCACAGGAAGTGAAAGATGAGACTTCCAAAGTTCAGTGATTATATTGACTAATTCTGTAGCCATTACTGAGAAATGTAAACGCAGATGGACAGTGTTGTAAGAATCGAATACTTGAACTTTTCTGTTACCTGGTTGATCCAATTACTTTTCAGCCTTCGGAAAATGAAGAAATAGTTGACTTACTTTTGACAAGATTATGCGGCATCGTTGGAGTTCAAAGGAAGAAGAAGAGAACGCCTCAGTCAAATGCTGAAGTGATGGAATCTTTGCTCTAAGGGGAAAAGGCAAATCACCTAAAGGAACCAAATGGAGAAAACCAGACACCTTATTGAATGGTTGCATAATTCTGCAAAGGGGAGAAACTATGTGATGCAAAAGTTAATGAAGAGTGCAGATTATTTCACAACAAAAATGCAGTGCTTTTTTTTTTGAATAATGTCTTCATTATCTTTTTTTTTTCGCCTTCCATCACAGTGAGGAAAGTGGAGGAGTCACTGTGGTGGATGTTTATGTTCAAATGTATTTTGTGTGTTTTGTTGCTTTTTATTGGCATGACTGTACGGCAAATCAAATGTTGCAAAACATACGATGATTATTATTAGTGTTTTAGGTAATTATTAGACATCTTAGAATTCATGTAAAGTTGATAAATTGCTAGAAAATATTCCATTTGGGAACATGAAAGCAGGGAAGAAGAAACAAGAAAAATTGGATGCTGAAAGAACTCAGCAGGTCAAGTAGACAAGAGAGACAAAGGGTGTGCGGTTGCTAAACACTTTAACTCCCCCTCTAATTCCCGCACTGACCTTCTTGTCCTGGGCCTCCTCCACTGTCAGAGTGACGTCCAATGCAAATTGGAGGAACAGCACCTCATATTTTGCTTAGGCAGCATATAACCCAGCGGTATGAATTCTAATTTCTCTAGCTTCAGGTAACCCTTACATCCCCTCTCTCTCCATCCCTCCCCCACCTTGGTTCTCCGACTAGTTTCACTGTCCTGATTAATTTTACTGATTGTATGCCTCCTTGTCACCTTCTCCTCTATGGAAATGTGGAACCATTCTACATTTCCATATCATCATCTGCTTTGATCTGTCATTTTCACACCTTACCCTTCCATATCTCTAGACTCCCTCTCCCCTGATTCTCAATCTGAAGAAGGGTATCAACTCAAAATCGTTCCTTCTCTCCAGAGATGCTGCCTGTCCTGCTGTTACTACAGCATTTGTGTCTATCTTCTGAATGTCAATGATGCAGGTTGAGATCGCCCGACCTGCTTTCTTCTAATGTCCTGCTTTGTCCCAGATTCCAGCATCTGCAGTATCTTTTGTCCTCATTTAACCCTGCATCTGAGCCTATTCTGCCAGTCTATGGTCTCGCTCTACGATTAAGACAGTGGGAATATGATTTTTTCAAACACTCAGTCGAGCTCTTTTCAACGAGCATCACTTACAACTTCTTGTATTCCAACTGTGGTAGAAATCCATTTTTGAATACATTTTGTCTATGAGATAACTTTTTGTAATGCACCTGAGCACCTCATCGTTTTGGATTCTAATTTCTCACCATTAAAAATACATTTAAATTTTAATATTGAAGAAGGGTCTCGACCCGTAACATCACCCATTCCTTCTCTCCAGAGATGCTGCATGTCCCGCTGAGTTACTCCAGCTATTTGTGTTTATCTTCAGTTTAAACCAGCATTTGCAGTTCCTTCCCACATATAATGTATAGGTATGTTGCAAAACGTACCTGAAGCGTCGCTGAAAATCTGTCCCAGCCCGTGTGCGCGATTATGGCGCCGTTTAGAGGGGGGCGGGTTTAATACGCGATTTTCCCTAGGCTGTTCAAATCGAGGTTTTTCCGCCTAGTTAATTATTAACGAAAAATCGCTGCAAGATTCCCTCGCTTGAGCTATAATTAGTTTTAAGGGCTTTATTAAATTGTTATAGTAGGTTAAAATTAACCTCTAAACCCCCGACCGCCGGCAACCGGCCGGATCTCATACAGGGGAAAACGGAAGGTAGGCTGTTTATTTTTACGTTAAAAAGGGCTTCTTAAGATCCCTTTATACAAAGTTTAATGTTGCGAGTAGCTAATTTTGGGCCCATTATATCCCGTAGTATTTTTCTGGGCATTTGAGGGCACAAATCTACCGCAATGTGAACGTTCTAAACCAGCGCGTTCACAGGATCCCACTAGAAAGCTGATTTAAATGGACTTTAATTTACAGTAATTAAACACTAAATTACTTCCATTTGGCCTATAAATTAATGTAAATGAGATTTAAAAATCATGTTTTACTGTGAATTATTTGTGAATATTATTTGGACACTTAGGCTATTTAAAAATGTTAATCATTTATTAAGAAATGGATAGATGTTTAGATCTAGTAATTGAAGTTTGAAATTAGCTACAATTAGGTAACTAACTAATTATATGCTTTAATTTCAGGTCATCCAAGTAAGATTATTTTATATTTGTTTCAGAATGCTTCAATCTATGATAACTGAAAATTTCATTCAGTTCTCTTAATTTTTAAGAAAGTTATGGGCTTTTGACTGTCCACGATCACAGCTTTTTTGTTATGTCCATAGAAATTCAATAGGGAACAAGATGCTAATTTCCGAGTATGAAAATGGCCATAACTTTTTAAATACTTGAGATATGAAAGTGAATTAGGTGTCAAATTAAACTTATTTTTATGCTTAATCTGATGGGATAAATTGCAGACTTGATTTTTTAAATCTCAAAATTTTGTAACATTGCTATAATGTATTCTTTAATAACTTTGGTTAATAAAAATCTCAGATGTAAAGTTAACAATTGACATTGTAGCAGTTACCATTGAAGACAGTTTCAACTTTTTACAACCTTTTGCACGTGGAAATGCTTTTCAACTTTAACGTCGAAGGGACTGATTGCAATTGTTTCCCACCCCCACCCTTTTGCTTCAAGCCTCCTCAACCAGTAAAAGTAGATTATCTTTCTCTATCTTCTCCCTGTCTTTTGATTGCTCTTCATGTTAACCCTCACGGTCTTTCTCTCATTCTAGTAAAGTTACGCTGATTTCCCTCGTAAATCAATAATCTTTCCCAACATGTATTAATCAGAATGTACCTATTATGTAGGAAGGAACTGCAGATGCTGGTTTACACTGAAGGTAGACACAAAATGCTGGATTAACTCAGCGGTGCAAGCAGCATCTCTGGAGAGAAGGAACAGTACTCTATCTGCACCATTTATGGCAGACATGGTTTTTTTAAATTGAAACCGAAAGCCAAAAATTGTGGCAGGACTGAATTAATACATGGAGTTAATGATCTATATTAGTAAGATTAAACGAGAACTTACCAGTTTGAAGTTTGATCTTTATTTTATGAGGAGGAACGTTGAGGGAATACGTGAAGAACCCCGCCTACGGCGCATGCGTGTCATTCTTCAAAGCAGCGGTGTGAGGTCACAGATAGAAAATAATGACCTAAGATAGTAAGATTATTAAAGAGATACCAGTTTAAGATATGACCATATAAGGGTGGGAGCGGAGGGCACGTATTCCCTCAACGTTCCTCCTCATAAAATAAAGATCAAACTTCAAACTGGTAAGTTCTCGTTTAATCTTACTATTTTACTTCGGAGTCACGTGAGTGACTTCGTGAAGACTTCAAAGCTCTGTGACCTCATGCCGTGGAACGAGTCCAATCTTCACAACTGCCTTGGTAGTTTGGGAGAAATTGTTACTGGTATTTAAAAAAAAAACACAATGATACCAACATTTTTAAGCAAAAATTGTAAATAATATTTATTAAATCAATTTATAAACCTTATAAGCTTCAGGTGTAAATTAAATAGAACTCAAAATTTTGCCCGAAAACGTTTCTTCTTTTCTAACTGGTTTGTTGTAATATGTGCGAAACGTTTTCTCTGATGACCATCCTGCAGTTCTGAGGATATTGTCCATCGGTACCTCCAGGCGATTAGCTGCTGATGTAGATGCAGCCCTGGTGGAGTGAGATTTGAATACATTAGTGTCCACTCCTGCCTGAACTAAGCAATATCTCAGCCACCGTGAAATGGTCTGAGTCGAGACTTTATGGTATGGCTTCTTATGGCTAATTAAAAGAGCCTTTTCATTGCCTCTGATAGCCTTCGTTCTGTCCATATATAACATGATGTGTTTTACTACACAGAGACGTTCATCCTGTGGATAGGCTATGAACTCTATCACCTGACCCGCTGATCCTGGTCTATTTTGCTTAATAAGGCCCTGGATCACGAAAATCAGCCTTCCTGTCGCCTCCGTCAAGTTATCCAATCTTAACTTCTGTAATGACTGGACCCTTTGCGCTGTGACCAGCGCCATAAGCATAACCATTTTCATAGTTAGATAGTTTAGCGGTAATGCCGTAGCCGGTGACCAATTCCGTAACATTTTTAGGACTACGCTCACATCCCAGATTTGGCTATATCTAGCCCTTGGTGGGTTAGTGTTAAAGATGCCTCGTAGCAGTTTTATTACTAGAGGATGTGAGCCGACACCCTGTCTTTCTGTGCCTTCCCATAAATAACTGGACAAGGCACTCCTAGCACTATTGACCGTGCTGTAACTGAGTCCTTCAAAGTGCAGGCTTGTGAGGAATTCTAGGACAGCTGGAATATCCACCTTTCTGTGGTCTAGATTGTTGTCCAGGCAGTATTTAGTCCATTTCTTGACATGACATAAATATTGTTTTTGAGTGGAAAGTCTCTGTGCTGCTGTGATCATGTCCACAGTTCTATCAGATAAACCCATATGCCGAAATGGTTCCTTCAGAGTCTACAAACCAATAAATTTAGATAATTATGGCAAGGATGGCGGTCCCCAGTCACCGGATGCACCAGCAACTGAGGACTATGTTTTAAAGTAATATATGGTGTAAGCACCAAATCCTGCAGCACCGAGAACCATGGTTGGGTAGGCCAATCAGGTACTATGAGAATCCCAGATGCCGAGTCTAGCTGAATTTTCCGTAGTACCCGATTGATGAGGCAGAAAGGAGGAAATGCATAAATGAACCATTTCCCCCAGTGCAAAGAGAATGCATCTGTAGCTTCTGCCTCAGGATCTGGTTCCCATGATATATACCTAGGTAACTGATGATTTAACCTGGATGCAAAAAGATCAATATCCGGCCTTCCGTACTTTGCTGTGATATCAGCAAATATCTTTCTGTCTAACATCCATTCCGTATTTTCATTAAATTTTCGTGACCTGGCGTCTGCCACTGAATTAAGTATCCCTGGTAGATACGTAGCCGATAACCAAATATTCCTTTGGAGACACCATTCCCAAATATGGTTTGCCAATTCATCACAGGATATTGATATATTTCCACCCATATGATTTATATATGCCACCACCGTGGTATTGTCTATCTGCAATCTAACATGCTGGTTAATCATTCCCGAGCAATAAGATTTTAAACCATAAAAAGCACTCAACATTTCTAAGTAATTTATACCCTTTGTGGTAAGTAGGTTAGTTTCCTGTATATTCCATCTCCCTCCAGAGCTCGAGATGGTATCCGTTGCTCCCCAACCCAGTGCACTGGCATCTGTTTGTAATACCACAGATGGGTTTGGAATAACTATTGGGTTGGAGCTATATATAACATTTTGTTCCCACCATTGTAGTTCTTTTATAGCTCTAATTGTTAGCTCCATAGGCCTATCAAAATGGCCTCTATTAATTTTTTTTTTTTTTGCTCTAATTTTTTCTCTCTGTAAATTTTGGTAATGCAATCGTCCAAATTGAATGGCAGGAAACGTGGCTATAATTTTCCCAATAATCCTGGCTACCCGTCTAATGGATGGTTTAACGGTATTAATAAGCTCTGTGCAATCCTTTTGGAACTCAGTGGCTTTCCCTATAGGTAAAGTCACTAACATATCAAGTGTGTTAATAGTGAACCCCAAGTAATCAATATTAGTTGCAGGTGTTAATCTTGACTTAATTGGATGGATAATGAATCCCAGCTGTTCCATCAATTTTCTTGTGGCAACCACTGCTCTACTAGCCAATTCATAAGTTTTCCCCACAATCAAGATATCATCCAAATATGCCATCACTCTATAGTTTTGTTGTCTAAGAAATGCCAAAGCTGGTTTAAGAATTTTTGTGAATAATTTGAGACAAATTCCTGTTGTTCATGTTTGGTTTTTTCAATTACACCTTTCGTGAACAACCTTTGTATTTCAATTTTTGCTTTAGCTCTGTCTAATTTGGTAAGCATATAAGTTCTGTCCGGTGTATGTTGTACTGGAGGTTCTGGTATGTGTATAAACTCTATAAGATATCCCTTAATACTGCTAAGGATATACCTATCCACAGTTAACTTACACCATGCTTCCAAATGAAATTGCAACCTCCCTCCAAGTTCTGTGCTCCTTATTAATTTTTGAGGCACAGACCCACCTACCTCCATGGTTATCGGTGGTGTTACTTTCTTGGTCTTAACCGAGGTTGCGGAGGGCCTTGAGGTTGAAAGTGGGGTAAATGTTGAAGTGGAGGCTTCCGCATTTTCCATTGTGGGCGTCCCGGGCCAACCCCTAAAAAAGGACGCTGTTGCTGGTTTCCTCTGGCCTCTCTCCAATTTTTCGTACTATACATACTAGTACTTGCTTTTTTAGTCGTCCCATAAGGATGATACCGTTTTCCGACATATCCTTTGGTCGCTTTTATTAGGCCCAACGTTTTGGCCTCTTCCTCCAAATCTTTGACCTGTTTTGATAGGTCACCCCCAAACAACAAATTTTGAGGTTTTATGGCTTTCTGTTTGCACAGGATTGCAAATTTTGGGTCTAACGTTGGCTGAATAGCCCCTTTCCTGATGTTGTTCAGTTCAAATTGAACATTGCAAAACAGTGCTAAAGCGTCTTTCATGTCATTGGACATATCCACATTTTCCAGCCTACGGGCCAAAGCTGTTATACCCGCCGAGAGTCCTTTACTAGCATTCTGTATTTTTATATCCAGACTCCGAATATCCTGCCCCACGTGTCTCCAAATGCTTCGGTTCACCTTGGGTACATTCAGAGCCGCACAATTTCGCGGAGGTAAATGTCTTGCCCATACCTCAGCTAAGGTATCAGTTTTGAGGTGATGGGTCGTCATATAATCAATGCTGGCCGCCATCCTGGCCTCTAGGTCTTTTCCAGTTTCTTCTTGCTGGAAATATGTGTGCACCATGTCCAGCAACTGTGTTCCCTCATCCTCCATATGGGAACGTGGCTCTGACTCTTGTTCAGAGTCCGAGTCAGGCAGCCCTTGAACACCCTCTTCAGATGAGGATGATATGTCCAGCAGCCTTTTCTGGCCATGCTCTGAGGGACTTACACCTGTATGTGTGCGGCTTTTATCCATTTTCTGGAGCCTGACACTATGGAGATGTTCCTCCCACAACCGCTCCAGCCGACTTTCGTGCTCTCCCGCACTAGTCGCTCGCGGGTGTTTCTTTTTAGCCCACCGCTCCTGCCGACTTTCGTGCCCTCGGGCACTAGTCGCACGCGGTTTAAATCGCAACTCGTCGCCATGCCTACCGGCTCTGGTTGCTCCCGGCCGCTGCAAACGCCGTTTTTCGCCGTCCCGGTACTCCTCCAAACAGATAGATGACGGCCCCACATGCTGCAGCCACTCGTACTGTTTTCCGAGCTCTGCAGATGCGATCGCTGCCGGCTGCTCTATGCCCTGCAGCTGGTCATCATCACTGCTATACAAGTAAGTATTTACCGGCGATTTTTCGGGCTCACTTTCCCAGCGGTTCGTTTTGCGTTTCGCCTTCCCGCCCGGTCTAGAATTAGTTTTTCCCGGCGCGGGGTTTGAATCTGGCACAGCTGGCTCAACGCAAACTGCCTGTGCCGTCGGCTGCTGCTGCGGGTCCCCGGCACCTTTACCGCCGACATCCTGCAGCTTCTTCACAGCCTTTCTGCGTCCTCTATCCATTCCTAAAAAACGGTGAAAATGCAGAATCACTTACCTGCCGTCGACCGGCTGTTTAACTCTCCCGTTCAAGGGGACGTCCTCCCCAGGTCCGACACGTTCAATGCGTGTATGCGATATGACACGCATGCGCCGTAGGCGGGGTTCTTCACGAAGTCACTCACGTGACTCCGAAGTAAAATCTAAAGCCTGAGTATCATTCAATTAAGCAACAGCATGGTGGGTGCTATTTAGGACCTTTTTGAGGACTGTAATGTAAAGTTTTTAGGAAACTTGCTCAATTATGTTATAATATCAATGAGAAGGGAAATTTGAGTCACAACTAATGCAAACAACAAAAATGAAAACAATTAGAAGGATACAAAATAATACATCTGTAGCTAAATCATGACAACTTTGTGTTTGGTGTTTATATTCATTTGCTTTGCTTTTTTTAAAGTTTGTTGTGAATGCTGTGTTACTTTTGTTACTGGCACTGTACTTAATGTAAACTCCTGTACGATTTAATCTTAAATAAATTCAGGCTTTACAATCTCCATGTAATTGTAAAGATTTTTCTGTGACCTGAAGATCTGCCTTGCTCTGTCAATATGAATTTCAGTGGTTAGATGGTGGAATCCTGGAACATTGTCTACAGGATTATCTTGAGGATGAATTAAAAAAAGATTATATAAACAAAATACTTGTCTCTAGTTTCCAGCAAATACTTCAGCTCAACCAATATAATTGCAAAGAAAATATATAGAGATAGTATTTTCCTCAGGATTTGATTAAAAATTCCAAATTTTACCATTGCAAAACACTGCAAATGCTGAAAATTAGAAAATATTACAAATATTATAAATGTGCAGCAGGTCAGGCAGCACTTTTAGAAAGAGATTTGTTTTGATTTAACATAAATACAAACTAGAGATCAAATTAATCTTAATCATTTTACCGAGGACAAAAATGAAGTTGGCAGTGATCTGGATGAGTGGTTTTTATCTTTTGTGCATGAGAGTATTTTGTACATAGTGATTTTCAGTCGGGCTGATGCAATTTATAAGCAGGGTGTAGCAAAGTGACAAACATTCATGGATGTTTAGTATCTGTATAATACACGACAGATTAAGCTACAAGTAAGGTGCAGCGTAGCACCATACTGCACAACACTGATGTTTGTTAGAGTTTTGTTCTGTAGCTGTCCATGGTAGCATCATGCTTCTCCTGAAAATATATGACATTTCCTTCGTCTGAAACTCGTCATTTGCAAAAGCATGAATTGATGAAGTAGATAATTCCATAGGCAGAGCATCTTTTGAAAGAAAATTGGCTCAATTCAGAAGAAGATTATAGAATCACAGAGAGAGAAATTAGATTTGGAATAGTCAACAAAAGTGACAGCACAGATATAGTCCTAGAGTTATACAGCATGAAAACAGGCCCTTCGGCCCAATTCGACTATACCAACCAACCTTCCCCACGCCCTCCATCCCATTCCTATCCATGTATCTGTCCAAATGTCTTTTAAATGCTGTAATTGTACCCATCTTAACCATGTTACAGATTGTGGAGGCATTGATAGTGATCTTACAATAAGCACTAGAGTCAGAAGTGGTTCCAGAGGACTAGAAAATTACAAATGTTACTTCGCTGTTCAAGAAGGGAAACTAACTTGGTCTGACTTCAGGATGAGGTTTCCGAGTGATTAGAAGCACAGGATAAAATAGGCCAAAGTCACCATGGTTTTGTGAAAGGGAGATCTTGCCTGACAAATCTGTTGGAATTCTTTGAGGAAATAAATAGGATATGAGCAGGATTGACAAAGGAGAGTCAGTGGATGTTGAATCTCAGTAGGCCTTTGATAAGCAGCCGCATGTGAGGCTGCTAAATAAGACGAGAGCCCATGGTATTAGAGGAAAAATACTAGCAAGGATATCGGGTTGTCTAGCTGACAGAAGGCAAAGAGTGTCAATAAAGGGAGCTTTGTCTGGTTGGCTGCCAGTGACTAGTGGTGTTCCACATGGGGTCGGTGCTGGGGCCGCTACTCTATTTGAATGAGGGAATTGAAGGCTCTGTTGGCAAGTATGCAGATGCAATGTTCGCATTTATTTCAAGAGGACTAGGATATAAAAACAGGGATGTAATGCTGTGGCTTTATAAGGCGCTGATCAGACTGCCGTTGGGGTATTGGGAGCAGTTTTGGGCCCCGTATTTGAGGAGGGATATGTTGGCATTGGAGAGGGTCCAGAGAAGATTTACGAGAATTATCTCGTGGATAATTGCATTAACTTATGATGAGTGTTTGACAGAACAGGGCCAGTACTCGCTGGAGTTTAGAAAGATGAGGAAGGACCTCATCAAAACTTACTGAATAGAGAACAGCCTGGATAGAGTGAATGTGGAGAGGATGCTTCCACTAATAGGAGAGTCTAGGACCAGAGGGCACAACCTCAGAATAAAAGGATGTATTTTTAGAAAGTAGATGAGAATGAATTTCTTTAGTCAAATGGTGGTGAATCTGTGGAATTCATTGCCACAGATGGCTGTGGAGGCCGTCATTGAGTATTTTTAAGGTTGAGATTGATAGATTCCTGATTTCAATTGTGTCAAAGGTTATGGGGATAAGGCTGGAGAATGGGGTTGAGGAAAAGATCAATCAGCCATGATTGAATGGCGGAGTAGACCCGATGGGCCGAATGGCCTAATTCTGCTTCTATGAATTTGAACTTATGTATTCAGTAACATCTAGTCTTAATGCATTGTGCATCAATGATCTAAACAAAATACTTTTGCAATAGTGTTCGTTTCTTACCTGGATTGGTTCATTCTTCAGCTTTGTAATCTTAGAGAATGGGTGAATAATAAAACGGTGCTCTATTGTTATTGGTTTAATGAAACCTAACAAATGTGTTCACTTAGGGTCTAATAAAGGAGGCCAACATTTACCCAACCCCAAGGCAAAAAGCATGAGCAGTACAACAACCTATACTTATGGTTTGAAATCAATGTATTTGCAGTAATGTTTAAGAATCTTCAGTACACTTACTTTGGACAAATTTAAGCAAAGGTTTACTATTACAACAATAAGAGGCATTCATTTTACCTCAAAATTCGGACTCGACAAAGAGAAACATGAATTTTGAGATTAAACTTTGTTAGTCGCAATAAAGTATTGGCTCTTCATAACAATCTTAAAATGCTTCACATAATCCCAAGTGCATTACTACGCTCCTTAACGCAAACACTGCAAAGCTGACACATCCTGAGGCAAGATCACAGAGGTACTGAAGAATCACAAGCTAAGGGCTGAAGCCCAATGATGAAGGAGTCAAAGTTGTGGCACTGTTCTAGCAAGGCAATTGCAGCATCCCAATTATTTGAGAACATGCCTCAGTCATGACATGTATGAAAAACAAAAAATAATAGTTGTCCAGTATTAATTTCAAAGGGAGCCGGTTTTGAGGTGACCCTCTGCACGACATAGGGCAGCAAATCTCTCTGAACTGCTTATCTCTTTCACCCCTGTGGTGATAGCTCGATGTTTTCCCCTTCATTAAATCGACAAATATCAGAAAACATCCACGTTGCAATAATTATCCAGCCGGCAAACAGAGTGGGAATAAAGACCAGTGAAACTATGTCCATAATCTTGCCACTTGACAAATAGATGGGCAGCTGAAATCAAGGCCATTGATCATCGGCAGGGCATCTTTTAGGGAAACAAGGAGATAAGCCAAGTACCATTGTGAATGGCAAAGGGTTAGTTCTGAATGATTGGTCTCCCTTCAACAATGAGAATCTTGGGGCATAACACAAGTTTGATGATCGCTGTGGGAAGCAACTGGATTCCTCAAATTCAACCTAAGCAAGCATCAATGGAACGGCATCTAAAATATTAACTTTTCTGATATGGCCGTGCGGCAGCTGCATTACATTGTAAAGATTCTTCTTTAATAAGCTGAAAGAAGAACATTTTCCCTTACTTTTATTGGTCTGGTTTCCATTTCCCAAAAGCATGCCAATGCCTTGTGCAGAGTCACAGGTAGAACAAAATGTCATTAAAATCTTCCACCATGATTATGCCATGGATGTTTAATAGCTTGCAGTGGTTCCCTACTGTCTTTGTCTTTGATCAGACAGGGCTTAACATTGAGGACTGAGAATGGGTGAATATTCTGGATTTTTGTTTGGAATCTTGGGAAGCAAGAAGCATTTAGCTGGACATTCTTTCAAGAGATTAGTAGAGCCATGAAAATCAAGATAGCACACAAGCTGCGAAATGAATGGGTTTGGTAATCCAAACGTTGCTTTGTGTGTCTAGAACTCAGTAGCCTGCTTCCCTTCATTAGATGACTTCCCTCTGCCGTGGGTTCCAAACAGCCCATTAAGTTTCTCCAACAGTAGGTCTATTACTTCCTCATCTTCGGTTGGCTGGACAGCAAAGAAATACAATTTAAATAATGGTTAGATCTTAAAGCATACAAGCTAAATGAATACTGATTAAAAAAGGAATATAAACGATACTTATATATATAGTTGCAAAAGGTTTGTTTTCTCTCAAGAAACATATACCTACTGTTGGGGACTGTCGCTCCATTGTGAAGGTCACCAGAAGCAAGGACAGAATGAGATTTAAAACCAAAAAGGACATACAGATGGTGGAAGTGGTGACAATGATTGCACCTGTAATGGGATAAAGCTCCATCACCTGGATGTGAAAAACAGCACAGAGAGATAGTTAGAAAAGGAGAAATTACATGCATCTGTAATCTAGTAGTTTACAACCAGGATGACTAACAGGTAACATTCTAATTTCATTAAACTGGTGAGAGACGACTCCTTGCCTTGAAAATGGGAGAAAATAGCTGAAATTTTCATTTATTGGTGGTGGCTAACGGGCATTCAATTCAAGGACAGTGGTTGTCATAAAATAAGTAATCCCTCTTCTGTAGTTTCTGATATTGGAGAGGATGAAAAATAGTTCATCAGAAAGATTCAATCAGAAAGATTCAACAGAATGTTTGTAAAATGACAACGAGAAATCACAGACCAGCACTAGTACCATGAGCTGTTTGAACTTGGAGTCTCCACTACATATATTGTTTAGGCTCTTAAAGATAGCAGAGTCGGGGGATATGGGGAGAAGGCAGTTACGGGGTACTGATTGGGGATGATCAGCCATGATCACATTGAATGGTGGTGCTGGCTCAAAGGGCCGAATGATCTACTCCTGCACCTACTGTCTATTGTCTATTGACTCGACCAGGCAAATAGCACAAATTGCAATTACGGAATAAACTATTTTCAGGGATTACTCAAATGTAATGAAAATGCTAACATTGGGCACGGAGAAACTGGAAGTTTTACCAGATTAATGTCCACAGCCTGCCAACAGACCTCTTTAATGTCTCTGAAATGATTCGCCCCAGAACAGAAACAGTGACATTTATTGAACTCTTTCAAAATGTCCAGGCACCAATTGAATCTAGTTTAGGAATCTCAATCAAACACTGATGGAAACTAGAGAAAGGTTATAGGGCTACAATTCACTGGCAGCAACATTAAGTTGCCCATGATTTTTGCTCGCTGGCCAGCTATTTCCACAATGACCTTTTGTGGTTTTCGCAGAAGCAAAGACCTCATCAAGGCCACCACAGTCTTGTTGATAAAGGCCTGTGTAGAAGGGGGCCTTCTTAGTGTAAATCCCAGCAGGTAAAGCGTCTAGAATTAGCACATACTCTACTCCAATGTATTCTCTGGGCACCCCTCTATCCCCGATGTAAAGTGAACAAGCCAGACACAAAGTGCTGGAGCAACTCAGCAGGACAGGCAGCATCTCTGAAGACGAGGAACGGGTGACGTTTCGGGTCGAGACCCTTCTTCAGACCCTTGTAAAGTGAACAATGTTGCCTCTGTAGGTCTACCCATTGTGGATCTAAAACAGGTGCAATAACCAGTGGAGTGAGCAAGCTATACAGGCAGGATCGTCAGTGATAATACATTGGAGGGAACCTATTTTTAAACACCTGTGAGCCAACAGAAATGAATGCAGATTTCTGATCCTATTTTAGGCCAATGATATTAAATTTATTTATACAAGGCAGAACATTTGATGAGAAAAGCTCGTTAAACAGTATTCACTCCAAAATACTTTGTAGCATGTTAAACATTCTCTTACCTCAGCACAGTTGGAGTATCCCAGCTGGAGACTGAGCAATGCTAACGCTGCCTTGAAGAACGTGGCATACGATGGGAAGTATGGACCCAGTATCACATATGACTGCAACATATAACGTTACAAATTACTTAAATAATCTCTCCTTAGTACAGTAAAACTTTCTCAACTGCTTATTTTAACGAATTACATCAATAAATGTCAGCAAAGTTTGTATTCCAGTGCGATGGGGTAAGTGAAAGCCCCATAGACACAAGACCAAGACTCGAACAACTCGTGTTATTAGTTACCTGAAATTACATATTTGTCTTAATTTGATCTTTTCCCATTCAGCTGAATAGATGCTCCATCTGAAATTAACCTAGAATTTTGGGGAATTTGGGCCTGTGCAAGATTATCTTCAATCAGGTGGGTGAATTATTTTGAAGGATAGATCACACAGGATTCAAGGAGACAGCTGAATGGATAGAAAATTGGCTTCATGGAAGGAAGCAGAGGGTGATGGTAGGAGGTTGCTTCTCAGACTGGATGCCTGTGACTAGTAGTGGGCCTCAGGGTTCAGTGCTGGGCCTGTTACTGTTTGTCATCTAAATCAATGATTTGGATGAGGACATACATGGCAAGATTAGCAAGTTTGCGGATGATACAAAAGTGGATGGTTTTGCAGATAGTGAAGATGGTTGTGAAAAATTGCAGCAGGATCTTGATCATTTGGCCAGATGGGCTGAGGAATGGTTGATGGAATTTAATACAGAGAAATGTGAGCTGTTGCATTTTGGGACGTCGAACAAGGGCAGAACCTACACAATGAATGGTCGGGCTCTGATAATTGTAGAGCAGAGGGATCTAGGAGTGCAGGTGCATGGTTCCTTGAAGGTGGAGTCGCAGGTAGATAGGGTGGTCAAAATGGTTTTGGCACATTGGCCTTCATTAGTCAGAGTATTGAGTATAAAAGTTGGGAGGTCATGTTGCAATTGTATAAGACGTTGGTGAGGCCACATTTAGAGTATTGTGTTCAGCTCTGGGCACCATGTTGTAGGAAAAATGTTGTCAAGCTGGAAAGGGTACAGAGAAGATTTACGAGGATGTTGGCAGGCCTAGAGGGTCTGAGCTGTAGGGAGAGGTTGCGTAGGCTGGGACTCTATTCCTTGGAGCGCAGGAGGATGAGGGGGATCTTATAGAAGTGTGTAAAATCATGAGAGGAATAGGTCGGGTAGATGCACAGAGTCTCTTGCCCAGTGTAGGTGAATCGAGGACCAGAGGATATAAGTTTAAGGTCAAGGGGAAAAGATTTAATAGGAATCTGAGGGGCAGCTGTTTCACACAAAGGGTGGTTGGTGTATGGAACAAGCTGCAAGAGGAGGTGGTTGAGGCTGGGACTAGCCCAATGTTTAAGAAACAGTTAGACAATACATATGTAGGACAGGTTTGAAGGGATATGGTCCAAATGCGGGCAGGTGGGACTAGTGTAACTGGGACATGTTGGCCGGTGTGAGCAAGTTGGGATGAAGGGCCTGTTTCCATGCTATGTCGCTATGAATATGACCATTGGCCTATAATGGGTACATTTATTCCTTTTATTCTCTTTTCCCTTTTTACTTTTGATGAACCAGCAATACTCTTACTGCATTTTCTTCAATTAATTCCAATGTTCACATTGTTATTTTATCTTAGGTTGTGTTAACTAATTTTATCAATGACCTTTTTTCCCCTCAGTATTAAGAAGTGCCGTGCAAAACTCTAAGGCTTTGGGAAAGATACACAAGGGCAACATCTGTTTAAGGGCTCAAAGTGGACTTGAAATTACTTCTCAGCCCTTCCCAACCTATGGAGGTGGACATGGTTGCAAAGGGCTACATAAAAACCCGAGGCAAATCCAAATGGGGCAAATGCTGTGTTCAGCAACTACCTCTTAATGTCAAAGTACAAGATTTGAGTATAGGAGCAGGGAGGTTCTACTGCAGTTGTACAGGGTCTTGGTGAGACCACATCTGGAGTATTGCGTACAGTTTTGGTCTCCTAATCTGAGGAAAGACATTCTTGCCATAGAGGGAGTACAGAGAAGGTTCACCAGACTGATTCCTGGGATGTCAGGACTTTCATATGACGAACGACTGGATAGACTCGGTTTGTACTCGCTAGAATTTAGAAGATTGAGGGGCGATGTTATAGAAACTTACAAAATTCTTAAGGGGTTGGACAGGCTAGATGCAGGAAGATTGTTCCCGATGTTGGAGAAGTCCAAGACAAGGGGTCACAGTTTAAGGATAAGGGGGCAATCTTTTAGGACCGAGATGAGAAAAACATTTTTCACACAGAGAGTGGTGAATCTCTGGAATTCTCTGCCACGAAGGTAGTTGAGGCCAGTTCATTGGCTATATTTAAGAGGGAGTTAGATGTGGCCCTTGTGGCTAAAGGGATCAGGTGGTATGGAGAGAAGGCAGGTACAGGATATTGAGTGGATGATCAGTCATGATCATATCGAATGGCGGTGCAGGTCGAAGGGCCGAATGGCCTACTCCTGCACCTATTTTCTATGTTTCTATTTTAATAATATTGATTAGATACTGGCGTACAGCCTTTGATAATGTGGAGAGACAAAGTGAGATTTCTTTGTTCACCTACAGCTATTTGCAACCAATCCATGTTCAGCTGCTGCTCCTAGGTACACAGGTGAAATTACAAGTGTGATACAAAATTAATCCTAACCTAGTGTTACATTCTTTGCTGTTTTTCAATAAGCTTAGAACAAAATATAATCAGTTATGTACAATTTCTAAAGAGACTGAACATTTATAGTTTTGGATAATGACAGGAGTCACTACTTTCATTTCATTAATCACTATGTTCTAATCTAAATAATCTGTACAGGAAATGTCACAAAGTGCTGGAATACCTTGGTGGGTCAGGCAGCATCTCTGGGAAACACGGATAAGTGATGCTTCAGGTCGGGACCATCTGCAAACAGAAGAATGTAGAGTCTGTCTGAAGAAGGATCCTGACCCAAAACGTTGACTATCCATGTTCCCCAGAAATGCTACCTGACCCACTGAGTTACTGCAGCACTTTGTATCTATTTAGTAAAGCAGCAACTACAGCTCCATATGTGTACCGGGAAGGTGCTTACCACACTGGAGTAGGCCACGAGTAGCAGTCCTACAACTATAAATAAACCTTTGAGTTCCTCCCAGGCTCTTTGCATTGCACATGTGAGTAGATACAGCTTTGGGTTCAGATGCAACAGGTTCCAGAGCTTCACTGTGTTCAGCACCACCAATATAGAGATGGTGTAATTAAGGGCAGAGTTAATGAAGGCCACATCCTGGAAACTTATATAACTGCAGAAATAATAGATGTTAAAGGTTGATTATTGATGTTGGTAGATCCTTCAATAGATCTTTTAGTTAAATTACAATTAAAACACAAAGTACTTGCGCTATAACTCCAGGAAAAGCATTCAACTTAGAAAACCAAGCCCAAAGCCAAAGTATTATCTCACTATCTAACTGAATATGCCAACTTATGCTAAGGACAAAAAATAACTCTGTATGCGAAAATCAGCTACTGACATGTTAACTCGCTCTTTAAAAAAACTAATCTTTTAGATGCAAGGATACAAAGAAAGATATCCAATATTCATCTATGAGAAAGATGTCCAATATTCAAACATAAATTCAATGAAATTTAAATGGACTAAAGTGTAAAAACAAAATCACGTATTGAAAAGGAAAGTCACAAAAAGCTGGAGTAATTCAGCGTCTTTAGAGAAAGTGGATAGGTGACGTTCTGGGTCGGGACCCTT
Organism: Amblyraja radiata; assembly: GCF_010909765.2. Taxonomy (NCBI): domain Eukaryota; kingdom Metazoa; phylum Chordata; class Chondrichthyes; order Rajiformes; family Rajidae; genus Amblyraja; species Amblyraja radiata. The sequence continues at coordinate 9,103,616 of NC_045972.1, read as the reverse complement.
TTTCCGACTGATTGCAGGGGTGGGGGAAAGAGAACTAGAAGAGTACTGAGAGCTGGCGTCTGGCATCAGCTTGCCAGACAACAACGGCACCTCGCTTGTCGGCGGGTTCAATGACAATGTTGGGATTGTTGCTGAGAGAGTGGAATGCGCGCGTTCCAAAGAGGTGAGATTGAAGTGGGTAAGGGGAGTGGAGGAGTCAAAATGGTTGATGTTGTGCTCGCAGTTGGAAGTAAAGGGGTCCAGAGTGAGTAGAAGGCCGGCAGGGGGGGTCCAAAAGGAGGAGGAAAGTTGGAGATGGGAGAAGAGGTCATCACTGGGAGGCGAGGATTCCTTGCCATAGAAAAATGGCCAGAGGTGTAGGCGAGGGAAGAAGAGCTTCACATCACTTGCAGGCCTGGAATTTGTTGAAGTGAGTGCATAGGGATTCGAAGATAAGGCTTTTATTGATGACGTTCTGTTCAGTATCAGTAAGTGGGAGGTCAGGGGCGGGATGGTGAAAACACGACAGGGGTGAGGGATGCTCGGGCGAGGAGGTACTGTGGGAGGGGTGATGGGGGTTCAGGGAGAAGGGGGGCTGTAACAATGGGAGGGGGGTAGGAGAGGTAACGTTGTTAGGATGGGGGGGGGGGGGGGGGGGGGGGGAGGGCATCAGGTCCCAGTTGTACCATTACAGAGTTCCATGTTGGAAGGTAAAGAAAGTTGGAGAAAACAAACCTACGGTTCCCAAACCAAATTGTTAGGGATGAAAATATATGTGAAGAATTAGATGTTTATTGTGGAAATACCTTTGAGGATTTTTGAGATAATTGTCTAGAGTAGCCCTTTCAAGTAATAATCGTTTCAGAAACAGTGCAAATCCACTCCAGCTGCACAGGATGATAGAGATTTCCATCAGATTAGCCTTCTTTGAAAAATACTTCCAGGTCTGCTGTTTGAGAAGTTTTCCCTAGGAACAAAAAGGCACAACTAATATTTCTGCAGGATTGAAATATATTTAAAAAAGAAGTTTAGGTGGCTTTGCATTTACATTTTACATTTACAGTTAGATTATTGTGAAATAATTTGTATATGAAAATGTTGCCATTGCTGTTTATCATGGCGTAGCACTTTCAACGCAAGCTATGTTTCCTTTCACAAAGGCTGATATCTTCAACTTTAGTCACCAGTTCTTAGTTGTCTTAAGGTAGATTAGCTCTGTGAACATGTTTTGGTTACCTGTTGCACCATGTAGTAAATGGTGAGGAGCATATATGCAATCTTCACTGCAGCAAACAGAACAGTAATCTCTCTGTGGAGCAGTTGTATGCTTTCCAGAGAAGTCGAGGTTATAAAGGCCCCTGTACAAATAAATGAAAGCAAAGAGATACATAAACACAGTGGGCGGAAAATGTATATTGTCAACATTGACATTTTTGTTCTATCTTTAACTTGACTAATACCTGCTCTGGTGTTGTGAGATCAGTTGCAAGACATGGGAGAGTGAAAATCCAACTATTTGTTCAACACCCCAAATATAATAAGCAACAAACTCTGACTTAAACAAACCCTATTGTGCAATAGATGTACACGACCAAAGGTTGATTCTTGCAAATTAGTTTCAGAACCGTCCGTGACCAAAGACAAATTTATCTATTCACAATGCCATTATATATTTTTTCTCTCAGGATGTGCCTACTAATGCTGAGGTTGGCATTTAATTAAACCTCTTGAGAAGGTGGTGAATTTAGCACCAGATTAGGTAATTGCTGCCAGTGCAATAAATCCTTTTAGATAAGGAACTATGAGAGGGCAGTGAATGAATTGGGAGGCAGCACCGAGCATACATTGTAGCAGCATTTTAGAACCAATAGACACTTTTTGCAAGCATTTTACAACCAATAGAGAGACTTTTTGCAACCATTTTAGAACCAATAGATGCATTTTGCAAGCATTTTAGAACCAATAGAGACACTTTTTGCAAGCATGTTAGAACCAATAGAGACACTTTTTGCAAGCATGTTAGAACCAATAGAGACACTTTTTGCAAGCATGTTAGAACCAATAGACACTTTTTGCAAGCATTTTAGAACCATGGTCACTTTTTGCAAGTATTTTAGAACCAATGTACACTTTTTGCAAGCATTTTAGAACCAATGGACACTTTTTGCAAGCATTTTAGAACCAATAGAAACTTTTTGCAAGCATTTTAGAACCAATAGACACTTTTTTGCAACCATTTTATAACCAATAGAGACACTTTTTGCAACCATTTTAGAACCAATAGAGACACTTTTTGCAAGCATGTTAGAACCAATAGAGACACTTTTTGCAAGCATGTTAGAACCAATAGAGACACTTTTTGCAACCATTTTAGAACCAATAGACACGTTTTGCAATCATTTTAGAACCAATAGAGACACTTTTTGCAAACATTTTAGAACCAATAGACACTTTTTGTAACCATTTTAGAACCAATAGGCACTTTTGCAAGCATTTTAGAACCAATAACACTTTTTGCAAGCATTTTAGAACCACATTAAGGGCACTCACAGTTGAGTAGACGTGTGTTCAGTGTTAGTCACAGCTCAGAGAAACATGACCCTCTGGCTTCCTCCAGCTTGCAGAGACTGAGTGAGGCACACCACTTCCGGGTTTTATAGTCCCTCCCCCCTCCCACCAGCAAGGGCAGCAGAGAGAATGGCAATTTTTAAAAAACATTAATATTCTCTCTGATTTTTCATCGATGGGAAAAATCCTCCGGTCCCGTAAAGCGGAGGGGGGCTCTGAGCGAGGTGGCCAAAAATGACGGCTGTAGGTGGCGACGTTCTCTCGGAAATTGCATCACAGTGGGCCAAAAGCGGTCAAGATCAGACTTTTAGTAATATAGATAGTGTGAGAACATGTGAAATGGTGCAATTTAACATAATAAATAAAATGCATACAATCTAATTATTGAGAATTGCAGAACTCTGAGATGCAGTGGGATCTGAGTGTTCTCATGAGAGATTCACTCAGTTATTATGCAAGTACAGCAACTAATCACAAAAGCTAACAGAATATTATCATCTATTGTGAGCGGAATTGAATGCAGGAGTAGGTTCAACTTTAATCTTGTAGTCTTTAATGGTGAGACCACATCTGGAGTTTGTTGGGCACTGTTGGCCTTATTTAACAGAGGATGTAAAAGCATTGATAACAATACAGAGAATATTTATCATATTGGTACCTAGACTGGGCAAATTGCCTTATAAGGAAATGTTAGATAGGCCTGGTTTGTATCCACTGTAATTAAGAAGAGTGTGAGATGACTTGATTGAAAGAAATAAGATGTAATGAGATCGAACAGGGTGGCCATGGAGAGATGCTTCGTTTTGTGGAAGAATGTAGAACCAGGTTTCATGATTCAAAATTAAAGAGTTGCCCGTTTAAAAGCAAGAGAAGTGATGTGAACTTGGAACTCTCTTCCTCAAACGGTAGTAGAAAGAGATATATTTAAGGGTGCAGTAGATAGATGTTGATAAGCGAGGAGATAAAAGGTTAGCAGAAGCAAGTGGAAAACATCATCATCTGACTGGGTGATAAAGCAAGCTTGAGGGTCCAAGTGGTCTATTCTGACTGAATTCCTAGATTCATACGCATGTAATTCATTTGTAATCATATGAATTTCTGAAGGATGATAGTCAAGATTTGGCAATGATATGGCAACATCACTGGTTGCTGAGCAAGGTTTTTGAGAAAATGCCTATTGCCTGACCTTATGGTGTCTTGTTACATGTAGGTATATGTTGCAAGGGCAGCAGAGAGAATGGCAAATTACAAATGAAGCTGAGGAATTACAAATGAAGCTGAAAACTATGGGATCATCAGAGAAAATCCTATTTTATTTTCTTATGATATACAGTGGCTTGCAAAAGTATTCATACCCCTTGAACTTTTCCACATTTTGTCACATTACAACCACAAACGTAAATGTATTTTATTGGGATTTTATGTGATAGACCAACACAAAGTGGTGCATAATTGTGAAGTGGAAGGAAAATGATACATGGTTTTCAAATTTTTTTACAAATAAAAAACTGAAAAGTGTGGTGTGCAAAAGTATTCAGCCCCCTTTACTCTGATACCCCTAAATAAAATCCAGTGCAACCAATTGCCTTCAGAAGTCACCTAATTAGTAAATAGAGTCCACTTGTGTGTAACCTAATCTCAGTATAAATACAGCTGTTCTGAGAAGGCCTCAGAGGTTTGTTAGAGAACATTACTGAACAAACAGCATCACGAAGCCCAAGGAACACACCAGACAGGTCAGGGATAAAGTTGTGGAGAAGTTTAAAGCAGGGTTAGGTTATAAAAAAATATCCCAAGCTTTGAACATCTCACGGAGCACTGTTCAATCCATCATCCGAAAATGGAAAGAGTATGGCACAACTGCAAACCTACCAAGACATGGCCGTCCACCTAAACTGACAGGCCGGGCAAGGAGAGCATTGATCAGAGAAGCAGCCAAGAGGCCCATGGTAACTCTGGAGGAGCTGCAGAGATCCACAGCTCAGGTGGGAGAATCTGTTCACAGGACAACTATTAGTCGTGCACTCCACAAATCGGGCCTTTATGGAAGAGTGGCAAGAAGAAAGCCATTGTTGAAAAAAAGCCATAAGAAGTCCCGTTTGCAGTTTGCCACAAGCCATGTGGGGGACACAGCAAACATGTGGAGGAAGGTGCTCTGGACAGATGAGACCAAAATTGAAGTTTTTGGCCTAAATGCAAAACGCTATGTGTGGCGGAAAACTAACACTGCACATCACCCTGAACACACCATCCCCACTGTGAAACATGCTGGTGGCAGCATCATGCTGTGGGGATGCTTTTCTTCAGCAGGGACAGGGAAGATGGTCAGATTTGATGGGAAGATGGATGGAGCCAAAAACAGGGCAATCTTGGAAGAAAACCTGTTAGAGTTCTGCAAAAGACGAGACTGGGGCGGAGGTTCACCTTCCAGCAGGACAACGACCCTAAACATACAGCCAGAGCTACAATGGAATGGTTTAGATCAAAGCATATTCATGTGTTAGAATGGCCCAGTCAAAGTCCAGACCTAAATCAAATCGAGAATCTTTGGCAAGACTTGAAAATTGCTGTTCACAGACGCTCTCCATCCAATCTGACTGAGCTTGAGCTATTTTGCAAAGAAGAATGGGCAAACATTTCAGTCTCTAGATGTGCAAAGCTGGTAGAGACATACCCCAAATGACTTGCAGCTGTAATTGCAGCGAAAGGTGGTTCTACAAAGTATTGACTCAGGGGGGCTGAATACTTTTGCACGCCACACTTTTCAGTTTTTTATTTGTAAAAAAATTTGAAAACCATGTATCATTTTCCTTCCACTTCACAATTATGCACCACTTTGTGTTGGTCTATCACATAAAATCCCAATTAAATACATTTACGTTTGTGGTTGTAACGTGACAAAATGTGGAAAAGTTCAAGGGGTATGAAAACGTTTGCAAGCCACTGTATAGTCATTGATGAAATAGCTGAAAATTATTGGATCTAAGTTCCTGTCCCAAGTAATTCCTGTTCATGTTTTGGATGTTACACCGAATAGATTCAATCATGAAATTCAGTAAAGGATCTGCAACATTTTAAATATACATTGGGTTTGAACTTTTCTGTGTTCTTTGTGACTTCTCATTTAATTATAAGCAATTTTATGACAATGATAAATGCATCAACGTTGAACTGTGAATCATTAAAATTCAACTCCATGATAAAGAGTCTTAATTTACAAACTTACAGAGGCCTAATCCATCACGCTGAGTTTGATATATGGCAGCAAAGCGTTCCAAAGAACAAACTTAATTTTAAAATGTTTGACAGCAAACTCTGTTTCATGCATTGGAATGACTGAACAACACTGTCCCATACATCATGTAGTTTGCATTATAACATGTACCCTGTATTGAATGATGACTGGAATGATTGCGAAAGCATGTCACATAAATTAAAAGAGAAAATATCATTCAATTTATCTCGGCGTTGTTCCTGGCCTGATTCATCACAAAGTCGGAAATTTATATACAACTAAAAGTATGAAAAGTCCAATAGGTCTTTCCTGGACAGCCTATTATTCTAGATTTGACTAGATAAAAAGCACCTACTGTAGTCTCAAGGAGGGTCTTGACCCGAAACGTCACCTATTCCTTCGCTCCATAGATGCTGCCTCACCCGGTGAGTTTCCTTAGCTTTTTTGACTACCTACTATAATCTCTGGTAAGTCCTTACCTATGCCATTGACTACAGTGGCGGACTGGGCCTAAAAATATTGGTTGCCAGGAGACAAAGGGGGCGACTTCATCAGGGGCCCACTTGATATAGGGGGCCCACTTCATCAACACCCTGACCAGTCTGCCACTGATTGACTATATATAAAGCAACAAATCTCTGTTAGTCCTTACCTATGCCATTGGTCTCCAGGGTCTGAATGACTACACAGAAGAGATTCACATTCGCATTATACACTGTGAACTCGACAAAGATGGCCCTAGTGTAACTGTCTATCCAATTATTTTCAGCCAAGTATTTAACAATCCTGCAGAGAAAATCAGAATAAAAATGCTGTAAAACCAATGCCCAGGAAGAAAGTACAGGAGCCTGTAGACTGTAACGTCCAGGTTCAGGAACAACTTCTTCCCCACAGCCATCAGACTATTAAACACAGCAAATAAACTATGAGCTCTGAGCTGCAAAAGACTATATTATTATTTATTATTTGCACTATATTTGTTATTTATTGAACTTTTTCTTTTTTTCCCCGTTATATACAATGTTTACATATTTACATATTCTGTTATGCTGCAGCAAGTAAGAATTTCATTGTCCCGTCCGAGACATATGACAATAAAACACTCTTGACTCTTTCATTACTTTACAAAAAGACACACAAAGGGGCACGTTGAAGGAAAGCGTATCTGCAGAGGGACTGATTTACCTGGAGGCATTCTCTATTTCTGTGGTTAGATCAACTATATATCCACTTCCTCTGTACAATGCAAGAAATCCCCAGAATGGATACTCCTGTAATTTTGACTGGTAGTGCCAGATGTAACTGAGATTTGAGGTCTGCGCTGATATGTTCTTTGTCCATTGCTCTCCATAGTTTGACATGTCCTCCTCATCAAAAGAGTAGGGTACTTTGCATTTTTTAACAATTCCTTTCAACATTTTCAATGCAGGACAATCATGCTTGTTTACTCTCAGTTGTTGAATGCGAGGACTCCCAAGCAGTTTCCAATAACCATCGGTTATAAGTCCTGGCAACAGAATCATTCATATTAGTTCTTGGATGAGCTTTGTCTTTGAGCTCTGAAAGGAATACTCCACATTCAACACATTATCCTCCGACATTTTCATCACCTCCTAAGGGACCTTACCACTAATCACAACTTCCCATCTCTACCCCTTTCCACCTTCCGCAAGGACCGCTCCCTCCGCAACTCTTTGGTTCACTCATCCCTTCCCACCCACACCACTGTCTCCCCAGGTACTTTCCCCTGCAACCGCAGGAGATGCAACACCTGTCCCTATACCTCCTCCCTCGACTCCATCGAGGGACCCCAGCAGAGTGATGCCACATGTAAACTGGAGGGCCAGAACCCCACATTTCACTTGAGTAGCTTTCAACCCAGCAGCATGAACATTGATTTATCTAATTTTAAGTAATTTCATCTCATGCTGCCTTCCTCTCTCACCCCCCTCCCCCCACCCCCCCCCCCTCCCCCCACCCCCCCCCCCCCCCCCTTGCCCCCTTTCTCTTCCAGAGTCGTTTGACCAGTTCCACAGTTCTCCACGTTGTATCTCTTGAGATCACACCTTCCCAAGCCAACAATGGATCTACCAGGCAATGCCCTGCCTGAGGTCATTTGTGGCTGGCCTGATTAATCCTGGTCTTTTCTCGTCTCCAGCTCTTCACCTCCCTCCAATACTCCACCTCCTACTGAAGAAGGGTCCCAACCCGAAATATCACCCAACCTTTTTCTCCAGAGGTGCTGCCTGACCCAAATGAGTTAGGCAGCACTTTGTGTCTATCTATGATAAAACTAAGTGTCTAAAAAAGACAATCTGTATCTAACTCACAAATCAAGCAGGAAATTCTTACATGTAAATTCTTGAATGAGGTATGGTTTTAATTTCTGATAGGAATATCACTAAACTAAGCATTGTTTAAAAAGACAATCTGTAGCAAATTCACAAATTAGTCATAAGGATTGAATGAAGCTACAATTTTACCAGCAACCTTTTTCCGTGAGAATTCACATAGAATATGCTTACCTTCATAACTTCCATACAGTTTGGGCAGTAACAGTTTGTTGGCCCAGAAGTAGAAGTCATCGGTGCTTCGGATATGATTGAAGGAAGGAGTGAAGGTTTGGTTAATAGCACTGTTGAAGTGGAATGAACTGAGATTTTTCTCTCCATATGCAATAGTTAGCAACAAGGAGAGAAACGTCAAATGAACTGAAAGATAAAAGCACACATCAGAATATGAAGATCTCAAAGCTTTCAGTTAGTGTATATATATATATATATATCTTTATTATGAAAACACTGAAGTGATCTTAAAGCAGAGAGAATGCAAGCCCTAATTGATATTAGTGAGCAATTAAAAAAATAATTCATGTACCTAGAATCTCCTGCATCCGAGCATACAATTTCTTCTCTTTTCTTTTCATTTCTTTAATGTGTTCTACAAATTGAATTGCGGGTGGATGGTAGATTTTACTATTTTGTTCAGCTGGTAAAGCTTTCTCATGTGTCCCTGTGAATAAATCAAAATCTTTTTAAGGATGCGAATAAATTAGAGATGGTCCTTCAAGGTGAGATCAAATTAGATAATAGGTATTTGGGTCACCAGGTTTATATGTTATTAGTTTATATCCTGCCCACTCTGGTCTTGAGATGGGATCAGTGGCATTCAACAGAGTGACTTTCTAGAGAAACAGAACAGCAAAAATCACCTTTGCATATTAACTGGATATCCTCCAAGAATTGAGGAGGAAATTGACGCAGGTATTTCCAAACACAATGAGCACATCAGACATTTGAAGGGCAGGCTGTGGATGAGGTGATGTGATTCATTGCACCAAGTTCAACTAGAGCATTGCAAATAAACCGGGGCATGCATTTCCAATCTAGGAAAGCTGTGACCATTCATATGAAGCATATACTTTCAAATATTGCAAGTGCAAACTGCATTTGCATCAGCTGACAACTCCAAAATTCTCTGGAGATCATAAGGTCATTAGCTCATAAGTGATAGGAGCAGAATTAGGCAATTTGGACCATTAAGTCTACTGCCATTCAATCATGGCTAATCTATCTCACCCTCCAAAACCATTCTCCTGCCTTCTCCCCATAACCCCTGACATCTTATTACCCATTACTGATAGAGGATGCAGAGAAGGTTTACCAGAATGCTGCCTGGACTATTGACAATTGCCTGTGCATAGTTGAGATTGGGCAAAGGAATGTGGAGGTGTAAAGTGACGGCTATAGAGTGCAACTTGTACAGTTGTAGAGAGAGGAAGAGTGTGTGTGGAGTGGTTGTACTGTTTTGTGTGCATTTGTGTATATTTTGTGCAGTCATTGGTCTATCGTGATGTCTATGAGTGAGTGTTGCAGCTAAAGGCAGCATGTGAGGCAAAGTTCCAACAGTGAGAGCACTTTCTTTGTCTGGTCATGGAATTTTATCCTGCATTCCTCCCGCTAGTGATTAACATGGGAGCATTCAGCTGCCTCATCCTCTTCCCTTCAGGCATAGCTGATTTCCTAAGACCTCATCCTTGCCAACTCATCAAGCACATTGATGGGATACACTGTCTATATCTCTCGTTCCCCAAGTACTGTCTATATCTCTCGTTCCCCTTTCCACTGACTCTCAGTCTGAAGAAGGGTCTCGACCCGAAATGTCATCTATTCCTTTACTCCAGAAATGCTGCCTGACCCGCTGAGTTACTCCAGCATTTTGTGCCTACCCTCAAAGATATTAATTTTCTTCTATTTATTCATTCATTTCCAACTGAGCCATACTGGATTAGCACTGCAACCAAGAAGTAAGTCGTTTTTTGGACACTAACTATATTACAATATTTAATTACCTCCTGTTGCTGGTGAGTTTGAAATACCAGCAATGTGCAGGGTTTAACTAATGTAGTAGGGATTTTCTATGCAAGTTTAAAGCATTACTTTTCACACATCTGTAAGAAGGGCAGATACTCAAATTGTATCAACACAAATCCAACAGGGCGGTTTGATAAATAATAGTAGTGTGAAAATCTGAAGATATCTGATGCTGTTTTAGCTTCCAACACATAGAGCAATTAGCTGGACCATATCAAGTGATTCAGCCCTACATGTCTATGCCAAAAGAACCCGCTTCTCAAAATATTTTAAAATATAACAGGAACCTTTGTTTTTCTGTCCTCTATCTATTATTTTCATACACCCCTCCCATCTGGGAATTTCGCAAATACTTCCACAAGTAATGGATTCTTGTGGATCTTTTTGTCATTGAAACTATTCAACGCACTTGCTCTCCGCAATTCATGCTCCCCGCACTTTAATTTATCTTGTTTGTCAAAGCAAACCTACATTGTGTTTAAGTCAACCCATGTGGCTGGCCGGCATCTTGAGTTTCTCTCCCATATAGTCTCATGACACCACGAAGCACAACTAGTTCAGAGATCCACTCCCTGCCCTGCCATCTTTCAACCAAACGGCGAACATTAAAACTTCCATTCTTGGATTCCATGCTAGCTGACATTGCAAATGCATCCCTCTTCTCAGATATCCTCCCCTTTCCCATCAAATCTGCCGATGCATTCCCCTCCAAAGAAAAAAAGCAAACATTGTCTGTTTTCTTTTGTAAAGTCTTAGTTTGTTTCCATACAACCAGGGGCATACAATGGCTGCCCTGTCAGCAGTCTGTTCGTTTTTTCATACGTTTTGTTATTTTTTTAGTGCGTTAAAAGTTTGTTTTAATGTTCTTCGGTTTGTTTTATGAGGGGGGAGGGGATCGGGGGAAACTTTTTTTCAGGTTCTTACCTTGCTGGAGATGTGATTAATATTCGGATCGCATCCAGAAAGGGGGCGCTGCACTGGCAGCAGCCTGTCGGCAGCGTGTCCGTTTTTTAGTATGTTTAAAAGTCTGTTTTTAATGTTTCTTTGTGTGTTATGTGTGGGGGGTGGTGTGGGGGGGGGGGGGGGGGGGGTAAGGGGGAAACCGTTTCGGCCGCCTCTTCCATGGAGAGGCGTTTTTTTCAGGTCGCCTCCCCCGTGGCCTAACAGCCAGGATCGGCGCGGACTTTCCCGGAGACGCGCCCGGAGCTTCAGCGGCGGGCACAGCGTGGACTCTCGGCGCGGAGCGGGTGAGACCTCGCTGGAGGGGAGCGCTCCGTTACGCTGGCCCGCGGCAGCCGGCAGCCGGCAGCCTGAAGCAGCGGTCTGCAGAACTCCAACTGGTGCGGCGTCTACAGCCCGGGATCCCTCGTGGAGGACCCGGGGGGAAGAAGAAGCTTCCACCGCCGGCCCGCGGCCATCTTCTACCGCGGGTGCGGCATGGACTTAACATCATCCCTGGAGGGGAGCTTCGACCGCCGGCCCTGCAGACTGCGGTGCTTCCGGCTGCGGCACGGCAGGTACTTTAAAACTTTGACCGCCGGCCTGCGGCCTACACCAGCCTGAAGCCGCGGTCTCTGGTTGGGAAGAGCCGATCCTGGACTCACCTTGACTTTGACTTTGTCCCTTACCATCTGGACGCCCGCAGCAACGGCTGTGGAGGGTGGTGGTCCCGACCACGGGGGAAAATGGAGGAGGACTGGCCAAGCTCTGTGCCTTCCACCACAGTGATGAATGCTGTGGTGGATGTTTGTGTAAAATTTTTATTGTGGTTGTGTTCTTTATTACTGTACCGCTGCTGGCAACCCAAATTCCACCGACCTTGGTTGTGTGGCAATTAAATTAAATTATTATAATTATATCCGGGCGCTCTGTGGCCTTCCATCGATGGAGCTGGAGGCCTCCTCGGACTGTCTTTGTGCCCTATCGCGGGGCGCGGACTTAACATCGGAGGTGATCCCTTGCCTGGAATCACTCCCACCACGACCACCGCAGACTTACCATCAAGAGCTCGCAGTCTTCGGGAGAGGCTAGTCAGGAAGCTCCAACGTCGCAAAGGTTCGACCAGAACCGACGTGAGGTTCGATAGCCCGGTAGCTGACATTCCCCTGATGCAGGAGCTGATCGCCTCGACGCGGAGGGCCCAAACGCCGCCGGCTACGGGACTCAAGATCATCCCGTCAACGGGGGCTCGAGGCCCTCGACCGAGGAAGAAATAAGGGAAGGACATGAACTTTATTTCGCCTTCCATCACAGTGAGGAATGTGTAGGAGTCACTGTGGTGGATGTTCATGTTAAAATGTACTTTTTAGTCTGTTGCTTTTAATTGTATGACTGATCTGGCCAATGAAATACCTCGTATGTTGCAAAACATACTTGGCGAATAAAGTGTGATTCTGATTCTGATTCGCATTTCCCCCTACAACTGCAAGTAATAAGCCATTTCCAATAACGTCTAACATATACCAAGGTTCATCCACTTCCTTCCTACACCAAGAAGGGAGTTTGTACGAGTTCATCTTTGATAATAAGGTGATTCTAAAAACTGTATACATACTTGTTGTCAGCTGGAATGTCTGTTCATCGTCATGCCGATCTACTTTTTTCATGAATACAGCGACAAAGACAGCAGCACAAAAAACCTTCAGGACAAAGGATTTAGGCGATGGAATGAAAAATATAATTTTGCATTATTAGCCAGAACCTAAATATGTGCAAATACTTCAGTAATACAGAATTTTAATTTTTCATGTAGTTATAATGCAAAAGCAATTTTCTTTCATCCTAAAACAACAGAAAGCTAAAATGAAATGTTATCTGATACACATTTTTCTTTATCAAAACTATCTGCCATCTTAGAAACATAGAAACATAGAAAATAGGTGCAGGAGTAGGCCATTCGGCCCTTCAAGCCTGCACCGCCATTCAATATGATCATGGCTGATCATCCAACTCAGTATCCTGTACCTGCCTTCTCTCCATACCCCCTGATCCCTTTAGCCACAAGGGCCACATCTAACTCCCTCTTAAATATAGCCAATGAACTGGCCTCAACTACCTTCTGTGACCAGATTCATCACTCTCTGTGTAAACTTCAAATATTTAATTCAGATATGGAGTTAGCTAGTTCCTTCAATATGTTCCACTGAGATTTGCAAGGGCACTCTCATATCCGAAAACTTGCTAAGTTATCAGCCTTGAAAAACCTATGTTGAATAGCCTGGAGCTAACTCTTGAGTTACATCAAATGGATGCGCGGTGAAGGCTTTCGGTAAATTACTACACACAGTGTAATATTGACATGTACAGCTGAGATTTTATGTCAATGATAATGAGAACAGGATCACACCCTTCAGCCCACAATGTCTATGCTGAATATGATGCCAAATCACACTCATCTCCTCTTCCTGCATGTGATCCATGTCGCTTCATTCCCTGCATATCCATGGGCTCAGCTTTTGTATCTGCTCCACCACCATCTCTGGCAATGTGTTCAAGGCAAGCACCACTCTCTGTGTAGAAACATTTGCCCTGCACTTCCTCTTTAAACTTTCCTGCTCTGATCTTAAAGCTATGCCTTCTCGTCTTTGACATTTCTAGAAGAAAGATTCTATCTATGCCTCTCATAATTGTATATACTTTCTATTAGATTGTCCTTCAACCTCCAATGATCCAGAGAAAACAATCCAGGTTTGTCCAATCTGAAACCTTCTAATCCAGGCAACATTCTGGTAAACCTTTACCGCATCATCTCCTAAACCTCCATATCTTCCTGTAAAGGGGAAACCAGATCTGCACGCAAATGTGACCCAACCAAAGTTTTATCAAGCTTCTCATTTATCAAACCATTTCTTCCGGCCTCTTACCTTTACTGGCTGCAGAATAAACACACTTTGAAACAGCGATGTTGCCATGGAGATTAGCCACTTTATTGACTGCACTTTACCATACGTTAGTCCATATAACATGGTGAAGAAGGCAGATGTAGCACTCGTTACAACCACTAGGGACCAAGCAATGTACACAAACCACCAAGGCAATCCATTAAAGTGCCTTTGTCCAATCTTGTCCTCCTGAGTGTCAGGGTGAGTCGTTGGCCTGTTCAATCCTCCAGTGGCCGCAGTACTTCTGTCACAAAAACATTTAAGGTTTCACGGTTTCAAGGTCAGTTTATTGTCACATGTACCAGTTAAGGTACAGTGACATTTGATGCAATTAAATTAAATTTTCACCTCCTGCAGTAATAAAAATATTACAGAAACAAAATGTCACATGGTGTTGCATGTTTTCTTGATTGTACTTCATGAGATCTTGATTTCATGAATTTTGGTGATATAGGATCAGCAGCAAGGAAACTGAATGCCTTAAAATCACATGGTCTTAATGTAGAAGGCTATAACTGCTCCACCATCCCATCAGATAATGGCTGATCAGCACCTCCACTCCATTTAATGCCATAGCTCCACATCCCTTTAAACCATCACCTGATAATGATCAGAAACGTCAGATGCAGTTGCAAAACTAATTTTATAATGGAGATGAAATATGTGAGATAATAAGAGGGCTTTTGACATGTATTTATAGGGCATGCCTATAGGGGTCACAGTTTAAGGATAAGGGGAAATCTTTTAGGACCGAGATGAGGAAAACATTTTTCACACAGAGAGTGGTGAATCTCTGGAATTCTCTGCCACAGAAGGTAGTTGAGGCCAGTTTATTGGCTATATTTAAGAGGGTTAGATGTGGCCCTTGTGGCTAAAGGGATCAGGGGTTATGGAGAGAAGGCAGGTACAGGATACTGAGTTGGATGATCAGCCATGATCATATTGAATGGCGGTGCAGGCTCGAAGGGCTGAATGGCCTACTCCTGCACCTATTTTCTATGTTTCTATGCCACAAAAGAACATGCTTGCATTATCAGTGGTGTTATATATGTCCCCTCTCTATCCCATTCTATCTGTATATGTGCCACATAAAATAGTCGACGCATTCAGTGTCTCTGCCATTCACCAGCACTGATGGACGGTGAATTATCTCTGGTGAAAACCAAGCAAAGGCAGCAGCTGGCCTTACAGAGATCTACTGTATGCCGATGCTACTGATTCTCGCCTGGTTTTACTACAATGGAACTCAGTCTTTGGGTGGCATTTATTGAGGTTTGATCCCAAAACCATGCGCTGGATGATAAACTGTTCTGATGTTATTGGAGAAAGGGTTTTGGAAAACCTACTCAATATTCTTAACAATTAATAGATATTGTGACACCGTCAATAAAACAGTATATATTTTTGACGCGATTGGATTTCAGCTTCGAGGTGGAATTGGGAGATGATGAAAGATGTTAAAATTAAAAGGGTAGCACATTGGTGCAGTGGTAGACTGCTGCCTTACAGCGCCACAGACCCGGGTTCAATCTTATGGGAGCTGTTTGTACAGCATTTGTACGTTCTCCCCGTGACAGCATGGATTTTCTCCGGGTGCTCTGGTTTCCTCCCATACTCCAAAAACGTACAGGTTTGTAGGTTAATTGGCTTCGGCAAAAAAATGTGTTATTTGTCCTAGGTGTGTAGGATAGTGTTAGTGTACAGGGTGATTCAAGAGATTCAAGAGTGTTTATTGTCATGTGTCCCAGATGGGACAATTAAATTCTTGCTTTGCTTCAGCACAACAGAATATTGTACGCAGACTTGGTGGGCCAAAGGGCCTGTTTCCACACTGTAATCTCTAAAGGCGAGCTCCACTGGGGATTCTGTTGTTAGGTTATGAAACCCAAAAGAATGAGTTTCCTCCAGACTTATGCAGTAGTCAAGTGCTCGAAGCCACAGAACAGTGGTCCTTAACAGCTGCCAAGTTACCCATACTTTTATTTTGCAAAAACACAGCATGACTATTTCGGACTATGCTTATCATTGGAGATCAACTACTAATGGTCAATCACTTTTTAAAGTGACACAGTAGCTGTGATATAAAATGTCTGCCGTGCTACTCCTTGGTTCAATTCAGAAATCAAAAATCATCTGCGATTTTCTGTCGACTAAATTTAAAGAATAACGTGACATAAACTTCCAAAGTCTGAGTGGATTGCTGGATACATGTTACACCCTCTCAAGCCCCTGTCCCACTTAGGAAACCTGAACGGGAACCTCTGGAGACTTTGCGCCCCACCCAATTCCGTGCGGTTCCCGGAGGTTCCCAGAGGTTTTTGTCAGTCTCCCTACCTGCTTCCACTACCTGCAACCTCCGGCAATCACCTGCAACCTCCGGGAACCGCACGGAAACCTTGGGTGGGGCGCAAAGTCTCCAGAGGTTTCCGTTCAGGTTTCCTAAGTGGGACAGGGTAAGGCGGCACCCGTCGGTCAAAATGCATCATCAGTCTTTATTAAATATTAATTATCTAACTATTGCTTTGTTTATAACATCCATGAATCAAATAATTCCCCATTTGACTAATTTGAATTAATTACTTGCATTTCCTATGTTTCTAAAGCACTTTTACACGGTTACATTGTACCAAATTATGAGGAAGATGTGAAATATATTATTTTAGGGACTGTCTTGATTGTGAGTACAGTCAAGGTTTGAGGGACCATTTCACAAACGAGGAATTAGCCATGTACCTTTCACGTACTGCATCCTTCCACTGAGGGGAACTTCTCAAGAAATGGGTAATTTTCCGCACCTGATCAGCCGCATGTATCTGACTGTACGGATTCTTGAATTTGTTCATACCCATCTTATTCAACTTCTCTTCCACTTGTTCCAACATTGTGCCCAGCCGGCATAGTTGGAGGCTCGGTCTCGGATTCTTCAAACCAGTTGCGGGGTTTCCTGAAAGGAGAAAAATTGGAATCTATACTTTTCAATAAACTATTTTGATCTTGCACTGTCATTGATGCAAGAGACAAAATACTGTCTGTTTGGATGTCATCGCATCAGCCGTTAGAGGCTTATTATGGGAATCAAAATTACTAATGAAGCAAAACACTGGCTTCATAGACAATAGACAATAGGCCATTCAGATCTTCGAGCCAGCACCGCCATTCACTGTCATCATGGCTGATCATCCGCAATCAGGACCTCGTTCCTGCCTTCTCCCCATTGACTCCGCGATCTTTAAGAGCTCTATCTAACTCTTGAAAGCATCTAGAGAATTGGCCTCCATTGGAGAATTCATACTGCAGAATATAATTTCAACTGGACCTTCCCAATTTGACTGAAAGGGGTCAAGATTACAACTTGTTACTGTGTCATTTCTTGCAGCACATTAATTGTTTGACATTTCTGTAGCAAAAGCACTACTCGATTAAGCGACCGGCCATTTCAAGCGTGTAGATGCAGTTATCCTCTGGTAGATTGATGGTTAGTAACAGAAGAATATATAATGCCTGAAATTAAAACAGTATATCATAGCAATGCAAGGAAAGTTGGTCAGAAGCTGACAAAGTACATTTAAGTTTTCATCAGAACCGCCGCTGGAACAAACATCAACAGCAGCTCAAATATCATTCATTTGTTGAAAGGAGCATTTTAGTTTACCCGAAATGTGCTGATCTTCTAATGCAACGTGTTGTCGGCAATCATATGCTACAGACTGGTGCATTCAAAGGTGCAGAGATATACACTGACGGATGCACTGATGCTTCGTAAATGTAGTCTATGTACATCAAGATTTTAGATGAGCTCTTCTAATCATCGGGTGTTTCGGGTCTCACAACGTCAGACACCTTCGCCCAGGCGACCCAGCCGGGGTTGATCAGGCCCCGACTTGCATCCCAGCAGCAACCGCCCACGGATCAGCCATCTTAATAACTACTCTGCAGGGGTTGGGAGATTCTAGTGCGAGGAGGGGCTGGGCTCTATGGGGTACTAAAAGAGTAGTGAAATTGAAGTGCTTTCCTTACCCTTTGTCATATTTTCATTCTGGCTCATTTTCTGTTGTTCCACACTCATCTGGAGGACATTTGCTAACATCACTAAAAGCTGGTTGACATCACCAACATTATTGACTTCCTCTTCCAGTGATGGTACATCATCCTTCAGGGTCTTGGAAATAAGGTTGATGATCTGTTTAATATCCTATTAGAATGGTAAGAAAAATATGAGGCAAAACAAATAACATATATAATCAAAAATGTCTTCCCTTTTACAAAAAAGGACAATTGCCTGGGTGGAGCAAGGAGAGGAAAATGGTACAGATTTTAGGCTCATTATATTCATTGTATGCTCTTTTAAACAAAGGTTTTAGAGTTTTTTAAAACTTTTGTAAAAGGTACTTTTTTTCTCTCCAAAGTAGCAGTGGAAATGCTGACCTGCAATAGAGACTCGGGAGTGAGTGGACGGGCATTGGGACTGGTGAACGAGGGGCTCTGCGTGCGTTGGTATTTCAATGCATTTGTCTCACTTGGACGAGGGCGGACGGATCTGAAAATCTGTACAATTCCCAGGTTGATGGGAAACATAATGATGGCACTCTCGATCCCGATCATGAACTCTCTCATGAAGAGACTGAATTCTCCTGCAGTAAATAATAAAAGGATAACATCAACAACTGCTGACATCGTTTTACCAGCAGGAACAATTATTCAGCTGAATAATATTAGCATTTTGGCAATTTTCTTTCTATTGTGAAATAAGAAGTTATACATAAGTATTAATTATATTTTAGAGCTCTGTCTCTTTATTTTTTTAAATTCAGAAAGTAATAAATCATAAATCATCATAATTGACTTATGATTGAATCAAATCATAAATTATATGCATGTTCATGTTATAAATATCACTGGTACCCAGAGTTGTGTACTGCAATGATTCATTGGGTGATGTGCCCCAGAACATGATGTTGGTCAACATTGAACCAAGAAGGAGTGAAAAGCAGCAGGAAACTCGCTGAACACGAGTGAAGGGACTTCTTGATGGACGCTCAACAACTGAAAACCAGATATGTTGATCGGTCAGACTTTCAGCTATCTTCATGAAGAACAGGTTTCTAGAGTAAACAAACAAAGACGTTAACACAGCCTTTAAAGTATAATGCACCATTTCTGCTGCGTACGAGCATGAAAAGTTATTATCTAGAGAACGGTTGAAATTTTCTTTGTTTCATGTGTTGCATTTCCCCACTCATTGCAACCAGTTTACATAAAGTCACAATCTTAAGCTTAATCCACAACTGAAGTCCAACTAATGCTCCACATATGATCTATCATTTTAATATATGTACTTCTGCATCCTCTCAAAACAAACTCCCAAAGACCCTTCTGCCTTGTTATTGGTTTTCATCAGTCAAACTACTTTAAAGAGAATATTAATTTCAAGCATACAGGGAAATATAAAAAAACAAACAAGTTGAGATAAAGAGCAGATAACATAGAACATTACAGCACAGGAACAGGCCCTGTGGCCAACAATGTCTGTGCCAAATATAATGCCAAGCTAAGGTTCTGACTGTCTACCCTATCTATGTCTCTCATAATGTTATATACTTTTTATCAGGTCTCACCTCAACCTCCATGGTCTAGAGAAAACAATCCAATGTGTTCAACTTTTCTTACAGCTAATACCCCATAATCCAGAGACCATACTGTTAAACCTCTTCTGCACCTTCTCCAAAACTACATCCTGCAATGGGGTGACCAGAACTACATGCAATATTCCAAATGCGGCCTTTCCACAGTCATATAGACTTGCATCAGGACTTCCTAAGTCTTATCAATGCCCCGACCAATGAAGCCAAGTATACAATATGTCTTCTTTGCACTCTATCTACTTATGTTGTCTCGTTCAGGGAGCTATGGATTTGCATCCCAAGATCCCTCCGCATGTCAAAGCTGTTAAGGATTTTGCCATTAACCTTATACCTTCCTCTTACATTCAACCTTCCAAAGTACACCACCTCATATTTGCTTGGATTAAACTCCATCTGCCATTTCTCTGCCCATTTCTGTAGCTGCTCTATGTTCAACACTATATTTGACAGCGTTCCCCTGTCTGCAACTCCAGCATCTTGGTGTCATCTGCAAAACTACTAACTAACCCATCTACATTTATCGCCTCATCATTTGCATACGTGACAAATAACTGAGGTCCCAGCTACAGAATTCCACTGGTCACTGACCTCCAGCCAGAATAATATCATTCCACCACAACCCTGTGCTTTTTTTATGAGTAAGCCAGATCTGCAAACGTGTGACCAAGTCACTGTGAATCCTATGCATCTTAAAGAAGAATCACTAATCCAATATATTTTATTGATTACTGGAAGCCCTTCATTTCCACATCAGAAGCTGCATGGAATACTTTGTCCAATATGTTTTCGCCAATGTCGATGGCCAGCCATGAATTGCAGATGAAGTGCCATTGCTGGCCAGCTTTCATATCCATGATAGTCACACGGTTCACATACCTGCAGAGTAGGTAAAGCTGAGAGTCATAAACTGGAGAATAAGAACAAAGGAAGAAAATTGAAAATAGTGGAATAACACATTTGAATTAAGTTCAAACCTATGCAACTCGTAGTCCAATGAAATATGGACACAGTTGCTGCCATTCACTCATGCACCAGACTATCTGAAGGAATATATTAATTTTCAATATCTGGATGTGATTGGCAAGATGCCAGTACATTCCTAATTGGGCTTGTGATGGTGATGGTTTTTCTGGGGACCAAGTTCCAGGATTTAGACCTGGTGACAATAAAGAACCAATGATATATTTCCAAATCAAGATGATGCACAACTTGGAGAGATACCTGCTGATGGGGGTGTTCCCATTCATTGCTATCTTTGATCTCCTTAAAGGCAGAGCTTGTGGGTAGGTGACGTGTTGTCAGAGTGGACTGGGTAACTAAATTGCAGCGCATTTTGTAGATGATATACGGCAGCCTCTGTACATTGGAGATGATAGGCAAGTGGCTGATGGAATGCTAATCAAGCTAATCTGCTTTCCCCTGGGTGATGTTGAGTTTCCTGGTAAATCAAGAATATTCTACCTTTCTCATCATTTGTGATTTGTGGAAAGTGGATATGCTTTGGCATTTCAGGAGGTGAGTTGCTCCACATAGGACACTCAATTTTGGACCTCCTCTAGTTGTGATAATATTCAAGTTGCTGGCCCAGTTGGATTTCTGATCAATGTTGACCCCCAGGTCAGGTCGGGGAGAGTCTGATAAGTGGTAGCTGGAAGGTACTGAGAGATATGGCTAATAAGCTGCAAGGATCTTTTCCATTCCCTGAAAGATAAAGTCATGGAATTCAGCATTTTTCCTCCAACTCGATATGGCCCAAATCTATTTCCTAGAAATTAAAACCATGGCTTCCAGCTCCAGTTCCCTACCTCCCAGTTCAGGCCCAAGCCGGACTATCGGTACCGACTGGCTATCTACCGCCATACACAACAATTCTCCCACTGGGCACTGAGATCTATCCTGGCTGTGATGCGCCGGCACCAGCAGGACCTCGCATTGATACTCCCGAAACTTTGGTCCTCACTCACCCAGACCTGCAACGGACCCCAACTATACTTCATCCGCTGGAAGATCCATGTCTTCAATCAGGAAGGGTTTTGGCCCGAAACGTTGCCTATTTCCTTCGCTCCATAGATGCTGCTGCACCCGCTGAATTTCTCCATCACTTTTGTCTGCCTTGGGTAATTATCCACATTGATGGATAGATCCTTGTATCGTAACTGCACTGCAGCAGTTTGACTGAAGATGGAGTAAGTTCTGGAGTATATCTACAGTGTAATATTGTCTTGTCCCATAGCCTCTATTATATTAATACTCTTGGCTTTTTGTTGCTATCACATAGAGTGAATGGAATTGGCTGGAGACTGGCTTCTGTGATGGCGGCAATCTCTGGAGGAATCCAAGATGGAGAATGTAGTTGGCATTTCAAAGTGAAATTGTTGCAAATGCTTCAGCCTTTAATTTTGCATGCATATGCTGGGTTCCACCATCGTTAATCGCCATCAGGACTTTCATATGAAGAAAGACTGGATAGACTCGGCTTGTACTCGATAGAATTTAGAAGGTTGAGGGGGGGATCTTATAGGAACTTACAAAATTCTTAAGGGGTTGGACAGGCTAGATGCAGGAAGATTGTTCCCGATGTTGGGGAATTCCAGAACAAGGGGTCACAGTTTAAGGATAAGGGGGAAATCTTTTAGGACCGAGATGAGAAAAACATTTTTCACACAGAGAGTGGTGAATCTCTGGAATTCTCTGCCACAGAAGGTAGTTGAGGCCAGTTCATTGGCTATATTTAAGAGGGAGTTAGATGTGGCCCTTGTGGCTAAAGGGATCAGGGGGTACGGAGAGAAGGCAGGTACAGGATACTGAGTTGGATGATCAGCCATGATCATATTGAATGGCGGTGCAGGCTCGAAGGGCCGAATGGCCTACTCCTGCACCTATTTTTCTATGTTTCTATGTTAAAAATGGGATGGGGATGCTCTTAGAAGTTCCTCCTCCTGTTAGCTGTTTAACAGTCCATCACCATTCATGACTAGATGTGATAGATCTGCGGAGCTCTGAGCTGGTACCTTGATCCAGTGAGACTATTTACCTTTGTCTATCGCACGTTGCTTTTTTAACATGGCGTGTAAGTAGTATTGATTTGCAGAGACACTTAGCTGGTGCCACCTCATTTTTGGGTATTGCGGGTGATCTTCCCAGCAAATTCTCTTGCATCCCTCATAAATCAAAGTTAAGCCCCAGTCTTGATAGTAACAATGGAGTGTGGGATATGATCAACCATGAGGTTACAAATTGTGGCAGCATAGATCTCTTCTACTGCTTAAGGTCCGTTGTGTCATGGTTGCCCAGTTTGGGGCTGCCAGATTTGTTCTGCATCTATCCCATTTAGTATGTTTGTGATATCACTTAACACTATTTAGCCTCTAAAAAGTTTTTGTGGAGGCATCAACCAACCACTGCTGTCATAGACTGGTGAGAGTGAAGTGTATTCCTTGTGTAGGACGTTATTTTAGTGCACTTAAAAAGTAATTAGTTGTTCTTGATTTACTGGAGTACAATTTCTATTTCTGATGGGCATCAGTTATACTATTATTTTAGTCCTATTTTTCATAGGTTTGCATGAGCCTTGCGTGCTTTTACGAGCCCACCTATTCAATTTGTTGACAAATTCATTACAGTCAAAATGTCCAATGAAAGTTAAATTACCCAGGTTTAGGAATAAATACATTATGTAGATGGCACATACCAAGAAGGAGTGGACCCTGAGTTGTCATGCCATAATCTTATGGTTTGAAGATTTCCCAAGGGAAAGAAAGTCGTCAGAAGAAAATCATCAACTCCACCTCTTTCAAGAACAGGTTTCTCAGGATCAGTCAGGAGATGAGGATCGCTCTGTCCCTCTGAGCCACCGAGCAGAATTACAACCTGTTTTGTAACAGCAGAATGAAAATCATCTCTAAAATGACATGACATAAATAAAAAGATCTTGAATTTCTATCGTACATTTTATATCCTTACCACATCCCAAAGTGCTTTGAATTACTTTCACTGGAGTATTCACTGGTGCTGTATAGTTTAGAGAGATACAGCATAGAAACAGGCCACCCCGACCATCGATCACCTGTTCAAACTAGTTCTAGGCTATCCCACTTTCCCATCCACTCCCTGCACACTATGACATTTTACAGAGGCCAATTTAGCTACAAATCAGCACATCTTTGGAATGAGGGAGAAAACCGGAACACCCAGATGAAAGCCATGCAGTCACGGGGAGAATGTGCAAACTCCACACAGGCAGCACCGGGGTCAAGATTGAAGCCTAGTTTCATGCACAATGGGGTAGCAGCTCTACCAGCAGTGCCACTCTGTCACCCTTAATTTAGGACTGACTTTGGTACCTTCCCTCACAGTGGGAAACTTTTGATTCTGCAGTGTGGGGATGTTTTATGTTGAACTCTATCGTGTGTTGTGTTCTTTATTTTTATTGTATGGCTGTATGGTGATCACATTTCACTGTGCCAACTGGCACATGTGACAAATAAATGTAACTTGTATCGTGTATTAAGGTTCTTGGGTCTGTTTTGTATTTTTGACTGATTACATTGTGTTCATTAACCTGGAAGTGAACCTGGATTATTATGCATTATGTTTATACAGAGACCTGGATTAACAATGCATAGACCTGAGTTAAATCCCCCCTTGATAGTCACAATTGCTGGAGTAATTCAGCGGGACAGGCGGCATCTCTGGAGAGGAGATTTTCCGCTGGGCCTCATTCTGACAATGGATGAGGCCCAGGCCCACTTACCTGGCAGGGAATGACCGTGATCAAAAAGGCGGTTCTGCCTGGAAGAGTCTATCCCATTCGATCCAATTTGAGATACCAGCTACCAAGACAGATGTGTACAGCATTCTTGCCCCGCACAATTAAAGCATGGAATAGTCTTCACCCTACCATAGTTACCCAACCAGACGCAACTACATTTAAGGTAGCTCTTCTTCTCCAAGGACCCTTTTTTGCTTAAGTCCACCCTCCGCCACCTCCAGTTTAAATTCCATTTGGAATATTTTGGAGGACCAAGAACCAAGAACCAAGAGGAGGAATGGATGATGTTTCGGATCTGAAGAAATCCCCCATGCCAGTTGTGCAATTTAAATTCAGTTAATCTGAAATATGACCAATAGTAACCACATTGTGTATTGCAAAGTACCACATTGAGATAAATCACCAGATAATGCTTTGAAGTTATAATTTAACAGATTAAATGTGCCCCAAAAACATTGTTTTTCTTTAGTACTCAATCCTGACAAGGGTTTTCGACCTGAGATGATAGCTCTGTTACTCTGTTACAAAGGCCGCTTAACCTGCTGAGTATTTCCAGCATTTTCTATATTTTATTTTAAATTTCCAACATCTGCAGTTTTTTGATTCGATATATGATTGCCATACACAACTTGAATTGTAAATATTAGTTTACAGGTGGAACCAACTGAAACAAAAATTTGGGGCCAAGCCTAGTAACAATTGCGGCTGGATTTTGCAGCATGGTTTTGCGTGTCCTCTGAGCGTATTTTCCTCAGTGTGTGGACTTTGGTGAGTGAGGGCACTTCATGAGGTAGAGGTGACAGTAAAGTGTGACTAGTGCATGTGCTGTGAGTTTGTCCAGTTGGATCAGCTGTAATCCTATGTTCTGGAGCTGGAGCCAAGGCTTTAGTCACAGCGACACAACTGTGAGACTGAAGACTTGGTTGCCGGCATGTATAGTGTGGTGAGCACACGATAGTGTAAGAGTACACAGACATCAAGGGAATGGGCGATTAGGAGCCTGACAAATTAGGAGAAGTAAGTCGTTCAGGAAACCCCCCAGTTCATCTTGTTCACTCATAAGCTCAGTCACTGGCTGGGTTCAAAGCCAAGATCAACAGTTTTCGGTTTAATAATAGAATCAAGGGATATGGGGATAATGGAGGAAAATAGTGCTTGAGGTGGAAGATCAACTATTATCTTGCTGAATGACAGAAGAGCCTCAAAAGGCTGAATGGTCTTTACCAGAGCCGTTTTTAATGCTCTTAATGATAGTGGTAATATCTACATTGCCTGTAGACACTCAATTAGTGACTAAGACTCAACGCAGATGCAGATGATGTTACTTGATTTTCATCTGTAAATCTGTAGGACTGTTTGGAGGATAAGGCGAAGGAGAAATGATGAGAGCCAAGTGGAAAATTACAAAAGGATAGGCGGGGAATAACTTTTACAATTAATTACTGAATACTGGAAGAAAAGTTTGTCTTGTTCACCAACAGATTTCTCATTTTAAATACAGGTGGGAGCAATGGCTCCCCTCGGGAGTACAGTCAAAATATGTACGCAGTGGGATTAAAGCTGGGAACTAAATATTCCAGGGACTTCAATATTCGGGAAGGACAGGAAAAAAGAAAGGAAGGATGTTGCTGTTAATAAAAGATGACATCAAACAATAACTTAATTTAAAATGTTCATGTCCCAGCAGATGGCCGTACAGGAAATTAGTTATATGAGATACTTCCAACAGGGCTAATATAGTAATCATTGTTGACTTTAATCAAATCAGTACTAATATTGTACAAAGTGAATTTGCTGGAATATGCATTCAATTTCTCAATCAGTTTGTTGAGGAAATGACCAGAGATACGATATTTGAGATCTAATACAAGAAAAGATTGATTAATAATCTTTCTGAAGAGGAACCCTAAAGCAGAAGGGACCAAACTATGATAGATTTTACATTAAATTTGATAATTATGTCATTTAACCGAGAAGTAAAGTTTTGAATCTAAACAAAGGAAACCTAAATTGAAGTATAGGCTACGTATTTGGAAGCAACATTAATGGGCATCACAACAGACAACATGTTTAAAGAAATAACACATGACGTACATTCCTGTAAACTATAACAATAGAACAGGAAAACTGGGCCAACCATGGATTGCAGGAAAAATCAAAGGCTGGATTCATTCTTAAAGGCTTATAACGTTGATAGGAAAAGCAGTAAGCCTGAATATTGCTGGTGTTTCAATGAACTCAGGAAAGGATCATGAGAAAATTGAGAAAGAGAAACAAAACGAATGTGACAATAAACTAGCATGGAATGTCAAAACATAATGTAAATGTTTTTATATGCAATTAATAAGGAAATTATTGGAAAGGGCAAATGTGCTCTTGTTTCAGACAGAGCTGCGATAATTCATAATGGAAAATAAATAAATAGTAAAGGAATTAAACAATTACTTTATATCTGTCTTCATGGTAGAAGACAAAAAAATCTTCCAAATACCTCCCTATCAAAATAAGGGAATAAAAGAAATAAGTATTTATAAAGAGATAGTTCTTAGAAACTAAAGAGCCTAAAAACTGATAAAACCCAAAGATCTGATGATCTACATCCCAGAGTTCAGAAAAGGGTGACTGTGGAGGTACTGGATCTGACCATTATTTTCTCACATTCTATAGATTTTGAAATCATCTACTTCAGATTGGAGGGTTGCCGAGGCAACCCCACTATTGAAGAAAGGGATGAGAGCGAAAACAGAGAATAACCAACCTACTGTGCAGGAAGGAACTGCAGATGCTGGTTTAAACTGAAGATAGACACAAATAGCTGGAGTAACTCAGCGGGACAGGCAGTATCTTTGGAGAGAAGGAATGGATGACGTTTTCGGGTCGAGAGGTCTCGACCCAAAACATCACCTATTCTTTCCTCCAGAGATGCTGCCTGTCCTGCTGCATTACCCCAGCATTTTGTGTCCATAACCAATCTACTGTCCTGGCATTAGTAGTAGGGAAAGTATTGGAACCTATAATAAAGGTCATGGTATCAAGTCACTTAAATGTAATAACATGATTGAGCAATGTCAATGTTGATTCATGAAAATCATATTGTGTTTGACTAACTTAGTTGGGTACTTTAGCGGTTGTATCGAGTGGAGTAGATCGGGGGGAACCCCTGGGTATGTTGTATTTGTTTTTTGGAAGGATTTCATGAAAGTTGCATCAGGAGACTGGTACACAAGCTTAGAAAATATGGAATTGGGGATAATATATTGGTGTGGATTGAGCGATAATGAACGAAGTACAAAGAACAAAGATCAAAAGCGGACTGAGACAGGTGGACCACCAGAGGGACTGGTGCCTGCCTGGGCATCACTGAGGACTAAGCTGACAGGACAAATTGTAAATATTTCCAAATTTGCTGATGACGTGAATGTGAGGTTATGAAGATGGAAATAAACATTAAGGACAAATAAGCAACCTAAGGGAATGGGAAACAACATGGCAGGTGCAGTACAATGTGGAAAAATGGGAGGTTATCCATTTTGGTTTAAAAAAAACAAAGAAATGGTAAGTATTTTTAAATGGTGCAAGATGGGGAGAGTTGATGCTCAAATGGAGCTGGATATCCTTCGACACAAGTTACTGACAGCTGCAGGAGCAGTGGGCAATCAGGAAGGCTAATGATGTGTAGGAAGGAACTGCAGATGCTGGTTTAAACTGAAGATCAACACAAAATCCTGGAGTAACTCTGCGGGTCAGACAGCATCTCTGGAGAAAAGGAATAGGCCACGTTTTGTGTCGCACCCCTTCGATCACTTGAAGGCCAATGTGGATTGACAAAAGTAAAGGTATCTAACCACAATTATATACAGTAAGACCATAATTATCTACAGTTCCGTTTTTTTAACCTAAAAAAGTAAAATAGCTGCTATAGAGGGAATGCACTGCATATTCCATAGACAGGTTTCCAGAATGGTGGGAATATTATTTGGAGAGATTTAAGCAGGACTAGTCCTGTATTCTCTGGAGTTTATGTGAATGAGAGGTGACCTCAGAGAAACATACAAACCTCTTATAGAGCTCAATTGCATAGATGTGGGGAAGAAGATTCATTTTGGTAAGGAATCCAGAATTTGGGTTCAAATATCCAAAATAAGGAATAAGCCATTAGTGGCTGAAATAAGAGGAAATATGTTCACTGAAAGAGTGGCGAATGTTCAGAATTCTCAACCCTGGATCAGAAGCTCAATCACTGGCAAGGTTCAAAGCCAAGATCAATGGTTTTCTGGTTTATAATAGAATCAAGGGATATGAGGATCATGCAGGATAATAGTGCTTGAGGTAGAAGATCAACTGTGATCTTGCTACGTGGTAATATCTACAATATCTGTAGACACTCATTAGAATCTAAGTGACTAATGCCCGATGCATATGAAGGTGATGTTACTTGATTTTTATCTGTAGATCTGCAGGACTGTTTGGAGAAGGAGAAATGATGAGACCAAGTGAAAATTTCAAAGGGATAGTTGGGGCATAACACTTACTCTTAATTATGGAATACTGGAAAAAAAAAGTAAATTGAACAACTTGTTGGAAAAAGCTGAACTATTCCCTACTTTAATTATCCATTTGACTAATGATTTAAGTTTAAATTAAACAAACTGAAAGATGGAAATAAACACACTACTATGTTCTATAATTCAATCTTAAAGACCTCCTCAAACCTTAGCCGTGGTAGCTGCTCCTCTGCGAAAACCAGTGTGAACTCTGATCAGGTAACAATATTGTGCAAGTGGGTCATTATCATGCAGGACTGTTACCTTCACCTGAAACGGAATAAGTGAATACAACATCAGTGAAAGAGAAACAACGAAATAAAGAGGAAATATTAATGAGAAATATCTTGGTAACCAAGTCCCAGTTAAACATCTACTCCTAAACATTTGTACCTGACAATGGCCCCAACTGGACTCTATAACTAAAGTAATAGTTTTTAATATGGACCAAAGAATATTTTATTAAAGGATTGAAGAGACAGTGGCCAGGTATAAGAAAAGATGTTAAAATTTTTCATTGGAACTAAGGAATTGGGCTGCCACCAATTTTAGCCTAGCATTCTGTACATGCATCGCAACCTCATAAAACTGGTCCTCATATCTCATCTACAAACATGCTTGTTTACTCCCACACTTCCCTTTCACAAAGTTTTCAGTAACTATGCTTCTAACAATCCTTTAACAAAAAGAAACGTCTGGTTTAAAATATGTTAAAACAAAATTGTTTGTTGCATTGGGAAATAAAATAATAATGGAAGTAACCTCTTATAGAAAAAATATTAAAGGTGTCATTAAGTCATAGGGACACCCAGCATGGAAAAAGCTCCTTTTGGTGATGGATTTGAGTCAAACATCAAACGTTCTCTCATCCTACACTAATCACGGAAAGATGGCCTCACCTTGTTTAAGTCGCTTCTATCTTTCATTCGAGCCCAAACCACAACAATGATGTAAACACCAAAGATACTGGCCACCAGGGACACCACCACAGGATTTTGACTGGTTTGACTGAATAGTTCTGGTATCTGTGTCAAATCCAATGCATTGGGCATTACAAAGAAGGTGGTGCCAAAGGAAGTGAGATGGTTACAAAGACAATGGCTGTTGTCAGGTGTTGTCTTCAATCCAATCTAAAGGAAAAGAATGATTAAATAAATATTATTTTACATCTGCATTTAATAAAGCACAGAATAATGTCCATGTCTTCTTTCTGTGTATCATATTGTGAATTCAATACACTGTCTACGTTCTTATTTTGTGAAATGTTCATATTACATACAAATGTTAATACAAATACATCATGAAAAAAACAAAATATGTTTGATTTCATAGCGAATAGAACAGATAAACTTGTGTTTGGCTACCCAGCACCTGATGTGCTTTATCCACCAAGTCAGATAAAGATTTTAATTATTTAGCAGGCAAGAATATTAAACAAAAGTCAAAACTTTCTACAAAGTTTAATCATTAAACTATGAAAATAAGCAGAAAATGCTCTAAAAATAGAGGCCTGTGTCTTAATTAATCTCCAGACATCTCCAGAAAGTACAATGTTGCTATCCTCAGTTAGACTCTACAATTAGTTCCAGAAGATCCAGTAAATAACTCCAGATTTTTCACAGACTCAAACCCAAACATGGGAAACTTCACTACCAACTCGGTAGATGTGCATCATATATCTTCCATTAAAGGGGTAAGAATATCCACAGTTGTTAAAATTCATGACGTATTAAAAGTCAAAATTGTTTTGTCATTTGTTGCCAAGCATTAATTCATAACTCCATCAATATACATGTATTTTGAAGCCAAAGACCAGTTCAAGGTGCAGTACAATAATTGCCTTGCACTGCCAATAGTAATGGTTTAAACTTACTAGAACATCCAAACTCCACACATCAACACCTCTGTAATGAAGGATTGAACAAACCATATTCACAATTTGGCAAAATTCTGTCAACAACATACAGCACTATTGTTTACAATCTGTCACACTACACAATTTATCCCGGTAACAACTTACATGGCATTGATCAGCTGACCAATTTTGTCCTCCCCAGGACAAACACTGTGTTGTAAAGACATTGGCCGTGTAGTTTATGTCCTCTGCCTGGGTGGTTTTAGGAGGTGCGACCATCACATAGTAAATTCCTGCTCCATGCGTTAACATTTCAGGAGTCAGAATCCATGTATATATGTGATCTTTTGAAAGACAGATCAACTTGTTAGAATATCAATAGGAAGCCTAGTCACATTGTTGTAAACAAGGCCCCAAAATTCAACACGACCAAATATATTTTATCTCCGAATTCTTGGAATGTTCCCATTCACATTCCAGCAGTTTACCTAACATCCCGAATCTTGCAAGCTGGTCTGGCTGCCCTTCTGAGGTAGTGGTAAATAGTTTACTGCAAACAAACACACATGGTGGGAGCAGTATGGTCAGACATTTACATTTGTGACTGAGGCAGATAATTGAGGGAGGCTGATGTCTTCAACAAATTAAATTACAAGGTAAAGGATTGTGCAACTTGAGCGCCCTGGAAAGGAAAAGACTACAAAAAGTAGTAAACACTGCCCAGTCCATCATCGGCTCTGACCTTCCTTCCATCGAGGGGATTTATCGCAGTCGCTGCCTCAAAAAGGCTGGCAGTATCATCAAAGACCCACAACATCCTGGCCACACACTCATCCCCCTGCTACCTTCAAGTAGAAGGTACAGGAGCCTGAAGACTGCAACAACTAGGTTCAGGAATAGCTACTTCCCCACAGCAATCAGGCTATTAAACCTGGCTCGGACAAAACTTTGATTATTAATAACCAATTATCTGTTATTTGCACTTTATCATTTTATTTATTCATGTGTGTATATATTTATATTATAGTACATGGACACACTGATCTGTTTTGTAGTAAATGACCACTATGTTCTGTGTGCTGAAGCAAAGCAAGAATTTCATTGTCCTATAAGGGACACATGACAATAAACTCACTTGAACTTGAACTTGAACTTGAATCAAGGCAACGAAACAGAAGAGAGGGAGTGAACCCACATCTGCCACCATGGCAATGGTGGAGTTCTGGAATCATACTGCATGAAAACAGACCCTTATGCCCCTGTCCCACTTAGGAAACCTGAACGGAAACCTCTGGAGACTTTGTGCCCCACCCAAGGTTTCCGTGCGGTTCCCGGAGGTTTTTGTCAGTCTCCCTACCTGCTTCCACTACCTGCAACCTCCGGCAAGCACCTGCAACCACTCTCTGTGTAAAAAATGATTTTCTCATCTCGGTCCTAAAAGACTTCCCTCTTATCCTTAAACTGTGACCCCTTATTCTGGACTTCCCCAACATCGGGAATAATCTTCCTGCATCTAGCCTGTCCAACCCCTTAAGAATTTTGTAAGTTTCTATAAGATCCCTCCTCAATCTTCTAAATTCTAGCGAGTACAAGCCGAGTGCAAATCACAGTCGTAGGTGAAGGATAGCCCTGTCAAGCTCAGGGATTGGTGAAGAGCTGCAGGCGTCCATGTTGTCCATCTTCAAGAATTGATGCTGATTTCAACTGAAGATTGGCACAAAAGGCTGGAGTAATTAAGTGGGTCAGACAGCATCTCTGGAGAAAAGGAATAGGTGATGTTTCGTGTCGAGACTCTTCTTCAGAAGCGAAATCACGAAAGGGAAGGAAGGTGTCGGTGATGGTCCAAGTGCATTTGAGTGCAGGATGGAAATTAGTAGTGAAGCACCATTGCAGTCATCAATGTAGCGTAGATAGAGTTTGGGGATAGGGACATTGTACGCCTGGAACAGGGATTGTTTGATGTACCTTACTAAGGGGTGGGCACAGCTGGGGCCCATGCGAGCACCCATGGCTACGCCTTTGATTTGGAGGAAGTGGGAGGATTTGAAAGAGAAATTGTTGAGAGTGAGGACCAGCTCCAAAGGTGGAGGAGAATGTTCATGGAAGGAAATTGGCTGGTTATACGATCGAGGAAGAAACGGATAACTTTAAGGCCTTCCTTGTAGGGGATGGAGGTGGAGAGGGACTGAATGTCCATAGTAAAGATATTGATTGTTCACCAACACCCTGAGTGCAGATATATGTTGATAAAGGGGAGAAGAATCAGAGATGGATCATACGAAAGTGGAAATGGTGTAAATTGATAGCAAACATAACGTAAATTATGAATTTTATATGAGAGCAGAAAGCGACACTAATGCAGCCATTAATTTACTGGATGAAGAGATGAAGGAGGATCATGTTCACAGGCTGAAGATAGCCACAAAGTGCTGGAGTAACTCAGCGGGACAGGCAGCATCTCTGGAGAGAAGGAATGGGTGACATTTCGGGTCGAGACCCTTCTTCAGACTAATATCAGGGGAAAGGGAGATACATAGATTAGGAAGTGTAAGGTGTGAAAATAGGACAAAGGGAATGGAGATCAAGGAAAATGTAAAATAGATCATTGTTAGTTGAGAGAAGATAACAAAAAAGCAAACAGAGATAAAATGTAGTCAGAGACCGTAAGACTGGACGGAGAACTGGGAAAGGATGGAGGGAGAGGGAAAGCAAGGGTTATTTGAAGTTAGAGAAGTCAATGTTCATAGCGCTGGGGTGTAAGCTGCCCAAGCGACATGCTGTTCCTCCAATTTGCGCTGGGTCTCACTCTGACAATGGAGGAGGCCCAGGACAGACAGGCCAGTGTGGGAATGGGAGGGGAAGTTAAGTGGTTAGCAACTGGGAGATCAGGTAGGTTTAGGTGGACTGAGCGGAGGTGTTCAATGTAACGATTGCCAAGCCTTCCCTTTCTCTTGCCGATATATAGGAGTCCACACCTGGAACAGTGGATACAGTAGATGAGGTTGGAGGAGGTGCAAGTGAATCTCTGCCTCACCTGAAAAGACTGTCGCCGTCCTTGGACAGAGTCAAGGGGGGAGGTATAGGGATAGGTGTTGCATCTCCTGTGGTTGCAGGGGAAAGTACCTGGGGAGCTGGTGGTTTGGGTGGGAAGGGACGAGTTGACCAGGGAGTGGCAGAGGGAACGGTCTCTGCGGAAAGGGGTGGAGATGGTATGATGTGGCTAGTGGTGGGATCCCGTCAGGAGGTGGCGAAAATGTTGGAGGATTATGTGCTGTTTGCGACAGATGACGGGGTGGAAGTTGAAACTTTGGTTTAAACCAGTGGTTCCCAACCTTTTTTAGCTCATGGCCCCCTTGGGATCTTTTAATTTTTCTGTGGCCCCCCCTGACATTATTAGCGGAAAAAAAGTACTTCAATATTATAATACCTTCCATAAAAATATCAGTGTCTATTAATTGCACATATCTTCTCTTTTATTCTATTCCACAAACATCAAAAATATTTCAACTACATAGATTTAATTTTATTAGAACTGAAATTTAGGAGGCAACAGGGTGGTAGCTCTGTGGCCCCCTTCATTGAACCTGTGGCCCCCTAAATCCCAAAATTCTTCTGTGGCCCCCCTGAAATTTGCCATATGGCCCCAGGTTAGTAAAGGGTAGTAAACACTGCCCAGTCCATCATCGGCTCTGACCTTCCTTCC
Source organism: Amblyraja radiata (assembly GCF_010909765.2). NCBI lineage: Eukaryota > Metazoa > Chordata > Chondrichthyes > Rajiformes > Rajidae > Amblyraja > Amblyraja radiata. The sequence continues at coordinate 9,069,065 of NC_045972.1, read as the reverse complement.
ATCGAGGGGAATTATCGTAGTCGCTGCCTCAAAAAGGCTGGCAGTATCATCAAAGACCCACACCATCCTGGCCACACACTCATCTCCCTGCTACCTTCAGGTAGAAGGTACAGGAGCCTGAAGACTGCAACAACCAGGTTCAGGAATAGCTACTTCCTCACAGCCATCAGGCTATTAAACCTGGCTCGGACAAAACTCTGATTATTAATAACCACTTTCTGTTATTTGCACTTTACCAGTTTATTTATTCATGTGTGTATATATTTATATCATGGTATATGGACACATTTATCTGTTTTGTAGTAAATGCCTACTATTTTCTGTGTGCTTAAGCAAAGCAAGAATTTCATTGTCCTATACAGGGACACATGACAATAAACTCACTTGAACTTGAACTTGAGGTTGGGAATCAGTGGTTTAAACCAGCACCTGCAGTTCCTTCCTACAAATGTTCATAGCCCTACAAGAAACTATTTGAAATAAAATCTGAAATGCCTCTTGAGACACTAAAGCCAGAGAAAATATTAAAATCCTAGTACAATAAACAGCAGAATGAGGTGTAAGTATTGCAGCAGTACAGTTATTTGGCATAGAGGGGAACAGAGACACCTGGGGTGGTGGAAGTAAAGGTGGTGGGGTTGGAAGTGCTTCATCCTTTTGACGTTCAGAGAGGTTTAACAATGCTCAATAGTCATCAGATCCTGTTTTTCATCCGCCAGGTGTGCTAACGCAGTGCTGAACATGGTCATTTGATTGTTAGCAAAGCCCTAGTGTGGGGTTATTCACATCACGAGACACTGGTATAACAATAGGTGTGAACATTGAGAATGGGACTTTGCGAACAAGGGGGGAAGCAGGAAATCCAATGAATTTGTCAAACTGTAAACACATTGGCTGAGATAATATATGATATTTCCTGTGTAGGAAGGAACTGCAGATACTGGTTTAAACCGAAGATAGACATAAAATGCTGGAGTAACTCAGCGGGACAGGCAGCATCTCTGGAGAGAAGGAATGGGTGACGTTTCGGGTCGAAAAAGTCACCCATTCCTTCTCTCCAGAGTTGCTGCCTGTCCTGTTGAGTTACTCCAGCATTTTGTGTCTATGATATTTCCTGTTCCCTTTAAGCATAAAAAGGAAGCCAAACGATCAAATCCTGGAAGGTTTGTCACAAAGTAATTTATTACACATTTTCAGCATCATGTAATATGACAACATTGTAGATATTTGTGGGAATAAAGCAAGTAGAAATTCCAGGAAAGAGCTCACAGAACCATAAGATGCCAAACTCCAATGGAAGCCAAGTTTAGTTACTTTAGGGTTGGTAGGAAACCAGATTGTACGAGTTCATTGCGTAAACATAACAGTTACTATATTTTTTGAAACTGAGAACTGCACTTGGAATTGGAAACAGACTTGAGCCCGAATCAGAAGGAATAATTTAATTGGATTTATGGAGATTTCCTTTTCATGTTTACCATTGAAAGGCAGACGTGCTTCAAATGTTTAAATCATTGGAGTTTCTACAGTGAAAGATCATTTTGTTGATGAAGTAGCAACAAGAGATGTAGCAAGAGTTTTCAAAACCAAGGATAACCGACCGGTAATGTTAAATGCCCGCCAAACTTCACAGCTGTGTATCTCTGACTTATTAAAAGTTGTCTGGCTTCTTAAAAGTGTGTCCCCCCTTCTCCCCTCCCCCCTTCTTTTAAAGGATTTACCGTACACTGTGCTAGCCGTCTTAACCTTCCTGTTCATCGTGGTGTGTCTGTATCACCTTGGTTTTGCACCGTGTGAATTTCAGACAGAGCTCCCCCCGCTTTCCCTGGCTCCTGCCTTTGCTGTGTGTGTGTGTGTGTGTGTGTGTGTGTGTGTGTGTGTGTGTGTGTGTGTGTGTGTGTGTGTGTGTGTGTGTGTGTGTGTGTGTGTGTGTGTGTGTGTGTGTGTGTGTGTGTGTGTGTGTGTGTGTTCCACTCTGACAGTCGCCGTTCCAGTTCCCGGTTTTTCAGCGAGTGCCGTGAACTTGACAGTCACCGGCAGTCCGTTGAAAAATCACTCAAGTGGGACAGGCCCTTAACTCCAGCTTTGTGTGTCTAACACCAATTATGTTTTCTTTTCATTTAACATAACTTGAATGACTCCAGTGGTTTTGTCTTTATTTTTTTTCTGCCGAGTGGATATTCCTGGGCATTTTAATTTATTTTACAAGGTTTTCGATGATTACTTCAAACCTAATTTTTGCATATTTACTGCATTATTTAACCAATGTCATTTTCTCTATTCCCTATTCTCCAACAAAGCTGGCAAAACCATTGGATTACATGTAAAAGGGAAAGTTTATATTAATAGGTCATCACTGGGCATTGCCAGATTTTCTTTTGCAAATCATATAGTTGGGCATCACAAAATTGTCATATTACATAATTGGGATTCAATATGGATTTCAACAATTTCACTTCTTTTCTCCCAACAAATGTTGTTGGATAATTCAGTTTCAACTTGTTCCTTCTTTTTTCTCTTCTATCTCTAGGGCTTTATTCTTTGGAGCGCAGAAGGTTAAGGGGGGACTTGATAGAGGTCTTTAAAATGATGAGAGGGATAGACAGAGTTGACGTGGATAAGCTTTTCCCACTGAGAGTAGGGAAGATTCAAACAAGGGGACATGACTTGAGAATTAAGGGACAGAAGTTTAGGGGTAACATGAGGGGGAACTTCTTTACTCAGAGAGTGGTGGCTGTGTGGAATGAGCTTCCAGTGATGGTGGTGGAGGCAGGTTCGTTTTTATCATTTAAAAATTAATTGGATAGTTATATGGACGGGAAAGGAATGGAGGGTTATGGTCTGAGCGCAGGTAGATGGGACTAGGGGAGAATACGTGTTTGGCACGGACTAGAAGGGTCGAGATGGCCTGTTTCCGTGCTGTAATTGTTATATGTTTATATGGTTATATGGGTCCCGAACTGAAATGTCACCCATATTTCGCTTAGGCAGCTTACAATCCAGTGGTATGAGTGTTGATTTCTCTAACTTCATAACTCTTGCTTTCCCTCTCTCTCCGTCCCTCCCCCATCCTAGTTTTCCAACTAGTCTCAATGTCCTCCTGATCAAATTTTACTGATTGCATGCCTCCTTGTCATCTTCCCCTCAGCTAACAATGAACCATTCTTCATTTCCTTATCATCATCTGCTTTGATCTGTTTTCACACCTTACCCTTCCATATCTCCCTCTCCCCTGACAGTCAGAGGAAGGGTCTCGACCCAAAACATCACCCATTCCTTCTCTCCAGAAATGCTGCCTGATCTGCTGAGTTACTCCAGCATTTTGTGTCTATCTTTGGTGTAAACCAGCATCTGCAGTTCCTTCCTACATATTCCCCTCTCTGCCACCAGTGGCATAGACTGAATGGTCTTTCACCTACTGTTATCAACAGATCAATGCAGTAATAGTCGATTTGGAAACAAACTCTCATTTAATATATTATTATGCAGCCAAAATGTTAGAAATGTTGAGAATTTGAAAGAAAAACAAAAGGACTGTATGTCCACAACATAGTGAAGAGAAATATAAGGAGGAAGATAAATGTTAGAAATGTATCTTTGGAAACTCTGAAGAAGGATAAACTTTGACAAGTCATAAGTTAACCTATCCATACAAATGGTGAGCAATTTGCTTCCAGCGATTCTTACTTTTTCATTTACTTTACCACTGATATAATTCTTCCATTGGCCCCATGCAAACACAAATTGGAATTAGTTAATAAATTATTATTTAAAAAGTGATATGGTAAACCCCACAGTAAACCCCTGGTAAACCCCACAGCCTTAATGTTAATGGAGATAAACAAATGAAAATTCCCTACTTTTGTGAATGAAAAAAGGTTTCAATTTACCTCCATTGTCATGTATAATGGGCAGCATTGTCTGAAGCTGAAATGTTGCCTCAGTTGGAGTATACTGAAAGCCTAGGAACAGCTGAAGAGGGTAGTGTTCTTGTGGTGTGATGTTGATTACCACTGTATCTTCAGCTGAAGTGACATTTAGCTTCATACTCAAGGGATTTGTAAACGACTGGAACACTTTGGTCACGTTTTTCCTGGGAAGGTTAATCTGACAAGAAAATGTGACAATCAAAAACATTTATCATGATTGGAAGATTTTTACGGTCTAACTGCACTGAAAAAAATAAAGCATTGAATGATTCTGACGCGTCATAATATTGGCTCTTGCAAGGGCACACTGCCACTCTGTGGCATGGTCAACTGCACTAATCATGTAAGCTAGCAGGAGATGTACTGAAGGTAGACACAAAATGCTGGAGTAACTTAGTGGGGCAGGCAGCGTCTCTGGGGCAAAGGAATGGGTGACGTTTTGGGTCGAGACCCTTCTTCAGACTGTACTGTTACATTGGAGGTATGTCCATTTTCAGGGACATGATCCAACTTGGTTCTAACAAAAACAAGACTGTGTATTACTTGAAAACATTGATAAATACTCCAGATTTTCACAAGATTCAACTTCAGATGCTGCCAATAACAGTCCAAGGAGAATCATACATGACCAGGAGTAAAGGCCATGATTTGTCATAGATCAAACTCCCACGTCAGTAACTCCAGTTTGTTTTGGCAGTAGTATCTGAGAAGGGCACAAATATTGGTAGATTAATTTTTGTGCAATTACTGGATTATTTAGCCAGAACCTGTGCTCCAATGAGATTGCAAGGAGTTCCTGGGGGATCGAAGGTCAGGGCATAGATTTCAGTCAGATTTGTATGGATGCAAATTTGGTTTGTAGATCTGAAGAAGGGTCTCAACCCAAAACATCACCCATTCCTTCTCTCCAAAGATGCTGCCTGTCCCGTTGAGTTACTCCAGCATTTAGTGTCTATCTTTGGTTTACAGTAAATTCAAACTAACTTTGAAAATCAATCTTTCGCTCCAACATAAATGTAAAGACCTGGGAGATAGCCTGATCAATAACAAGGATTACCTCTATGTTCTTTGATAGATTGTAGACTGCTACTTCAGAGTTATTAGAGTACAGCAGAGTCAAACTACCCACATTCGCATTGACTTGTTTACCTCCAAAAGACGAAAAGGGATTGAATTCAAAACCAGCCAGCTGAAAAACAGAGAAGTTCACACATTTGTAACTAATAGTTCACTTTACAAGATAGTTAGTTAACGAGCTGAATGGACCATTTCTGTCATCTATCAGCATGGACTCAGTCAGCCAAAGAGCCTGTTCTGGGCAGAATAGCTCCACGACTCTGACTCTATCCCATGTGGAGCTATCTAAAGATATTACGCTGAGAAGAAAATGCAATTACTTACTTTTATTTGAATTGAAGGATCTGCGTCGATGATGTGCTTTAAAGCTCTTTGAGAAGGAAAGGTGAAACTTACACGGCCAGGTCCTGGGGTGGAAACTGTACCATTTGCTAAGTCAGTTGATCTGATCCTGTGATGAAAACATGTGTTACTGTTCAGTGCTAATATATGAGTTAAATATCAATACTCTGCTTGTCAACTGAGAATTTAAACATAGGGCAGATCTTCTATTGCCCAGGAATCCCCAGTCGTCTGACCCCTGGACCACATATTTTTATCCATCGTGCTGATGTAGTCATGCACTGGGAGTAACTGCTCCCAGACAATAGAGCATCAACGCCTTAACGGACAGTGAGACAATCTCTCCTAACCGTATTCATAAGCATTCAAAACCACACTGCAAAGAGGTGGGCAACCGTCTCCTCTCCATAGCAGTCGTCTCGAGGGCAGCGTGCTCTGCGAGTGAGGTTCCGACGGAGCAGGAAGGATCTGACTGGGAGGGCTCCCCTCTCCGCCAGCCAAGCCAGGTCTTGGTGCATGTTGGTGAGTTCTGGCCATGAGGCATTTTGCCAGACAAGCTGGGCAGTCTGCTCTGGGAACCACACCACAGGATAGTCAAATATAATCAAAAATGTAGATAATGAAAAAAATGTAGTTGAAAGACTAAAACACATCTCTGTGATAGATGTCAATTTCAAGAAGCCAACTTAACGCATACCTTTGTAACTTGTATAAAAATTCAAAATTTTGGGGTGGACATTTTAAAAATTATTTCTGAAGTTATCAATATCCAATTGGACCAAGAGACAAAATTAATAATATTAGGATTATCAGAACATACTACAAACTTTACGACAAGTCAGAGACAATTTCTTGACTACAGTCTAATAACTGCAAAAAAATTAATACTAAAATTTTGGAAAAAACAATTAAAATGTGGGTTACGGGAATGACTGAGACCTTGCATTTTGGAAAAAATAAGACTTGTCTTAATTCACAAACCGGAACTTTTTGTTAGAATATGGTCTCCAGTTATTGAATATTTGAAAAGGTAAACTGATTTAACACAAAATCAGGGTTGAAACCTGAGTTTGGGATTGGATGAATAGTTACACTCAACATTTCCTGGATCTATCTCCATAATCTTGTCATTGGTCGTTTCCTTCTGCGTCTCCTTTTTTTTTCTCTCTTCTTCTTCTCTCTCTATTACTTTCTCTCATCTCTTTCTGCCTTTATCTTTAAAAAAACTGAAGCTATGTAAGAAATCTGTAATTAAATTGTCGCTTATTATTATTTGTACATACGCTTCTAATAAAAATAATTATTTAAAAAAAAAGAAAGACTAAAACACACACATTCACACATGTCAGACCAAATAAATTAATGTAAATAATGCAAATAATCTAATCAAATAAAAATCCTCACCTACTTTTCTCCCTTTGATTTCAATGGGCCATCTATATTTGTGCCAGGTTAGACTGGAACAGGTTCAGTTGAAATGTGCACTGTCCTTATGGACTCCAGAGTTATGCACTAGCACAGCTCAAGTTCCCAGGACAGTGGAGTGGTGGACAGTGTTGCAAACACTGCTTAGCAATAGCCAAGTATATGGGGTGGGAGATTGCAACCTTCACGTGGTCCGCCCTGTTTCAACGAATGCAATCAACCCGGCGTGCACAATCAAATAGAACAAGTTGTCCTACAACTTGAGGTTGTGCACGCCATTCGCTAGAAGAAGAAGAAGCCAAGTATATGTCTTATCTGATGGCAGATCCACACCGATTTTAATTGAAGAATTACTTCATGTCATTCCATTATCATTTTTACAGCAATGGAGGTACAAGGAACTGCAGATGGTATACAAAAAAAAAAAGTTCCAACCCAAACCATCACCAGTGCATTCCACCACGGATGCTGCCTGAACTTCTGAGTTACTCAAGCACTTAGTGTTTATTTACTTACAGAGCGATATGGTTTCATAATGTAATGCTGCATTGGAAAATTTCTAAGCTAAATGCCTTTACTTACCTTCTCTATTTCAGACCCTTCACCATGGTACCAACTCCCTTAACACACATCCCCCGACTCCCAGCCCAATTGTCCCTGGCCTTGCCCCATACTTCTCTGCTCCTTGATCTCCTAATCACCGACCCATCAAATTTCCTGATACTTACCATCTGCAGATCATTGGTCCTCATCCCCAAAACTAAAACAGGTTTTGATTTCCAAGCACCCCATCTAAAATGACGCTCTTGTCCATCCCAATGGATAATCCCTACACAACTCTGTCCCAAATCAGGGTCCTGCAATGTAGAGCTAGACTCAGTCAGGACCTCTGTTGTAACACTCCACAGCATTCCTGGCCCAATCGCTCTCCCCTCTAACCTGGCCTCAGTCTCAGGCACTGAACCGTACAAAATGATTTCTGGCACACTGCACGATGACATTACAGCACAATGTTAAAGTGGAACTATGTTTTTTGACCATACCCATTAAGTGGACTCAAGAGTTCGACTCCATCAGCTCAGATCAGAGATGAGAGTGTTTTCACTTGAGACACAGCTAAAACCCACAGCTGAAAGAAGGGTGGCAAAAGGCAGATACTCCTCGTATCCAAATCAGCAAGGATGCCTTAAGGGTCTGTCCCACGTGCAATTATTTTTGGCGACTTGCTGGCACCCATCAGAGTCGCAGCAGGTAGCCAAATATTTTCAATATGTTGAAAGTTCACCCCGCGACATGCCTATTTGGTCGTGAGTAGTCGCCCAAAGAATCGTACCATTTTCTGGTCGCCGCTGGATTTTTAACAAGTTGAAATTGTTCGGCGACCTGCTGCGACTATGACGGGTGCTGGTAAGTCGCCGAAAAAATCACCTCTCTGTGACAGGCCCTTTAGTGAACTTCACCTAAAGCAATGCATCAGTCACTTTTCGCACCAGTGTTTAATAATTAGATTCTGCACACAGGTTGGTTACCAGATTCCCTTAACAATTAAATTTCAAAACTTAAAACTTTCTGGAGCTTTCAAAAATCTATAAAAGTTTGTTTTCTATCTAAAAGATATCACTTCCTAAGGCATTCCTCCCCTCAGACAAACTGCTCAGTAGCACTGACCTATGCAGGGACTCATATATAGAATGGCTAAATGCATGAGCAGGGAGTAAATAACATCATTTTCCACCTCTTCTGGAGAGAAAATGAATGTGACAAAAATTCTTCTTCTACTTTCGTGTGGCGTGCACAGCCTAAAGTTGTAGGACAACTTGTTCTATTTGATCTTCTGTTTGTGCACGTCGAGTTGATTGCATTAGTCAAAACAGGGCGGACCACGTGAAGGTTGCAATCTTCCACCCCGTGACAAAACTGAAGACATTATACAGGTATATCTCCTAGTCACTGCATTGCACACAATTAGGTTGGAGCTAAGTGTAATTGGAATCAAATATTAATCCTGAAAAGACCCATTTTGAATGATTGACAAAGTACTGGTGTTCCAGAAAGCAGGAAGAATCCGTACAAAAACATCATATAAATTACCTTTGGTAATATTTGCCAAAGAAGCACTTTGCCTTTTGTAAAATGTTCTTATATCCATTATAATAACTATTACCCTTTTTGTTTTAATTAGTTTAACACTTCTATTAAAAAATAAAACTAAGAGATCATATCAGTTTTAAATATGACCATAGTATTTCCTACCAAAGAACATAAAGGTTACAAATTTAAATGTCTCAAAAAGTTGTTTCCCAAAATATTAGTTTTGTTTTAAGGCCATAATTATCAGTAGTAATGTGAATGAATTACCTGCTTAAGTACACGCTAAGTTTCAGTCCTTGCAAAGTAACTGGTTTATCTCCTTCCTTTATCGTGGCTAAAATCACAGTTTGTATTTTCTCCAGAGACTGCATCAGATTGCTTGTCATTTGTGTCAACTAATGAAAGGGCAGAGAGCATTGATTGTTCAGTTTTATTAGGACATTGTTCATCTTCATTTCATTTATATGTCAAATTGAAAGAGTCAGTTAGAATATTATTTCTGTCCCTGATGCCTATAACAATTATATTACGGAAGCTCACTCTTTTATGAAAATATGGGATAGTAAACATGCAAAGGGTAGAGTGGGGAAGAACTTCTTGTATGTATCTAGGAGAACTATCTCAATCAGTACATTCGCAGGCTGACTCAGACATATGCACCATTGGTACGAAGGAAGTGCAGATGGTGATTTACACCGAAAATTTGCACAAAATGCTGGAGTAACTGACAGGCAGCAGATCTGGAGAGAAAGAATGGGTGACATTTAGGGTCGAGACCCTTCTTCAGACCCCATTATTGGGTCAGGTACTAATGAACGAGGAAGGCCGAGTGAAGTATGTGCCAGTGGGGGAACATTCAGGGAACAGTATTCATAGTTTCTGGAATTTCGAATAATCATGGAACGGATCAAGTAGCGATTTAGAGTAAGAATCTATATTTAAAAGAATCATAATATCAATGAGTTGAAAATAGATCCAACCAGGGTGAAACCAGAGTCTAAGATTGAGGGACAAGACTATTTCAATAATGAATGACAGACTAAACTCTCAAGAATCAAGAGTCAAGAGTGTTTAATTGTCATATGTTCCTGACAGAACAATGAAATACTTACTTACAGCAGCACACCAGAATATGTAAACATAGTACTCCGTAAAATAAATAATGGCTGTCGGGAAGAAGTTGTTTCTGAACCTGAATGTTAGAGTTTTGCATGCTCCTTCAGAAGTGAAATGAGTGTGCGGCCAGGGTGGTGAGGGTCTCTGATGATGCTGGCTGCCTTTTTGAGGCAGCAACTCCTACAAATCCCTTCAATGGAGGGGAGGTCAGTACCGTGATGAACTAGGCAGTGCTCACACTCCGCACACAACCTGGTACATTCCTATGAGGGAAGGGATGCATAAGCAAAGCCGGATATTCTTGAATGATAATCCTCCAATACAAGGTGGACAAAAAAGCTGGAGAAACTCAGCGGGTGAGGCAGCATCTATGGAGCGAAGGAATCGGTCATGTTTCGGGTCGAGACCCTTCTTCAAACTGATCAGATTGATCCTCCAATCCACCTCAGTTACTGTAGACACGGCAATGGTTTAGAGGATTGCAAATTTCACATCTCGTTCGAAAAATTACTTAAAAATAAACCCATTATACTTCAACGAGAATCATTAACTCAATTTCTCGTTCCATAGATGCTTCCTGCCCTCCTGAGCGTTTCCAGTATTTTCTACTTTTATTTCTGATTTCCAGCATCTGCAGCTTCTCCCGTTCAATTGAATCTCATCAAAGGGGATCCAGTGATAAATGATAACCGGGGAGACATTACTATTCACTGATGTGTTAATGGCAATTTATGTACGACTAACTTGATCTGAGAAGGTTCATGAGGACAAGCGATGCCAAGATGATCATTTAAAAGGTATTTGGTAATGTGACATATAATAGACTTCAGTGGTAAAGTAAAGCTTATGCAACATAGAGGGACATTGACAACATGGCTCCAAAATTAACTAAGGGACAGAGCAAATGGACCATAGCTATGGTTACGTTTTGGGCTGGATGATGAATATAGTGGTATTTAGCCAAAGATTATTACAAGGATTATTACTTTTCTTCACATGTATTAGATGAATAATGGGTTCTGTATAAAATAGAACTGTGTTCAGCCACAAAATGATTAATGGGCAACAGGTAGTATTTATAAAGATTATTTCAGCCAATCTACTCAACAACAATAATTTTAAGGAGTTATTCTGCATATTACACTTTATCTTGGAGTTAAGATACTGAAAACTTGTAATGCTTTTTAAATAATCAATTTGTTGACATCATAAGTAACAAAATACAAGAGCATCATATTAGCTCTTGTATTTTCACAAATATTGGTCTCTGCTTTTCAAATATAGTTCACACTTTTAACCATGGAGAAGGCAGGCACGGGTTATTGATTGGGGACGATCAGCCATGATCACAATGAATGGCGGTGCTGGCTCGAAGGGCCGAATGGCCTCCTCCTGCACCTATTTTTCTATTCGGAGACATTAACGTGAAACAACAGCACTGTAAAATGCATGTTACTTCTTCATGGATTCCACTTTCAAAATCTTCTGTTGTAGATTATACACAGTATGATCATTTACCATGTCCCTTGTGTGGGTGTTTATTGCAGGTTCCAGCTCCATTGTTGCAAACAATTGATCCACTGCATGGAACAAAGAATTGGCAACCAAGTCTATTTTTTCAAGAGAGTTCTCAGCGTTATCTTGTAGGTGCAGCAACTGCGTACTCAGCGACAGAAGCACTTCACTGGCGTTCACCTATGTAGAAAGTTGAAGAGTTCAAATAAATAAAATTGAATCAGAAAAAGACAAGCTGAGTACATATTTTGATCGCTCTACTTTCATTTTCCAAATTAATGGTTGACATTTTGGGACTTTACTCCATTTTTACTCCAGAGACTTGCGTTTTTGCCTGAGAGTGAATCAGTACTGTATGTGCACCACGAGGGCTGCTATTATTTACCAATCTTAAGGAAATCACTTGCTTAAAACTGAGCACTTCAATGTAATTGCCTTCTGCAACATTATTGAGAGCTGAATGATTGCACAGAAAACACAGAGTTGTCTTTCAAGGGGGTGGTGGGTCCAATTTTGGAGCATGAGAATCAATTATCGCTCATTAATCTGAAACGGTTGTGACTTGGTGTTGCAGTCTGCTCACTAAGGATACGGTAGAGGTTTTACTTCATGATAAAAAGGCACAAAATGCTGGAGTAACTCAGTGGGTCTGGCAACATCCCTGGAGAACATCGATAGGTGACGTTACGGGTCGGGACACTTCTTCAGTTTTAGTTAATCGCCTTTGCTGACCATTCATTTTCATTGGCTCATTGTGGGAAAAAAACCATAAGCAGGAGTTTTCAGAACCAAGGAAAACCGCCGGTAATGTTAAATGCCTGCCAAACTTCACAGCTGTGTATCTCTGGCTTATTAAAAGTTGTCTGGCTTCTTAATAGTGTCTCCACCCCTTCTCTCCCCTTCTCCCCTCTTTTAAAGGACTTACCGTACACTGTGCTAGCCGTCTTAATTATAGCGCCAACCTTCCTGTTCATCGCAGTGTGTGTCTGTATCAACTTGGCTTTGTACCATGGGAATTTCAGACAGCGCTCTCCCCCGCTTTCCCTGGCCTCTGCCTTTGCAGTGTGTGGGTGTGGGTGTGTGTGTGTGTGTGTGTGTGTGTGTGTGTGTGTGTGTGTGTGTGTGTGTGTGTGTGTGTGTGTGTGTGGGTGTGGGTGTGTGGGGGTGTGTGTGTGTGTGTGTGTGTGTGTGTGTGTGTGTGTGTGTGTGTGTGTGTGTGTGTGTGTGTGTGTGTGTGTGTTCTACTCTTGACAGTCGCCGTTCCATTTCCTGGATTTTCAGGCGACTGCCGGCGAATTGACGTATAGGTTTGTAGGTAAATTGGCTGGGTGTATGTGTAAATTGTCCCGAGTGTGTGTAGGATAGTATTAATGTGCGGGAATCGCTGGTCAGTGCGGACTCTCTTGGCCGAAGGGCCTGTTTCTGCGCGGTGTCTCTAAATTAAACTAAACATTCTCTGCTCATCCATGTGCCTATCAAAAACCTCTTAAGTGCCCTATTGTGTCTGCCTCCACCACCACCCCTGGAAGCATATTTCAGGCACCCCAACTATGTAAAAAATACACCCTAAACTTCCCTTTTAAGCTTTGCCCCACTCACCTTAAAGCTATGCCCTCTAATCTTTTATATTTCCAAGACTGGGAAAAAGATTCTGAATAAAATATATGTTTCTACTTAACTTCTATTAGTTACAACAAACAAGTGCTCTGCATCCTTACTTGTGATGTTAACGTCAGATTACTGCCGGTTTTGATCAATCGATCTAGCAATGCTGATGCCTCTTCTACTTTGATCAAGTCATCCACACTTCTCTTTATGCAGTGGAAATTCAGCATTTCCTCTTCTGTCATCTTGCCACGATCCAGGCGAGTGTAGGAGAAACAACAGATTCATGAGAAATCATGTCATCTTACCCAGATCTCTACCATTTCTCCACATCCCTTGTTATGGCTATTCTGTATTTGGAGGTGGAGTATGCAAATGTGATTCTCCTACCTGCTCTATCTGTGGCCCTCATCATCAGGTGTGAGAAGCTTCAAGTGTCCTTGGCTGTGCCAGCTACTCAGTGTCAATTTAAAAGACAGAATTCATCACAGTCACACAACTGACCTTGAGATTTGAGTTATGCAGTTCACTAGTTTTTATATGGAAATCCCAATTTAGAAGCAATGCTACAAAATAAAATGTATGCATGGGCTTGCACCCAAATTATTGAAGAATTCTCATTTAGTGTATTATTTCCAGTTTGCTACCTATTCCAATCTGGTCAGGGGGAAGAGAGGTGCGACCTAGCCAGCTGCAAACACATGAGGTGGCAGGGACATCTCTTCCTGGGACAATGTTTTTGCAAAGCATGTGCAGTCCTGCTTTCCACGCATGTTAATGAAATGAACGCTACAGTGGGCCTATTGCCCCAGTGAAATCTCAATTTATGAGATTATCTGACAACTCAGGTCATAAGGTCATAAGTGATAGGATCAGAATTAGGCCCATTCGGCCAGGGCGGAAAACCCGGGGGGGGCCAGAGGGGACACGTCCCCCCCGTGTTTTGAGAGGTGGGGGACATCCCCCCCAAGTTTTTGTGATCCTGATTTTAAAATCTCCGTTTTTAGCGCTGGATTGAGCCTCCAAAGCCTCGCGCGCGTGTGTGAGTGTGCACCTGTGCGCGTGGCCACAAAAAAAAATTGTGTCCCCCGTCCCCTCCATGTTTTGATAGCGAGTTCTGCTCTTGCATTCGGCCCATCACGTCTACTCGCCATTCAATCACGGATGATCTATCTCTCCCTCCTAACCCCATTCTCCCGCCTTAATAACCCCATAACCATTGACACCTGTACTAAACAAGAATTGATCTATCTCTACCTTAAAAATATCCATTGAGTTGCGTGGTTGTGATGAATTCTGTCTCTTAAATCAAAGTTGCTTGCACAGCCAAGGACAAGGACACTTACAGCTTCATGAATCTATTGCGTCTGCCACTTTCCAATTTCATTGCCAGATTTGGGGATTATGTTCGTGCCTTATTTTGTGACATCAGTCTATTAAATGCACAGCAGGATTTGGATTCCCCTTCAAACACATGCAACAACGAGTGAAGCCATTTACTGTGACAAATTAACTGAACCCCACTTCCGTACAGCACTGCCCAGAGGTCATATTTAATCGGACCAAAGATGGAGATTTGTGGAACATAGTCCCGGTGTCTGAGACGGGCCGGGAAAATCATCAAGGACCCCTCTCACCCTAACCATGGACTGTTTGCCCTCCTCCCATCAGGGAGGCGGTACAGGAGCCTCAGGTCTCGCACAAGCAGGCTGAGGAACAGCTTTTTCAACAACACCATTACACTGCTGAACTCACAGTCCCGTCGCTAGCCATCCTTAGACTATCCCACTTGCATACAGTTATCTGCCTATGTATCAGTTTTAATTCATCCACAATCCACACATTATTAACCAGTATTTTTTTTACTTTTATTGTATGCCGACTTTGTATTTTTATTTTGACTTCTACTATCTTGCACTATGACTATGACCAGATGCTAAACTGCATTCCGTTGTACCTATACTTGTATTTGTTCAATGACAATAAAGTTGAATTGAATTGAATTGAATTAATTGAGGAGCTTTAAGCAAACAACGATTGGCTAACTGAAGAAATCAGCCATGATATCTAATGGATAGACTCAAAAAGCTGGAGTAACTCAGCGGGACAGGCAGCATCTCTGGAGAAAAGGAATAGGTGACATTTAGGGTCGAGACCCTTCTTCAGACAGAGAGTCAGGGGAAAGGGAAACGAGGGATATAGATGGTGATATGGACAGATATAGAACAAATGATGGAAAGATATGCGGATGATAAAGGGAACAGGCCATTGTTAGCTGTGGGCTAGGTGAAAACAAGTTACAGACAATGAGACTCAACAAGTTGACTTTGAAACGAGTACAATGACTGGGGTGGGGGAGGGATGGAGAGAGTGGGAATGCAAGGGTTACTTGAAGTTAGAGAAGTCAATACTCATGCCACTGGGTTGTTAGCTGCCGAAGCTAGATATGAGGTGCTGTTCCTCCAATTTGCGTTTGGCCTAATATCTAATGGATATCTGTAATAGAATAATGCTCTGTAGATTTTTGCATGCAATGGACCCATGGAATTAAATTACCTTCCCTAATTTAAATTTACTTCCTATTATCAAAGAAGGGGATGAATTGGCTACTTAGTGCTTGCAAATTCCACAAGACCAAACACTTACTTCTGGCCAGCCATTCAGTGTCAATAACATGAAGAGTTCCAATGGATGGGCATTCACTGAGGTACCTGTTCCAGCGGAATATTTATCCGATGCGATAAATATTCCTTTAACTGCAGCAAAGTGCTTGGAAATATCTGCACACGAAGAATCAGTCAAGGTAGGTGAAACATTTATTGGTGATGGCCTTATAGAGGAAATGTGTGGAACTGTTGGGATAAAATCTCTTGTAGGAGAAAGGTGTTCACTGAATGAAGGTAATGGGACTATGCTTTTGTGGTAGATTCTGATGGGAAATGGTTCACAGTTATAGATGGTGTTTGGATATCTTCTGATTCATGGTGATCGTTATGTCTCTGCAGCTGTGGGAGAAGAGAAATCTGAAATGCATAGAAACTTTAGCAGGGTTGATTGGAATATCATTTGATATCCACAATTCCTGTATATCATTTATATATGCGCCCCTCAATAGATCAACTTAAATGAACACAATTGTCATTTAACATTTGATCTTCCCAACTAGGGTTTTGTGAGGGCTGGCTAAACTAGCAAGTGTTTAATTTCTGAAACACTTGAGCCTTCTAAAGCCCCTAAAACAATATATTGTTTGTTCTCAGATTAACTTTAAATATTGACTCATTTTATTAAATCTTTGTTGGGGAAAAGTTGTAATTCGAACACCTCTCCATGTCCCAGTCTGACGGATAAAGCCAGAAAGGAGTTTAACCTTCCTAACTAATTGTGGTAATGGTGGCTGAGTGGTTAAGGTGATTGACTAGAAATCCATTAGGGATTGACAGCGCAAGTTCGAATCTCTCCGCAAGAACAGCAGCTCTGGCGGAGATACCAGTGTGCGTGTAATTTTTAACCTGTATTTTCAGAAGGCTTTTGATAAAGTGCCACACGTGTGGCTGCTAAAGAAGATGCAAGCCCATGGTGGAAGAGGGAAGATACTAGCATGGATAGCAGGTTAGCTGAATGGCAGAAGGCAAAGAGTGGCAATAAAGGGGGCTTTTTCTGGGTGGCTGTCAGTGCCTAGTAGGGGGTCGGTGCTGGGGCCGCTACCCTTCATGTTGGATATAAATGATGTGGATGAGGGAATTTAAGGCTTTGTGCCCAAGTTTGCAGATGATACGAATATAGGTGGAGTGGCAATTAGTGTAGTCAAAGCATGGACTCTGCAGAAGGACTTGGACAGGTTGGGAGAGTGGGCTAAGACATTTCAGATGGAATACTGGGTAGCAAAGTGTGGATTCATGCATTTTGGTAGTAGCAATAAAGGCGTAGACTATTTTCTATATGGGGAGAGAATTCAGAAATCGGAGGTGGAAAGAGACTTGGGCGTGCTAGCACAGGATTCCCAAAAAGTTAATTTATAAGTCAAACCAGTAGTAAGGAAGGCTAATGCAATGCTCACATTTATATCAAGAGGATTAGAATATTAAAAATATGGATGTATTGTTCTGCTTTATAAGGCACTCATCAGACCGCATTTGAAGTATCGTGAGCCCCATATCTGAGGAAGGAGAGGGTAGAGAGGAGGGGGTTTTACGAGACTGATCCCAGGAATTATTGGGTTATCATATGATGAGCGTTTGACGGCACCATGACTGTACTCGCTGGAGTTCAGAAGGATGAGGGGGTCCTCACTGAAAATTATCTTAATAGTGAAAGGCTAAAGGATAGAGTGGGTGTGGAGAGGATGTTTCCACTTGTGGAAGAGTCTCGGACAAGAGGCCATAGCCTCAGAATAAAAGGAATACCTTTAGAAAGGTGATGAGGGGGAATTTCTTTAGTTAGAGGATGGTCATTCTGTGGAATTCATTGCCACAAATGGCTGTGGAGGCCAAGTCAATTGCTATTTTTAAGGCAGAGATTCTCGATTAGTAAGAGTGTCAGGGGTTATGGGGAGATGGCTGAAGAATGGGGTTGTGAGGGAAAGATAGATCAGCCGTGATTGAATGGCAGAGTAGATGTGATGGACAGAATGGCCTACTGCTGCTTCTATACCTTATGAACATATGAACCTTCCCTTTCCCACGATCAGAAACGGTACTATTCTGACAAAGTAGGCAAGCAGACAAGACACATTACACAGCGTCAATAACCAAATTATAATTCAGCCATGAACACTGCCTCTAGAGGAAATGGTCCATGGCATGAGTTAAAACAGCTTACCCTAATTCGACTTTGCTCCCTAATGGCTGAATCTGTAAAAGTAAATGGAAGCATTGAAAAAAAGTGTTAAAATATATCTTTCAAGCTCTTTTTATTCATTTACAGGACAAGGATTTCATTGGCAAGCCCAGCATTCCTGGCCAATCTGAAGTTATCTTGTGAAGCTGATGGTGGGTCACCTTCTTGAATAACTGCAGTCTAATGAAGATAATCTCACAATGTTATTGGGCAGGATTTACCTGTACGTCCAGCGACAACAAAAGTGATAATAAATGACCATATCTAAGATTAAACCCCCCACCCCTCCCCCCTCCCCCCCTCCCCCCTCCCCCCCCCCCCCCCCCCCGGAGGGGTGAATCATTGTTCGAGGTTAGTTCAGTTATTTATGTGTTAGTATACAATTATGAAAGCCTGTTTATTAGTAAGTTGTTACTTTCAACTCCCTTGATTTAATTTTTCCATGTTCGACTCCGTTTTGTTTTTGAGTCTTTCATTCGAAGAAAAAGTTCGACCTTGGGTTAAAATTCCAGAGTTGATAAAGTGTCTAGACTTCGCCACGTGTAGTATTCCGCCATCTTAACGAGGTCATTTATAATTTCATTTGTTTAAGAAGTCATATTTTCTCAGCTTCTCCTCTCCCGATATTTATGACAGAACAACCTCCTGATAACCGTGCTATTTTACTTATCCGTTAATCTCCTTTGTTAGTTCTTGTGCGTATTTGTATGCTTCTTCTGGATCAGTACCCCGTCCCTGCCTTCTCCCCATATCCCTTGATTTCATTAGCCCTAAGACTATATCTAACTCTCTTAGATATTCTGAGTGATAAACGTTTGCTGGTTTGGAAGGTTTGCACCAGCTTAGTGTATGCACTCCATTGCCTAGGTTTGGACCAACTCAAAATGAGATCTGGACTTGTGTGGTCTTGGTGAAATCTAAACTGATCAATGGTATACAATGAGTAGGTGCTGTATAGAAACATAGAAACATAGAAAATAGGTGCAGGAGTAGGCCATTCGACCCTTTGAGCCTGCACCGCCATTCAATATGATTATGGCTGATCATCCAACTCAGTATCCTGTACCTGCCTTCTCTCCATACCCCCTGATCCCTTTAGCCACAAGGGCCACATCTAACTCCCTCTTAAATATAGCCAATGAACTGGCCTCAACTACCTTCTGTGGCAGAGAGTTCCAGAGATTTACCACTCTCTGTGTGAAAAATGTTTTTCTCATCTCGGTCCTAAAGGATTTCCCCTTTATCCTTAAACTGTGACCCCTTGTCCTGGACTTCCCCAACATCGGGAACAATCTTCCTGCATCTAGCCTGTCCAACCCCTTAAGAATTTTGTAAGCTTCTATAAGATCACCCCTCAATCTTCTAAATTCTAGCGAGTACAAGCCGAGTCTATCCAGTCTTTCTTCATATGAAAGTCCTGACATCCCAGGAATCAGTCTGGTGAACCTTCTCTGTACTCCCTCCATGGCAAGAATGTCTTTCCTCAGATTTAGAGACCAAAACTGTACACAATACTCCAGGTGTGGTCTCACCAAGACCCTGTACAACTGCAGTAGAACCTCCCTGCTCCTATACTCAAATCCTTTTGCTATGAATGCTAACATACCATTCCCTTTCTTCACTGCCTGCTGCACCTGCATGCCTACTTTCAATGACTGGTGTACCATGACACCCAGGTCTCATTGCATCTCCCCTTTTCCTAATCGGCCACCATTTAGATAATAGTCTACTTTCCTGTTTTTGCCACCAAAGTGGATAACCTCACATTTGTCCACATTATACTGCATACTGCCATGCATTTGCCCACTCACCCAGCCTATCCAAATCAGCTTTCAGCCTCCTAGCATCCTCCTCACAGCTAACACTGCCGCCCCCCCCCCCCCCCCAGCTTCGTGTCATCCGCAAACTTGGGATGTTGCATTCAATTCCCTCGTCCAAATCATTAATATATATTGTAAATAGCTGGGGTCCCAGCACTGAGCCTTGCGGTACCCCACTAGTCACTGCCTGCTTTTCTGAAAAGGACCCGTTTACTCCTACTCTTTGCTTCCTGTTTGCCACCCAGTTCTCTATCCACATCAATACTGAACCCCCAATACCGTGTGCTTTAAGTTTGTATACTAATCTCTTATGTGGGACCTTGTCGAAAGCCTTCTGAAAGTCCAGATATAACACATCCACTGGTTCTCCCCTATCCTCGAAAAATTCTATAAGATTCGTCAGACATGATTTACCTTTCGTAAATCCATGCTGACTTTGTCCAATGATTTCACCACTTTCCAAATGTGCTGCTATCCCATCTTTAATAACTGACTCTAGCAGTTTCCCCACTACCGATGTTAGACTAACTATGATAGCAGCTGGTTTGATTCACTAACATTTAAAGATCTTTACCACCAACAATCAGGCTTGGAATTGTGGACATATATCCGAGTGTTGCAGGAGGTTACATAGGAAGATGCAAGGCTGTGGATTGATTTGAAAGCAAGCTTGGGGATTTGAAAATGTTAGCTATCACTTAGCCTGGAGCAACTGTGGGCCAGCCAAGTACAAGGGTAATAGCAGTTGATAAGGGCGGCACAGTGGTGCAGCTGAGAGAGTTGCTGCCTCCCAGTGTCGGAGACCCAGGTTCCATCCAGACCTCGGGTGCTGCCTGTTTGGAATATATTCTGTGACTGCAGCGGTTTCCGCTCGGTGCCCCGGTTTCCTCCCACATCCCAAAGACGTGCGGGTTTGTGGGATAATAGGCCTCTGTAAAATTGCCCCTCTTGTAGGGAGTGGATGAGAAAGTGGGATTACACAGAACTAGTGTGAATTGGTGATCGATGGTTAGTGTAGGATTCGGACAGGCCTGTTTCCATTTTGTTTCTCTAAACTAAAACTAACATTTGAAAGAACGATCCATGGAAGCATGATAACTTGCTGCTGTTGCAGATATCAAGCCTTCGGGAGTGTTCATTTACCTTCCACTACCTGCAACCTCCGGCAACCACCTTCAACTAGCATAACAACCGGCTTCGACTAAAAAATTACCGATTTTTAAAATGGCGACCTATTTTTAGTCGTGGCCGGATTTGAATTTTTTGAAATAATCGCCGGAACGTAGAAGAAGCGGAAACCACTTTCGATCATTAGGGAGACTGACAAAAACCTCCGGGAACCTCACAGAAACCTTGGGTGGGGTGCAAAGTTTTCAGAGGTTTCCGTTCAGGTTTCCTAAGTGGGACAGGGGCATTATTACAGCACTTACAGCGCCAAAAACCCAGGTTCGATCCCGACTACAGGCGCTGTCTGTCAGGAGTTTGTATGTTCTCCCCGTGACCGCATGGGGTTTTACCCGAGATAGACAATAGGTGCAGGATTAGGCCATTCGGCCCTTCGAGCCAGCACCACAATTTAATGCGATCATGAGATCTTCGGTTTCCTCCCATATTCCAAGATGTACAGGTTTGTGGGTTAATTAGCTTGGTATAAATGTAAATTATCCCTGGTGTGTGTAGGATAGCGTTGGCGTGCGGGGATCGCTGGCTCCCAGCACTTCAAAATGTCTGTCAGGCAATGCTGCAGACTACCCAGTCCAGACTCCAGGAGTAAGTGCTTAAAGACGTACTGAGGCTTGGTGCTGCCAACAAGAAAGCATACGATAAGCATTTGACAGCACTGGGCCTCTACCCGCTGGAGTTTAGAAGAATGAGGGGGGACCTCATTGAAATTTACAAAATAATGAAAGGCATACATGTGGATGTGGATGTGGAAAGGATGTTTCCACTGGTGGGAGAGTCTAGGACCAGAGGTCGTAGCCTCAGAATTAAAGGGCGCTCTTTTAGAAAAGTGGTGAGGAGGCACTTCTTTAGTCAGAAGGTAGTTAATCTGTGGAACTCATTGCCACAGAGGGCTGTGGAGGCCAAGTCAGTGGATATTTTTAAGGCAGAGATAGACAAATTTGAATGGGTGTCAAAGGTCATGGGGAGAAGGCAGGAAAATGGGATTAGGAGGCAGAGATCATCCATGATTGAATGGCGGAGTAGACTCGATGGGCTGATTGGCCTAATTCTACTTCAGTAACGTGAATTTGTGAAAGCTCTGCGGGGGGATGTAATTTTTATTCTGAATAAAGTGCACCTAAAAATGTAAATAAAATCAACACCAGTGTTGACCCTTTCAGCCAGACTGTCTATTTCCGTGCTGTGAAGTTATTATAGCGTAACAGAGCCAGCATGCCTCCATATTGGAAAGATTGTATATCACTGAAAATATCAATAAACTAACCAATTAAAAATCAAAATCAAAATATTCCAATGATTTGTTGACCTTTAGATAACTTATGTCTCACGGTACGAGTTCATTCCAAGAGCTCTCCCGAGTTAAAAAAAAATCAAACTCGTGGTAAGCACGGAGAATGAACGTAGCGTATATGTCGGAGCTCGGGGACGTCTCTTAAGGGCTCGTAACGCTAACAGCAGGTGCTCGGGAAGACTCGCTAATGGCAGGTAAGCACAGGAAGACTCATGAAGATTTTTCAACATGTTGAAAAAATGTCCACGAGAGCCCCGAGTACCGACAAGCGGCCATTACCGTAAATCTCCGAGTTCGAATCAGGGCAAACTCGGGAGAGCTCTTGGAATGAACTCGTACAGTGGGACAGGGCCATTAGGCTTTCTGCAGCACAGAGCAAAACAGCAGCTACTTTCAGGGACCCTGCTGCTGCACTGCTCTGCGGTTTACCTGTCGACTTTGCCTATTTGGATCACTTTCGCAACGGGCGAAACAGATGGTGTTCTCAAGGAAAAATAGCTGGTTAAATGTTTAATTGCGACAAACAGCATCCACATCTGTAAACAATGGTGCCGGAGAACAGCTGTTCTTAATAAAGACCTTTTGTAGTATCAATGTGTAAAGTAGCTTTTTTAACTAATGAATAGGCAGGAAAGTATATGAACAACATACGATTGGATGCTTAAACAAACAGGAGATTCTCCAGTTACCATTCTCAAAGAATACATTGTGTGTTTAATGCTTCTGTCCTTTTGTAAGTGGCATTGAATTGTACCGTCAGTCAATTTCCATTTAATTTAGGAAATATACTTTGTCATTATTAACAATGAATCATTTATATCCATCTTAGTGACCAGATGAAATGAAGATTCATAAATCATAATATTAATTGTGTACTGCATCAAGTTCCTGAATAGTGAAGTAGAGAGTGTTTTGTTCCATGCCATGCTGTTTAACCCATTTACTTTTTAATGACCTGATTATTTAAACAATTTGCACAATACTATGCAATAATGTGAAGGAAAAATAATGACATTGATGTATTTTTCATTAGCTTGGACTGCTCTGCTACTAATCTCTTCATTGGTCATGGTGGCGGCACGGTGGTGCCGGGTTCGATCCTCACCACGGGTGCCATCTGTATGGAGTTTGTATGTTCTCCCCATGACCTGTGTGGGTTCTCTCCATGCTACAGATTTCTTGGTTAATTGGCTTTGGTAAAATTATTCATTTGTGTTGGATAGCGTTAATATACGGGGATCGCTGGTCAGCATGGACTCAGTGGGCCAAAGGGCCTGTTTCCGCTCTGTATCTCTAAAGCTAAACTAAAATTACAATGATCTTGCTTCAGTTGTCAAAGCAAGTGATGTCCCATTGCAGGCACATCTTAAACCCGTAAATAAAATCTGTCAATGGACTTTGGAGATGGTGACACACTGAATACTGAGATTTCTGAATGGGGTTCTTCCTGCATTGGAATAATACAACATTCCCCTTTCTAAAAAATCCATACATGTTTTTTAATTGAAACTAAAGTCAGTGCCTTATGTTAACTGAATATAAAATGTAAGTGGTATAAAAGTGCTATGTAGAAGCTTGATTTTGAATAAGGGAGTACAGCATAGATACATAGATACATAGAAAATAGGTGCAGGAGTAGGCCATTCGGCCCTTCGAGCCTGCACCGCCATTCAATATGATCATGGCTGATCATCCAACTCAGTATCCCGTACCTGCCTTCTCTCCATACCCCCTGATCCCTTTAGCCACAAGGGCCACATCTAACTCCCTCTTAAATATAGCCAATGAACTGGCCTCAACTACCCTCTGTGGCAGAGAGTTCCAGAGATTCACCACTCTCTGTGTGAAAAAGTTTCTTCTCATCTCGGTCCTAAAGGATTTCCCCCTTATCCTTAAGCTGTGACCCCTTGTCCTGGACTTCCCCAACATCGGGAACAATCTTCCTGCATCTAGCCTGTCCAACCCAATAGGTTTTACAAGGTTAATTCCCGGGATGACGGGACTGTCATATGCTGAGAGAATGGCTGGGCTTGTATACTCTGGAGTTTAGAAGGATGAGAGGGAATCTTATTAAAACATATAAGATTATTAAGGGTTTGGACACGCTAGAGGCAGGAAACATGTTCCCGATGTTGGGGGAGTCCAGAACCAGGGGCCACAGTTTAAGAATAAGGGAGAACGGAGACAAGGAAACACTTTTTCACACAGAAAAGTCAAATCAAATCAATTTTATTTGTCACATGCACATACAAGATGTACAGTGAAATGAAAGTGGCAATGCCTGCGGGATTGTGCAATACTACAGAGAGTTGTGAGTTTGTGGAATTCTCTGCTTCAGAGGGCGGTGGAGGCCGGTTCGCTGGATACTTTCAAGAGAGAGCTAGATAGGGCTCTTAAAGATAGCGGAGTCAGGGGATATGGGGAGAAGGCAGGAACGGGGTACTGATTGGGGATGATCAGCCATGATCACATTGAATTCGGTGCTGGCTCGAAGGGCCGAATGGCCTCCTCCTGCACCTATTGTCTATAATAACATCTTTCTACTCAATATTTCTACTCAATTATAATCAATGGGTAAAGTCTGTCGTGTACCTGTTCAGGTACTACAACAGCTCACCTCAACACCTTGCCCCTACCCCCTCCGCTGCCCCGAGCTATCAATGCTCTAGTCTGAGCTAGGTCCAGCCTGGTTCCCACCTTGCACAACCTCCCTGCCCAGCAAACAGTTTCTGGAGAATACTCTTTCCTTATTAACAAAAATATATTTAACAAATCATTCTTTTCCAAGGCAAATGGGAAACAGGATTACCCTCTGGGGTTAGTGCTGAGTCCACTATTGTTCTCAGCAAATATTGAGGGCCTGTCCCGCTTAGGCTATTTTTTAGGCGACTACAGGCGACTAGGCTGTCGCCACATGGTCACCGGGGTGTCGCCTGTATGGTCGTGAGTAGTCTCTTCAGTCGCCCAAAGAGTCGTAGCATCTTTCTGGTCGCCGCTTGATTTTCAAAATGTTCAACATTTGTGGGCAACAGTCGGCGGCGTGGGTTTGACGCCAATGAGCGTAGTTTGACTTCTCCACTCGTAGGTGGTGTCGTAGGTTGTGACGCCAGGTGAGGTAGGTTGTCGTCGGTGCTGACTTTGGTGAATTCCATTGGCGACTACCTACATCAACCTACATCAACCGGCGACAGGTACCAGCATCAAGAGAAGAGAGGTCAAATTGTAAAATGACGCGAATTGTCTTCAGTTGTCGCCGACAGGGTCGTAGCTTGTGGACGTAGGTTGACTTCAGTTGTCTTAGGTTGTCGCCTGTGTCATCGTAGGTTGTCGTAGGTGTGGTCGTACGTGGACATCCTAAGTCGCGACAATTGGGTCGCCGGTTATCGATAGCTTGCATAGCTTGAAGTCGACTAGGTGGTAGGTTGTTGTAACTTGTCGTAGACATTGTCTTACGGGGGGTCCAGTCGCCGGTTTTTCGGCAACCTGCTACGACTATGACAGTCACCCAAAAAAATCGCTCCCGTGGTCTACAGTCGCAGCTGACATATTTGATTGGCATGGCAAGCAATACCTGGTGCTCGTTGATTCTTATTCAGGATGGTTTGACTGCTCTAGTGGGACAGGCCCATTACTTTTGGACTTTGGGTCAAAAACTTCAAACTAGACTGAAAATGTCAGTGTAAATGTATTATCCAATAGTGGCTGGGATGAGAATCTCTTGGGGCAGTGTGTGAAATTATAGGACCAGACACGTGTTGCAACCAACTCAGTCTTGGTGCAGAGTAAACTTTTGCACCAACGGTCATACGTGCTGTGGTACGAGATACTTGCTTTGAAATTACACAAGAGAACAGAACAGCGGAGCTCAATTGCATCAAACTGCAGTACCAGTACCATGGCTGGAAATAAGATTGGGTGAAAGTGTAACAATGTTTCTAAAGTATCTCAATGTCAGTTCATACTAAAACATAGGCTTTGAGGAAATGCACAGCAGAATCCCTGAAAAAGACCCAGATAGGAACACAGGCCTCACAAATGGTGTGCTGGTCGACTTCTCTACAAGAAAGCAGTCAATGGCAGAAGTCATTCATGTATGAATGGAAACCTCAGATTAGTTTCTAACTATGAGCTGCTTGTCATTTGACACCACTGTGTAGGCCATTCACCTGTGTAAAAGTCTGAAAGACTTTGTGCAACTTGCAGTCCATTCCCAATCTTCGATTAAATCTTACATCCTATGGAAATGAACTGTGGAGCATCAAAATCATCTTGCTAGATGGCTCTATTTCAAGGCAGATCCATTTACGTATTTTGAGACTTTGGCTGTTTTAAAATAGACCTCAACCAACTAGTTGTATCTCATAGGTACACAAAATTGCTGGGGAAACTCAGCGAGTGCAGCAGCATCTATGGAGCGAAGGAAATAGGTGACGTTTCGGGCCGAAACCCTTCTTCAGATTATATAGTTAGTTGTATCTCATGTTAATGCTGATAATCTGCAAACACAAAACCCATGCCCCTCTGACTACCAAGATCTTTAAAACTTTCACCACTTATAAAAGTACTCCATATTTCAATTTGACATCATATATTTAAGACCCTGTATTCCATCGCCCATGTCCTTCCCATTCACTTCACTGCTTATGTCTTTCTTTAAATCCTCCTC
Organism: Amblyraja radiata; assembly: GCF_010909765.2. Taxonomy (NCBI): domain Eukaryota; kingdom Metazoa; phylum Chordata; class Chondrichthyes; order Rajiformes; family Rajidae; genus Amblyraja; species Amblyraja radiata. The sequence continues at coordinate 9,042,164 of NC_045972.1, read as the reverse complement.
TTAACCCCTATCTCTCCCTAGTCTTATACCACCAGCAAACGTGTTATGTACTATTTGTGAGCCCCTCATCCAAATCATTGATATAGATTAGAGGCACCCGATTCCCTGGATTTAGTCTTTCCAGCACCCACTGATCACCAGCTTCCAATTTGATCATTCATTGATTCCATGTCTCTGTTTTCTATCCGTTAAACAATCCTTAATCCAAGACAGTGTCCTGTTAATTATACAATGCAGTATTATTAACTCCAAATATGCTCCAATATTATTCAATAACTTCTTGTTAGCATCATGTCAAAGACTTTCTGAAAGTCAGCTGATCAATCCTTATCTATCCAGCTGGTTCCAACCTCGACAAACTATAACAGATTTGTTAAAGATGATTTCCTTCTGATAATTCCACTTTGACTCTGTCCAGTCCTAGTCAAGTCAAGTCAAGTTTATTCGTCACATACACATACGAGATGTGCAGTGAAATGAAAAGTGGCAATGCTCGTGGACTTTGTGCAAAAAGACAAACAAACAAACAACCAAACAAACTATAAACACAATCATAAACACACATATTCTTTTACATAATAAATATTGGAAGGAAAAACGTTCAGTATAGTTAGTCCCTGGTGAGATAGGAGTTTACAGTCCGAATGGCCTCTGGGAAGAAACTCCTTCTCAACCTCTCCGTTCTCACAGCATGGCAACGGAGGTGTTTGCCTGACCGTAGCAGCTGGAGCAGTCCGTTGCATGGGTGGAAGGGGTCTCCCATGATTTTGTTGGCTCTGGAGTTGCACCTCCTGATTTGTTAAATATAATCCTTGTTCTAAGTGTCCCGTTTCCACTTTCTCATGAATGGATTCTGGCAATTTCTCCAACTACTGATATTAGGCGACTGGCACAATTTTAAACTGTGCTACTTCTAGACTTCATTACTCGGATATTTATTAAGCAGCCTCAAAGGAGTCTTACTGAGATTCTAAACCATAACAGAACAAAATAATGTTGCAAACCAGTCATTATTACATAAAACATAACAACCTTAGGACACTAAAAGCTCATAACTGTTTGTGTTTGTGCAAAAGGTCTTTGAGCTAAAAATAACATTGCATGATTCAAATTTGTTTCTAAATTAAGGAATAAACAAGCACTCCTTTGTGGTTTTGATGCATTTTGAAATTGACCATTTGTTCCTGAATTCCAGAATTACTTAATTTATTTTTATTAACGATATGCTCAAAAACATTTACTATTATGCATTTCTAAAGATATTTTCATTTTGGGAGGAAAGTGTTTCTTACCAAATTCGCAGACAGAGAAAAGCTTCCTGCTGCACCTGGTCGTACCCCACTGCCGAAGTCCATTCTTCCGTGAAATGTATTCACACTTGGATGATTGATCTGTGTCCTGTCCAGAAGTATCATCGCTCTGTGTCTGTACCAATCCATCCAGACTGGATGTGGCTGAGAGTAGAAACAATAGTATTGTACAACTCCGATTCAGTCGTGCAAACCTCAGCTGATGATGAATGAACTAGAAACTGTTGTACTACATTTTAGATGCATTGAATGCAATTTGTGAAATCTCCATGCACTGTGCAATCTTCTGTTGCAATAATCCCTGAACAATGGTATTACATTTTGCTGCACTGTATCAGATTCAACATATGAAAGTGTTTTGAACTGTTGCAATTTCTTGAAGCTGCTGGCATTTAACACTACTACAGTATGCCAACCGATATAAAAAGCAGTCCTCAAGTTATCTGGAACTATTACTGCATAATGAAGGGGAACTACAATGATGAGAGGGTGCTCCCAGATGCCAGGGGTTTACGAAGATCATCCAATGTTAGACCTGGGTGATCCTAGCAGTAGAAATATCTTAGCAAGAAGTAATGTTTAAGAAAGAACTGCAGATGCTGAAAAATCGAAGGTAGACAAAAATGCTGGAGAAACTCAGTGGGTGAGGCAGCAACTGTGTGGAGAGAAGGAATAGGCGACGTTTTGGGTCGAGACCCTTCTTCAGACTGAAGAACGTCGCCTATTCCTTCTCTCCATAGATGGAGAGGTTTGCATGTTGTTATTTTAACTAGCGAGCTTTAAGGGCAAACAAGGTTGGTCAAAACAGGTTATCCTGTGGGTTAATAAGAACTGCCACTTTTAGACCAGTGAGAATGAAGATCAGAAGAGAGAGGGTAGCGGAGGATGAGTGTTCTCCTGGCTGGAGGTTTATGACCAGTGGTGTTCCACAAGGATCAATGCTGGCACCTCAATGTTTGTGATATTCATAAATGACCTGGATGAAAATATGGTGTGATTAGTACATTTGCAGATAGCATAAAGATTGATGGAGTTGTGGATGGCAAGGAAGGTTGCCAATGGATAGAGTGGGGTATAGATCAGTTGGAAATTTGACCAGAGAAAGGGCAGATGGAGTTTAATTCAGACACATGTGAGATGATGCATTTTTGGAGATCAAGTGCAAGAGGAACGTATAAAGTAACTGAGGGGATTCTTCGAGACATTGATGTACGGAGGGATCTTGGGATAAGTCCATTGTTCAGTAAGATTGGCAACAAAAGTAAACTGAGTAGTAAAGAAGGTGCTTGCCTTCATTGGACGGGCACTAAGTGTAAAAGTCAGGAAGTCATGTTGCAGCTGTTAAAAACAAATACTAATGAGACCACATTTGGAGCATTGTGTGCAGTTCTGGCCACCATATATATACCTACTGGAGGGATGTGGAGAGAGTTTGGAGAAATATCCACCAGGACCTTGCCTGGATTGGCGAGGCTTGGCTATAAGGAGAGGTTAGATAGCTTGGATTGTTTTCTCTGGAGTATTGGAGGCTGAGGGAGAAACAATAGAAAGATATAAAATTATGAGAGGCATAGATAGGATAGATAGTCTTTATCCAAGGGTGGAAATGTCAAATGCTCGGGACATAGGTAGTGAGTGAGGGAAAATTTAAAGGAGATTTGTGAGGCAAGTCTTTATTACATAGAGTGGTTGGTGCCTGGATCACAGTCGGGAGAGGTCATAGAAGCAGATCCAACAGAAACAAAGTTTAAGATGCATTTAGACAGATATGAACAGGCAGGGCTTTGAGAAGTACTGATCTTGTACAGGCAGATGGGATTAGTTAGTTTGTCACCCATGATCAATGCAGACATGATGGGCTGAAAGGCCTGATCCTGTGTTGTAATGTTATTTTAAAATATCTGACTCAGTTCCACCTAAAACTCAGTGGTCAAATTTCGCAACAGGGGCAAAGACACTCAAAAAGGTGTGCAATATTTTAGCCAAAATGTTTTAACTAGTGACACTTAAAAGATGTTAATCCCTAGAAAGCAAAGGACATGATTATATCACAGGAATAAATAATATGTTAATACAATTGGTAGTAAAAAACAGTGCCAACTTGTAGTTTTGTGGTCTGGAAAGCAATACATAAGAATTTTAAGGTAATATAAAACAGATTGCTCGAGGAACTCAGCCGGGCAGGCAGCAACTGTGGAGGGAAATGAACAGATGTCATTTCGGGTCAGGACCTTTCTTCACACTTGCAGCATCCACAGTCTCCATTGACCTGCTAGGTTCCTCCAGCAGTCTGTTTTTGCTCAAGGCTCCGTCACCTACTATCTCTTGTGTCTCTGAATAAGAATTGTAATTTTATTTTACTCAAATTAAACTAATTTACAAAATACACTCATTTCACAGTCGGGAGGATCACATTTCATTCTTTAACTTGTCCTGGTGTCACACTAGTCAAATAGTTGAGAGAAAAGTATTTTTGTTTCACATGTGACATTCCCTCTTCTGCATCTTAAAAAGGGCTACTGCCTTATAGCTGTAGTTCACCCTCAAACTGACCTTATGTTAATCTCAAATGAGGCATGTTCTTCAAACAGAAGACAAGCACAAAAGCTGGAGTCAGGCAGCATCCCTGGAGAAAAGGAAAAGGTGACATTTTGGGGCAAGACCCATCTTCAGACTGAGAATCAGGGGAAAGGGGAACAAGAGATGTAGACAGTACTTAGGACTTCCTCCAAACATATGCTCTCACGGCGTATCATGTTGATCTCCCTCAAGCTGAACATAACTAATCTCAAATAAGACATTCTTCAAACACTTCCTCTAAACATGTCTCCTCACTGCTTATCTAGTTGATCCCTTACCTGAGGAATCTTGTCCCTGACTTGATTTCACTTCAGATAAAATGAGGCCAATCCACCAATTCTTATTCTTCGGCATCTGGTTCTGGAGAAGGTGGAACGTTTTCTCATTCTGGATAATGGCGAGATGTCCTCCCGCTCGCTCACACTGCTTCTGAGCATTCTCAAAGCTCATCCGCTGTTCCACAAACTCATAGCACAAATTCTTGGATTCCTTCTGATTCTTCAAGCTGAGCATTGCCTCAATATGACATAGAGAACAAAACATTAGAAATAATTGTGGGCTCATTTTAAGGCGTCTAAGAGCAGATCCTGATTTGGTTCATCTGACATCTACTGAATCCAACACTGAATGATTTACAGTAGGAAGCGATTTTTATAACATGTGCTCATCAGTTTGCAATAGATCAAATTTCAGCCTCAAAGCGGATAGGACCAAAAATCATTCCTATTGTATACTAGTCCCATGTATTAATTTATTGGCAAATCTCAGTAACTCCAAGGTTATTATGACAGAAATATTCTAAAGTAGCCTGCTTTTGTATTCCCTCTATGAAATATCCTTCTTATCACACATATAATTGGTTACAGATAGAAATTTGGCTTCATGGAAGGAAGCAGAGGGTGATGGTGGAAGGTTGCTTCTCGGACTGGAGGCCTGTGACTAGTGGTGTGCCTCAGGGTTCAGTGCTGGGCCCGTTACTGTTTGTCATCTATATCAATGATTTGGATGAGGACATACATAGCAAGATTAGCAAGTTTGCTGATGATACAAAAGCGAGTGGTTTCATAGATAGTGAAGATGGTTGTGAAAATTTGCAGCAGGATCGGGATCGATTTGCCAGGGGGCCTGGGGAATTGCTGATGGAATTTAATACAGAGAAATGTGTGGTGTTGCATTTTGGAAAGTCTAACATGGGTAGGACCCACGCAGTGAATGGAAGGGGTCTGGGGAGTGTTGTAGAGCAGAGGGATCTAGGAGTACAGGTGCTTGGTTCCTTGAAGGTGGAGTCCCAGGTAGATGGGGTGGTCAAAAGGGCTTTTGGCACATTGGCCTTCATTAGTCAGTGTTGAGGACAGAAGGTGGGAGGCCATGTTGCAGTTGTATAAGACGCTGGTGAGGCCCCATTTAGAGTATTGTGTTCAGTTCTGGACACCATGTTATAGGGAAAATGTTGTCAAGTTGGAAACGGTACGGATAAGATTTACGAGGATGTTGCCAGGATAGAGGGTTTGAGCTATAGGGAGAGGTTGAATAGGCTGGGACGCTCTTTCTTGGAGAGCAGGAGGATGAGGGATGATCTTATAAAGGTGTATAAAGTCATGAGAGGAATAGATCGGGTAGATGCACAGTCTCTTGCCCAGAATAGGTGAATCAAGGACAAGAGGACATAGTGAACTAATTTAGTTCAACAAAGAAACTGACAAGTTACTTAAGGTGAAGGGAAAAACATTTATGGCCCTGTCTCACGGTGCGAGTCCACCCACGAGTGATCCCGAGTTTAAAATAAATCAAACTCGTGGGCACTCTTTAACTCAGCGGGACAGGCGGTATCTCTGTAGAGAAGGAATGGGTGACGGGATGACGTTTCCAAAATTGTGCTGCGTCTTTGTGTTACTTTGTGTTAAAATTGTACAAGGCATTGGTGAGACCAAATCTGGAATATGGTGTACAATTTTGGTCGCCCAATTATAGGAAGGATGTCAACAAAATAGAGAGAGTACAGAGGAGATTTACTAGAATGTTGCCTGGGTTTCAACAACTAAGTTACAGAGATAGGTTGAATAAGTTAGGTCTTTATTCTCTGGAGCGCAGAAGGTTAAGGGGGGACTTGATAGAGGTCTTTAAGATGATGAGAGGGATAGACAGAGTTGATGTGATCAAGCTTTTCCCTTTGAGAATAGGGAAGATTCAAACAAGAGGACATGACTTCAGAATTAAGGGACAGAAGTTTAGGGGTAACATGAGGGGGAACTTCTTTACTCAGAGAGTGGTAGCGGTGTGGAATGAGCTTCCAGTGGAAGTGGTGGAGGCAGGTTCGTTGGTATCATTTAAGAATAAATTGGATAGGCATATGGATGAGAAGGGAATGGAGGGTTATGGTATGAGTGCAGGCAGGTGGGACTAAGGGAAAAAAATTGTTCGGCGCGGACTTGTTGGGCCGAGATGGCCTGTTTCCGTGCTGTAATTGTTATATGGTTATATGGTTATATGGTTACTCCAGCACTGTGTGTTCACTTTTTGTCAACCAGCATCTGCCCTTTCTTGTGTATGACATTATTTGTATCCATGGCAGTTGATTGTCGCTCCCTTCCGCTGCCTGTCCCGCTGAGTTAAAGAGTGCCCACGGTAGACTCACGAGTCACTACGGTAAACTCACGGGCTACTACGTTCTTACAACGAGTTTAAAAGTTTTAAATTTTTACTTCAAGAGTAAATTTGACTCGTGGAAATCTTTCATCATGTTGAAAGATTTTCACGAGTTAACAAGTTTCCCGAGTACCTGCCATTAACGTTACGAGTTCCGACGTTCCCGCTACTTGAATTCTACGTGATTACCACGAGTTTAATTCGTTTTAAACTCGGGATCACTCGTGGGTGGACTCGCACCGTGAGACAGGGGTTTAAATAGGAATCTGAGGGGAAACGTTTTCACACAAAGGGAGGTAGTTGAGGCTGGGACCATCCCAAAGTTTAAGAAACAGTTAAGCGGCCTTTTCACGGGGCGACTTGACGCAAGAGTTAACCAGAGTTTAACATCGTGGGAACCTCGTGCGATAACAGTACGGCATTCGTGGACCATCGTGGACCACCGTAGCACTAACGGCAGGTAATCGTGTATCTTGGTCACTCGGGAGAAAATTCAAGAAAGTTTGAATTTCTCCAAGAGTGACTTGTACACTTGTGGTTGAGCATTGCAACATTATATGGACGTAGTGGCCAGTGCGATATCCGTAATAACTCTTGCGGGTACCGTGGGAACTCCTGCGAACGGTGAACCCGGAAGCTGGACAGAGGGGACAGAAGGTGAGTAAAAATTGTCTTCTGTGGGATTGAATTTTTAAAATAAATAAAAATAAAGATTTGCATCCGCATATGGACATCAACTTATTCATGAGTTATGTTAATGAGATTCAAGAAAATAACTATAATCTTTAAAAGGGACTTTAAAAGGGACTTTACTGAAAGGTTACGCATTTTTATGGTCCGTGAGAAAATTTTCACATGTACTTCTTTGAGAGATACAGGTCGGAGTCCTCGCCGACTAGCGATCAATGCCTTTCCGAAGCAGGGTCCGGAACGCTACCAATCAATGTTGTACAGAGACCCGTGTGAGGAGTGAACTGCACATGCTGGTTTAAACCGAAGACAGACACAAAAAGCTGGAGTAACTCAGCGAGTCAAGCAGCATCTCTGGAGAAAAATAGCTGATGTTTCGGGACGAGACACATCTTCAGACTCAATTCCGATTAGGCTGTCTGAAGAAGGGTTCCGATTCGAATCGCCACCTATTCTTTTTCTCCAGAGATGCTGCCTGACCCGCTGACTTACTCCAGCTTTTTATGTTTTTCTTCCCAGATCTGACTTACCTGCTGAGTTACACCAACATTTTGTGTCCTTCTGTGCGTATTAACCAGCCTTAACCAGCGTCTGCAGTTCCTTTAGACATTACCTAACTTCAGATTTTAGAGATATAGCGCGTGGGAACTCCTGCGAACGGTAAACCCGGAAGCTGGACAGAGGGGACAGAAGGTGAGTAAAAAAGGTGGTCTCAATATCGACAAGGGAACATGTGTCCTTCGAGGACGTCCCACCTAATTGTCATTGTTGGATAATCTTTTTAACAGGAACACTTGCAGAGATGGCTCCCAGAAAATCTCAAAGAAAGGGGGTAAAGCGTGTCAGAGATGTTTTTGCCATGTTGCTCTATTCAGTTTCTATATTGTTTCAGTTTCTATATCTATATTGTTGCTCTATTCAGTTTCCCAGGGGGTCGGGACGGGACTGGAGTTGGGAGGGAAAGGTGGGGGAGTCGAGGGAGAGGAGGGGGAGACAGATGGGGGTGTCTTCATTTACTGGCGGCGGGTGTCTGTCACTGAAACAGGCAGGTGAGATTTCACATCCACCTTGTGTGTGCCTCTCTCTCTCTCTCCCTCCCTCTTACACAGGCTGAGAGACTCTGCCTCTGTGAGTGTACGTCTCTTTCTCCCCCTCTCCCACACACAGTAAGGCCGAGGTACTGTGCTCAGTCCATCTGTGTCTCCCACATACACAGTAAAACATGTCTCCAAATGAGCCAATTCAACCAAGGGAGGATATTTATAGTGTGTGAAAAAAAAAGTTACATCATTTGTGTCACGTGTAGTTCACAATGTTCATTCAAGATTTAACGGGAAAGCTCGGGAGACGGACAAGTCACTCGCACAAATAACAGAAATGCCGAGTACCGTGGGAACTCTTTATCTACCCCCCGTTATATCGTGCGAGACTCGTGCTGGACCACGACCACTTCACTCTGGTGACATCTTGCGTCAACTCGCCCCGTGAAAAAGCCCCATCAGAGAGGTCCATGGATGGGACAGGTTTGGAGGGATATGGACCAAGCACAGCTGGGACAAGTGTAGCTGGGACATGTTGGCCGGTGTGGGCAAGTGTACCACACTGTATCACTCTATGACTCTAACAAACATAAAAAGAAAATAACTTTGACTTGGGGCAAAAGCAGGAAAAGTACTTTACAGATATTGTAAAAATAGCAGCTGGTTTATCAGAAATAATTTGTGTCAAAACTTAATAGGGCGGCACGGTGGCGCAGCGATAAACCCGCTGCCTCATAGCACCAGAGACCCGGTTCAATCCTGACTATGGTTGCTGTCTGTGTGGAGTCTTTACGTTCTCCCTGTGACCGCATAGGTTTTCTCCAGGTGCTCGGGTTTCCTCCCACATTCCAAAGATGTGCAGGCTTTTAGGTTAGTTGGATTCTGTAAATGGTCCCCAGCGTTTAGTATAAAAGTAGTTACAGGATTACAGGACCAGTAATAGCTGGTCAGCGTTTACTCAATGGGTCGAAAGGCCTGTTTCCACACTGTATCTCTAAAAAAAACCCATAATGGCTGCAGCTACTCTCCAAAGCTGTCCAGTCATCTCAAAATCATCTGCTCCAAAGTGGTTACAATTATTAGTAAGAGAAAAGCATGCCTTGGAAGGTTTCTTGCAAAAAATAATGTTTTCTCATAAATCACTGTTGAGCTGACAAGAGTTGAGAAATCAATGATTCTCTTCTAAGATGTGCATGTTTGTAGATTAGTTGCCTTCAGTAAATTGTCCCTAGTGTGCTGGATAGAACTAACGTATGGTGATTGCTGGTTGGTGCGGATTTGATAGGTTGAAGGACCTGTTTCTACGCTTTATCTCTAAACTAAACTACACTAAACTAAGTCAAATGGAGTACACTGTTTCTCGTGGTACTGTCTCATGGAGAAGAGTAATGCTGATTCCCCAATTAATATTTTAAAGGGAAAAGATAGATACATTGGTCATTGTCTTCTTTGGGGAACTCGAGGTGCACAGAATGGCTATTGGGTCTCTGATATTCCTCGCACCTCTATATCTCTCTCAGGTTTTCCCTAAAAGACTGAACAACAGTTGAATATCAAACTAATGGAAGGGTTACTTTATTGAATAAAGAGAAGCTTCCAATGTCGGGAAACAATCTTAATGTGGCATTCTCCATAGAAACAAACAATATCTGGCTTTTCCACCTGATTAGGCACGGGTTGCAACATTTTATCCACTTCATTTGCTACAAAATCCATTGAAGGTATGAAACTGTTGTCAACTTGTTTTTTTAACAGTGAACTAACTTCTGTTTATCAATTCAGCTCTGGGGCTAAATAATGAATGTTGTGTTCAATGCTCTGTGAAAACAGCAACAGATGAGCCTGTGAAGAAGCATTGAAGCGTTGCCAGCAGCTGGCTCACTGCTCATATACAGAAAAATCGCAAGGACGTTGCCTGAACTAGAGGGTTTGAGCTGTAAGGAACAATTGGATAGGCTGGGACTGTTATATTGGGAGCAAAGAAGGCCTAGGGATGACCTAAAATCATGAGGCGCAAATATAGGATAAACTCAGTCTTTTCCCCAGGGTGGAGGAGTCTAAATCTAGAGGGCACAGGTTTAATGTCAGAGGGGAAAAACTTAAAGTGGACCTGATGGGTAAGCTCTTCACACAGAAGATGGTGGGTATATTGGAATGAATTACCAGAAGAAGTGGAGGAGGCAGGTGCATTAACAACATTTAAAGGATTTTTAGACAGGGACATGGATAGAAAAAGCTTTAGAGGGATATGGGCTAAATGCAGGCTACTGGAATTCAAGACATCTTGATTGGCAAGGCCAAGTTGGGCTGAAGCTCTGTTTTTATGCTGCACAATTCTATCATTATAATCATATCCATTTTCAAGAAAGGAGCCAAATCTGACAAAAGTAACCAGAGGCATTTCTCTATTATGTCTGCCACAGGGAAAATAATCAGCAGGGTCCTCTTTCAGTACCTCCTTGCCGTGGCCACATCGGCGGGTTCCTTCCATCTTGTGGCTCGGCGGACATGATCTACACCGCACAACAGCTGCCAAAGAAATGCAGGAAATAGCACCAACCATTATACATGATTTATTTTCGACCTCACTAAGGCCTTTGATTCTGTCAGCTGGGGGAGAAAGTTGAACATCCTCCTCAAGTTCCATCATACTGTTGCATTATGATGACAGGCAAGTGGGCAGCACGGTGGCGCAGACGTGGAGGCGCTGCCTTACAGCGCCAGATACCCGGATTCGATCCTGACTACGGATTTTTGTCTGTACATGATTGTACTTATACGTTCTCCCCGTGACCTACGTGGGTTTTCTCCAGGATCTTCGGTTTCCTCCCACACTCCAAAGTCGTGCAGGTTTGTAGGTTAATTGGCTTGATAGAATTGTAATTGTCCCTAGTGTGTGTAGGGTAGTGTAAGTGTACAGGGATCGTTGGTCGGCGCAGACTCGTGTGCCGAAGGGCCTGTTTCTGTGCTGTATCCCCAAGCTAAACTAAGTCATAATCCTAACCAACAGGCCCACCCTGACCGCTGTCAAACATGCCTCCATTGCCACAAACACTTTTTTTTCAATCTTTCTCACCACATTGCTGCCCTTCACCATGCTTCATTCTGGAGTAGAATCTCTTCTTCAGACTTATTGAAAACTGCTGACCATGTCACCTCTGCTCAAAACGAAAGTTACCCCAGTTTTAGCTACTGTACACACATGAAGTTTTGCACAGGCTCAGAGGCTGATCTTCAAGTCATATCAAAACTCCATCACCGAAGCAAATGATAGGATGAGTTTTGCATTCAACATTCTCAAAAGTCTTCTACCAATTCCCAAGAATAATGGTTATGAGGACACACAGGGAGAAGCACAACATTTCTCTAATCTCAGGTACCATATCTCAGAGCCCATACTGAGGAAAAGATTGTTTATATTTAAAGACCTCAAACGGGGCACAAAACTCAAGGCCTACTGAGCAGCAGTGATGCCTGCCCAACAATAATGTATGCTTCTGAAATTTGAACTACCTTCAGCATTCAAGATTCAAGAGAGTTTATTGTCATGTGTCCCAGATAGGACAATGAAATTCTTGCTTTGTTTCAGCACATCAGAATATAGTAGGCATGAGTACAGAACAGATCAGTGTGTCCATATACCATTATATAAATATATACACACAAGAATAAATAAACAGATCAAGTGCAAATAAACAGATAATGGTCTATTAATGTTCAGAGTTTTGTTTGAGTTGAGTTTAATAGCTTGATGGCTGTGGGGAAGCAGCTATTCCTGAACCTGGACATTGCAGTCTTCAGGCTCCTGTACCTTCTACCTGAAGGTAGCGGGGAGATGAGTGTGTGGCCAGGATGGTGTGGGTCCTTGATGATGCTGCCAGCCTTTTTGAGTCAGCGAATGCGATAGACCCCCGCAAGATAATGGAGAGATACCACCTACAATCTCTCTGCAAACCCTCCAAATGCACTGCAGAATAAGTCAGCTTACAGCAGCATCCTCTCCCAGGCCAACATACCCTAGTCCAGGAACCTATACTAAGTCACTGGAAGGAATCGTAGAGGGTGGTGCTAGCAAAGATCCTATTCAGGTGACTTGAGCAATGTTGCCCGAGACTTCATGTGTTGTTAAACTGCAGGGCTCTCCCCAGTTCCACACTGGGGTATTGTTCAGACTAAGTTTATGCTCCTGCCTGTGAACCTCAGGCAAAGTAAAAGTTGCCGACGGAACTCAGTAGGTCAGACAGCATTTGGGGAGAGAAAACTTTCAGACCGAGTCCTTCATCTAGGGTCATGGTCTTGCAGCGTGGAAACAGGCCCTTCGGCCCAACTTGCCCACATGTCCCATCTACACTAGTCCCGCCTGCCTGCGTTTGGCCCATATCCCTCTAAACCTGCCCTATCCATGTATTTGTCTAAATTTTTCTGAAACATTGCGATAATACCTGCCTCAACTATCTCCTCCAGCAACTCGTTCCAAACACCCACCACTCTTTATGTGAAATGTTATATGAAAATGTGAAAATCTTTCCCCCTTCACCTCCTGTGCCTGAAACCCTAGAGGTCAGGGAGGAGTGCTCACGCCTTACCCTGTCTTAGAATCACCGCTCCAATGATATTGCAACATAATTTTATGCACTGAGGAGACAATTCTAAATTAGTAAGTACAGTTCAGTTACCAAATAAATTAGGGATTCTGCTTTGAACTGCAAAAGTACAGAGCAAATTCTTGATTTAAGGGTGTCAGGGGGTTATGGGGAGAATCGGGTTGAGAGGAAAAGATAGATCAGCCTTGAATGAATGGTGTGGTAGACTTGATGGGCCGAGTGGCCTAATTCTGCTCCTCCAACCTACAAAAGCTCCAGGAAAGCCAGATTTGAGGTGAGATCCGGCGCTACAAAGGCAGCACCTTCGCCAGACACCAATTCCAACCGGTGTGTCCGAACACAACCCAGCGGTTGACCCGAAACGTCACCCATTCCTTCTCTCCAGAGATGCTGCATGTCCCGCTGAGTTACTCCAGCTTGTTGTGTCCATCGAGCGGTATGAATATCGACTTCTCTAACTTCAAGTAACCTTTGCTTTCCCCCTCTCTCTCTCCCTCCCTCGTCCCAGTTCTCCGACCAGTCTGCCTGTCCCCCCTGATTAAATGATCTGTATGCTTCCTTGTCACCTTCCCCCAGCTGACAATGATCTATTCTTCGTCCCCTATGATGTCCATATCTCTGTGTCTCCCTCCCCCCTGACTCTCAGTCTGAAGGAGGTCAGCCATTCCTTCTCTCCAGAGATGCTGCCAGAGTGACTCCAGCATTTTGTGTTTGTAATCAATGTAAACCAGCAATCTGCAGTTGTGATGGGCACAGGTTAGCACTGGGGAGTGAGGGCAGGGTAACTCACTCGGCTTCCGCGCCACGTCCTGGGCGTGTGATAGTCCGAGCCCGCCCGTTCCGGGGCCGCAGGAACGAAGGCGCCTCGGGTGGTGGGATGGCTGGAAACATGTGGAAGGTAGGAGGATGGGAGCCCGGCGATAGCGCGGTCCGCGGCTCAGGGTCGTGCCGAGTGCCGGCTCTGAATCCCGGACTCCTGGCATGTCAGTGGCCGGCCGGTTGCCGACAAACACGCTGATGGTGCCGACTCACAAGATGTGTCCTTTGTGAGGATTGCAACACAAGGTGCATCACATGCAACCTGTATCCCGTCGCTCGGCTCAGCGCTCCACCAACGGAGGAGTAACATTATTCACAGGAGCTTTAAAACAAGTTGCATGAGCCGATTGTGTTAAAGAATTATGGAGTTAACACGGGTGTCTTTGCGAATTGTTACACTGCATTACACGGGATAATCTAGTCCGTTTTCCAAACGGTGGTGAATCTTGCTGTGTTATACAATCACGCATGTGATTCGGGCTTCTCCACCTCCAAGACCGTAAATAAAGTACTCGGGGAACAGCAGGTGTTGCAAAATAAAGTTTGTAGCAATGTTACATAATTTTGAGATCAAGTCTGCAATTTATCCCATCAGATAAAGCATAAAAAGAAGTTTAATTTGACACCTAATTCACTTTCATATCTTCAGTATTAAAAATGTTATGGCCATTTTCATACTCGGAAATTAGCATCTTGTTCCCTATTGATTTTCCATTGACTTAAAACAAAAGCTGTGATTGAGGACAGTCAAAAGCCCATAATTTTCTCTAATGCTGGAAAATCGAAGGTACACAAAAAAGCTGGAGAAACTCAGCGGGTGCAGCAGCATCTATGGAACGAATGAAAAAGGCAACGTTTCGGGCCGAAACCCTTACCTTTTTACTTCGCTCCATAGATGCTGCTGCACCTGCTGAGTTTCTCCAGCTTTTTTGTGTACCTATGAAACAATCTTACTTGGATGACCTGAAATTAAAGCATATAATTAGTTAGTTACCTAATTGTAGCTAACTACAAAATTCAATTACTAGATCTAAACATCTATCCATTTCTTAAGAAAAGATTAACATTTTTAAATAGCCTAAGTGTCCAAATAATATTCACACAAGAATTCACAATATAACATGATTTTTAAATCTCATTGTCACGAATTTATAGGCCAAATGGAAGGAATTTAGTGTTTAATTCCCGTAAATTAATGGCCATTTAAATCATCTTGCGAGTGAGATTTTGTGGAGCGCGATCGATTGTAACTTTGCGGTTTGCGGTGAATTTAAACCCCATATCGGCAAGAAAAACACTGCCGGTTCGTGTGGGACCTAAATCACCTTTTCGCAACGTAAAATTTGGATTAAGGTAATCTTTTTTTTTTTTTTTTTTTTTAAATAATATTTTTTATTAGAAGTAGACATATTATAAAGTATAGTTGCATATTATAGTAAAAAAACTTTTCATATACATCAGTCATACATTATTAAAATTTTCAATTGTCGATTACTTCTACTTCTAGTGGGTTTTTTTTATATAGAAAAAGAGAGAAAGAGAGAGAAAAGTTACAAATATCAAAAAAAACAAAAAAGGTGGAATGGATTACTTATAATACGTCATTGGAGATAGGTTCGTAGATTATAAAGTATGACTTTTCATCTAATCCTGAGTTCAAGTTTCAGTTGGGTTTTCGTGCCGGGCCAATCTATCCCGTCAGATAATTAATGAATGGAGCCCATATTTTATCAAAAAGTTCTTGTTTGTCCATTGACAAGTCTAATTCTTTCTAGATATATGGTCTCCGACATTTCCACAATCCACATTTTAATTGTGGGGGTCGTAGGGCCTTTCCAAAATTTTAATATTAATTTTTTCCGGTTATTATACTGTAGTCGAGGAAATTTCTTTGGCTTGTTGTGAGTGTTAAACTTTGCTCTGATATTCCAAGTATTATTAATTTTGAGTTTGGATCCAGTTTTGTATTAATAACTTCTGAAATTATTTCAAAAATATCAGTCCAGAAATGTTTAATTTTTATACAATTTGCAAACGTATGTGTTAAATTAGCATTTAGATGTAGATGACCACAGGCGACATGTTGGAAATTCTTCGGCGACAGTGGCGACAATTTTTGCTGTCGTATGTTGATGCAGGTGTTGTCGTAGGTTATCGCCAGTTGTCGTAGGTGAATTCCATTAAAACTAGTCCCTGGCAGTCACCTAAAGAGTCGCCTAAGTGGGACAGGCCTTAGCTGACAATAATATTTTTCTCTTCTAGGCAAGGGTTTTGGTTGTGCTATATGATGTTCCTTTACAATTCCAGGCCTTTACGACATAGGATTTTGTTCCTGGTGTTGGGGAAGTCCAGGACAAGGGGTCACAGTTTAAGGATAAAGGGAAAATCCTTTAGGACCGAGATGAGAAAAACATTTTTTCACACAGAGAGTGGTGAATCTGTGGAACTCTCTGCCACAGAAGGTAGTTGAGGCCAGTTCATTGGCTATATTTAAGAGGGAGTTAGATGTGGCCCTTGTGGCTAAAGGGATCAGGGGGTATGGAGAGAAGGCAGGTACAGGATACTGAGTTGGATGATCAGCCATGATCATATTGAATGGCGGTGCAGGCTCGAAGGGCTGAATGGCCTACTCCTGGACCTATTTTCTATGTTTCTATGATCCTGTCAGCATTTTATCTAAGTTTGTGATGGAAGACTGGTAAAATATAAAGATTGTATTTACGCCAAGCTGAACCATGCTAAATTATTTTTCTGCTTAATTTTAGTGTCTTCACTTAGTGAAGTTCTCTGCAATATTCACCCATGTGCAGTATAAATGTAGGGTGTGTACTGAAACTGGGAACATATTCTTTGTTACTAGCAGGAGGGTTGTGCTCTCCAGTTTTCGTATTAATTTCTACATTTTGTTTATCCTGCAGAGACGCATGCGAGAGGCTGCTCGGGTGCTGGGCAGCGGTACTTGTCTATTTGTTGCTTATTGCACTGCAGTTGGGGATGAAAAGTTTTATGCTAATCACCTGATGCCGACACTGCAGAGATTTCTGGATCCAGAAATGGCGCATACTTTGGCTGTCCGTTTTATTTCCTGGGGATTAATCCCTCGTTCAAAATGCAAGGATTCTTCAGCCCTGGTAAGCGCCCCAGGCAACCACGAAACAGCGATCTGTGCAAAATGTGAAGCGTGTCTCTTGGATCTCTTGATCACTGACTGTTAGTTTGTTTCAGGAGGTGAATGTATTTGGCCGAACATTCAAGAACCCGGTTGGACTTGCTGCGGGGTTTGACAAACATGGGGAGGCAGTGGATGGTCTTTACAAGATGGGGTTCGGATTTGTGGAGGTGGGAACTGTCACGCCACACCCCCAGGATGGTAATCCCAGACCCAGGGTGTTCAGACTGGATCCCGATCAAGCAATCATCAACAGGTAGTGCTGGAGTACAATACTTGTGCTATAGTTTGTAAAAGATGTGTATTTGTGCGAGGTAGGTATGAATGACTGCAGGTTGGATGTGATTACATAGAAAATAGGTGCATGAGTAGGCCATTTGGCCCATCGAACCAACACCGCCATTCAATATAATAATAATAAATAATAAACTTTATTTCGGACTCGAGGTCCAGACAAGGGGCAACATTACATTAAAAAAATGCATTGCATATTAAAAAATATCATAAAATACATATAAAATCTTAGTATATCACTTATAAAAGCATAAATTATATATATTTTAAAACACAATACATAAGTTAAAAATCCAGATTAAAAGAATGATCAATGTCCTACAACGAGACAACGATACCAGTGTCTCCACAGCTGGGACTCGTAGCGTGTAGTGCTAACCCTCATGTTTGACAAGGCCACAATGATTACATTTTTAGAGTCATTTATCCTGCAAATGAATTTATACATGTGATTTCTTAGGATAGCTTCTAAAGTACTGACTCTTGCAGCTACAAACATATTACTGGCACTACATCATCTAGGTTTCCTTAGCTATGTTCTCATGGCATCGTTATATGCCACCTTTAGTCTCTGCAAACTTGTCTTTCCATAGTTCGACCACAGGTGCGCAGTGTAGAGTGGTGTGCAGTATGCTCTAAATAGCGACATCTTCACCACATCTGCACACGCACCAAATTTACGCAAGAGAATATTCGCCTGTACATACAGCATGCGTCGTTGCCTATAAATATCCTCATCGTCTGTCATTTGTTCTGTAATAATATGCCCTAGATATTTTACTTTATTACAGACACTAAGATTATTGTCAGACAATTTAAAATCAGGAAATTTTAGACATTTATCCTCTTTGGTTCTACAGATCATAACAGCACTCTTACTAGCATTATATTTAATGTCATGTTCCACACCATACACGGAACATATAGTAAGGAGCTGCTGGAGACCAGCGCTAGATGGACTAAAGACCACAAGATCATCTGCATACATAATATGGTTCACTAAAATATTACCAATCACGCACCCAGTGTTACAGGCTTTCAATTGTTTAGACAGATCATCAATATATAGGTTAAAAAGGACTGGGGACAAAATTCCCCCTTGTCTAACACCATTGCTAACCCCAAATGGGGCTGAGACCCTATTGCCCCATTTTATTTGCATAGTCTGGTGGGCATACCAGTAGGCCAGAATTCTCACAATGTATTCAGGCACCCCTCTTTGACTCATTTTACCAAACAGCTTTCTGTGATTAACACGGTCAAAGGCTTTGGAAGCATCAATAAAGCACATAAGGATTGAAGAGTTTTTGCCTCTATATTTGTTTACAATCTCCTTTAGGGCATATATGCATAAGTCAGTGCCATGTTTAGCTTTAAAGCCAAACTGGTTATCTGTGGAGTTAACAAACTCATTTATTCTATCCAGCAGAACTCTTTCTAAGACTTTTGAAGCTGGCTGCCTACTTTACCAGCTTTGTCCTTAATGACCGGCACTAACAGGACAGACAACATTGAGTCTGGTAACAAGCCATGAATCATAAAGCCAGTAAAACAGATAGCAAGGAGAGGAGCTATCCTCATACTCGCATACTTAAGATGTTCAGCAGAGATATGATCCAAGCCACTTGCTTTGTTGTTGGACAGCTTGTTCATGGCATGATACACCTCATGTGACATAATCGCCATCGAGTCATTACTCTCAATATTGTCCACCCTATACAAGTCACCTTGGACACAGTTGAATAAAGTACTATAATGTTGTCGCCATAACTCCGCGATATTAGCTGTTCCGGAGCTTCCATCTACAGTGCATGGTAGAGATGTTTTGCAACTGTTAAGAGCTCTCAGTTTCTTCCAAAAATCTGTAGCATTGTTACTTAGCAGCTTCTTAGCCATGGAATCAGCCCTCATAGCTTGCTCATTTTTACAGATGAAGCGAACAGCATACTTATACCTTGCATTAGTGAGCTTCTTGTGCTCAAACACAGGCCCCTGTCTGGGTCTACCTGCCAGAGCCCATGATTTGGTGGCTTCACGGGCTTCAGCGTGATACTCAGCTCCATACTTATTCCAGCCAGGCCTGATGTTATGTGTCTTATTTTTATGCTTGCAGTAGGGCTTACTGCCTACATATAAAGCGCTTACTATATAATTATACATGGAGCAGATATCTCTCCTATGCTTCATATCTTTACAATTAGCATTACTACATATTATTGCATCTTTAGGTAGATGAATATTGCTTAAGGATTTATCTGTATGGGCATAATAGGCTAGGATGTCTTCCTTTGTAAGCGTTGACCAGTCCAGTTTTTCTGTATTAAAGCTATTTCTATCTCTGGATACCACAGGTATGTGTTCAACATTTATTGTCATAGCAACAGGTATATGATCAGTCATTGCTGCTCCGTACAGAATGCTCATACACCCCAATGAGGAATGTGCATCAGCTGTACTAATACAGTGGTCCAGCCATGATGTGGTGTGCCAGGCCTCACTAATATAACTATCTGTCATGGCTGATCATCCAAAATCAGTATCCCGTTCCTGCTTTTTCCCACATCTTGATTCCGTTAGTTTGAAGTGAATTAATTGCCTGAGACCACTGCCACAGAGTGAAAGCTCTAATGAATACATGGACATCATCCACCACACATTGATTGCATGTAAAAAGGTTGCTAATGGCAGTGATTGCTATCCCTCCATAGTCATCCCACAACAACTCTGGTCACGTGGCATCTGGTTAAGCTGCAGTGTGCCAATGATGCCGAGTCTCGGGTCATCATCAACTTGTTGACTGAAGCATGTGAGGGACTGGACAAAATAAATATTTCCTTCTAACCTGCTCCCACTACACTATACAGCATTGCCCTCTACTAGAAAAGCCCACTCCCCTGGAAAACGTTCAACACTTCTCATATCCAGAAGGCAGACATTGATGATGAAATTCCCAACCCACTTCAACACACCTGCACGACTTTTGGTCATCTGGGGAAAGTATATCTGAAGATCAAGGCCTCATATCTCTGGGCAGTAATGATGCTTAGTTACCTTCAATGATCCGAGACTTGAAGCACTACAGTGGGCATCTCAACACTGGAGAGATACCTTCTAGTGCTGTCTCTGCAAAATCCTCTGGCAGGATATACACATCAATGGTAGCGGCCTCTGCTAACATCACAACCATTCATAACATTTATTGGACTGGTCATCTTACTCGTATCCAATAACAATCTCCCGAAACAGTCTATTCTGAACTCTGCCATGCACAAAGATTGACTGGTTGGCAGAGGAAGCTATTGAAGGATGTGCTCAAACCCACCATGTAAAATTGCAGCATCCTCGCTGTCTCTTGGGAATCCATGGCCGGTGAACATGAAGAGAAAGCATTTGGGATCGTGCTCAAGTCCATGCATTGGGAACACACGCATGCCCAGTGTAAACAGTGAAAGAAGCACTACACTACACTCCACCTACTTGCCTGCAAGTCCAGCTGAGATACGGTCCTTCTTTGCAATACTGAAGCTCAAGATGAGTTGTTTGTGCATGGGATTGGGAATCTCTCCCAGTGCTGGCAGAGGACATTGGTTTAAGTTGGCATCATGAGTGCCACAGACGTTGTGGGCCATTGTATTCCTGTGCTATCCTGCTCGATGTTCGATCTACTCCTGGGTACATTCCCCAATGACTGTTGTGGAGATTTCATCATGTACAGTGTAGTTTGCAGCTGGCCAGCAATACCCAGTCCTGGTGTGCATTCCCACTGCCTCTGTGTCAGTGAGAGGTATCCTTGTGTGTGAGTGTAAATCTCTTTAATATGTGTAAGAAAGAACTGCAGATGCTGGTTTAAATCGAAGGTAGACACAAAATGCTGGAGCAACTCAGCGGGTGAGGCAGCATCTCTGGAGCGAAGGAATGGATGACGTTTCAGGTCGAGACCCTTCTTCAGACTGATGTCAGGGGAGTGGGCGGGACAAAGATAGAATGTAGGTGGAGACAGTAAAACTAGTGGGAGACCAGGGAAGGGGATGGAGAGAGGAGTAGGGAGTTGAAGTGCTGAGCCACCGGGAGATCAAGCGCAGGCTCGGCGATCGTTTCACTAGACACCTCCGCTCAGTTCGTCTTAACCTACCTGATCTCCCTGTGGCTCAGCACTTCAACTTCCCCTCCCATTCCCAATCTGACCTTTCTGTCCTGGGCATCCTCCATTGTCAGAGTGAGGCCCAGCACAAATTGGAGCAACAGCACCTCATATTTCGCTTGGGTAGTTTACACCCCAGCGGTATGAACATTGAAGGGTCTCGACCCGAAACATCGCCCATTCCTTCTCTCCAGAGATGCTGCCTGACCCACTGAGCTACTCCAGCATTTTGTGTATACCTTCTCTTTAACATGTGTTTCACGAGTCATATAAGGGTCCAGACACTTTGGATGCCGTGAATCAGGAAACATTCCGTGGGAATTTCAGAGCCTTGCAGTTTTCTTTGTTGACTTATTTTAGAAAATGTCTGTAATTATCTTCTTATCCAGATATGGCTTTAACAGCCATGGACTTACTGTCGTACAAAGGAGGCTCCAAGCTCGGTCAGAAATACAAGAGCAGCTTACTAAAGGTAAGACACTAAAAGTTAGATCACAGGAGCTAATTTGTGTTATTTATCAAATATACCTTGCTTTTGCTTTTTGTTTTGTTTAATTTTAAGATCAACCCTGGCCTGATTCTGAACCCCGTTTTTAGCTTTATTTTTCACGTGGGCCTGTGCAGAATTTGTCAGTTCACCGTGGATTGGTAAATTTGATCTACCATCAAATTGAATTGAATGGAAAAATACACCACATGGAGTACAATTCATTTTCTAGCCACAGGGTGGCAGCAAACGGAGAGATGAAACAATAACAAAAGGCTGCAGGCTTTAAGCAGGGAGCTAATGGGCCTGTCCCACTTGGGTGAAATTTCAGCGGACTGTCGGCGACTGTCAAGTTCGCGGCACTCGCTTGAAAATCCGGGAACTGGTACGGCGACTGTCAGAGTGGAACACACACACACACACACACACACACACATCGGAAAGGCGGGGGTTGAAGTGGAGGTCAGGGCAAGCGGGGGAGCGATGTCTGAAATTCACACGGTGCAAAGCCAAGGTGATACGGACACACACCGCGATGAACAGGAAGGTTAAGACTAGCACAGTGTACGGTAAGTCCTTTAAAAGAGGGGGAGGGGGGGAGAAGGAGTGGAGACACTTTTAAGAAGCTGACAACTTTTAATAAGCCAGAGATACACAGCTGTTACGGGCATTTAACATTACCGGTCGGTTATCCCTGGTACTGAAAACTCGTGCTTATGTTTTTTTCCCCCAATGAGCCAATGACAATGCCCGGTCAGCAAAGGTGATTAACTAAAACTACCTACGACTACCTCGACTACCCATAACTACATGGCGACCCCACTACAACTGCACCCACGACTACAGAATTATCGATTTGCTCCATGGCGACCAATTGTTGATCGCAGAAAAATTTTCAACATGTTGAAAAATTTGTGGCAACCAGACTGAGGCCGCGACTAGTTCCCAGAATGCGGGAACTCCTCGTGACCACGAAGGAGACTCACCAGAGACCATCAGCGAACATGTGGCGACCATGAGGCGAGTGTAGAAACTCCTGCACCTGCCTAAAAGGTCGCCTAAGTGGGACAGGCCCTTAAGAATGCCTGAAATCTTGAGTTGGTCCATACCCATCTGCGGAAAGTATGGATTCATTGTTTTATGTGTGTACGTCAGAGAATTAAAAGATAATTGAGCTGAAATTCTGATAGCTAATCCCCAGTGTTGCCATTTTGTCCATTAGACCAACAAAAATTCCACTTTTCATCTTGTTGAGTGAGGCAACTAATTAACTAGCTGTCCATCTAGGTACTAAATGGAAAGGCCCTGCAGGACAGACCAAGGATAAGTTTACCTTGGCATCCTTTAATCACTGCTGCTCAGATGAGATCACAAAATAATTTTGTCATGATACAATTAATTTATTTTGCTACAAAGCAAAATGATCTTAAATTAATGAAGGTTTAATTTCAACTTGTTGTGGTTTTGTAAAAATCTTCTAAGGATGTTGAGAGTGGAAAAGATGGTTCGTTCTTTATTATTAAAATGGATTTAGCGCTTCTGCAAAATTAGTTCTTGGGGGTTCAAACTAATGGGGTTGTGCATTCTGCCCCTTGTATACCTTGCCAAACAGTAGGCGTGCAGAGATAACGAGCTTCATAGGGATGAACAAATTGATTCATGACATCATGTGGAGTTGCAACACCGGCTATTGGTACTTTTACTATAGTTCAAGTTCAAGTGAGTTTATTGTCATGTGTCCCTGACAATGAAATTCTTGCTTTGCTTCAGCACACAGAACATAGTAGGCATTTACTACAAAACAGATCAGTGTGTCCATGTACTATAATATAAATATATACACACATGAATAAATAAAATGATAAAGTGCAAAGAACAGATCATTCATTATTAATAATCAGAGTTTTGTCCAAGCCAGGTTTAATAGCCTGATGGCTGTGGGGAAGTAGCTATTCCTGAACCTGGTTGTTGCAGTCTTCAGGCTCCTGTACCTTGGTAGCAGGGAGATGAGTGTGTGGCCAGGATGGTGTGGGTCCTTGATGATACTGCCAGCCTTTTTGAGGCAGCGACTGCGATAAATCCCCTCGATGGAAGGAGGGTCAGAGCCGATGATGGACTGGGCAGTGTTTACTACTTTTTGTAGTCTTTTCCTCTCCAGGGTGCTCAAGTTGCCGTACCGGTCAGCATGCTCTCTGCTGTGCACCAGTAGAAGTTAGAGAGAGTCCTCCTTGACAAACCGACACTCCGTAATCTTCTCAGGAACTAGGCGCTGATGAGCTTTCTTGATGATTGCATTAGTGTTCTCAGACCAGGAAACTAACTGACTAATTTGAAGACTTGTTGGAGAGCAAAAATTAATTACTATCTTCAGTTGCAAATACTTCATGTGCAGAAAGTGAGCATAGTCAGCAGCCAATACTCAGATATTTGTTTGGTGCCACTCATGGAGTTATACAAGCCTTTTGACCCAACTCATCCATTCTGGCCAAGAAGCCCCATCTAAGTCAGCCCCATTTGCACTCATTTGACCCATATCCCTCTAAACCTTTCCTACCCATTTACATGTCCAAGTGTCTTTTAAATGCTGTTATATTACCTGCCTCAACTACCTCCTTGGCAGCTCATTCCATATCCCCACCATCTCCTGAGTGAAAAAGTTGCCCCTCGGGTTCCTATTAAATCTTGCCTCTCTCAGCTGTTACCTATGTGCTCTGGTTTTTGATTTCCCTACCCTGAGTTAAAAAAAACTCTGTGCGTACAACCCTATCTATTCTCCTGCAAGATTACCCCTCAGCATCCTTTGCTCCAAGTTATAAAGTCCTAACCTACCCAACCTCTACCAATAACTCAGCCACTCGAGTCCTGGCAACATCATCATAAATCCTCTCTACTCTTTTCAGCTTAATGGCATCGTTCCTCGAGCAGGGTGACCAAAACTAAACACAGTACTTCAAAGGTAGCCTCACCAATTTCTTCTACAACTGTAACATAACGTTCCAACTTTGATACTCAATACCTGACTGATGAAGGCCAATGTGATTCCACTTTGATACAATAACTGACTGATGAAGGCCTATCTAATAGAATAATAGAATAGAATAAGGTTTATTGTCTAAGTTCAAACAAATTTACGTTTCTGCAGTCATACAAACAAGAAAAAAACAAGAAAAAAAACCTAACACAATTTACATAAACATCCATCACACTTGCACTTATTTGATTAAACTCCATTTAGCCACTCCTCAGCCCACTTAACTAGCTGATCAAGAACCTGCTGTAATTTTTGATAATCATATATGCTATCTACGATGTCATCTACTTTAGTCATCTGCAAACTTACTATTCTTGCTTTGTACATTCTCATACAAATTGTTGATATAAACCACAAACAGCAAAGGGCCCAGCATCCATATCTGAGGCATAGGCCACTTTCCAAAAAACACCGTTCACCACCACCCTCTGCTTCCTTCCATGAAGCCAATTCTGTATCCAGGCAGCTAGTTCCCAGGATGCCATGCAATCTAACCTTCCAGAGCAGCCTACCATGCAAATCCTCATTAAAAACCTGGCTCATAATTCATGTAGACAACATGTACAACCTTGCCGTGATTAACCTTTTCGGTAACTTCTTCAAAAGACTCCATCAAATTCGTAAGATGATCTCCCACACACGCAACCATGCTAACTATCCCTTTCCAGCTCCTGTCTATCAAAAAGGGATGTATATCTTATCCATCAGAATACTCTCCAGTAACTTACCTATCAAAGATGTTGGGCTCACTGGTCTATAGTTCTCAGGCTTTTCCTTGCAGCCTTTCTTAAATGGAGGCACAACAGTCTGCAGTCATCTGGCACCTCATACAATGATTCATTTGTCTTGGCTATGCATCCTGCAGGCTCTTCTCTACCTTCTCACACTTCCCCAGATATATCTGACCAGGCCCGGGAGATTCATACGCCCAGGATGTCCAGTACCTCCCTGACTAATATGGACTGTCCTCAAGACATCTCTATTAACTGTCCCAAGTTCACTAGTCATTGTGTTTTTCTCCATGCCGTGCTCCATCCTATCCTGTCCACTCAAAACACACTTCTATCGCCTTCTGTCATGACTTGCTGCCTCTTTAACTGCCTCACTCCTGCATTGGACCCTGTCTTACTGCCAATCTACTGCGAACCCACCCATAATAGCACGAGCAAACCTCCTGCCAGAATATTGAGGTGCACCCCATCCCTCTTGTACAGGCCATCTCTGCCCCAGAAGAGATTCCAATGGTACAAAAATCTGGATTGCTGCACCAACTCCACAGCCACAAATTCACCAGTCCTATCTTCCTGTTCTTACCGTCGCTAGCACATGGTTCTGAGAGCATTCTGGAGGTTCCTACCCTTGTGGTCCTGCTTTTTAATCTTTTGCCTAGCTCTCTGTTTGCGCTCTGCAGGACTGCACCCCTTTCCTACCTCTGCCATTTGTGCCAATGTGCACAACGACTTCCGACTGCTCCCCCTCCCCCTTGAGAACGCTGGGGCCGCTCAGAAATATCCTGAACCCTGGCTCCGGGGAGGCAAGACACCATCCTGGAGCCATGTTGCAGTCTGAGGTCACAAAGCAAACTCTCTTCTGTATTAATGTATGAATTTCAATAACTTGGTAATCTGTTGAATTCCAAATCTTCATCAATAATGTATGATTGTCAAAAGTGTACACATGATGTTTCAGATTTCTGTCGAAACTTTCAAAATTAAAACTCTTCTCAATGATTATTATAAAGATATACCTCAATACAGAAACAGAAATTGACTCGATGATTTTTGTTTTGAAGGGGGAAATCTTCTGGGCATAAATCTTGGGAAGAACAAGCTCTCTAGCGATGCTGAAGCTGACTACGTTGAAGGAGTCCGTGGGTTTGGCTCATTAGCTGACTATCTGGTTGTGAATGTGTCCAGTCCCAATACTCCAGGATTAAGAACTCTTCAGGGCAAGGAAAAGCTCCACAGCCTGCTAACAAAGGTCGGCAAAGCTTTCTCATCTTTTGTTTGTTTGATCATGCAACTAAATCCAAAGCACCCATATCCTGTCATTAACTGAGGCACAGTATAGGGCACTTGCCTGTATTAGTCAGAATGTATAATTATTCATCTCAACCCAACAGTGGATTGTATTTAAGAAGGAACTGCAGATGCTGGAAAATCGAAGATACACAAAAAAGCTGGAGAAACTCAGCGGGTGCAGCAGCATCTATGGAGCAAAGGAAATAGGCAACGTTTCGGGCCAAAGCCCTTCTTCAGACCTCGAAGAAGGGTTTGAAGTGTCTGAAGAAGGGTTTCAGCCCGAAACGTTGCCTATTTCCTTCGCTCCATAGATGCTGCTGCACCCGCTGAGTTTCTCCAGCATTTTTTGTGTACAGTGGATTGTATTTACTGTCATGTCGGGTCCCTGATCTCAACAGTGGTAGTCTTTTGTTGCTCTTAATATACTCGGTCTCCACCATTGTAATAACACAGAATTGGTTGTGATTTCTGTACCATTTTTATTTTTAGGTAATGAAAGAAAGGGATTATCTGAAAGTCAATCGGAAACCTGCTATACTTCTGAAAATTGCTCCAGACCTCACAGCTGAAGATAAAAAAGATATAGCCAGTGTGGTAACTGAGGTGAGGATAACATGATAGGGGACGATTTAATATGAACAAAGTACACAACACAAACATTTGGGCCAGCAGCTGTGGAAGGGACTCCGCTCTAAGCTTGTGGCCTGATGTGGCTGGTGTAAATATGTCATTTCACAAATCAGAGGGTTTGAATCTAAATATTTAGTTTCTTCTTTGCATCTGTAAATGTGGTAAAGCATGGGATGGATTGGGTCTACTGTGCTTGTGCTACAGTGTGTAACTTTCCCATCGGTGTCTTCTGTTCCACTCTCTAGCTTGGGGTTGATGGTCTAATCGTGACGAATACAACAGACAGCAGACCAACGACTCTTCAGGATCCATTGCAGACTCAGGGTGGTGGTTTAAGTGGAATGCCACTCCGAGAATTGTCAACGAAAACTGTGAACGAGATGTACTCTCTAACCAAAGGTATTTCTCGGCCGAATTCATACAATGACCAAGAGTTCCGTCTTGGTAATGAATTTAAAGTTGAGAACCAGTTCATTATGTTGGAATGCACTGGGTCTGAAGAGGGGTCTCGACCCGAAACATCACCAGAGATGCTGCCTGTCCCGCTGAATTACTCCAGCTTTTCATGTCTATCTTCAGTTTTAACCAGCGTCTGCAGTTCCTTCTTACACTAAATAAGTCATCGTTAACTCAGCAATCTGCATAATGGTTTCATCGGCTAAGGGTGGAATGATGTTCACTGTAGATTGAAAAGTTCTCTGAAATGAGTGGATCTTAAGATGTAACCACCTGCCTCTCCTTGGGCATGATGGTGCGTGCTATGCAATTTTTTCAGGTTGTGTATAATGTTCATTTTAAATCGTCCTTTCGTTTTGTGGTGTAGAGTGAGACATTTGCTTAATTAGGGAAATTAACAACTATCCTCAAAAGCGATTGAAATGACATGGAAAGCCTTGCTCAATATTCTCACCAATTGAATATAATCCAGTAATCTCTAACCAGACGCTGAGGATGTGGGGATTGGGAGATAGTCATTGAACACTCGATGCCATTTTGTTTTGGTTTGTCCAGTTCTCTTCCTCCTCTCGCTCCCCACTGCAG